>NC_139482.1:27779194-28407194 GCF_008360975.1 Lichenostomus cassidix
AATGGATTTTTTTTTTCTTATATTATTCGTGTTGGTACTCTGAACACTTTCAAATGTTTGTCAATTGATGGTCGCTACATAATAGGTACAATCCATATCTGGGTCAGACCTTCCAGTTCAGGTACAATAGCTTAGCTCCCTGGAGCTAAGACTTTTTTTGTGTAATACATTTGTAAAGAACTGAAATGATGCCAAGTAGACTTAAATGCTTTTCCACAACTTTTGCAAACAGTTGTGCTTCTGCTTGGATCTTCTGCAGACAAATTTATATGAAGTTATTTCAGGTTTTAAAGAACAGATTGAGAGAGGCCTATGAGACATAAATCTAGTAAAAGATTTTTTTAGGCCCTTATATTTTTGTACTTCTTCAGAAATGCTTTCCTGAAGATTGCTGTATTTGTAATTATGATCAAGATTTTTAAGCTACAGACAACACAGCATAGTGTAAACTTTGCTGTAAAATGTAAAATAGTGAAACAGACAAAGACAATAAACAAAATTCACATAGATCAGTAGTTACTAGGTCCTGCTGAACAATAAAGAAAGTTTCCAATTAAAATCTGTCAGAAACCAGTTATTTCATTTTGCAGAGATAGTTTGAAAACCATTTGGGTTTTTAGTGCTCCAAATCAAAACCCCTTCAAAATAAAAACTGGACCATCAATCTTCAGTTTTCAAAGGACTATGAGGGTTTTTTTTGTTGTTTTTTTGTTTCAGACATCTAGAGCTAACCAGAAAGTCTCATTCCTTTGACTTCAGGGAAATTTTCTGCGAAGCTATCAATTAAATCTTCATGCCTATCCAGTAGATTTGAGACACAGTGAAAAGTCAGGCACTGCTCAATAAGTGGAAAAATAGGCTGATCAGGTTGGATACCAAGACCCCAAAGTGAAGTTCTGTAAGGGCAGCGAACATCCCTGATCATGTCATCCATCTTTAGAAACCCTGGTCAGAGCATGACTCAACAGTGGGATATGATTTTCTGTGAGGTTGGTGTTTGGGTGCTTTATCAAATGAAAAACTTGAAATTATTGGACTTCCAGAATGGTGTTAAAATATTTTCACATAGCAAGTCATAAATCACACATATATATGTACATGTTTTTGTGTAACTATCTTACATACCCAAACAGGACAGGCAGGTTCAAAAATTACTGTCCCTCTGAGGATAAGCACTTTACAAATACATTTTCCTAATGAGCAGGGACAGCAAATTAGGAGTAGTTTTGACATCGAGCCCTCCCTAGTCCATCAGTGCTAAACAGCTAAAGTATGAACACCAGCAGTTGCTCTGCACCCTGAGAGAAGTGTGCATCCTTAAGTTTCTCCCCAGAAAAGCTGTGGCCATACTGTGCTAGAAAGCCACAATAGCAACAAAGGATATATTACTCTACTAAAGGATATGAGCATTTCAAGAAAAAGTTAAGAATCAAAGACCTAATGCAACTCACATAGGTAAACTTAATGTTGCATTGGGAGTGCTGGGGGCTGTTCTTTCTTTTTTTGCAGGACAGGGATATTATTTTATAAGAGTTAGCCTGGTTTTGTTCACTTTTTTTAATAAGACATTTGTTGAATTGTGAAAGCCAAATGTAAATCCAAAGTTTCCTACTGCAGTTCAAACAGTCATTGGAGGATCTGCAGGATATACAGCTGGTATAATTTTTATCTCTGTTTCTAGGCAGGGATTGTTTTCATTCCCAGATTAGTTTCCTAATATAGATTTACAGTATAGATTGCCCATTTGTGCTTTAATGTCTCTTTTTCTTCCTAATGAACAGTTACTAAAGTTTTCTATTCCTGACAGGAAAAAGACTGAATCACCAAATGAAGAGTTTAAACCTGCAAAATTCAGAGTGAAGATTCAAGGGCTACTATACTATGGTGTTATGGAAGGTCTTGAGCCAGTAAGTGAAGGTGAACTGAGGCAAAATTTGCTCTCTTTCTGTTGTCTGTGTGCACATGTGTACCTGAATTTGGCAGCATCCTCAGCCTGTTGCTGGTGGTGAGAGTCTCTTCACAAAAAAACCCAGAGGAAGAGCATAGCAAACAGCAAACTGGCAGGTACTGGGTCAAAAGAATAAGATAAGCAGGGGGCATTGGATACGTGCATATGCAATCACAATGGTACAACACTCAAAACCTTTGAGAAAAGTAAGAACAGTTTAAGGGTAGCTCTCATTGTCTTAAATATATTGAAATATATATATATATCAAGAGATGTTATTTTTTCTAAAATATTTTTCTCAGGACATGGAATTATTTCAAATCTCCTCTTTGTTGTTTTTGTTTGATTTTTTTGTTTTCATTTTTTTTGCTTCAATTTTGTTAATGTTGGGAAAAGAGTCCAGTAGTCAGTAAGTAAGGAGAGGTGTTGGTAACATTTCATCTATCAACTTATCTACTCAGACTCTTTTACTACAGTGGTGCACCAAACAAGAGCATACCCCAGCCTGGAGCTAAAAAATTCACCCTGTGGCTGTTGATGAGTTGATCACCCTCCAAAGTGCTTGATGAATTAGGCATAAGAGCAGCATGAGAAGGAGGGTTCATCAGCATGAGCTCCCTCTCTCACCATCCAGATCATGCATCCCCAGACTGCAGGATGACTAAGGGGAGAGGGAGGGAGGCCAGCCAAAGCCTTGCCAAGTGGTTGGTGGAGGCACAGAGCAGAGCAGGGCTCCCACTGTGACCTTTGCAGGGTAGTAGACCGTGGAACACTGCAGACTGTTCAAGCCTTTTGTTGTTAACTTTGCATGGAATTGAGTAGTATAAATATTGAGAGTCTCACAGAACTTGTTTATCATTAAAAGTTTACTTGTTTTCCTTCAAAGAATTTTTAAAATATTATTTAAACTTCTGTTGTCTGGAAACAAATCCATATGTGAGTGTGGGTATTTTGTGGTTACTTCTGGCCAAGAAAAACCACAGTACAAGAGCAGGCTCTGGGCTTGATTCCCCCCTGAAAATATTGGTGTATATGCAGTGGATGCTGTTGAACCTCACCTTGTGTAATCTCCAGCAGTGGCCCCTCTTGGAAGTGAATCATGAAAACTGCATTCCCAGAGATCCTTATTATACTCATTTTTCAAGAAGCATCAGACTGAGTTGATACTGCTCTGTTGCTGTAATCCAATGTCTGCCTTCCTGGAAAGAGAAAAGATATTACTGTATGTTAGGATAAACCAGAAGCAAGCCTTTCTTTGCTTTCTTCCCACTTCTGTCTGAAAATATAAGTTGCTTATAAGAGCTACTTTGCAATCTTGTTGGCAGTGAATACACTCTATTTATACCCTGTAATGGTTTTTACATTAAAATTTAACTCCTAGTCATTATTAATAAAAATTTCCCAGGCTGTCTAGTAAGTTATATGAAAGTAATCTGTATCTGAGCTTCACCTAAGGTATATGAAATGGAGTTTTAGGGTTAATATCAGGCAGAACAGAGGTGCTTGAAACAGCAGTCACTTCAAACATACACACTTTCTTCAGGGAAGGAAGACTTGTGACCCTTTATTTTATTAAGAAAACTTCATAAAATTTAGTTGCCTTTTGAGAATCTTAGAATTAATGTTCAGGCCTGGAAAGTACCGTAAAGATCATTTAGTCCCAATGCCCCCTGCCATGGGCAGGGACACCTCCCACTAGACCAGGTTGCTCAAGGCCTTATCCAGCCCATCTTTGAACCCTGACAGGGTTGGGACATCCACAGCCTCTCTGGGAAACCTGTTCCAGTGCCTCACCACTCTCACAATAAAGAATTTCTTCACAATATCTAGATTATTTCTATAAATTCATACAAAATATTCCTAAATACCTAACTATTCCTCTTTCAGTTTGTACCCATCACTCCTTGTCCTATCACTACAGTTCCTGGCAAAAAACCCTTTCCTGGCTTCCCTTTCAGATACTGAGAGGTTGCTATGGGGTCTCCATGCAACCTTCCCTTCTCCAGGCTGAACAGTCCCAGTTTTCTAAGTCTGTCACTGTCTGAACTGTGGTTCATTGCTTGAAATACTGTATTTTATGCAAATGACCTTAGGCTGAAACTTTGTGGGAAAACAGAATGTTCCTTTGCCCTGGTGAGCTTGCAGTTCTGAATGAGAAGTGCAGGGGTGCAAAAATGTTGTTTGGAGTTAAATAAAATATAATTTTTTTATACATCTTTGTGGGTTTGATTTTCTTTTTTGTTTTTGTTATTGTTTTGTTTGTTTGGTTTGTTTGTTTTTTTCCCTTTGAATTACACCTTCAAAACTATTATGGAAGGAAACTAAAATTTAGGACAGTTTGAACTGAAAATTAATATGGTTGTCTGGAAAATAATGAGGAGATGCTTTTCAAGTTCATTTACATTCTTAGGAGAGAGATGTCTTGTGAGGTAATAATCTGAGTATTATCATGCGTTGCGGAATATGGTAAAAATCACAAGGAAAGTTTTTAACAGCTGTGAGGGGGTTTTTTGTTTTTCTCCATTGGTTTGGGTTTAATCCCCAAAATGACAAAGTTTTAAAAGTATGACACACAAAAATGTAGGTATGTACTTTTGAGAAATTGTCTCTGTATCTGAGAATTGAAGATAGACACAGAAGCAGCATGGAATTTCTCAGTAGGCATCACTGAGTAATTCAGATCATTCTGTCTGCTCTCTCCTTTTTCTACATGATTTCGAAAACACATTTGCTTTGAATTTCAGCAAATGCCATATGTCTGTGTTGAGAACATCAATTTCTAAGGATTAAATTCCAAGTATCTACATAGCTGTGTCTGCATTGTCTTAAAATAGCTAGAAAGCTTCAAGTATATCTAATAGATACTATATTTGCTTAGTATCTAATTAGTATATCTAACATATACTTAATAGCACCTCTGAAGAGCTAACTAGGGTGAAGAGGCATTGGATTTTGATCTCTAAATGTAAGCTGTCACTACAATTTGTACCTTCTGCTTTGTTCTCTTCAATTTATAAGTCATTTAAGGTCACAGTAATCCTGCCTTCCTCCACATACTCCTTCTTTTCTTTACCTCTGAGGAAGTGGAAAATAAAAATTAGCCTACAAAAAAAAAAAAAAAAAAAAAGAAAAAAAAAGAAAAAGGCAAAAATTTTGTGCTTTTCCTCATCCCAGTTCAAGAAAGATACAATAAAATATATGGCCATGAGGTAGTGGGAAGTCAGGAATAGCCTTTTTGGCAGAAGAACAATTTTGAATTGTCTTCAACCACTGCACTTAGCTATCAGTGGTTGAATTCTGCCTATCTCTTTTTAGAGGCTTTGGAAATCTTCCCAAGATTTTAGTATAATATACTGTATCAGGTGTTGACTTTGCCTGGACTTAGACATCTAACTGTCTGTTGTGACCTTGAAAATAGTTCTTTTTTATTTTAGTATAAACTTAAAACAAACTCAGTAGAAAACTCTGGGATCCAGGGATGCTTTTTGTCAAGATGACACAGTTTATATGTACTTTATGAGACTCATATTTCCAAGAGTGATTAGGATGTTCTGAGTTTTATCAACCTGTGTTTGCATTTGGATATTTTCATTCATGGGTTTATTTTAGAATTGTACACTGCATTGGAAAACATAATTGGCCTTACTCCATCTAATTAAAATTCATTTGATGAATATACAAACTTAGCAACCAAGGTTTTTTAAAGTTGCCTTTTGGATTTTGACTCCATGGGAAATATTAATGTAATCTAATGTAGTTGTTCTGAATAACATCCTTGTTAGAAACCTGAGGTAGGCTAAAGTTAGGTGTTTACACTAAACACAGGGACATAGGCCTTCCCAGAATAATATTCACAGAAGTTAGTTGCCTGAAAATGGTTTACATGAAGATTTCCTCACCATTTAGCATTACTACTCGGTTTGAATGCTCACATTTCTAGGTAAATTTGGAAGAAAACATGGCAAAAATCTTGTCATCTTTGTTATGTTCAAAGGGGTAACTATGCAAGTCTACCTTATGTTTCTCTGCCTGTGCTTTTATCTAGGGAAGATGCTGTATTTAGCAGGTTTTCACACGTCTATTGCTGTGCCTTTGAAATTCAGTCACCTGGGTAAAATTATTATGGAGCTGAAATGCCTTGGTCATGTAATGCTATGGCACTGCCTATAGCTGAATGCAGGAGTAGTTCTAGGATTAGAATTTTGGCTAAACTACTGTTCAGAAACATCATGTGGCTGTTGGTAACCCTGGAACTGAAAGAAGAGTCCTTCCCAGAAGATTTTTTTTTCTTCTGTCCTTGGGCAGCAACAGCAGATTTTATGAGCACATGGAACAGTTCTGTGAGTTGTTAATTATATCCTGCACTCTCTCCCAGTCACATGCAAAGCATGGGAGCTCTGTGGAAGGAGAAGAGTGGACTCTATACTGAATTCTGAACTGAAGACAAAGTAGCATACCTTTTCAGATCCATTTTACTTCAAAGACTCTCTAAGTCATTGCTCCAAGCAGTGATTTTTTATAAAAATTTCAGATACTTTCCTTCCAAGAAATGATGTTAGGAGCTACTTGAATGGTTATTGAAGTTTCAATGAAATGCTAAAATTATGTAAATCTGTATTCATAATTTTACTGATAAAATGCACAGTGATTTAATTGCCCAGATGAGATTTTTGCACTCCTCTCCAACAGACATACTTGTAGCATAGTAAAGGTGAGTCTATATGGTAGAACAACATCTTAAGATCACTTTTAAGATAACCATGTCATAGTATTCCTAGTAAGAGGAAGTACATAATTTGTTTTTAATGGTAGAAGTTTTTAGGGTCCAATAGTCCAAATATTTGTCATACAGCTGAGATGAAGGAAGGAGGATTTCTTCCTGTGGAGGATTTGCACAAATATAGGTCTGTGAACCAAATATATTAAGAGAGAGAATATTTTAAGATAATTCTCTCTTTATCTTTTCTGTTGGAATAGTCTTACAAAGTATTCAAATATTCCTGGATTCAGTGCCTGTAATTCAGTTTTGCACTTCCAGAGAACTTCTCAGACTCCCAACATAGAGTTACTCTATGTTTTCTCTCTTTGAGCCAAAACAAATTATCTGGTTCACTAAAAATCATCCTATTTTTAGGTCTGGTCATCAAAATGAAAGGTCAGCTATTCATGTAGTCCCAGTCATCCTGAAAAACGTTCTGTCACACCATAATGAAATTAAAACAATAGAATTCATATGCTGTCTCATTATAAGTATATAAAATATAGGATTCCTAAACTCTCCAGAAATAATTGGAAGTGTCACCACAAATTCTTTTTTATGTGTGAAGATTTTATATTAGTCTGCAGCTAAAAAAACAGACAGAAAGAGAATAGGAAACTGTGATCACAGAAAAGAACTCAAATAGCATATTAAATCTTGGAAAGAATGTTTCTTTTTTATTGTGTCTAATACTAGTCTGAGAGAAAGTGTGGGATACCTTTATTAAACTAAAATAAAGCAGCGTTCATCCATAATTCAGAGCTTAATGCCATGATTTCAAAGTGCCACAAAGACTATCTTGAGTATTATTTTAAGCTGTCTTTTAAACCATGGTGTTAGTAGCAAAGTTTCTGTCTAACTCCATAGTCTTAACAGGAGCTGCTGCCTGCCACAATATCTGATAACTACCTGTACTGTCAAAACACCCTCAGCAGGCACTTTTTCCCAACACAGCTCACAACATACTCTTATCACAACGCTTTTTCCTAGTATTTTGTTTTCTGCCCTTATTAAAAAATCAAGCAGGGTAATATTCTACTTTAACTGTTCAGTACAAAAACCCTTTTGTATCTCTCACTACCATGGTGATACAGTAGCCTTGTGAACAGCTGTTGTTGAAAACATACAGCTGGGAATTTTCTGAAGAATGTTTTTATCAGAATACACTTGCTCCTTGAAACTGAAACATTTTTTCCCAAGATGGTATGTATGTGTTTTAATAAGGTAAGGATTTCTGATCAGTGAGACATAGGTACACTGACCCACTATTCATCTGGCCCATCTAGGGTATTTAAATCCATGAGCTGAGCCTGGGGACAGATCAACATTTGATGTGTCTTCATTTCATGGAGTATTGTAGAACCATTTTAACTTGCATTTATAATTCAGAGTTTAATGAATGACTCAGGGAGGTCTTCTGCAATCTACAAGTAGAGTGGAGCATAGCACTGCCAGTCTAGAAAGCAGCATGGACTGACACCAGCAGTGCTGCTCTCTTTCCTGCCTACACTGCTTTGGGGTAGTGTCACTGTACTGTGCACTGCATCAGTCAGATCAGCTATATCTGTGCATCTCTCAGCTTCTTCAGACAAAATCCTCCTGTGCACTATGCCTTCCTGTTGATTTCCTAATCATCACTCTTTTTCATTTTTTTTCTTTTTTCCTTTTTTTTTTTTCCTTTTTTCCCCCACTTTCTCTCTCTCTCTCCTTCTTTTTACTTTAACTCTTACTTTTGTTTTGTTGTGTTTTGTTTTGTTTTGTTTGTGGTTGCTGTTGTTGTTCTCCTGGTTTAGGGCAAGAAAACCTAAAGAATCTTGTAAACCTTCTCTTGGATGAGAAAGTTCAGGAACTTCTGAACATTGCAGTATCTAGAAGAGCAGGGAGAAGGTAGGAAATTGCTAAGGAGTCTGCAGTGTATATTTATAACATGGGTCTGTTAACCATTGCTAGAAGTTTGACTCAAAGAGTGGTTTAGCATGAGAGTTGCTGAGTGAAATCCTTAAAGCAGCATATCCTTATCTTCTCTGTGTTGCAAACACATTGTCTCTGTAAACATCACTGATATTACATCTTCAGTACACAGTGGTTGCAAGAATAGAAAATAACAAGTGATGATAGGTAATAACTGGTGTATTCATCTGTAGTCACAGAACTGAAAAACCAACAAGGAGTTAAGACAAAAACTTAAGATCTAAGCTTGAGGCTGATGCTTTGGTTTTGAGGCTATTCCTGCTTTTACTAGAGTACTGTCCAGCAATATCTTGCTTATACATGATGCTTAAACCCAGTCCCAAGGTAAAAAGCTATAAAACACAATGAAGGGACTGATACACAAAATGTGCTTCCTGCACCCCAAGAATTAAAAAAACTTTTATTTCCAGCTTTTCTGGCAGAGGGACAGTCTCTGTATCTAGCCTTTTAAATTTTAAAGAGGAGTCAAAACAAATATTTGCTAATGTTTATTAATTTTGACATGAGTTCTGGTTTTAAAAAATATTGGGTTAGATTCTCTGTTAGACAAAGCATATACAAGTTAAGTGACTCTCTTAAGGACATGCAATATATTCATGACACAGACAGGAATTGGAATGACCTGATTTTCAGAACTAATCTGTAAGCAATAAATAAGCTCTTAAAATCTAAATTTTAAGCCAAGGCTTCATCTTCTTGTCAGAAGTGACACTATATACTGTTAAATTTTCCCTAGCTTGACTGCTGGTTGTCCTCTTTAAGGAGGGCCCCAGCAGTAGTATTTCCAGCTTGTAACTGGTTTAAAACCTAAGAATTGGCAGGATTATTTTGTTTTCCCGCTTGTCATAGCCTTCTATCTAGTTGCAGAATGATATTCTACTTACAGGGACGCTAGCTTTTTGCTCATTGCTGTGCTATCATCAGTTCCTGTCTGCTTCTCCTTACCTTGACAGAAAGTCAAGTCCCAAGAACACCCCTGACTTGCTGGTTAATTGTTTTCCTCTTTTGTAAAGCCAAGCCTTCTTAGGCCCAGTGAAACTCCTTCACATAGACATTCACCACCTTCAGTTTCCCCCCTCCTTCTCAGAATCATGCTCTTTTCTGAACCTTTAAGTGTGTCTTTCAAAGATTCAAGCTCTTTAAAAGGAAACAGGGCAGGGGAAGGGGGCAGGGGGATGGGTACCCACCACTACCAAAACAACTAACTTGTTTTCTCTTGCTTTTAGCTACAAGTTGAGACCTTAGCTTTGTTTTTCTCTTGTTGGATGCTTTGGCATGAGGCATCCAAAACCTAGATTGCTGGACTTATTCATGGCATTTCAAAGAGAGCATCATTTGGGCCATACATTAACAAGCAGGCAAATAATTAATAATAACACATGTGGAAGCAAATGAATGTTTTGCTTGTTGAAAGAGAATGAGAAAGTCAGACAAAGGCCTGGGCTCTATGTCCTTGCCCTCCACAGCAGCAGAAGAAATAATGTTATGAATAGCATTTAACTTGAATTTGTAGCAAACTGCTGCTTTTATCATAAACAATTGCCAGATGGTATACATTATCTTCCTTTTTTCTCCTTTCACAAAAGCAGCATTAATTGCAGAGCAGCCCAGGGCTCCACTCAGCTCATCAGTGTGATAACACTTCATGACCCTGATTAGCCGTCAGTCTACTCAATTAAAAAGATCATTTAGACATTCACCCAATCATTTGCCTATCGAGCCACCTGGGCCTCAACCAGGGGCTCCATTTTTAACATTCTCCTGCCCTCTCTCATCTCGCCTAGCTTTTTTACATATCTCCAAAAGACGTAATTGAATTAAATAAAGCGTCTCAGGGGCAGCTGCAACATCTGCTGTTTGTGGTATGTCAAGCCTTCAGCATTAAAAACAGTTACATATGCTCCAAATTAGCAGGTCGCAGAGATGAAACAGTCGATGATAGTGTTTTTGTGCCAGCGTGAGAAGCAGCTCACAGCTGTGTGCAATTTACAATTAAAGGCTTTATCAGAGCTCAATTGTACTAGTGAATCAAGTGGTGAGAGGTCAGTTAGTGAATTAGACCAATTAGAGCTTGTACAGTTAAATTATCTGTCTTATTACCTACTGATAAACAGCCTTGTCATATCTTTACTCAGATGATGAAGCTTGGAAGTGCTTTATGAGGTGATACTGTACTTTTGTGAGTGTGTGTAATGGAACTCAGTAGCTCAGCAAAGTTGGTCTGATGCAACAAGCATATAGTCTAAAACTGGAGAGGGAAAAAAACCCCAGACACCTGCAGTTAGAACCTTAAAGCAAAACTAAGTTAGAACAAGAGTTAAGATTACCAATGTTGGCTGTGTTTCAATATGTGTTTTTCTGCTTGGCAAAGTCTAAATTCATGAAGTTAACAGTGGGAAATATTATACTTTTGATTTCTAGGGTTTGTTTTTTTTAATTACTGTCTTGCTCTCTCACTCCCACTCTGAAGGAGGGATGGGAGGCAAAGGAGAGAATCTAATAAAATCAGGCTCTGATTTTTATACTGTAAAATAATGCAGTAATAATTTACAAAGACAGAAAATACTGCTGCTTAATCTCAGGATTTACAAGGTTCTGCAAATTATCACCTGTAAGCCTGGACAGAGCTGACTGAAGATGGGTGAACTGAGCAAAGGTGAGACTCTGAAACATTTTCAGAGTATTATGAATACACATGTGCCAGTTTATAACTGGGTAGTTAAGCATCTGTTTTTGCCACGTCACCCTGCTATGTGAATGAGGCATGAGCTACACCAGCTACAACAATGCCAAATCTATAGCCACCTGGCCCTAAGAATAAGGAACATATTCTCGGGGGGCCCTGTATTTTTTTTTTTTGGAGGGGTGGGGGAGTATATTGGGGGAATAGAGAGTGGTGGATATTAAGATTAAAATTGTATGGCAATTTGACAGTGTTGCATGTCAAATTCTGTCTTTCTAAGGCAATGGTAACTAAGGGCCAGAAGCATCTGAAACCTTCCCTTGAAAGGGACTGTCTGGGCTTTGTCCTTGAAAATGAAGTAAAGCTTATACCTTTCTTTTAATCAAACACTGGTAGCATGTTGGTGCCATTCTCTTTTAGAGAAAATCCTAGAGAAAAGATCATATGCTGAGATCTCTTGTCTGTAAAAGGTAATCAGTGATGTGTTAGGCTATAGGAATGGACTAAAACTATATCTGATTCTATAACCCAGAAGTCAGGTAATTTGGCTTCAAGAAGCCCATTCCCAAAGTTATATTTCAGTCTTTCACACCTTGTCATTGCATAAAAGGCACATATGTTATCCCCTGTAAATCAGTGTCCTGTATCAGCCCCTGTTCCTTTCATTCTTCACAGTAGCATGGCTTTGGGAAGAAGGGAGGGAGGGAGGGAGGTGAACAGGATGGCTTGTAGGCCAGTAGACAGGGGATCAGCTGGCACAGTCAAGGTTAAATCTGAGCAAAGCAGGATGTTTTACTTCAAGGTCGGTAACCAGAGTCTGTTCCAAGTAAGTCTTCTGAGTTCTGTGGAACTACACTGTTTAAGTATGTTCAGATCCATGTGTAAACTGAGATTAAATGCTAGCTTATTATTAAGGGGAGGTTTGGAGGGGGTGGGGGATGTACTTTTATTCCAGCCTAATATTTCCTTGGTGAAAGCATACATTTTTGGAAAGGCCTTTTGATCATGTTTAATGCATGGCTTCTATGTGTTCAGGCATACAGATTTTGCAAAATGAGGAGGGTAAGTTTCAAACAGATGTCTTGAGATGTCTTACTAAAGATTGTGATTGAAATAAATTAAGAAGGTTGTGATACTGGCAATGATGGGCCTCTAACTGCTTTCTGCCAGTGAATAATATTGACTCATTTTCTGCAGGTTTTGGACTTGAATTTAGAGAAATGCTAATCAGCATCAAAATGGCCCTCTTTGAAACAGCAGATTTAACATTTTAGTGTCTTTCTTAAATGCATTGATCTCATTGACAAGCTTCAAAGGTTTAAAAATGCAGTTGAAAGAAAGGGAAGTTTTTGAACTTATGGATGAAAAAAAGACTGAAAAAGTATACTTTCTGAGTGTGAATGAATACATTTTTCAACACTCTTACCCTTCTAAGGAGCAGAGGGTATTTAGTTCATTCCTCAAGTGGGGGAGAGAAACATGGTCTAAGTATTCTCAAAACTGCTGAGAATTGAATGTACAGTGAACACTTGGTCAGGACCCTGATCTCTCCTATAGTGCACATGCTGCTGGCAGTTATTGAAAATCTTCATCCTCTCCTCCTGTTGCAGTCTTCCAGCTTCTGAGTGACATTTGCCCTTGATAAGGCCAGAGTGAATTTCAGTCCCCAGATATCAGGATTTTCTATTTTTAAATACTAGATTTTACTTGTTCAGTAAACACTGAAATAGTGAATTACAGATGATTTTATTTTGTTTTTTTTTCTTGTCTTCACTGTATTACAGATGATAAATTACTTCAGTCCCATTTTTAAAACACATGGGAGTTTCTGTAGCTCTCCAAAAAGTGATTTTGAATTTTAAGTGTCTTTTCCTTTCCAACAGAGGTTAAGTCCCTGTGTAAATAGCTCACTGTTAGTCGTAAATGTGACATTACTTACGTAATTCAGTCAATCTAAAATAGGGAAAGAGTAGAAAAGGTGTTTACAAGCCAAAACATTGCAATAACAAGACCATATTATGTTAATAGACTGATTTCTTGAAAATTCTGTTCTAAGTACAAAATCAGTTTATGGAGAATACAAGATCTAAAAAGAGAGACACTCAGTTATCAGTGAATGATAATTACTCTTTATCATCTGTTTGCTGAGAAAACAGGAGCAGTTAGGGCATTGCATCTCTTGCACTTATTAACCTCAATTTGCAATCCAAACTCTTCACTACACAAGATTCTGAAGTTAATCATGGGGTTGAAAACACTTCTAAATGGGGCACTGTCAGGGTAATAATTATTTGACGTTTAGTTTTCCTCTTTATTACTTGTTTCAGCTCAAATATTTAAAAATAAAGTACCTTTGACTACCATTTTTCTATCTCCATTTAATTTTTTACTTTCTGCTTTTTTTTTTCTCACATAATAGATTGACATGTCTTGGTTTTGCTATCTTCCTTACTGTAGGAAGCTCTGTTTTTCCCAGGCCTGTGAACCATGGCATGTGTCTGTGTTCTGAAAGAACCAGTGGGAGTGCCCTTTTCTTCCTGGATGATCAGTTTAGGCAGCATCTGCTATTGCAGCACAACCTCTTTGCCTATCCTGTAACACAGCCACAGGACTTAGATTAGTTATAGGGAAGAATTTTTTTACAGTGAGGGAGGCAAAATACTGGAACAGATTTCCCAGGTGAAATATGCCCCATGCCTGGAAACATCCAAGGTCAGGTTGGACAGGACTCTGAGCAAACTAATGTAGGTGAAGATGTCCCTGCTAGTCCCAAACTATTCTATGACTAAAACTGATGTGAACTGCTCATGAGTTGCAGCTGACTTGTTTTGCTGTCTGGGCATCTCTCACCTGTGCAACACAGCCACAGCCCTTCTCAAGAGTGCTTTAAAGAAACTGGTTTGGGACAGCCGGACATTTGAGAACTTGTACAGAGTGATGCATATAAATGTTTAAATCATGAGTGTAAATATTTGAAGAAGTGGAGCACCTATGGCCTAGTGGCATTTGTCTCACAAGAACAAATCACCCAAGGAGTTCTGTTTAGATGCTTGCAGTAGTCATCTTAGTTTTTACATATATTGTGAGTGTCTTTTTTAAATCTCTACTCACACCTTCCCCAAACAGCACAGAGATAATTTGAAAATGATGTAATAAAAATGTCAATAAAATGTAGTAAGATATTGAAGTAATATGGTTCTGATGCATGTATTTCTCTGAAATGGTAAACTGTGAATTGATAATTTGGGTTTCAAGTCCATTTTTACTCATTACACTTTGGTAAAATTATATCTTCCTCAAACCTCAATAGTACTTTTTTTTTCTTCCCCACACATGCTCCAGACATTCTTTTCTCTGGCACAAAACTCTTTTGTTTGTTTAGTAAGTCTGAATTTCCTGAGGTGGTGTGAGGGCAAAGTCTTTGTCTCCATTCCCTACAAGCACTGGCTGTGACTATGAACATCTTTCTTTTTCAGATAGTCACAGTGATTCCTTTTGTTGATTGTCCTCTCTACACTATTTTCCTGTCTTGTCTTACCTGTTAATATAGAAGCAGGTAAATCACCACAATTTACAATTCTGTTCAATTAACATTTTCATTGTTTGATTTAAGACACATGCCTTAATTTCTGCTTTTTTGCTATCAAAAGGGCACTTCACCTGTCCTTGTACAAGAAAAATGGTGATGAGACAGGAGCAAGACCCACAGTTGTTCCAAAGTAATTATTCCCAGAGGTGGATTTCTTGGTAAGCACTTGGAAGTAGCTGGCTGGTGGTTGGTGCCAGAGGTCTGGCAAAAGCACTGAGTTTTTAAATTAAATGTACCAAAAGCAGTATTTCTAAACTGCATCAATGGTATGATAAACCAGGTCAATAACAAATACTGCTTTTGAATTAGAATAGTTACTTCTTAGTTATTTCTATTCCTCTACTAATTCCTTGAAAAATACAGAGCAAATCAGCTGCCTACACTACATCAGTTCCACCAAAACAATCTGCATTAGCTGAAAGAGTTTTGCAAAAATAGGGGAGTTGCTTAAAAATCTCACAGCTTTATTGTGTCTCTGATTTGCAAACCTCTAACTTTCAGCCTTTACAATTCTCTCTTTTTCCTTGGTCATTACATAATATAAGAGGTGCATGAGAAGGTTTATTAGAATTTATTAGTTTATTAGAGTAAGTTGCAGGCCCCAGAGTAAGTAAATCAATGGGTTAAATCCTCTGGCTACTGTAGAGGTAATTGAGGGAATAACTTACCTATATATTTGTAAAGTTCATCTGGATATACTAAATGCAGTGTGCTTTTTTCCTGCCAGTCTTTTACTCAAACTTAAGGCCCTGTTTAGCTATTAAAAGAAAAATACAAAAGACAGAATGAATTAAAAGAGATCTTTGGGCTTACATCATACTCTTTAGGTCTAATACTTCTCTTAGAATGCTTAAGTTAATATAATCCTGTAAAAATCATAACTATTTAGCACTCTTTACTGCATTTACTCTAAGAGTGAAAAGCTGCAAATTGTAAAATTATTTTTTCATCCTTGTTATTTGCTTGAAAAGGAAATTTCTAACTCTCTTTGTTAATTTAGATAAATATGAGGTTTGTTTTTTTCTTTTATAGGCACAACACCAGACCTTCATATTGCTCATGAAAGTTTAATTCTTGATCCATTATTATTTTTACTCTGTGTTAATAATGTATTAGATGTGCTTATTGCCTATCTGTGGATGTATAGATGGGTACACTTTGGTTAGACCAGTCAGAAGTGTTGCTGAGATCACCCTCACTCCAAACAGATTCTAATGCTTATTGGTTTCATGTTTTAAGAAAAATGAGTCAGTGCATGAAGGAATTTTATTCAAGATGTACTTATTAGATATGTTGCCTCAGTGAAGGTTATAGTTTCAGTATTGATCAAACCACTCTCCCCTGGTGTACAGATGATTAATTCCCTATTAACTCCTAAGAGAGGACTAACCTAAAGTGTACATTTTAACAAGTGGTACTGCTTCCTCCAAAGTGCACACAAACCCCCTATATTAAAAGTAACTCCCCAAATGCCTTTTGTGTGCATGTTACCTGCTTACCCTGATGTATTATTTCTATTCATATTATACTTTTCCCTGATTTTGCCAAATAACTCCCCTTTATTCTTGCTGTAAGTGATATCTGACATGTACTTTTTGCATTTTAGAGATCTCTTCTTCTAGTAGTGTGTTTAGAGCTGGTTTTAAAAGCCAGATTAGGTTTTTAAAAATTGTGATCTGGAAAATTTTGCTGATATTAAAAGTTTCTGCCTTTCTGACAGCTATTAATTAGTAGCCAAAGGGAACAACGTGTATATACAAATATCACAAATTCTTGCACTGACCAAGTCTATCTTGTGAACCTGTGTTTGTGGATTTTTAAAGCAAAGTATCATGACTGATGGCTATTCTGAGTCTCTCTCTGTTGCACCTGTTGGAGAGTTTTATCACGTATATGAGGTCTAGCGGATAACCTGCTCTCTGGCCAAGTGATTTAGTGTTTCATGTAGCATTTAAAAGACCAGTAGTGGCCCAAGTACCATCACCAGAAAATTTTGGTATGCATATCTCTGTCAGAAGATGGAGAGGATCTTGCTTCTAAGTGGTCTCAGTGATTTTGTCTAGGTGAGGGAGTGAGAGAGTGGAAAAACTGGGATTTCAGGCTTTTTGCAGAAGCTTTATGTTTGTATGGGAAAGGTCAGAATGGTTGTAACTTCATCCTTCTGCAGCATAGGAAAAATAAACCCCCAAGTACCATCAACCATGAAGAGTAATAATTTCAGCTGCAGGCACATTTCCCAATTCCTCACCAGTTTGTCACATATCAGCTGCTGCCTGTAAAACCATTTCTGCAAGGTGTGTGTTTAGAAGAAAACTTGATCACATGAGTAAAGCTCTAACACAATATCCAACTTGATTGGCACTATAATTAAAATAGTGCCAGTCTCTGTAAGATTTAGTTTTTAATTACTTCTCTAAAAGGTACCTAAACTTGATATAATTTCTCTGTTATCAGGCATGATCCAGTCATCACAAATTATTGTTATATGTGAACCTTACAAGCACACAGATTTGTATTTTCTTGCAGAACGTGAATGAAGCTGTGAGTTAGTGTGAACCTATTACTCATCACTGTGAGATCTCATGAGATGCCAACACATCAAACATCAGGCTAATTTCTAAGTCAAGGCTCTTTCTGTGGACATTTCTGTGTAAGAGTTCTAGCTAGGCTCAAGAACTAGGATTATTTGAGGGCATCAAATGATTGGTGCATGCTGCAGCAAAAATTAAATATGCTCAAATCAAGATAGATTTACAGTGACATTACAGAGCAGTAGGAGAGTGCCTTTTTCTTTATATTTCATGTTTTAAATTTTTCAGTACCTGCCTTTTTCTGACAAGTTGCGTACCATATGTTGCTCTTTTAAAATGTTGGAGCTGAATAGTATGGGTAGTTTTAGATGAAACTAAACTTTAGTTCTTGAGTTAGTAAAGATCCTAGCTTGTGTGTAGAGTATTTTTAGTTGTGAAATAAAATTAAGAAGGTCCTACCTCTAATGGGAAATATTTTGAACATTGTAATTTTCCTTTATTCAGAACTCCTTTAACACAAGGTGTTTAGAACTAGTTTCATAATCCATGACAAATAAATTGGGGGATTCAATGATAATGGTTTTGGACAGTGTCTATGTCCTCAATATTTTCTGCTTTTATCTAAATATTTTCTACAAATAAAAATAATTTGGATTGTTTAAAAACATATCAAATTAACTTAGGACATTCAGATTATTTAACCACACTATTGGTTTTTTTTGGTGCTCTGAACATAACCTTTAAAAGCAGACTTCGAGAGCAAAAATCTGAAATTTTAAATTTCAGATAAACTTCCTGAAATATTCCATGATGTTTATATAAAACTTTTTTGACAGTCACATTTAATGTATTGTGACCATAAAAGATGTAAAATTAATATCAAATGACAATATAAGTTGAAAAAGAGAATACATTAAATTGTTTGCAATATAGTTTAATATATTTCCCTATTCATTAATTTATTTGTCATTTTAATGGTAGGAAAAAACCCAGAGCATCTTTGAAGTCTGCTTATGCATGGCTCAAACTAATCTTCATCCTCAGTTATATTCTTTATGATGCTCAGCTTTTTATTGTTAAAAAAACCAAATTTTGGTTTTGGTATCTCTTGGACTTTGAGCTGATGCTAATAGAGAGCTGTCCATGATGGTTCTGACATCTCCCTCTTCTGAGTACATCTCTGATAAAAGGTTTTCATGTATCTGATATAGAGCAGAGAGCTTAAAGAAGTTAAAATACAGAACTCTTTCATAAGGAACATCTACTGATCTGCAAGGCAGATTTCAACAGAATATTTGAAAGGGTGTTTAGAAAGAAAGTAAAGTTGCACCCTCTGTTAGTAACAGTTCTATGAAAGGGGACTAATATTTAGATAGCTAATATATCAGAGCACCTGTTCATATAAGGATTTTCTATGAGAAGCCTGCAAAAAATTATTTGCCATTTTATCCTATCTTCTTTTCAACATACTAATACAGAAGCCTTCTATTTGCCTTTTGTGTAGGATGAATGGTGCTTGCTGTAGCCACATTACATCATAAAACAGCATTTGGTCAGCGAGCTGTGTTTTGAAACTGCAGGATCAGTTCAATGCAAATATCACAGAATAATTGCTTAACCTATCTTCCCCTTGTTCAGAGCACTTCAGTGTTAAGTATAAAATGAGCTGGGGTTATGATTTCTGCCAAATCAATAAAACCAAAGGATTTGTGACCAAAGCCTTAATTGTCTTAACAAGAGCATGTATGCCTCTCAAACTAATGAATCATCAAGTATTATTGGCTTCTTTTCCCTTAAACCTTTTGAATAATGCAGATTTTTAAATAGAAGAGTAAATGTTATGCGTGTTAACAGTTTTACAAATTAGCTGTGATTTTGTACTTTGGACTATGACACTCATTACTGGACTTGTGTCCTTCCATTTCCATTTGTCTGTGATCAATGCGTTGAGATAACTAATTCTGCATTTTTGTTGGGTTGTTTGGGGTTTTTTTAATATCTTCAGTGTGTACAATCCAAGAGGTTAAGTCAGAATTACTAATCACATCCACCAAATAGATAAACATATCTTTCCTAATACTGATTTCAGACCCTCAACCAGTGATGAGTTTATTCAGATGTAGTGTAAAACCTATGAGCTGGGGTAAACATTTGTGTGCCTGGGATTCCTGTAAGAGCACCTATGTCGTGAGGAAGCAGATTCTCAAAAAAAAAAGAAAAACCAACAAAAAAAAGCATGCCTTCATGCTCAGAAAACTGTATTCACATTCATAAAAGTGGTGTAACAGGATTGGCAGCGATCCTTCTGGTGAGCAATCCACCTGCTTACTGCTGAGATGTAGAAGAGGACAAAGGAGGAAAAGGAGGTGAAGATAATTTACAACAAAAAAAAAGAGTGGAAATATTCTTTCCAAAACTGACAATGGAGGTGATAGTGTGTTTTTCTCTACATGGCACTTTCATTTGCAACTCTCAATTTTATGGCTTAATTAAAAAATGTGACTATACATTTTTCTCTTTTAAAAAGTGCTTAATGTCATTTAGTATTATTTTCTGTATTAGAGTAAAACCATGCATTTATATGGTCTGATAAATTAGTGAGTAGATAAGGGCCTCATTGTGTATCCTTGCCTTAAAGAAGCCTTGTCTTCTGAAACTTGCTCAGAAGTGTTGGTTTTAACTGGTTTCTGAGTAAGCTAGTTCTTGCATAGTATCAAAATGTGTGCTAAAGTCTTCAGCAAAATATTTAAGACTATGAGCAGCACCACTAGAGCACATATTCAGCACTGGTTAGGCTGTACCTTGAGTACTCTGTTACTTCTGGAGCCCCCAGTTTAAGAAGAATGTTGAGCACTTGATTATGGCCAGAGAAGGGCGACAAGGCTGGTGAAGGGTCTGAAGGAAAGCCATGTGCAAGAAGCATGGCAGGATAAGGAACAACAAGGATATTGGGACAACAAGCCCTGCATGTGAAAAATGCCCAGGTGAAGATCTTAGCATTAGTGTTAGGTGCCTAATGGCAGAGAAGTTTAAGAACATTTAAGTGATTTTAAGAAAGAGATGAAGAGATGATCCATCAGATTTATAACAATATAAACATTATATGGAAGGAAATCAGTGTTTCTAGTACATATATTTTTTTAATAGATTTTCTTCCTAATCCACATGTCTCTGAAAATGCGAGTGTGAGAAGCTACTAAATTCTTTGTGCAAACAAGTAATTTTCAGATAGATGCTAGCTTTGGTAAATCTGCCCAAGATTTATTGATGCAAGACTTACATCCTTTTTCTCTGATGTTGGTAGAAATGTTCTGACTAATAAGCTAGACAGTAAGGTCATCTTATGATGTTTACTGACTTGCATCATTGTTGTTAATTTCTCTGAAGGGTTTTGCACAAGAAAGTACCATCCCTTCAGTTTATAGTGTAAGTTTAAACAGTAGCAGTAATCTCAGTTGAAATTCCAAATGCAATTAACACTACATGTAGTCTGAAACACTAATGATGTCTAGTTCATATTTTATCAGCCGTTGAAATTCACAGCTCATAAAGGTCTCATTCTGCCATAAACTGTTCATGTTTAATTCTTTTCAGTGCCTTTCACCGACACATTCACTCCAAGGTAGATGATACATAAACAAGAAGATTCCTTACCAGATCATGAAAGACCTGACAGTAAAATGTCATCTAAGAACTCGCAGTGGTATGATCCAGAGATGACAAAGATCATTCATTCTTCGTCTGGCTCCACAGGACAGCAGACAATGTGAGTGACAATCTAATCTGCCACTGGAAATATATATATAAATGTTTCTCTAAAAGTGCAGGCCAGCTTCCTATTATATATTGAAGACTATTTCTGAGAGTGAGCCTGAAAAATTGCAAGGTATTTGCAGAACTAAGAAATTTGTAAAGAACTGTGCTAAAATATCATTGCTAGAGTAAGGAAAGACATAACCTCCTAATCATAAATAAACCATGAAGGTCGTGGTCAACACACACATGACAGAATGCAACTGAAGGACCACTTCATTCAACTGAGCCTCAGGCACTGGAGAAAAATTGTGCTTAAGTATACTGATATGTCAGAAGGCAATAAAGAACCAGAAATACCATCAACTTCAGGATGACAGTCACAGAAACCTGAACTCTAAGAGCATTGATCTTATGTGTAAAGGCAGGCAGAAAATGATTGCAGTTGACAGAAACTGTAGATTTGAAAGACAAATCTTAATCCTAAATCAGAAATAATGAAACTAATAGTGTTTGTGAGCAATGTCCTGTACATACATATAGCATCATTGAATACATAACACCAGTATGAAAGTTCAAAAATAAACCAAAAATAATCTGACAGCAGAGTTTAATAAAAGATTTTATATGAATTATATGCTTTCAAAAAGAAAAGTGAAATATTTAAAAAAGAATAGCCGAACTGTTGAATGGCATCCAGATTGTTGTACATCTGAAAGTGCCATTACTAGTCCCACTAAAACAATCTTCTAAAAGAGGTTAAAAAGCAGCTGTTTCTCAGAAACATTGCACTGCTTGTGTATTAATCTCAAAACAACCACCAAAGGAGGCAAAAAAACCTAACCCCTAAAAAAACCTAACTGTGGCAGTGAGCCTAAATGTTCACTCCCTGATAACCCATATTTTTACAGCAGGACAGTATGTCCTGATATCTCTAAAGCAAAGACCTTTGCAATTTCTGCATGCAATAACCGGAGTATATATCTCCCAGTCAATTTTTCCTGTATTTCCTGCAATGAGACATATGCAAACTTTGATTTGACAAACCAAATAAAATGAGCATTTAGGAAAATTTAGAAGCCAGTAAAAACATTTCAGATTTTTTTTTAATGATTGCATCAAAATATAACATCATACTTTCCAAAGACTGATGATTAATTGGACTTCGGGGTCTACCTCTTTTCCTCTCTACATTTTAATGAATTTAGATAGACAAAAATAGTATTTAAATTCCATGCAGTTTATGCAGTCACAATTTCACCATCAGAATTTTATGTCTCAAGAAATGTAGAAATTCTGTACATGTGGAGAAAAGTGAAAAGTGTGAGCTTTAACTGCTGCATATTTTTTCTTAGTTATATATGCAAAAATGTGATTTTTCTGGTAGGTTTTGTGCTTGTGGTCTCTGCAATATTTTAAAAATTTCCTTTGGTAGTTGAATTCTAATTTCCTATGTATTGATATTTTGAGTATATATAGTAGCAAAAATATATAAACCAAACTGGCAAAGAGCTGGCTTTCATTATCAGAGATTTGACAGAATTGCTAAATGTACTGTTTCAACATTACTTTAACAAAACAGAGGTAATTCTGGAGGGTTTTTTTTATTATTGTTGTAAATAATTGGGTTAAAGAGAATACTCTCTAAATATTGAATGAAAAGTGATAGTGGAATGAAAATGCAAAGGAATTGTGGAAAACTTATACTTGGTATCAAAAGCGTATCTTCTACAAGACCAGCAGATTAAAAGCTGTAACTCCAACAATAAACTTCATCAGGTATTTCTCGTAATAAATTAGAATACTGCTTGGTATGAGCTTTGCAGGATGATTGCAGAGCCATTGTCAAGCCTTTCACTGAAAGCTAATCAACACAGTTCAGTCAACAATCACTGATGGAAGGAAAGCTGGAAGTCCTGCAATTATGCATTTGTCTTAAAAATTGAAAGAACTACCATCCTATTCAGAAACTGAAAATGGTAATACATTAGCAGTGGACAGACAGCTGGTTCCTCATTTTACAAATGTGGTGGCTTTCCACATTTCCATTTTTCCCTGGTATAGGTTTTTATTAGATTCACATTGTCTTGGTGTGCCAGTCTAATTTCATGGAGAAAAAATCTTGGACATACTAATAAATTCTTTCTGAAGAGAGAGGGAAGAGAAAACATAAAATAATTTTGGGTCAAGTTGGTGATGCTAAACAAGAAGTCACTGACCTATGAAGCTTCACTCAAGTTGCCGTAGCTATCAATATTGAAAAAATGTGAGCATTAAAAAATTTATTCCCATCCTTGTGTTATCCTTAACAAAGTCTAGTCCTTGTCTGGAATTAAAGGAAACACTTGAATTCGGAGCATCTAAAAATTCTGCAAGCTGAGGTATACATTATAGGTGCTATGACAACAAGAAATATAAAAGAAAATAAAACACATGTTCACTTCCCACTACCTTTTTTTTTTTCAGAATAGACTGTCTAAACTGAGTTTTGTTTAACTCTGCTATTTAAACATGGTCTGTTTGCTGAAAGTCACTAGAGGACTAATAATTGCCTTGTATGCTTTAGTTGACTAGTTGACTACAAAACCAGAATACAGTCTATTGCCCACACCAAAGTAAATGTTTTGAAACTGTATCAGGATCCAGCAACGACCCAGGAGAAATCCGTGTGCTGATAGGTCTCTCCTGATCTTGCAACTCACATTAGACTTTGCAGGATTTTAATGAAATTAATTCGTTTTCTGAAGTTCTGCCCTATCCACAATCTTCTGCAAATCAAGACTTCAGTGGCTGCTCTGACAGGAGTGCACAAGAGTGCATTGAAAATCAGTGCCAGTAGCCTCACTGATCCTCTACTTTAGCTTGGACTCATCATGAAGGATCTTTAGAAGTGACCATGCTAAACCAGAAAATGAACTAAAATAAACTAAATAGCTCACCTGATTCAATATTTAATGCAAAAAGAATTCAAGTAACCTCTCCTCCTCCCCCAAGTCCCCAAAATCTCATCATCCAAATCTCACCCTTCCCATCTTAATTGCTCTCTTTTGTCATCTTAAATATTTGAGAACTCATTCCAGAATGAAATTATTTTTGGTCTGTTGATTCAGAAGAAATTTGGTTTGGTCTTTGATTTGAGTGAAAATAGCAGCTCTCTGATTTTGTTCTTCTCCACAATCAGAACAAGAAGATCTAAGGTATTTCAAAGCCATATGAGCATATTTTGTCTTCTTTCAACTTATTCATGTCAGAACATCTGAACAAACAAAACTAAATTGAATTTGACCATATCTTTCAAAACAAGAAATTGTTTGAAATATTTTGTAAGGAAATTACATGAATGTGAGACTGAACTACTAAGAGAATAATTGCCAAGTAATTTGATTATATGAGAAAATAAATAATTTATCAGAAAGTGTGCAAAATGTATATAATTTATACAATGCTGATATATATAATGCTGATTTATGTACAATGCTGATCTATATAATGCTGATTTATTGCAAACGTTGAAAACAAAATCACTCAAAGTGTTTTCCATAAACTGAACCTCAAAAATACTTCCCAGCTTCAGCATTATCTATGTTCCCATTACCAAAACTGAAACTGATCTCTTTTTAAAGATTTTGTTATTCCTTGCCTTAGTTCTTTCTGGATAAGACAGGACTTGGGTTTGCCAACAGAGGGCAATAGTCAAGCTAGGAAAGACTGCATCCATCATTTTTGCAACTTCTAATGAGTCAGAAGGACACATAGAATCCTCATCTGCTTTTATGGATATTGCTGTGTAATTGCAGTGTAATTATGGCACACAACAGCTTCAGAAAATTATCTTTGAAGAAAACAGCTGGTTCTCTTTAACAAACAGAGATGAAATCCTGTCAATTTTAAAAAAAAATCCAGAGGAAAAATACTAAAAATATATGCCAATAATAAACAGGCAACAACAACAACAAAAAAAAAAGAAATAACATAAAAAATTGAAATGGATAAATCAGAGAAACTGCTATGCAAAATATGACTAAAGTATAAAACATTAGAAAATTACAATGATGTGAATGTTCTTTCATTACATGGTTTTATATTACAAAGCAAACAGGCTCGTTGAAAAGATTTCCATTTTCCTTCTCTGTCTCATGAGCAGTATGTAAAGATCCCAATCCTGACAGCCCTTCTGCATGCTTTCCTCTCCACAGAAGAAATCCCCTTGGTTTCAGTGGAATTTCACAGCCTGATAAGGCCAGCCCCAGCCCTGTGCTGTAGCTCCAGAGCCCAGAGCTCGCCAAGCCTTGCTCTGCCAAAGTACTGACAGCTTCTGTTGGGGGGCGAGGACAGGGGAGCAGTGCACTGGCACCAGGGCCAGGCTTGGGTGGGTGGCTGAGAAGATCTGCCCAGAGCTGGGAACTGGCACTGCAGCCCTCAGGAGGAGCACAGCAGCCAGGCTGTGAGCGAGCTGTGGGGAGAGGAGTTGCAAGGAGCAGGTTTTAGCAGCCAGTTGGGGAACGAGACCAAACCGCCTCCACCGCAGGGCTGGGTGTGCACCAGCTGACATTAGCAAAGGGAGGGGATGTGGATTTGGTGCACTTCTGTAATGTGGAAACAATAAAATAGAGAAAGGGAATGTTGCAAAACGCTTTTTAGTAATTACAGCAAGTTTTTCCAAGAGTTTTGAAATTGATATTGATATTTAAATACAATTATTATTATATAATTAAACTTAACAAAAAATTAGTCCAAAATAACAGTTAAACAATACATGCAGAAATATATGTTGGGTGGCAATGCTCTGTAAGCCCTAGAGCTATGGAGATTTCAGTACTGAACCTCTTTATTTCCTGATGTTAAAGCAGGTGAACTGAGAGACTGGGTTTATCTACCACAGATTAATTTGCGTGTGTGTTATATGGCTCTTCTGCAGGCAGCAAGCAGACAGAGGAGAGGAAAAAATATACATCAATACTAGTAGTGGTATTTGTGTGCCATGATGAAATTCACCATTAGTGAAGTAAGTTGCAGCACCAAACTCAAAATAGTCATTGAGTGGGGAAAACTAACTCTATTAGACTTGAAAGCATGTGGCCAAGGTTATGCAGAAGAAATTTATTTGGCATTTAATACAACCTATGAAATATTGAAAATTAATTATGCATTATTTACCAAAATTTTATTTTAGCAATTCTTAATTTGCACACTTTATAAAGTTTATGAACACTTGAAATACACAAGAAGTCTGTAACCTATGTTAATATTGAATTATGGAAGCATCACTTGTAAGTTACAAGTTAAGGATGTACTTTGCACTTACAATAAGGTTATTAAGGTGTAATGATATATTTCCAGTCAATTTAACAGCATAACTAATAATAAATTAAAGTACCATATACTATATGAAAAAAAATTAGCACTTCAGAAAGAACTGTTTAAATTTCTCAATGGTGCTTGTCTTTCTAGCTTCTTACATTCCATTTCCTTATTTGTTTAAACTTGGTAGAAACAGTGATCAGGCTGGAAAAACCCTCCAATCAGAGACAAGAGTTAACTCTTGCGTATGTGTATTGTTCTCTGTACCTGATGCAGTGCAAGACTTGCCCAAATATTTGTAAAGGTTGGTCTCTAACAGTAGATCCACTTTGTGGGAAGTCTTATTGCTCCATGGAAGGGAAGTTTTCATTTAGTTCAAGAGCTTTGAATAATGGAGTGTTCAAACTGGAATGGAGTGTTGGAAATATGGACAGCTGGAAATAGAGAGTGCCTGAGCAGAGGCTTATTCAGAAAAATGCAAGCTTACCAGTAGTCTAATCAGTAAACTGAAAAGTACTTTCTGCATTGTTATCTGTGACACAGGCTAGGGAAAAAACAACTTTTACCCATACATTTGAGAAGCATGTGATCGATGTTGCTTTTTATCCTGCCTGATAATAGCAGGTTAGGGAAACAGTCATCATTATGGATATTTCTTGCCAAGTGGACAAAAAAGATAAATGGGAAAGATGGGTTTATGAAAAGGCAGTTGGAATGTGTTATAGTAATTGGAGGAAATATTGGCAAATAGTGTAACTGAACAGAATATTGAACAGACACGAACCTGTGTTTTAAAGTGCTCAAACCACAGTTTCATTTGATGGAACTAAATAAACTACAAGCCATACCAGTAATCAATAGTGTGTAGACAATAAAATAACTTTTTTCCATGAATTCTGCTGATTACTGAAAGGAATTGTTAAATATTAAAATTAAATATGGATATTAATTTCTAGAGAAGACAATGCTGGTTTTGAACCAAAGTGTTTAAATAATAATAGCAGAGTTTTACCATGCAGATATTTACATTTTTCTTTAATGTGATTATGAAAAATTAATATTTTTTTTTAGATTTTAGGTAACAACAGTTGTTGGATAGTTTTATTATTTGCAAAGAAGGAGACATTGCTCTGGGAGTTAATAATTTAAGGATGGATGTGAAATCAAACACTGGGAGGAAGAACAAGGAATTTGTGGGTACACCAAGGACAAAGAATTTGTTTATCCACAGGGATTGCATAGGCTGTGGTTCAGTGAATTATACCACCATAACATCGTAGTGCTGATGTAGAGAATAATAGGTTCACATAAACTTCAGTGCTGTTTGTTCCTTGGCTGGCTTTCTAGAAAAAGCTCAAAATTCAAAACACTGAGAGTGAAAGCAGCTGCACATGCCAGATTTTGTTCCACAGGCAGCATGTCTAAGTGCAAAGGGACTTCAAAGAAAGGAAGAATTTTCAGATGACAACTTTTTACTTTGAAGATTTGGTTGTGATACTGCTTTAAAGATGAAGATGACTAGAAAAATGTACCTCACTGAGTAATAATGATTAGTCATATTGGTGACATAGCAGTATCTCCATTCACATCCAACCACAGGAATAGAAAGTATCTTTAAAAGTGATATGTAAATTGATAGATGCTTAAAATTTCTGAATAGAACTTTAGTAAAAGAAAGACTAGGTAAGTCCTGTGAATCCCAAATCTATTAATGAATCCACGGTAGGAACCTCTAAATTTTAGGTGTTTTGATGCAGATACCCAGGTTATTGCATGTGTTAAAAACTAAGTTCTGTACTTTAGGGGCATATTTTCTGTCTTTTGTGTGAATAAGTGGGAAAAGTACCGTGTGTTTGTTGAATGTGAGAGCTCTCATAATGGCCAATGTGTTTTCCTTCCTATTTTTATCCTCTCGTTTTGCTGCAAACAAGTTGTGACTTGGTTGCTTTTGGTATGGGAGCATAAGATTTTATGGCTATTTTTGTGAAATGTTTTTCATTTCTGTGTTTCCAATTATGACACTAAAAGTTATAAAAATATACCTGTTGGAGGAACATAACCTGCATGTGCAGAGTTTTGGAGGGGTTGATTCTTCAAGGACATGTCTTAAATTTATCTTTCATCGTGTAGGACGGTGAAGTTGAGTAGATGCAACTCAGTCTCTCAAGTGATGATGGCAAAGTCAAGATTTTCAGTCTTTTTGTTGGTAGCTTGTTGGTTTTTAAAAGCTTCTTGTTTTATTTGTGCTTAGTTGTAGTGAGCTGTCAGTTTTTAAAAATGTTTTCTTCATTCTTGTTTATTTTGAAGTCAGATAGAAGGACTGTGTGCACAGCAACACAGAAATGAAGCAGTATGTGTACTTTTCTGAATTTCAGACATATATGAGTAGCTGACATAAATTTCATAAAGGTCAGACTATTGAGAGTTTCACACCCACAGAAGCACCTTAATCTATAGACTCAAAATAGATATATTTAAGGTAAGACATATCTGTAATCATGAAAGTCTTGTATTTCAATAGTTATGCTTTGAGTGAGGTTATTCCATAGATATTAATAACTATATTACTTACTTTTTATCCTCTGAAAAGGTATACAGAGTTTAATTCCCTTTTTGCTAATCAAGCTTTGTAAGTCATCCTAATCCTCATTGCAAATTTAAATTATATTTAGATGACATAAGATGGAGGTAGCTATCCCATGTTCCTTCCATTTACTTGTTCTGATAAGATTTCTTACTATAAGATATCTTCCAATAATGTTTTTCTCAGCCCTTCTGAGTCTGGATATCCTAATAGCAGAATCTTTCAGGTTAAAAAAATTAAATGAACAGTAAAATATGTCTCTCTCTTTGTACTGCTTTGCTACTGGAGATTGCCTCATAGCTGCTGTGGGGGAGAGAGTTGTTTTCATTTTCTACTAAAGCCCTCATCCAGATCTACCTAATTCTCAAATGTAGGTAAAAAACAGCTGCATGAATATAGCTTATACCCTCATAGAAACTCCCAGACTCAGCCAATAGTTTATTTTGATTTTCCTTGCTAATTTTTGAACTCAGGCTGGAATGACTTCATTTCACAGCAAAAGGCTTTGTGTTCCTAAAGACTTCAAATCAGAGCTATGGGATGTCCTGCAAAGAACCCCACAGCTACATGCAAGCATGCTCTACAGCCATCTAAAAATATCATTGTCCCAACTCAAAAGCTGCAAGTTATTTAAAAATCTACCAGCTAGTGAATCTGCTATTTTAAAGATTTGTTTTTAAATTGACCTTTGTTGTGAGAGGGAACACGCTACATATGTCAGTGTTTCCAGTGTATTTCCTGCCACCAAGACCTCCATCTTCCATCCAGTCATTTGTAAGTACCCAAAGTTGGCCATGAGCCTGTTTCTGAGAGAGTTTCTTCACCAACATATGGCTGTGCTCAGAATGATTGCTCTGGCCTTCAGTCTGCTCATTTAAACCTAATGAGGTCCACAGAGGTGACTGTATGACTCACACAATGAAGTCATTTTTCCAATTAACATTCTGACAAATGTCTTGTAAGTAGAGCTGCTTCAATAGGTTTCCACAGGTGGGGGAAAGATCAGGTATCACAAAATACTCGGTTACTTTCTTCTGATCTGAAAAATTCCATTCACTCTACAGTATGACTGTTCACACAACAGATGGATATTTCATGTCTGTGGAGTGTGACCCATTCCTAAATCAAACTCTCTATCTGTGAGCCAAAGTGCTCATGCAAGGCACAAAATTAACCTTAGTCTTGAGTAGGTACTCATAATGTTCATACTAAAAAGCCTTCCTTTTATTAGGAAGTCTTTTATTCATTATTGTGGGATATAATGTTTGGAAATGTAAGCAGCTGACACCTAATGGAAGACTTTTAAGTAACCAATTGAAAAGCCATTCTTCCTGTCTGTCTATGCCTTTCATTTTAATATTTGTGAGTGTTTACTCAAACAGCTTTTGTTTCATGAATATGAGAGGAAGAAGGGACTCAGGAATCATCTAAAGAGTGGGTTTTTTTTTTTTTTTTTTTTTTATTTTTACTGGCTAAGCATTATTTGTTATTTCCACATTTAAAAAAAAAAGAATCTGTTTAGAGAGCAGAAGCAAAACCACATGATTTAGCTAGGAGTTATGCTCTACAAATTGGGAATTGCCAAAGTAAATTGTCAGCAAATCTCCCTATGTTATGAAATTCAGTACATATACTGTCCACATATCCAGTGAAAACAAGAAATAAATTCATAGGGACTCAAATTCTTTACCACACAAACTGGAACAGAAAAAAGTAATATAGTGTTCTAGATAATATATGCATCAGCTACCACTAATTGGAAGTTTTATACTTAAAATAATATTTTTACCTTCTGTGATAAAAGATTGAAATTATAAACAGTCTATTTTTTCCAAATTCGACTCTGTTGAGATACGCAATCGTCACTACTAACAAGTAAAGCTACAATACATTGTGCAGAAACTATTCAAGACAGAAAAATAAACTACTGAAATTATTCCAAGAAACAACAAAGAATTAAGTCTGTGGCTTCCTTCCTTTACAAATTGCTTGGTGCAACCTTTCAATGTTACAGTGCATTTTTAAGTGGTAGTATAATTATTATAATATTTATTATTATCATCTCCATTAGTATATATATAATTTTTTATTATCTTTCATTTTCACTTTTAGGCTTTATTGCTGTTATCCTGGAAGCATGTAGCCAACTAGTTTAACTCTATGAAAAGACATATAGTTTAAACACACTTTGTCAAAGATAATCCTGTATATGTGATATCTCTTTCATATTTCAATGAATAGATCATAAACTAGTGGAAGTATGAGTAGGAGAAATAACATGAAGAGCAAATTTACTTTTACACTGTGTGTACACCCAAGCAGGGAAACTGTCTCAGGAGTAATATTCCTACCACAATGCACTGATATAATTAAGTCAAGATTTGCAGTATGGTAGTATCTGCTATTGGACCAGCTTCTATAGCTAGGAAAAAAATTGCAGACTTTTAAATACACATGAACTCCAACAGATCTGAAATAGGTGAAAGAAACTCCAAAGCTAAAAGCACTTAATTTGTTGCTTTCAAAATATAAATATGACTAAATATGAAGCCGTATAGCAATACTCCAATTCTGAACTAGCCAGAATGAGGCAGTGTTGTCTAGACAGAGAACTGTACTGAGGGCCTACAGTGACCAGAAAAAAAGAATTTCTGTATGTTCTTGCAAATATACCAAGTCATTTATAGGTAGCATGGATAAATGATCCTCATCGAGCCATGGAGTCACATGGAGTCAGATGTTTGTGTTCTATGAATTTTTTTGTATACCAACTGCCTTTGGAAACACAAATCTTACCCATTGTGAGATCCTTTTCACCTTCCTTTGGATGTTCTACAGAATAAATATCTACAGCTAGGACTGTTATTTCAGGTTCCCATTATGGAAGTGGGATAGAAGAAACATGAACGCAGCTCATCTGAACCACATTTGACAACAAATTACTCCTGGAGAAGACGACTTGTGTACAAAAACACAGGACAAGAGAAGTCCTCTCTGTTTAATGCAGTCATCTCTAGATTTATAGGTAAAGTGTTGCAATCAATATGTTTTTCCTGTTTGATTTTGTTTTTGTGGAACTGGAAACATTTTTCCTTTTGCTTACCATTCGCAGTAGAATTATTTCCTATTGGTCTCAAGTAACATAGCCTGTTGTGAGCTTCAGAAGTCCATTAGTGATTCCTTCAGAGTGACTTAAAATTAATCTGTTAGCATAACATCTTGGCACATTTTTCTTCTGGTACAAAGCAAAAAGAACTTTCCCCTAAAAAGATCTGATGCATTGAACTGGTTGAATAGTCTGACAGAAAAATCAGATTGGAAAGGATGGGATAGATGAAAGAGAGCAAGATACCAGCCTTCTTTGATTTCTGAGGAGACAATATATTTGATGATCTCATCATGAAGGTTACTAAATAAATGAAAGTAAATGGCTGGTTGATTCCCTTTAATTCAACATGTGGTGTAGACACTTCCTTCCTATTCCCTCACTACAGTACATTGGATCACATTAGGCTTGACAATAAGGATTGACTTAGTGGTTTTCATTTCTGTATAGTGATTTTGATTCTTTTTCAAAATGATTTAGTGATTGCTCTAATGTGCTTTCTAATTCCTCATTTTGTTGGTGGTGCTTTTGTTAACTTTTTTTTTAAAAAAACATTGCTAGAGCTTTATTGACATACATTAGATAATAATTTCCAAATTTACCAATTTGTTATTACTATGTTGTCTTTTTAATCAGATCACTGGCCTTTAAGGTATTTGTTTTCATTTTTTCCCTTTTTTTTTGCTATTTCAGTCTCTCTGTTGGGTGAAGGGGAGGATGAGCATGGTTATCAAAGACAATAACTGGCTACCAAAGTTACTATTGCATTAAGGCAGGTAGGAATTCTAGAGTGTGTTTGATGTGAAACAGGAATGTAGTATAAATGCAAATATTCCCCAGTGTAAAATAAAGCAAATGAAAGGAAATGAACATAAAGTACTGATTCAATGGTTCATGATCAATGCAAGTAAGGATGTTGGAAAGGATGGTTTAGTATTTCTGAAGATGGTTACACAATATTAATTCACTATCTTGAGTTATTTAATATGTCCTTGATAGATGCTTAGGCATTGGTGAGGCTTTGCATACATCCTGGAATTAGTGTCATTTAAAGAATTATCAGTTTTTATTGCCTCTCTTACCAGTCAGTACAAGTTAACTTATTAGACTGTAAGAGACAGAGAATGATGGAGGCTGCAAATTCTTTTTTTTTTTCAAATTTCTCATAGTCATCCTTTCATGTGACTTTCATCCTTATTGCTAAACGGCTATGATCTTTATCCAGTTTATTAATGGTGGAACTTTTGCTTTTAAAAATTGGTTGACCCAAGTAAGTCTTACAAATGTCTTCAAATATTTTCATGTACCCAGTTTAATTAATATGTTACTTACAGACTTTAACAGAAATCATTAGATATGGGCTCTTTCACCATTACATATTTTAATGGCAAAATCAATCAATTTCTGGTTTATATTATTAATATTGATTTAATTTCATTTTCCAAAAATACCCATATGATAGCATAGTGCAGTAGTGCTGGTACTTCATCAGGTTTAAAGTCATCTTTTCAAAACGATTTTGGTCTTAGTCAGGACTGTTTCAACTGAAGTGGACTGATAATCAATAGAGAGAGAAAATATTGCTGTGCTTTTGGGACAGAAGAATTGGAATTTCAATCTATTTTTTTAAGTTGCTACAGGAAGCAACTTCTTCCTAACTTGTTTTTTGCATGCGTTGTAAAAATGTGAGAGTAGCCAGACCCCTTAGTTTACTCGGTTTATTTAAGCAGATTGTCTCTTTTATTAATGCCTGTTCACTTCTGGAGCACCCACCTTTTTAAGACACCTCTGCTGCTCCTGCTTATGTAGTCCATTGACTTGCTCCTTCTGGAGCAGATGAAACTCTCTTTGAAGAGAGCTGCTATTTGTTTTGGGTAAAAACTTCAAAAAATGAGACTTCAAAATCATATAGGGTGTCAAACCTGTCCCTGTAAGATTCACTGATGTGTAACAAGCTCATTCTGTTGACTCTGGCAAGTGCTGACTTTAACAACAATGATAGCTAGAGATGTGTGAAAAGCTCACAATGAAGCCAAACACCTCTGAAGTTTCATACTTTTAGAAAAGTCCTTCACATTAAAACTGAGGTAAACCTGCTCTTGAATTAAAAAGGATTTTGGCATTGAATTAGACTCAGAACGTCATTCTAATTCAAAACCTATTCAGGCATTTGCTATTCTATTTATAGGCTTTTGTAAAAAAATCAGTGAAATAAAGTACTTTCCATGGAGAAAACTAGTACCAACCAAAAGCAGTGTGAATATTCACACAAGTTGTCAATGATCCATCACAAAAATTTTCATGGATATCATAATGTAAGATTATCTATTAACTCTATTATTATGCTAAAATAAGAAGCACGTTCATTTGGATTCTTCCATTCAATTTAACTTCAAAACATTGTGTTGCAGTCATCCAGCCAACAGCCCACACAACATTTCTGGCCTCGAGAGTGACTGAATCCAGGCAGATTTATCTTTTGAAAAGCTGGTACCACTATTCTGAGATAGGAAAAAAAGCTTCTGACTGAAAGTAAGGGTTGCCAGACATGACTCAGTCTCCAAACCCAGAATCCTGTGCTATGCAATGTTTAAAATGCTATTTCACATTATTAAATTATTTAAAAAATAAAAGAAAAAGAAGAAAACAAAAACAGAGGGAGAGAAGGAAACTGGCACAATGCCTACATTCCTCCTGAGCCAGTGTTGCACTGTCCAATTATAAGTGGAACCTGCATTTGGATGCATTTTTGTGAATGACTATGTTACAAAGCCAGTGAAGCTCAAAAAACAATAAAGTATTGGCTGTTTTACAGTCATATATGGTTATGGTGCATCTGCTGAGGTGTGGCCAGTAAACCAAGTGTGATATGGAATGTGTGAAAGTGATTTGCTTTGACCTTGGCATGTGAGGGTATCACCAAGCACATATTTTCACTCAGACATGCAACTTAGCATTGGACTAGAGCGAACGTGCACTAGGACGTGTGATTTGTGTATTTGTAATACAGGGAGGGGGCCTGTAGTAGGCATGGGCTCTTTGATGTAGTAAATATCCTTAGTTATGGAGTCTGCAAGGGAAAGGAGAAGGTGAGAAGGTCAGATTATGACTTTCTAAGGAGGTAAAAGGAACAAAGACTGTTTCTTCCTTTGTACTCACCTAACAGTAACCTGTGAACCATTTCCATTTTAGCACTATTTTGACCTGTTTAAAGGTCATGCATAAGAGAGCAAAAAGGAGAAAGCTTTCTTTGTCAGCTCTTGTAAAGATGCATAAGGGAGATGGACAGTCTTGCCTGATCTAATCAAAATTCTGAATTTCCAAGCACATTTCAGGAGGCTAATTAGAGTCGATAAAGCTAAATAAAAGTTTGTGTCTCTTCTGTATTTGACTTACTGAATATTTGAAAAAAAATATCATAAACTGGAATTTAATCTTAAAAAAAAATAATTTTCTCTCCTTTTGATCAATTGATAGTCATATCTCTTGCAACTTACCAAAAATTTTCAAAATGGGACTGGTTATGAAAAGCTGAATCATTGAGATTTTACTCCAGCACATTGTAAAGATCTTATAAAACAATTGGCAAAACATATCTCCTACTCAGACATGAAAGTGTGTGATTTCAAGTGTATGAACTGAAAGCCCAATGCAGAAAAGCCTATGACTCAGCTGTAAGACATTTCATTGCACGAGAGCCTCCATGTGCCATTTAAAATGTATAAGTGTCATCAGAAACCTCCCACTCTCCTAAGAATAGAGCTATCACTGGACCCTGTTATCTCACAACCCCAAGGTACAGTATGATAATGATACTGCTTAACATCAGTGTACAGAGAGAGAAAACACTGGAGATGCCGCAAGCATCTCAACTATAAAGAAAATCAAATTAAAATATTAATTTACTGATTAATATAACATTAGATGACCCATTTCTCCAGCTTGTTAAACAACAAAGACTTGCAAAACTAAATAAGGGCCTAAGAGATAAGTGTTTTAAGAATTCCCATAGAGATGTTTAGCTCCTTTTTAAACATCATTAAAGATGTACTTTGCATATAACAGGCAGTTTTATTTTTTTGCTGCACTGGCAACTCTTGCCTGTTTTTATTAATATGCACTTTCAAAAAAGGTTAAAAAGTGAGGCTTTTGGTCACAGAGTTTGAACAATCAGCTCATACTGTAGAATAAAAGAACATGAGTACAAGGCAGACGTGGGAGGAAAGAGAACAAAATCATATAGGGTAAACCATGGGGCAGAGGGTTTAAATTTTGATATGTAAGTATGCTAAAAAAATTTAACCATTTATACCCTCTGTGCCTGGAAAATGTAAAGGAGAAAAGTTTCTTTGCTGATCTTTTCCATATAAAATGCCTGCTGTTTGGGGAAAATGGGAAATTTTAATACATGATTTTTATACAGGAAGTGGCAACCTAATTTACAATAACTTACTTCAAAACTAAAAATGACATCTTTAAATTCTAGAGTAAATTTTATCCCTATTGGAGCATGGTAATGTCCCATGACATCAGGATATTGCTTGAATTTTTGTGCCATATTTTACTGAAAAATGTCAGTAGAAATATTTATCGAGATTTTTAAAAATTCTTTTTCCCTATAAGCCAAACCCTCATAGTATTAGAATTGTCATTGCACTCATTTGAGACAATCTATGACTTGCTAGAGGAAGAAACTGTGAATCTTCTGTTTCCATGGATAAATGCCTCTGTCTTTTCCTTAGTGATCCAGAAGATACCAGCCTGTGAGCATGAACATTCACCTTGTATGTCACATGCCATGTGTATTTTAAAATGAGCTCAAAGGGAAGAGAGAACTACAAATTCCAGACTGGCCAGAAAAAAAAACCCAACTACTTCTGTAACAGGTACTTATTCTCCTTGCAAAATTTTGCCTTTCTGGCCTTTGTCCCATTATACATGTGATTACATAGGCTGAAAATAAGGCAATTTGGGCTTCCTAAAATACAGGGGGGTGTGTGTGTGAGTCTGTTCCCTGCAAGTTCCAAGTTCTTATCCCTCTCTTTTTTGTTCTTGTCCCCAGTCACTGGCTCCAGGGTACCAGCTTTCCTTATCCCTGCTCCCATGGCAACAAGTCTCTGTTCCAGCACTAGTGACTCTGTCTCTTCATCTCCTCCCTCTGCAGCTATGTGCTGCAACATAGAAGTAGCTTGATATTCTCTCACTACTTTCTTTCCTTTATCTATCAGGCCATGTGTGCTTGTTCCAAAACCTCTGCTGTGAATATACTGATTCTGTACGTGACACTACTTTAACCAAAGTGAATCCAGGTCTGTTTTCTTTCTCCTCTCATCCTACTCTGAACTATTCTCTTCTATACCTGGCTGTCTAAAAGAGGAAGGAATTATTATTATTATTTTAAACATTGTCCTTCCACTTCTCCATGGTAGGATCCTCACAAATTGAATTCAAACAGCAAACATTTTAAAATGTAAATTGGATTATGAAAGGTAAGAGTTCTATGGGCTTTAAAAACAATTCAACTGCCACCACTATTCTTGTAGGCAGTTTGTGGACAGAAAAGAAGATGTGAATTTTTGAAACAATCTGCTAGCCTCAAAAGAGAAAATTATTTTAGAATAACCATCCCCTTTAATTTTTGTTTGAAAATGTATTTAATATGATAGAAAACACTTTATAACACAAAATATTCATGTTGGACCATGATTCAATCATGTAAACAAACCAGTAGCAGCTACCAGATACAGAATCAGTATGCAGCCTTTTGAAATGCTGAAAGTACAAATAGTAAAAAGAAGTAAAAATAGTAAAAATAATAATTTTTTAAAAAGAAGGTGAAGAGAGGATAACAACTTAACAGACATTGCAATAGAATCCAGTTTTAGATAACAATAAATTTGTCATTTGCTGATTTGTGATTATCTGGAATACAACAATGTTACTGCTAAAGAATGTATCAGTGTCCATTACAATGAGTATCAAGTTCTCCACTTTTCTCTTCCAAAGTGATTTTTGTTTACTGTAAGTCACTTGATTTTTTTTTTTTAAGAGCTAAAGGGTTTGGGGCCTGAAGTCTTCCTTAATCTTAATGGGAAATACAGGATATTTAGCAATTGTCAGATTGCTTTCCCATGTTGCGCTGGTATTGAAGAGCTTCCTTCTCCTAAAATATAAATGATTGCATCTTTTTTTAGGGGAAAATGCTGTTTTTGCATCTGTGTGAGTTGGGATCCAGCTGTCTGGAAAACAGCTCTGCTGAGAAGGACACCAGGATTCAAAAAGAAGACTAAAAGGTGATTTATTTTTTGTCCTTAGGTACATAATGGGTGGTTATGGAGAAACATAGGTGGTCTCTTCAAGATTCACAATGAAATGACAAAAGACAATGGTAAAAATTTTCATTATGAGACCTTGCAAGGAGACTTGAGACTTAAGAAAAAATTCTTCACAATGAAAATGGTTGTGTTGAACAGGCTGTCAAGAAATGCTGTGGACTTCCAACAAGACTTTCAAAGTTTGACTGGACTATGCCCTATTTAATCTGGTCTATCATCTGAGTTAGTCTTGATTTGGGCACACAGTTGGACAAGATAATCTACAGAGCTCCCATCCAACAAAGACTATCCTATGATTCATTAGTCTATGAATACCAGTTCCCTAGGAAGATGAATCTGCACTGTCCTTTCAAGATTCCCAGAATAGGAAATACTAAATAAAAATAGAGTAATGTTTGCACATTAAGACCAGCTAGGACAGAACTGGTTGATTAAAGCTCTTTGAGTAAGTCACTTAAATGATTGTAACCTTGGGTAAACAATAGAACATCTCTGTGCTTCAATTTTCCTCCAGTAAGATAGAATGAATAACATTTCTTCACTTTTTTTTTTTTTCCCCTAAGAATGATTCACCCTTATGCTTCAAAGGTTTTTCAACAGACTGAGCTAAATCAGTTACTGATCAGAGATGCTATGGTATCATAGCAATTGTGCATCTGGTCAATGTACGTATTAGTTCACAAGCATAATCATCAAATACGTGGGGGAAAAAAGGGGCAAATAAATTATTCCAGAGTCCTTCCCGGATACAGAAGCCTGCTTCAGATATGTCTGTCATCCAAATAACTATTTTAATTATTATGTCATATGCACTCTGAATAAGGGATATAAGCGTAACAGAACGTCCTTTTCTCTCTCAGTCTTCTGAGAATTCTGAATTGATACCCCAGCATGTGGTCTACTCTAAAATAAAATGCTGTCTCCAGGTCCTTGCTTCCTGGTCCTGCCTGCTCTACTTCTTGGCTTTATACTGAGATATTGTAGTGGTAGGTCAGTACTGTGTAAATGTTTTGTGGTTAAAACCCAAAGATGTGATTTGTGTTTATAAGCTTTAAATTGCCTTCCTGACAAAATATGCACAAGCTGAAAGCTTCTGCTCATGTAAAATTGTGATGGATTGCATTTTATTGGAACTTATGAATAGCCCTTTGATTTGAAACAATGAACCCTTTAAATGCCTTTAGAAACTAGAGTGGGATAAAGGTATTATTCTCCCTCCATCACCACCATTAGAGAGTGACAAAAAAGGCCTACTTTTCAAGACAGAAAAACACACATGCACACTCACTCCCTTATATGCATAATCACACATTCAAATTTATAGAAGATGACAAATATAATGTTGAATTTTTTAACTTGGTATAGGATAGATGCCTGATTTTCAGATATAAACCCCGTTGTAAGTACACAGAATACATGTCTATATCAGAATACAGACACTATATTTATATATATATATGTACAAAATATAGATATTGAACTTAAAACATCATATATTCAAAGACACAGAACTTCTATGAAAAATATTTAGTGTTTTTCACCTGTTTTTACTTAGTAAATCACCTGATTTACTTAGTATCCTAGAAGAAAAAAAATCCAGAGATTATTATATTTTCCCAGAACTTTGGTGTGTGTGAATATATAGATTTATTTATGCAGATACACCTTCAGTTTTCTCTTTGTATTTATTTATACCTTAAAGATGTCATTTTCATATTTTAAACATTCCTTTTCGGTGGAGGTTACTTGTTTTAGCATACCCAAGTTCCAGGAAATAAAAAGTCAAGGGAGTACATAGTCAAGAATATGCTACTTCTTTTTATCAGATTCTGTCAAAATAGAAAACTTTGCATTTCAAATGTGTGTGTATTTAACAGGAAAACAGGAGGAAATAGTAGAGTTAAAACTGGTTTTGAAAGCTTGGCTATTTTTTCTGACCAGGAAACTTTTAGTAGCAACAGTTAAATGTCGAATATGATTACACAAAACTGCTGCTTATAACTGAAAATAAAATCAAGCATACTTGTGAAGATTTTTTCAGAAATTTAAAAAGTTGTAGTGCATAATTTATCAGTGTTAATAGCCTTAGGTGCATTTCTGAGGTAATTCACCTAAACAGTCAACAATTTATCACATCACAATATATAAAATGTACTTTTAATTAATAAATAGACATTCTATTGCCTTTACAGCTACAACAAATCAATCCTTCCTTACCTTCTGTCTAGAGTTTGGGTTCCTTTAATGGGTTTTAATGGGTTTTATTCTACCCTCCCTAAGCAAAGCTTATTCATTTGCTTCCTGGAAGACTTTCTGTACTTTGTGGCATAATCTCACAGTGTCTTTAGGGTATCTGCCTGATACCCTAAAGCATCATTCATTACTCCTGAAATGACACTCTAGACTATATTGGAAGTACTGAAGTTGCTGTAATGTATTGTAGTTCTTGTTAACAGGCTGTCTATGAGGTTCATAAGCTGAGAGAGTTTCTTGGGAAAATAAGGTGTTTCCAGTTTCTCTGAATGGTTAATGAAGTACCTCACTTGCATAGTCTTAAGTTAGTTGGCAAAGGAGATCTTTTTTCACCATCTTACACAGAAGTAAAACAGATGGATCAATTTCTTTACAATAAATGAAATAAGAACTGAATTCTGAGCAAAAATGCCAAATAGTCTGAGTTTGCTCAGAATTTCAAACAGAATACAAACATTTGTTTATTGTCTCACATCATTATTATCATCATACAATTATTAAACTTCGAGAAAAGAAGTAAAAAGCACAAAAAGGACTCCATTAAAAAAAAGAGAGGAATCAGGACCAAATCCACTAACATAATGCTTATAAAACCACTGCAATTAGTGATTTATCTACCTGTAATGTTTTGTCAAGGCCTGTATGTAAGCTAAAAAAAACAACAAAAAAAAATTTCTATATTCGTCAAAACATTTCCCAAACAACTCCCTCATGAGCCATGGTATCTGATTTGCTCCTTGGTATAGTTTTTCATAGGCAGTACTGCTTAGAGGAATCTCAAGACAGTCTTATAGTGTTTTCCAGGAAAGAAAGATGACTCTTTTACATCCCTTATACTGCTTTAATAATGTTAAGTACATATTAGATGTAGCTGAATATCTGTCATGAAGGTTTTCCCCTTGTTATAGGACTGAGTTCTGCCTCTGAAAGAATGAATTAGATTTCACTTTATCAGAGGATACAAAACATCTGAATAATCTGTCCTCAAGACTGTAAATACGCATTTAGCAATTTAGACATAGGTGAATCCTCTTTGGAAAAGAATTAAAGATCCAGAAACTAAGTTTAAAGATAATTATTATAGGTTTTTAAATCAATATTATTGTTTCAAACTGTGAGTCAACATAAGTCCCCATGAAAACATAAAGAAGATATATTTTATTGCAAAAATTATGATATGATCATTACACAACATAACATGAGACAAATTATAGATGCCTGGTACAATACTGGTGTTAACAGAACAGGGAAAAATACACAGAAATATGTAGAGGCAGAAGTTAGTCAAGTAAGAAAACATAACCTGAAATACTAATACAGAGAGAAGTCCAGCCTCAAAATTCTTTTTTCTTTTCTGCCTCTTAGAAGTGCAGATACATATCTCACATAATAAGATTCTGATGCCCTTTCTTACTTCTCACAACTGTCCTTTCACTCTGTATTAAAGCAAGGTGTCTGGGGCTCTTTACCATTTCTGTACACTCAGATCTCTTCTTCTTTTATAGAGCTCACCCACTGAACCAAAACCACAAAACAAATTCAACATCGACACCAGCTGTGATCCATATGCAAAAATTTGTTCCAAGAAAAGAGAAAGTTTAGAATTTAACCCACCCTTCCCAAATCTAAACTGGTGCTATGGCAAGACGTACATGTCATCTTACAAAGGCAGTCACACGTCAGATGAAGAGCATGATATGTCACAGGTAGCATGTATGAATAAAAGCCTGATTCAGAGAAGAAAATCTAGTTTCTGCGTTTCTCTGTTTATCAATTATTCTTCAATTTTTGACACAAAATTTTCAAGAGAAAAAGGCTTTTTGACAAAGTTATTACAAACTACTAGCTTAGATACCCTGTTTTTTCTCCAAATAACAGTATCTCAACAATAAGAAAGATGAAGGCAAGTTTTTTGTTAAATATAATAATGAAAGAAGTATTTTGTGGTTGGGCTTTTCTCTCTTGCTTCCTGCAACTTCCAAGTAAAGTTAATGAACAAAGTATGTAAAAGGTTCTGAGTCCAGTAGAATTTAAGAGAAGTCACCACAAGAAGATGGTCAAATATTACTCTTTTTATTGTTGCAAAAATGGTGTCTTTCCACTGTCAACTGCTGTGAACTTTCACCTTTGAAAGTTTATTTGGTTTTAGAGCATAGTTAATTTTAAACCTCTTCAGGTAAAATTAACTGTAGCTAAATTCTGATTGCAAAGAACACTGGATTAAATTTTTCTCATGTTAAACTCTACATATCCCAGGCAGGACTTTTTGCAATAATCAAATTATATCATTACTGTAGGTCTATCCATCTGTGTAAATATATATCTAAACCTTAAGGATCTGTGATGAAATTAAACAGTATTTGGTGAGATTTGCTCCCACTCCTTTGACTTCATTTTTGTTATAGACAAAACAAGTAGCTGCACAGGTCGCTACCTCTATTAGCTATAGCTAATATTCTATATTTTGAAAAATGTCTATTGCATTCTTATCATCATAGATAGCTCAGAGGATCCCATCAAGGTGTTGATGCAAAACCTATTGTGTGACTTGTTCTTATATGTTTTTCTTAATGAGCCGTATCCACTTTGAAGACTAAATTAGGTTATCATCAGACTAACATGATCTAAAAAACATTGTAAAAAGGTTAAACTCTCTTAGATGGGGTTCCTGGATATTTATATGGAATTACAAATGCTCCTGTTAGAAGATTATCCTTGTGCCCATAGATTAAGGCCACTGCATGAACACTCTTTTACAAATCAATATTAATTAAAAATTATTATGATCAGAGAACTAAACAAAGGGCCTATGCCACTAAAGAAAGGGTATGCCCCAGTGACAGATCACTGTTAAAACCTCTCATGCCATTGGGTGATATTTGCCATATGTCCAATGATTGATAGTAAGATTTAATGAGTTCTTACAAGCAATTAAATAATCAAGGGTTCCTGCTGTTACATGGCATAGCTTGATAGAACAGTGACAAATGAGGGAATATCTGCAACCTAATCAAAGGGACATATTTCCTTGGGAACAAAATAATATTATCCACCAGTGCAATCAAAGGACAAAAGAACACAGAGAGGACGCAACAGAATGAGATAAATTTTGTGCTCTTTTCATTATTCTGGCCATACAGTTTCCATTTATTGGATCCTATTAAATCAGAAAGAAAATTAGGCTACTTAAATATGTTTCATTTGTCATAAACTGTTAGCTAGTGGGTACATATCCATATCCAGTCACCTTAGGTCTCCTTTCCCCACGAAACACTATCCCAGGTTATGGTTTCTGCATTTTTATTTGGTATTTATTTCTATTGTGATTACTGAAGTGCTGGTTTAGTTTGGGTTTTGTTTTTCACTTTGACTAAAGGGGTACAATAAAACTCTGCACTACACCAAATTTGTCAAACATTTTTGATTAATGAACTATTCTAAACACACACACACACACACACACATACACACACATTTTTTTTTCCTGTAAAATTTTTTAAATAATAGTCCGTAATAAAAAATAGGAAGGTCACTGACTTAATTTTGGAATTTCTTGGATTCAGATCATATATACATTTTCATGTGAAAGAGTTAGTACATAGATTTAAAGTCTGTGCCTCAATAAATTTACAGGCCCCTCTGCATTGTGCAGTACAAGTGAAGAGTTTTATCCTGAGCTCTAGCCTAGTTTGGCAACACACTTGATTTGCTTCATTACTTTTTTGCAGCACAAAAAACATTAGAGTAACATTCAGAAGATGTCCAGAGAACTTATAATTTAACCAACTGTAGACTGAAAGTCACTATTTATTTTTCCATTTTTTAAGATAAAAATTGATTGCAAGTAATGAGTATACAGGTAACAGTATATAGATCAGCTTATACTGACTTTTAAAGAATTATTTTATCTTTGTGATTAGAGAGAGATAAAATTATCTACCTAGTTCCTGATTAATCAGTCTTTAAAACCATAAACTTCTAATGGCCAAGCTGCCCCATTGAAATCACAATGCAAATTTCCGGTCCAAAAGATGTCAATCAAATGGCTTTTGACTTTGATGTGATTTTTCCTTTGATTACAAATAAAGCCAATGATTAAGTATTCTTTTAACTTTCAAAGAATTTCAAGTTAACATTAGCTCCACTTTGGACGTGGAATAGCATAATATTTTAGTAGTAATTTCTTTTCACTAGAAATCCAAATATTTCCTTTTATTTCTCTCAAAAATAAATAAAAATATTCCAAGAACAGACACTATTTTATAGCTAAAATTTTCATTAGAAAATTTAAACATCAGACCATAATTATTCTGTATTATATTTCAGTCAGCTAGGTGTTGTGTAGGATAAAAGTTACTGAAATGCACCAGACAACCAACAGATCACTATGTCTCTACAAGTCAGTATGTTCCAGTACTTAACATCTGATACATTTTTAGACTGTGTAATGCACGACCTTTCTAAATATATACTGAGCTCTTTCCTGGTTTTTCTGTATTGGTGACAGTGGGAAGGGAGCTGAATTCCTCTGGAGCACACAGACCCCAGGACAAGTTGTTCCAATTCCATCATGGTTTTGGAGAGCCCATTTCTTAGACTAGAATGTAAGAAGCAGCAAACTGTTGGAAATGATGTGTATAGACTGCACAGCAAAGTCTCTACTGGCTTTGGTAGCTATTATACAGAATATTCACAGAATTGCAGTCATGGAATCGTTCACAGACAAAGAATGGTTTGAGTTGAAAGGCACCTTTAAAGGTCATCTAGTCCAAGCCCCCACAATGATCAGGGACATAATTTCATGTGTGTATCCCACTTCCAATGGAATGTGCAAAACTGTCTTACCCACAAGGTGGTTTTTATCTTTTTTCCCCAGCTTTTTTCTGATGTGGGATAAGCACATTTTCAAAAAATGCAGAATACCTGCTTTCCAGCCAGCTGTGTTCAACACTGAAGGAAGTATCACTGATTCTGCTTTTTCCACATGCCAATGCATTTGTTTTGGTTTTCCTTATACAAAGCAAAATTTTTCCAGAGTATGTAGCATATTTCAGACATTAGTTATATTGCTTAATACCCTAATCAAAGACACTCAAATAATACACCAAAAAGTCAATACAAACAAAAAATATGTATCAAATAACTATAAAACCAAGTTAAAGAAATCAGCAAGCAAAAAGCCTCTTAATTTTTCAATGATTTGAATATATTTAGCTACAGATTCTCTTTTGTATGTATAAGTCTTCTAAGCTAATAACAATTTTTAATAAAATCTGACTATGATAAAGCCACAGTTGATAAAATACCATAATTATTTGTTGGATTTCAGCTGTGGACTATTCTGCTGAACTCAGTAGTGATACATCATGAAAGTGGGATAAAGATGCTTAAACTAAGGCATGTTTTTAGAACAGGAAGATCCATTTGGTTTCTCTAAGTCTTAAAACATAAGCTGTCTACCTCAAATACTTGCTTTGAGTTTTTAGTCAACTCCAAATATATCAGGTCAAGAACTGCTTAGAATACTGGCTGAGGTTATTTGGGGACTTGAGGTATCATGCTGCTGCAGAGCTACATGTGCACAATGACTTTAATGAACCTGTCAAGTGATGCATCAGGGTGGTTTAACATGGCTATCTGTCAGATCTGTGATCCATTGGATCACACCAAGTCTGAATTTAGTGAGATCTGAGCTTAATGTGATCTAGTGAAGATGAACAAAATGAGTTCCATATGTAGTGAGTGGCAAGAGTCAACAGCTCCTACTAAAATGGCAAATTTGTTGTTCCAGAAAGCAAACAACCCCTCAAGAATCATGGAGCGATATCAAGTTTTTGTCAGCATTAGATTCCTAAGGACCACTCTCCATCAATGTATTCACAAAAAGTACACACCTCATTAGATTCCATACAGATTGCAAAGCTAGCTATAATGTAAAAACAGGCAGACAGTCTGTCTCAATATTATTACAGGAAGGCTTGGTTAAATTAATAGCTTCTCATTGATTAAAAAATCTTGCATTTTACATGTTCTTAAGTTGGTTCCCACCATTACCTTTCAATAACAGAATATGAGTCTTTGGAGATATGTGGTTATATTGAACTACTGTATTGAAATATGAAGGTAGGCAAAATAAGTTGCTTACATTAACCTATCATTGTTTCCTGTCATAAAGTTCTGTCCACCTGAAAGATAAAGACAACTCCATCAATGTGTCCTAAACTTTTATTCTTTGTTAATTTTTATAATATTCCTAGACTATTACAAATATAGCTAGTTTGGAACAGTCAATGAGCATGTCTGCACCAAATCATTTCAGTAACAACCAAAAGTGAAAAATATTTATGTCCATATAGCATTTGCTATTGTATACAACTCTCAGCTTTTGATTCTTTGCAATTACTATATTAAATCCAGCTAACAATAACACTAGTTCTAATCCACTAAAATGCTTTCCAAATCATCCTAAGGACCCAAGTTTTGATTCTTGATAGCACAGAGTACTTTCCTAGACTGAGTTTTTAGTTTCTTCGTGCCAATTGTATTATCTACACTCAATCAAAAACTGTTTGGAGAGTTTCTGCATAAACCTATTTAAATGTATTTCATTGACATGCAATGTTAGGAGACTTTTCTCAGTGTCACAAGATCATCTAAAAATTGAATTGAAGTACCACAAACCCACAGCTTTCTTTTTTTTTTTTTTAAGTATTGTGATCTATTGTCCTTGTTCTTTTGTACTTCTGCAAACTCAATCTGCACCACAACCAGTCTTACAGGTCAGATGTTCTTCTCCCAGTCAAACAGGAAATGACAGATCAGATGTCCAACTATGCCCTGACATATTTAGACCTGAGTTTCAACATACTCAAGACCTGAGTTTCAAGAAGAATGTTGCTTGTTTTAGTGCAATGCATATGTCTTCTTCTCTCTCAACAGAAAGGCTAAATCAAGCAGCATGTTCTTGGATGTGCAGCAAACAAATGGCAGCTGCCACGTGTGCAGTGTGACTGAGGTATTGGAGTGTGAAAGGGAAGAGACTAGGAGATTGACTTTATGGGGCCAGGACATCTGTGGGATTTTCCTGTCTCAGACTTTGGGTTGTCACTTACAGTAGTGTTTTCAAACAAACACTGATTTTGTAGACTTTGTGGTTTAGATCATTTTAATGACTGACTATGGAACCAGTTGAAGTGGCTGACTAGAGATTTGGGGTTATGTCTGGAAGAGACAGTGAGGCAGTAAACTAATGCAGAACCACTGCTAGCTGCTCCTTGGATCCCTCATCTGCACAGCTCACGCAACTAGTCTTTAAAAGTATTAACTTCAGCATCATCTATAGATGGTCTATGCTTTTGCCAGTGGAGTTTTCACTGTAAAATATCTAGCAGATTACTTTCTCTTTGGAAAAATGTGAGTCCATATACTGAGTTAACTTTGTTATATTCCAACTCAGCTTTTCAAAGAATCATGTAATTTTGTAAAACTCTCTACAGAAGCACTGTCTCCTCATATTGGGCCACTATCCTGATTTTCTCTGTTGACCACAGCGGTGTGTATGCAATGTGGCAGTGAGGCTTTTCCTTCCCGTGAGGCTGAGTCTCTTCCAAGTTACAGGGGTCAAGCTGCATGTTTACTTCCAGATATGCATCTTGTTGGCTGTATGTGTGCTGACTCTTCTCTTTTTTTCCCCCTCTGTTTTCAAACCATCACAGTCCTGTAGTGCAATGAAAAAATGATGCTTGGTTCTCAATGAATTCTCTGGAAGTACCAAAGGGAAAGAGTGAGCATCTATATTTGGAATAAACACAAACTATTATTAGACAGAGATTTTGGAAGTAGTTGTAATTTATCTGCTATCAGGAGCAATAGAAAACCATATGGATGATAAAAAACATAACCAGGGCAAGGTCCTTCCTGTGTCTGTTGACAACTAATATGCACCAGGAGGGCAATGCCATATGTTTGCATGTACATCACCACGGGGGGCAGTGACATATGTTCACACGTATGTCACCTCTCTGGCCTGCTGTCATAAGGCTGTTTCCAAAGGGGAGTGATCCCTTGAAAAACAGAAACAAAACCCATAAATGTGACTCTCCTACATTCTCTTTGTCAGCAGCTTTTCTAGCACTAGCACTGCTGTTTTGATGAGCAATCAGAAAAGCTGTTTCTAAGCAGTAAAGGCTACTGTAGCCATTTCCTATATCTCTTCAAGATATTGAATGGCAAAGGAGGAAAATACAGACACCCCACTAAAACAGTCCCACCTGCTGGAAGAGTCTTACCTGCTGAAATACTAGACCTGATGTAAACCCTCAGGATGGTGAGCATGTGCTTCTCCCAAAATATTTCATGGACTCTACTTTTCACTTCCTTTCAGGCTGGACACAGCCTCACATCATGGCAAAAGCAGTTCTTGGCAGGATAAAAGAAAGAGTTTGAGGATAGTGGAATGACAAAATGAAAGAATAAGAAAGCGTTGTTTATTATACTACCTCCTGCAGTTTGGGTGGGTTAGAGATAAACAGTAATATTAGATTATCCTGACCATTCCCCTGGCAGTGCAATATTATTCCTTGCAATGTAATTTCTAGTGTTTTGTTCATTCCATTTAGTACTAATCCAAGCAGATAGCCTTTCTGTTCTATCTCTTGGGAGACCATTTATCCCTCAATCCACTTATTCCACTATTAGGTAGATTTTCTGAAATTTGCAGTGTATTTTTCTCTTTTTTAATTTCCTTCCTCTCTTTAATTATCTCTTTTGTTGCAAATGTGGCTCATCTTTATATATTTGCATTCCCTCAGAGGTCATCACGTCTGGCACACAGAGAAGGAATGCAAACCGCAGTATGAAATCTGCTTCTAGAAAAGGGTAACCTGCAGGCTATTCTGTTTGGTCTCAAATGACTTGTAATTAAAAAATATTCTGGACTTTGTGGATATGCACCTGTTGACTAAGTCTTACTTGAATTCTAGGAACTATTCCAAGGGCTGTCTGTGAAAATTCTAATAGGAGCATACAAAACTTCTTGCTTGTTTTATGGGAGCAATCCCTTACTGGAGAAAAATGGTGAGAATCTTGCTCTGGACTGTGCACTCTTTAAAGTCAAGTTTAATACTTCAGCATCTGATTGACTCTATTTTCGTCTCTATAATTCAAAATTAATGACAATATGCTTCTCTTGTGCTTTTGTAAAGGCCTGGGTGTTCACTAGTCTTTCTTGTGAAAGGGCTATGATTTTGGCTGGCCTTTTCCCTTTTCTAGACATTTATCTACCTTTTCCCTATGATAGGATAGGAAAAGCAGAATTACCCCCTTCCTGCACAGCAATTTCACCTCCTTCAGTGCCTGGAAGCTTCCCTGTACTTTAGGCAGCTATGTTTATAGCTCCAGAACCTCTCAGACAAACTTAGCAGGAAGCTATGAAAGAGGCAGATAGCTGAGGCAGATCCAGGGCATCATCAGAGGGTGGTCTTTGGGAAAAGAAAAACGAACTGAGTGGCAGTAAGTCATGGGGAGGAAAGAAAAGACATGATGTACTAGGTGGAGACAGTCTTCCTGTCCCTGGGAGTAACTGGGTCTGCTCAGGATGGAAATTTCTGGATTAGAGGATGTGGCAGGCAGGAGAGAGTCACAGCACAGAGACAGGCTTTACATCTCAAGAAGAGAGTTGGAAACCACTGAGAGAATCAATGATGAAACAGCTCTGGCTTCAGAGATGGCAGAAACAATAAGTTCCTGGAGATCAGAGGCTGCTGTGCAGTTTGTGGCAAAATCAAAAGGCCACCAAGTTGTCAGAAACAAAGCTGCAAAGGACTTTCTATGCAGGGAGAAAGTAATCAAGGAGAGATTTTGACAGAGATTTCTTTATAAAGCTTTTGCTATGCCTGTCTTTCCTAGAAATCCCAAGTTTTCAGCTACTTAAAAAAAAGAAGGAACAACAAACCCCAAAGAGTACTCTCCTTTACATTAACAGAAAATCTAGGTATTTGAAGTTGAACGTTTTTGTTCTTCTCTAGGTATCTCACGGTAAGAGAAATGTCCTGAGCTCCAGCTCAAAGAGTTCTAACTCCAGAATCAATACCATTTCTTCATGAGGCCATACCTGGTAAGGAAATAAAATTTGAATACAGTAATTATTTGGAATTAATTTTTTACTTTACTTTTTTTTTTCTTTTTGTCCAGCTTTATTTAATTACTATGTTTTTATGATCACATTGCATAGCCTAACAAAGTAATATGGATTCTTTGCTGTCTTTGGAGAGGACAAAAAACATAAATTTGGTCACCAAAATTTGGTCTTCTCATTAGCTTAAATGAAACAGCATTTTACTTTACTTTTGGTTCACACTCCTACATTTGGCTGTTGGCCATCAACATCAGACTTAATTCAAAATATCAACAAATTTTCCTGACTGGGCCATAGGGTTAAAATTTCTCACACAAAATTAGTAAATACTTTCAAAATCAAATAAATTAGACAAAGCTGTAATTGTCTTCCTTACGGATAATCTACAACAGGAAGTCTGAATCTGAATATGTTACTTATTCAAAGTAGTTTGCTTTATCAAATAAAAAGTAGATACTGGCTAAGGATATAATCCCAAAGAAAGAAGAAAAACATACCCTTGTTCATGGGAATGATTGTGAGGGAGTGCAAATTCCAAAGGAATAAACAGCTGGAGCAATGAAGGTTTTCAGTGTTGTGGCCAAAGACAGTAATATAAAGAAACACAAAAATGTTTAAATTTATTAACTTTATTTCAAAATATCTTTAAAATTCATAAGAAAATAGAAGAAGCCTAAGAAATCACTGAAGAAAATTGTAGTCATTTTAGGAGTCATGCAAGACAATCATAACAGCAGTGTACATATGCACACGAGTATTTTGAGATATAAACTATGATATATATACAACTTGAGATTTATCCTTAAGATAACTGTTAGTTTACCTAACACCTCTTTGCCAGTGGAATATTGGTCCTTCTTTTATGCTGAATAGAGAACTTGTTATGACTGTCATAATCAAGATACCTTTCTTATCTTTCCATGTTATGGACTTAGATTTTTCTTTCAGTGTATAAGTATGCATTTCTAACAAATGGTAAAAGTATTTATATTGTGAACATATGCTATCACCAGAGAATTGTAAATTATTATTTTATTGTAAATTATTATTTTTACATTAATATAATTTTAATCTAGTAGAATATTATTTCTGCTTCAGCAGTGCTTGCACTTCCTGCTTTTCCTTTGTGGATTTGAACCTCCATGGATAGAAGACAAAAATATATCATCTCACTCAAATTTATAGCTATAACCTAAAGTTTTGTTATTTACTTTGAATTCTGATTTAATCTTAATTTTTACAGTTTGATTAATCTCTTTCCTATTTTTGAAAGTTGGGTGAAGAGTAGACATTTTCCCTCCTGTATATGCCTACATAGATAGCAAGTACTCATTTTTACCACCAGGTCTCAAAAATTTTGGTTCATCAGGGGCTTGGCAAGAACTCTACAAACGTGTCTTTTGCAAACAGGCTCTAGAATATTTGGATGGCCTCAAATTTCCACAGCATTTTACTACCTCTGCTCTATCTAAATGTTTCATTCCTGCTTCTAGTGTCATCGCAGCAATAATCCTATGAGCCTTGTACTTGCTCCTGACAAATGAACTGTCTCTTATTCACCTGACAGAAGAAATGAACTGTGTTTTGCTGTATTTCATTTCATACATGCAAATGTCTTGTGTGAGTCTACCTCCATGGAGATTGTGATTCAACATAGCTTCTGAAAATTCATTTTGCAACCTTATTCCTGCTTTTCTCCAAGACAATGGGCTCTCCAGAATCTTATGTGTTTTCTTAGCACCACTCATCTGATCTCAGATTCCTTGCAACAAAGCTGTCGTCTTGGAAAAAAGTTCTCTAAATGATAAATTGTTGCCACCTTCTTATTACTCCCATTATTTTAATTATCCTTTAAATAAACTGGCATACTCACAGCACTGGGATATCCCAATGATCTGTGCTATTGTTCATAATTTTGTATTTAGTTTTTGAAAGAGTTATCTTGTTAGAAGTAGTAACTATTTGTCTGTCTTAGGGAGCATAAGATTTCTTTGTTTGTCAAGTTATTCCTTGGTTAGGTTGCATCAAGGGAGCATGGATCAGTTTTAATGATGGAAGTGGCAAGTAGTGCTGCTAAGCTATAGTTTCAGTTTTTTGAAAGAGCTGCTGAGCTTAATAAATTATGGATCAGCAGAGGGGGAAGGAAGGCCTCAAAATCTGCCCAAGCAGCACATGAACTGGTAGTGCACTACATTGCATCTCCATTCAATAAATGTCCATTTCAGTCTGGTTTTGCGGTCAAGTGTGAAGAAGAAACATCATCTGTAATTAATAACAGTTAACAAAAATCCATATGAATACATGCCAGCACAAGGAATGAAACAGGGGGAAAAGAAATTTTGAAACGAGAATAAAAAGTGCTTCAGAATAATGGTGAAAACTCAGACAATCAGTCTGTGGGGTGAACAGAAGCCTCCAACACAAAGCTTTATGGGACACATTTGAGCTAAAGGCCTTTTTAGAACCATGTTAGGTTCCATAGAGATAAAAATATATCAATACACAGGTTATTCCAGTGTGTCAGGCAAGGTGCAAGTTTTTTCCTCCATTTATCTGTGCATTTTCCCCACCAAGACCATGAGTATTTGAGCATCTATGGTTGAAAAAAAATACAAAAACCTATCTTTCTGTGTGTTCATAGGGGCAATATTTATATTCCACCTGTAGCCAAAATATAACAAGAACTGTCTAAATATTAGTTATTAATACTGAATACTGCTTTCTTAATAATAAAGCCAGACAAATTTGCATGGACACTTATTTAGACATGGATTTTTCTGGAAGAGGGTCACTAAAATATGGCTTCATAAAGGCTCAACAGAAAGTAGTTGAAAGTTGCAAAGGAGTAAAGTTGAAAGGAGCAAAGCTGGCCTCAGTCTTACTGTACCACATGGCTTTCTCCCAATATTCATACTACTGCACATGTACCCTTTAGAGCCCCTAATCCTGAGATATCTTACGGAGTAAAACATAAAAATAAAATAGTCAGCTGGGAGGGAAGCACAGAACTGCTGAGTGGTAGAAAAAAAGATCTCTTCACAGTGGTGAAGCTTCAAAAACTTGGAATTTTCATATAATTTTTTTACTCTATTATTGATATTGGCTAGTAAATCAGAATTTGACTTCACAAAGAAAAGTCTAATTTGGAAGCTTAGTAAAAAATGAAAATCAGGAAGATGTCGTTCATATACTCAAAGATAACATTCATACTCAGCTTCTGAAACCAGTGTAGACAATGATCATGATATTGACATGTAATATTGAAAACCCAGATTCAAATAATTCAGAATAACTTTGAAAACTTAAAATTCAGTTGCTGCTCTCCCAGGTGTCATGTGGGCTTCTGAGAAGCCACAAGATTGGTGGAAAGGGGAATGTTGCTAATCAATCAGTCCCCATTATCTAAACTTTTATTTAAACATTACAATTTCTATTAAAAATTTCATTTTTCAAAAATTGTCAGTTTCTGATAAAAAAAATTACTGTAAGTATCTCAGTCAGTTTTCTGCATTACAACAGCAACACTGATTTCAGTATTATGATTTTCTATTTAATTCAATGGTGTTCTATATCAACTGATCTTTTATGAAAATTTAAGTGAGCCAGCAAAGAAGTACTTGATCAGGCTTGAAAAGTGGGAGTTTTTCAGACTCAAGGTGTCTAAAAAAAGTGAGCTGCTTTGCACGTAAATTTTGATAAACTGCCATCCAAAAGTCATCCCAAGAAGTTGCAGTTATCTGCTTTTATTTACTTGTTCAGTATATTGTGATACACACATATCAGACTGCCACAGCACAGTATGACTATTGCTCTCTTCACAATGAGGACATGGTCTCAGTGTACTGGGTCTAGGGATTTTTTGCATGACTTCACTAGTAACACATTATTTCAGGTCACATTTTATCAGCTAGCTCAACAAGAATGCCAGTGACTTTCACCTTGTTCCAGCTCCCTGTAAACATAGTAATTGCCAAAATTATATTGTCTTTTATTTACTTAACAAGCAGTACTTTTGAAAATAAATAGTCTGGCATGAGCAAACACAAATGCTTGCAGTAGTCATAAGTCTTCCATGCTTTCAAACACAGCTTCTAGCATTTTAAAAGCAGACTGAGAGAAAACTCGTGTGAGGAAGAGATGCCTCAGCCCATTGTCTTGCTTGAACTTTCCCCACAAATGTCTTTTTGCCATTATTCTGGGCATAGCCCCACCCACGGGTGGCAGCAATATGCACTTGCAAAGTGCTAATACTGTTATCAATCTGTCTAACCTTATCCAAGTGTATCAGACAGTTCGGTTTCCAGTGGTCCATTTTTCTTGCCATATTGCTCTGATCCTTTTCTACCAGCGATGAACAGACACAAGAGGTTTCTCATAGTAGGGGGGAATAATCTAAGGAGCCAATACGTGGGTTTACTGTCAAGTGGACATTTGTAATACAAATGTTTCTCTGGAAACATGTGTCATCACCTTCCTCTTTTATTCTGCCTGGGTCTTGGTCTTGCACACACATTAGCACTTCATGCTGCCCAACATCTGACTAAATGCTTTCAGCTCATGCCTTCTCTGTAAGTTAAGTTAGTGGGTGCTTTCTGGATGATTTCAAAAGACATGCTTGATGACTATCTAAACTAATATATGCTTTGTGGTAGGGTTTTCAGCACTATGCAGAAGTTTTCCAGACAGGTATGAGACAATGGAAGTTGTCTTACTCTAAGGCAATTTTTTTTTCTTTATTAGGAAATATATCATATTGCTTTAATACAAAATTAAGTATAGTTATTATTTTTAAGTACCATTCTAATTTTAGGAGGTGATAATTTAAGATGTTAAGACTTTCATAATCTGGGGAACATGCAGAGTCCTCTCTGACAGAGTTCTAAACAATTACACCTTCAAACCCCTAAAAGTTATGATATGCAGTTTTCTCATTTTCATCTATCCCATTGAGCATATATTAGCCATTCTTAGCATAAACTATTGAAATTATTCAGCCAGTTCACAGTGTAATTTTTAAAATGAAAAATGCTATGATCTTTTAATGCCTTCAGTGTTATAATATGTACTAAATTAGCAGAACCCTGATGCTCTGATAATTTACACCACAATGTGCTATTTAAAACTGGAAGCCCAGCAGGAGATTTTATTTTTATTAATTTAGTATAATTTTAAACATTACAAAAATAGCTGTCTCACAGCTTCCCTGCTGAGCCCTAGATTGTTGCCACAGCCTGTGTAATACTTTATCAGGAGAGTAACATCACTATAAATACTGCATAGTTGATTCTGGTTTCAACACAGAATACAAAAGGATGTGGAACACTGAAGAGACAAAGGAAAAACAGGGATAGTTCTGTTTTAAATTTTGTCTGCCTTTTTTTTTTCTTTTTCTTTCTTCTAAATCTTCTTTCCTTACAGGTTTTTCTCTAAGGGGAATTGTGAATTTGTAGTCAAAGCCAAAGGGCTAAGGTTCCACATTGTAGTTAACTTTAGATGTATCACACAATGCCGCTGTAAGAAAATGAGTTTACCTCCCTCGTCTACTGCCCTGCCATTCTTGTGGACTAAATATTACTGCAATGTTACTGCCCAAGTCTAACGTGTATTATAAGAGCAACCTCCCACGAACAGCAGCTTTCCAGTTTTATGTACACAACTGGCTCACATCTGCTCATCTTTGCGTGTATTTAGCGAACTTACACCTGCCTGAAAAAAAAGGTAACAGTCAGTTACCATATCCAACCTCTTAGCAGCCCTAGGGATGGCAAAGCCAGTAGACATAACAACTTTTGGCCCTTTTATCATGCTTTTCACTTATTTGAATGAGCTGAGTTGACCAAAACCCTTGCCAGGAACGCCACTTTCCAAGGGAACCTCTGCCCCTTCAACAGTGGAGGAGTCTTGATACTGAAGCAATACTTGTGATGCAAAAGATGTTTCAAGGTACCACACTGTTCCTAATCGAAAGCTGGGATGGACTGCTGGAGGGGAGAACAGACTATGATTGAAAGATATTTAAAAGATATATGTTTCTAAATATAAATTCATTGTGAAACTCTTCAGTGCCTATATTGTTTATATTTATTTACTGATCTATATTACACTTTATATTACAGAAAGTTATAGATTCATTTAATTTACTATTTTTTTAACTGGCTGACTGTATCTTCTATCTGGTTTCCAGGTAAAATTCTTAAAATAAAATCTAAAAACTGAACAAAACTCAATTCCAAATTATTAGGATTTACCATGTGACTATATTAAGGCACAGCACATTTCACTGGCAGGAAACTGATTTCCTTGTAAAACTCCTGTAGTTTTCACAAAATATTAGTGATTTGACAAATCCACAGTAGAAATATGATTTGCTTATATGTCCCCCTTTTTGTATTTGAGCAAGTGGACCCTAAATTCAAAACATTTTGGTGCTTGTCATATTGATATTGATTGAGTGACACACAGGCAATTTAGCTGTGTCTCAAGAGCTGCATGTTGGCCTTTCTGGGGCACAGAAGCCAGGCAACCTTCCTCCTTGATGACCCTCCAATTAACCCTAATTAAATCAATAGTATTTTTCTTTGAATCACATTAATACTGACTGAAACTCCCCCTCAGTTAATTAACAGGCATTTGGCCCCGCCACCCATATGGACTAAGGGCTGCTAAGGTAACCATTTTTGTCACTGAAATATTTGCTGCTAAAAATTCGCTCCGTATCCCTTGTGCTGTGATGTTTACACCTGTGTACACACACACAGGAAATAACAATTCATTTGCAACTCTCCTGTTTTTCCACAACTGCCAGTACAATGTGAGTGAGGTAAGTCATTCCAAGGATATTGGAAGAAATGAGGCATGAAATAAAAGCCTTCCTGCACTATCTGCTGATCCTCAGGAACGTAAGGCAACTTGCTATATTAAAGAGAAGCATCCAGGCTATTAAGTAAGGCACCAGGACAGCAAGGAGTGAGCCCTCTGTGTGAGACACTCTCCTGGGCTGATGACATCAATGTCCTCAGAACTATCATTCTAAGCTCATGATGATGAGATATGCAAGATGTCTCATGTGCTATTCTTGTTCTTGGCAATGTCAGAGGACTTAAAACCAGGATTTTACATTATTTACTCCCTTTTTTTTGGTGGGGTTTTTTTTTTTTTTTTGGTTGCTTTTTGTTTGTTTGGGTTTTGTTTTGCTTGTTTTTGTTTGGGTTTTGTTTTGTTTGTTTGTTTTAGATATTTCATGAACTGGGTGTATCTGCTGACAGTGTAACAAATAATTTAGAATTGGTCAACTCTCTGCTCTTAATGTTCGTCACACTAATTAAATTAATCAAGTGGATCAAACTAAGCAGTGTTCCAGCTGTTTCATGAACAAAAGCTGATGGACTCTGAATGGCTTGTACTGAACAGTGTTCTATAGAAAAAAAAAAAAAGTGGGATTTTGCTACTTAACACTGGAATTGTCTTTTCATCTGGTGGAAAATTCTTGTCCAAATTATTTGTGCTGTTGACTCAGTAGGCTTGCATGATAAGCTGACTTAGAAAAATACTGCCACAAATTGGTAGTGGAAGAGATTCTGGGTTAGGAGGATTTGGAGGTCTTGCTCAAAGGACATTGCAACAGCCCTATAGAATAATAAATATCCTGAAAGGAAGATTGATATATTGGTGGTGTTGTCTTTCATTAAATTGCAATAGGAAAGATGATACTGCAATATTGATTGGGCCAGCATTATTAAATTCAGGTTTAATATCGTCTTCATGTCAAACTAGAAATCCTCATCCTATTTGTCCAAATAGCAGAAGTTCTATGTATTTCAGCAGTAAGATCTAACACTGCAGTTATTCCAAGATACATAGAAAATATATATTTTTCTAGTCCTCTTTATTTTCATACCTAGTTCATAATACTGCTACAGAAGCAAAAATAAGAGAAGATTTCTGATTTGTCTGACCAAGAACCAACCTGTTGAAAAACAGATGTTCTTGGTGTGGAGACCCATGTACATTGATATGAAAAGAAGCCCATATAAATTTAATGTTTTGCCTCTGTTGTAAATTGGGGATTTTTACAGCAGAATGGACATGGACAGCAGGTAATGACTTCTGATAAAAATACTACATGTCTATAGAGTTGGGAATACTACATTTTTTAAAAAATTGAAATTAAATGTGTTTTCTGTGATAAACACTAGGTTGCAGTTCTCCAAGACTGGTTAACAATTCGCTATATTGCCATGAAGAGAATCCTTTTAAGATAGTTTTAAAGAATCATGCTGTTGTTTTTCATAAATTATATTTTCAGTAATCTATACATAAATTATGTATTAGATTAAAGCTACATATGTTTTGATCAATTCACATTTGCTTGAGCCACAGTTTGCTTAAGACCGCAGGCATTGCAAAAAAATATTCTAGATATACTAAAAACTGCTTGAACCTTTTTCATTGTTTCTTAGTAAGGCACATACAGCTTTTTATTAAATTATTTTCCAAATGTTATTTTGTAAAGAAATTTAATAAAATTTACTACTCTGCAATCCATTGAGCACTTCCTAATTTAATTTTCATATTCTGCATTTCCTGGGATTTACAATTAAAATTGTGATGAGCCAGACATTCAAACTCTTACATGTGTGAGATTTTTTTTTCGCTGAACAGTATCAGTAGGATTTTGGTTTTATAAAATATTTTCAAACAAAAAGGTGCAAGTAAGTAAGGCCTTTTATACATAGATTATGAAGTTTTTACTAAGTTTGACAAACTTTTTTCTCTTTTTCTTACTTCTTTACCCACTCAACTCATTGGCAAAGTATGTTACAAAGTATGTTTACAAAGGCTGTTTATGCCAATGCCAGATACAGTTAATAGAAAATAATAGTTCTGATGTTTCATACTCTCCGACATTGATCAAATAAAATTAAAAAATCCTATTCTCCAGAACAGACATTGTCATTAAAATTCTTGCAGATTTATTTACATAAAACTCAGCTTGTGTGTAACCCAGAATAAGTCAGTGTGTCTAAGAGTTAGCTCATTATACTACCATTTTATTATGCAAAGTTCTTGGAGATCATTGCAGATGAATATATTTATTTCTTTTACAGTAATAATGCTTTATCTTGCATTTAGAAAATATCTTGAACCTTACAGAATATTGTGACGTTTGCATTCATTACTTCACCTATTTTCTAAAAGACTAGGTGGTGTTACACCCCTAGCCCAGAAAAAGCAGCACTCCAAAAAAACCGCAGGTGAACTGGGTCACCTGGACCTTGTTATGATCTTGCCAGGTGGAATCATTTATCATATCCTGAGCTTAGGATAACTTAAGAAGTCTGAACTGTGTCCTTATGCACTAAAAACAGCAAATGCAACAATACTTGCATTTACTCTGTTGTTCAGCCAAAATCTCTCAGGTCTCCAAGCAGCAACTTGCAATTTATGTTCAAGCCTTCATTATTTTTGTATACATAGATATCCAAGTTTTGGAGTACTTTAAGATTCTTTTGTAGGATTTAAAAGTAGCTTCTCTTTAGTCTTTTATTGGAGCCAATAACATATCTAATTTATAGAAGGACATGTATAAGGATTGAGAGCCTTCTATAACCACCACCATACAGAAAAAAACCCAAACCCAGACTTTGCTGGTGTCACTAAGAGAGTATCACAATTGCCTCCAAATGCCTTGAAAGCACACAGGGCAGTGCAGTGCCAGAGGAGACATGGACTTAGAGGGGTTTGTAATTTGGCTGAAGTTATGAAATAACATTTGCTACAAAAAAACCCAGCCTATTAATGTTCAGAGCCATAGGCCTGCCTAATCCCCTCTCTCAGCATTGGAAGTCAGTACTCTGTCACAGGCTTTCTGTCAGCAGTGAGTTGTTTCTCAGGTATTCAATGGGGAAGGAGCAAAAGACGAGTCCCACCCATTTGGTGGCTGGGACAAGGGATGTCTTGGTGTACCAGGACACAGCTGGTCCTCTTGGATGCAGAGCCCTGCTCATGATAGACTGGATTTGAGCGTCTAATGGGAAATGGTGTCAGAATTAATAGCATATATGTGCACATGATGTTGTCTCCGCTGTATACTGTTTCTAGACTTTCCAGCACTATTTACAGTACATGAGTTTGTTGAATCAAAAAATATAATTCGTATCTCAAGCAATAATGGTGTGTATATATGAGTGAGGGTCTCCGAAAGCAAGTTTTAATTTCAGGTGCAATTCTTATCAATATTATTGACAGCAGACTGTTCTGCTTTTATTTTACTTTTTAAGGATTATCTTTGAGTGGATCCTAAACTTTGCTTAGAACTTACAGAGCTGATTTTAAAGTAAAGGGTTAGCAGGGAAGAAAAGAAACTGCACCATACCTGTGCTAGATTTTAACACTGAGTAGCCTTCTGATCTTTTCCAACAGACGTATTTATAGCATCTACTGAGAAGATGCCAATCTATGATGGAGAAACAAATGAGCCAGGGAAGCAAAATAGCTCCTAGCAAGTGCTTTTTATTACAAGAACCATTTTGTCCATCTCTAATCACTGTCTCAACCACTGTAGTTTAAGAGGATAGAGGACAGATGCTCCTAATACTCTTCAAGTTTTTGAGGACTTCGCATAGAACTCAAATGAACCCTGAATACCAACAGCATCGTCTCTTAGAGAAGTGATTAGTGTCGCTCTCAGCTTTCCATAAGCCTGCTTATATACATTCTCAAAGACTTTTACTGGTGTGCAATTAAAATGAAATACTAATTGGTAAAAAAAAAAAATACTGTGCTTGCAGAATATAACTCAGTTCTAATGAATTTCACAATACATTTATTCAGTGGAGAAAAGACTTTTTTTAGCCAGCAAAATCAATTTTCTGATCTCCAAATGGACATTTTATCCTCTTCTGTTCTGATCTTCTAGTGGCATCATGAATTTCACAGGCAGCTTTGTTAATCAGCACAGTACTCCTGAAGAGAGCTTTCTTGGCAAAAAGTAGTTACTATTTCCCTTTAAAGATCCATGTTTCAAGTTCCTGAATTATAACTTTGAACCAAACATTCCTACAGTATCATCGTACTTACAGTGTGCAAAGGGCTAAGGAAGGGTTGATTAGTTCAGAGACTACCCCAGGTGGTTCAGACTACAATCTGTGTGGACTATATTGGGATTTTTTTATAAAAGTTATATATATATTATTCATTTTGCATCTCAGTATTCCTGTGCCTTTGCTGTCATTTTCCTCAAATTTTTTTGCTGAAATTTCCAATTGTGTTATGGCAGACTGAGACATTTAAATTATATTCCAGATGCCAGTGGTCTTCAAAATAGAACATATTCTGAAATATGTGTTTTCATCTGTTGCTGACTTTAGCTTTTTTTTTGTTTGGGTTTGGTTTGGTTTGTTTGTCTTGTTTTTCTGATTTACTGTTGAATGCTGGTATTTGTTCTGGTCTGCTTGATATAAGCATTGACATTAAACAATTCTAAGAAAAACTGTTTAAGTGAAAGGAGGGGAAAATATTACTGTTTGAGAGCATCATGATAAAAAGATTAAACACATTCACATTAAAATGAAGGTTTATGTTATTCTGTCTCTGCTAAGTTCAGTACTTCTGTAACTGTCACAGAGGGTAAGACAGAAATCTTGTTGATTGTCTAGAGAACAAAAGTAATCTCACATATTCTGGAAGCCTTCAGTGACATCTGTGTCACACAGCAGAATAATCTTATGTGACATGGATTAAGGTGTACAGTGAGTTTTTAGTTAAACTAGGAATATGTTCTCAGTAAAGTCTTAACAACCAATGACAAAATCATGCCAGCACTCCAGAAGGTAACGTTTCATCTTCTACTACTTTGTGTTTCTCTGGTTTTCCCATTGTGAATGAAAATTAAGGAATGAAAATTAAGGAAATAATTATCTGAAAAAATTATAATCATTTTGAAACACTTTATATCTAGCTTTATCTGTTTACACATTAAGCAATTTTCTTTTTCTGTTTTCAACATTACTGAATACATCGTAACTATGTACTAAAAGGCATAGTTAAAAAAACTGTACACTGAAACCTATGCACTATGTAGATATCAGCAGTGTTTATTTTACAGGGGTTTTGTTGTTTGTTTTTTCTGTGAGACTGGAATAAAGAACAAACACTTTGGTTTACAATCTAATTTGGGGGAAATGAGAAGTATGAAATGTCATGAAAAGAAAAAAAGCCTCTGAAATAAAGCAGAACTATTACACAACACAAATAAAATACCTCCTTCTCTGTGACTCGTAAACAACACTTATGTCCACTCCTATTATTCACTTATTTGTAAATAACTGACATTATGCCTGTGCTTAAAGTCAAGCATGTCACTATTGCAGCAGTGTGGACACCTGTTGCCCTGTGATTCCTCCACTCTGCAACCTTGTAAAAGGGATCCTGATTCTTTTGTCTGCCTCTCATCAGCAAATCTGCCACAAGATGGGAAAGCAGTTTGCTGAGCAGAAAGCTCCAGGACCACCCATTTCATGCTGAAAGTAAGGGTATAATTGTCAAAAGAGTAAGGGCTAGAGCTGGCTTCTGTCCCTTGCCCTGTGATCTTTTCCTGCAGCACAGCTAGCACCTTTCCAGGCAGTGGGATGGAAAGGGCAGTCAGGCTTTCAGTGCGCACCCGAGGAGAATGCAAATATTGCCACTGTGAAGAAAACTTGGTTGAAGCTCCAAGCAGATTGCTGAGCCCTGTCCCTGTCAAGAGTCAGCTGAAGAACAAGAAACAAAACTCCCTGACAAAATCTCTCTGCATCGTATCAAGTAAGACACAAATCTGTAATACTTATAATTGCAGTCACACCATTACAAAAAATGGCATCAAACAGTAATATCTGAGGCGCCATGAACAGAGTTTACAATGTCTAGAGCACACTAGTGCAGTTGCAGGTAACACATATGACAAGGGGAAACGTTTCTTTTTATACATTTAGGTTGTAGGTTAAATTGGTTAAATCTGTTCTGTTTACATGGATTTCCAAGGTATCAGCCTCAAAAATCATAATCCTCAGTAATGCATAAGGCATGGAAACACTTACTGTGCTTTTGAAGCAGAGTGGTTTTGCATTTGAAACTCTCATAAACACACTTGCATTATCTCTCTCCATTTTCTTTTCTATCTAAAAGTGTACATGTGATTTAATCCATAGAAAAATATTTTGAAGTACTGTCCTTTTCAAATCAGTAGGAATACTTTTATTTACTTCACGAAAGTAATTTTTTTGGCCTCAAAAAAAAATCATTCTACATCTCCTCAAATCACCTTGTGGAAATAATTTCTAAGATTGCTTTATTTCCCCCATTAATAATTTTAACAATGGTTTCATCATAACTATACTTTCATAGCTGCAAGAAAATACAAAAAAAGCATTAATCTTTAATACAGGACTTACTGTCTGTCCCTTGGAAATTGTGGCTCTGTCCTACAAGGTATACAAAACAGAGTTTCTGTGTTTTGGGGTGAGATTTTTTGCTTAAGTGTGTTTTTTAAAAACCAAGAAAAACAGAAATCTATGTATCAGATGAGTTGTAAGTACTTGTGTCTCTTAGAAGTTTGTATTTTTTCGTATGTATTAATTATTGAGTCAATGCATTAAAAATTTCCTGTTAAAAATTTTTATTTGTGAAAACCAGAAAATATGGACATTTTCTGCGCATCATGACAAGATTTTGCAATTACCTTTTAAGAAGTGTATGTAATAAAATATTTACCTTCATTTTGTGATATTTGTGGAGTATAATTTTATATGGTATTTTCTTATAAAACAAACTCCTGTCAATAAGTCTTTTGCTTAAAAATAGTAATAACAAACCCTTGCATCTCAGTTAAATTGATTTTTCTGATGAGAACCTTGGAGAAAGTTGTTATTTTTTAATCCATCACACAGACACTATATGAGAATAAACCAATGCTACAGTTCTAGTTTATTGTATATCTCTTTTTCATGGCACTTAATTTTGTTCATTCCCCCCCAAAGAACAAGCAGTCGATCAAAATTTATTAGCTTGTGTTGACCTATTTGGACCTAGTTAGAAACTGTGGTCTCCTACCTTGGCCATTTAGTGAAATTTTCTATGTAGCTGACCAGAAATACTATTATGTTTGAGAATTTGCATCTACTTTAGTGTTCCCCTAAATTTAAGCGCTTAAGAGTAAGTTTTAGATTTCCTGTATTGCTATTAAAGGAGAATGAAGGTCCTGTTTAATTTATTAAAGATGATGGACTTGCATTATTATTAGAGTAGTAGTATTTTATATAAAAGCCAGGGGAGGATGTTCACTTATAAAGCAACTTTTCCCAGAATTTAAATTGGTGGTAACAGATAATGGACAGTTAAAATGTGGCATTAGTCACCACTTAACATCAAGAGCTATGGCTGAAGTAGGTGAACACCTCTGAGTGCACTAAATGACTGCTGGAGTAGATGATGGAAGAAACACATACTCAGATTGGACTTCACAGATAGCAAGAGGTGTGTACACTTTACATTTAGTTTAAAACAATAAGGCAGTCCTATGAGTGGACGATTGACAGATTATATGATTTGACTCTGTCTTACAGACCAAAAGTAGGAAATACTGAAAAATATCTGGCCTAGCCATCAGAGAACTGAGTAATCCTTGTATTTTCCCTTACTCATGCTGACTGTCTAAGGATGACTTCCTCCCATCTTCTGACAGGCAGAGATGTCATATCTATTGTCTCAATACAAAGATTTCTGAAATAGGATAATATTTACTGAAATCGCCCTTATTTTAAAAATAAATTATCTAATCTGATGTATTATTTTTAAGTAACTTCTTAAATGACTGTATATCTTAGTGTAAAGTCTTATAAAAACTGCTTTTTATGCTCTCGTAGTGCTGCTTTTCCTTTCTGAGAAAAAAAAACAAAAGCAGGAAAAAATGTTATTATGCAAGTGAAGTCCTGAAAAGGATTTCTGAGGGTAATCACAACTTTGGATATTTTTAACACACCAACAGGAGAATTCCTAGTCCATAATGACCATTAACTCATATGATAGATACCCCAAGTCAAAACTGAGTTTTTTCCTCAAAAAATAATTGTATTAAAAGTTACCTATTGAAATTAAGAAAGAATAGGAAAGATAAAAATACAATTATTTTTTATTCTAAAATAGTCCCTAAAATGACAAGGGACACATTGATTACTTCTCAAAAAATTGCTTTGAGTGGAATACCTTTCAGTTGTGCCTGCTTTGTATCTCTACAAAATTCCAGTCAGATATCTGTATTCCAAATATTGCATCTTTCTTTTATTATTAAAGATTTCAATTAGTGTTTATCGATATTTGTAATAAAGGAGCCTGGGAGAATCTCCCATTGAACAGTCTCACACCTCAAACTTCTACTCTTTGTATCCCAAAAACCACAGGTAGTGCTCCTGCTTGAAATGTAACAGCTGCTGAATCTGACACCATCATTGTCGCTACCTACTAAAAATGTTTCTAAAAGAAAATTGGTCTCACAACAGATCTGTATAAAGTTCATCTATGTGTAAATGAACCAAATCACCATATGAAGCCTGTTTTTGTTAATGTTATTCAAAAGAAAAATAAACACCCATACTGTAAATGTAAAATACTGTATAGTGAAATATGAAGCATAAGACACACCGATAGTAATAATGGAGGAATATTGGCCTCTCAGGAAGGAGCAGCAAAGGGGCTTGAGCATTGCCTCCATCCCCTGCTCCTCTCAAAGGTTCTCACAGGGGAGTACAGCTCACAGCAGGGCTCAAGTCGATGCCTTGCACCAGCACAGCAAAGCCCACCCTGTCAGTCTGCAATCTGGTCAGTCCTGTGCTCTGTGCAATGCCTAGGGAGAGCATCTGTATAATCCTGATACCCAGAAAAAAATCACAACGCAGAAGCATGAGCCCCCAATCAAAATGAGAACCAAGTTCCAAAATATTTCGCTGTTTGTTTGGTTTGTATTATTTTTTGTCCCTAATTATTTTTGTTATAATCTCTTCAGATGAGGCTTCACAGGAAGTTTGACAACATATTTGTTTACTTGAGACTTCTGCTCTTTGCCTTTGCCCAGAGACACCCCGAAAAGTCAGAAGTTTAGCAATTTTATCCTTATCCCTGGTTACTATCTTAACCAAATCAGCCTTTTGAATTTTTCTTGAAGACTAGATAAAGAAAACTTAAGGAGAGGAGGGAAGATAATCAAAAGTAAGCAGGATGCCTAAAAAATGTGTTTCTTATTTCTTAAAGCCAGCAGGACTGATCTTTTGCACACAATGAAGCCTCAGTTCCCTGTACAGAGATACTTTATACATGAGTTTCAATGTTAGTGGTTGAAACACACCATATTCAGCTCACTGTTGACCCACCTGCAGTGGTGAATAAAGTTACTGAGAGAGGAACCACAGCCTATTTTTCAGCTTGTTATTTGCTGGTGAATATCCTAAAACACTTGTAAAGCTGTTGATTCTTTGGTGTTTTTTCAGTCTAAGTCTTTTTGCTAACAGTATGACTCTCACTCTTTCTGTAGATCTCAATACTTCTGGCCTCAGACACACTGTATGGCAGCAGGGTCCAAGGTAGCTGCACTAAGAATATAACAACCTTTCCTAATTATTTCTAAAAATGTTGCAACTGAATCCTATCTACTCTCTGCAATATGAAAAGACAATTAATACCTGGATCATATTTTCAATCCAAATACAACAGGCTCTGGGCCCCGAGGCCTGTGGAGGGGCTCCTCCTCTCCGGTTCCCGGGGGCTCACCCCCACCCAGGCTGCCGGCTGAGGAGCACCCAGGCTCCCAGACACACAAGCCTGCTTACGGGCTGGTCGACACCCGGGGGGCCACGGAGCTCGGCCTTCCCCCGCAGTGACAGGGAATAACACTCGACAGTCACGCCAATCCAGCTCATGGCCTAAGGCCGAGGGACTTGGAGCCCAGCCCCGAGGACAGGGAGGGCACACGCCCAGCCCCGTGACTCCTGGCCCCAGACCCCTAAGAGCCCGGGGCCAGGGATACCCACCTGATTACAGAGGGTCCCTCCAACTGCCCGCCGAGGCCCACACACACAATCCCACTTAGGGGGCTGTCCCCCGTGGCCCGGCACTCCCAACAAAGCGCCATGAGTGCTCTCGTTCCTGTCACTAAAGAAGCCTCTGCAGCCCTGAGTTACAGGGACCCAGGGCTGCTCCTGGGGACAAGGGGCTCCACCAAATTGTGACACATGCCCCGACTACGGGGCCGTGTCTCACCAGCAGGTCGGTAGCACCTGCAGGACTAGCAGGTGCACAGCACAGGCAGAGACCCGGGCCCCGGCTACAGGTGGGTCACCGTGCCCACGCTAGCACCAAGCGGCTTGGTGCCATCCTCGGAAAGCAGGAGCAAAGCCTTAGGCTTTCCCCTCCTGCTCGGCTGTGGCGAAGGTTCCTCCAGCCCAGTGCCTGCACACAGCTCCTCCTTCCCTCCTGGGAAACCTAAGCTACACTGTCCTATTTCTAAAAAGGGTCTAAACCACAGCCGCACTCGCTCACGCACGCCAACTACACGCAGGGAGACACAGGGGAGGGGAACGCAGTTAAAGAAGGGGGAGCAAGCTCTGTGCAGCCACTGGGCCAAAGGTACCATCCCCACTGCCGAGCGGAAGGCGAAAGCCTCAGGTCTCGCCCCTGCTCTTCAGGGAGGACACAGAGGGGCCTCGCCACCCTGAGGCGCTTCAGGGGTGGCACGGGGAAAAAGGCTGTGGCACGCCCCAAGTCCAGGGGGTTCAAGCTGGCCAGGGGCCAGCAGAATAGGCAAAAAGCTGCTGGGGTTGGGCAGAAGCCCTGCGCTCTGCTTACAGGGTGGGCTGGGGGCCGGGAGAGCTCCGTTTCCCCGACTCAGGTGTGGAGAGAGGGGCTCTGACCCTGCTTACAAGCTGGCCCCTCTCTCCAGGCAGCCAAAGGAGCATAATGTTGGCAAAAGGCCAACAACAGCCGACACCCTGCCCCTCTTGCTTACAGGAGAAGCCGCCCAGCACAGAGCCAGCTGGGGCACCCAGAAGGTGCTCCGGCCATGGCAGCTATGGCCTTTGCCCAGAGGACCTCTCGTGCCCCATTCTCCACCTCCAGGCCACCGCTGCGCTCGCACTGCCTCGCCGTTCTACTCGAGCTCGCCGCTGCAGCTCCTGCCTCGCCCGCTCTTGAGCTCGCTGTTCTACTCTTGAGCTCGCCGCTGCAGGTCTCGCCTCACTGGCTCTTGCCTCGTCATCCCACAGCTTCTGCAAATGGATGACAAGACACTTAGGACTGAAAAGCTTTGGCTCCCATGCCTGAAAGGAGCTGCCACCCAACAGCCCCACAAGGAGATCCTTCATCCTCCTTGTCGCTAATTTTAACAGTAGGTCTTCTAATATGCTATTTCTTGGAATGCATGTAAAGACTCCTCCCTGTGTGGGGACACTCACTTATTTTCTAGACATAATTTAATGGGATTTTCCTTCATCATTGGTATGGCTTGGTGACACTAAGCTTTATTTTACAATTGTTTTTTGCTAGTTTTCATATAATTGCTTTAATATTACTTCAAATTTGTGCATTATACTACACTAATTTTTACTGCTTCTACCCTGCATAGTAAATAATTACTAACTCACTCTTATCTAGTCATAATCACAATAAATCACATAATTTTATAATAATATATTTTGCTTGCAATCCTTCATCCTGAATGACAAAATTGTATTTAGGCTCAATTACAGCTATAAAATCTTTTAGGTATAAACTCTTGACAAATTCTGTAGCTAAGACTGGATTCAGCCACTGTGAGTTTCCTCTAAGAGTTTCGAAAGCAAGGGTGTCTGTTTTGTTCCACTCTAAAAGGGGTACTCGGGAAGGATTCTTTTAATGGATTTCTCGGACAAAAAAACGAAGCACCAACAAAGCAATATTATATCTGAAAACTGGTAGGGAAAAAAAAAAAACCCAAGGGGGACAGGGAAAGGAACAAAGAGAGAAAGAGAGACAGAGAGAGGAAGAGAATACCGGGCAAATCGCTCCCGCTGTACCCTGGGAGCCCTGTCAATGAGCGTTTGGCAGATGGAGTGTGCGCTGCGAGCGTCTGCGCGGCTCCCGGGGCGAAAGCGCAGAATAGGACTCGAGGCAGTCAGGGCCGGAGCACGGTGGCTGCAGGCAGCGGCGGCTCCGGGCTGGGGGCAGGCAGGGTGCAGGCGGCGACAGCTCCGGGCTGGGTGCTGGCTGGGTACTGGCCGGGTGCAGGCGGCGACAGCTCCGGGCTGGGTGCTGGCTGGGTACTGGCCGGGTGCAGGCGGCGACAGCTCCGGGCTGGGTGCTGGCTGGGTACTGGCCGGGTGCAGGCGGCGACAGCTCCGGGCTGGGTGCTGGCTGGGTACTGGCCGGGTGCAGGCGGCGACAGCTCCGGGCTGGGTGCTGGCCGGGTGCAGTCGGCGACAGCTCCGGGCTGGGTGCTGGCCGGGTGCTGGCCGGGTGCAGGCGGCGACAGCTCCGGGCTGGGTGCTGGCTGGGTGCAGGCCGGGTGCAGGCGGCGGCAGCTCCGGGCTGGGTGCTGGCTGGGTGCAGGCCGGGTGCAGTCGGCGACAGCTCCGGGCTGGGTGCTGGCTGGGTGCTGGCCGGGTGCAGTCGGCGACAGCTCCGGGCTGGGTGCTGGCCGGGTGCAGTCGGCGACAGCTCCGGGCTGGGTGCTGGCTGGGTGCAGGCGGCGAAAGCTCCGGGCTGGGTGCAGGCAGGGTGCCGGCCGGGTGCAGGCGGCAGCGGCTCCGGGCTGGGTGAGGCGGCGGCAGTGGCTCCGTCGTCAGACAAGCTGCGAGCATGAAGTTGACCCTCGGGCGAGCAGCGAAACAAAGAAGGACACGGGCAGACAGGACAGCCAAGAAAAGAGCGGACTGCAGGGAGAAAAATGCGAAGGGGGCGAGGGGGGCAGAGTTGACCCGCCGGGCGAACCCCTGCTCCCTCCAAGAAAGCCAAAGAAAATGGCCTCGTTGTGACGCAGTTAGCTGCTTTTATATGCTTGGCCCGCCTATAGCGTGCCTTCCGGCGCACTTTTCCGCGCGCTTTTTTCCCGGGCATCCGGGGATCTGCCCCAACAGCGAGGGGAGGAGGGTTGCCTGGAGACCGGCAGTGGGAGCTTTCTCTCTCCTGATTGGCTGCCAGGCGAAGCCTCTCACGGGACAGAGCTTCCAGAATGTTCGCTGAGGTAACTTTTCTTTACCTCACGTATAACATATGTTGAGGCATAAGTAAGAATCAGATTGGTCTCTCACTGTGTCCTTTTTGCACCTCATGACTCAACAGGAGGGCTTTTCAAACAGATTTTGTCTGCAGCTCCCCATTCTGCCCATGACAGCAACATTCTAAATTATCCCAGCTTTTCACCTAAAAATATCACCTATGTTCCTTCTTGTTATCCCCAATTTTCCATCAAAGATGGTGCCTCTTTCTTCTGTACTACAACAGACTTTCTGTCAGAAATATTATTTTTTTCTCTCTAAATTACGGTAAATTCAGTAAAAAAAATTCACATTAAAAAAAGCTCATTTAGTTTCATTTAAATTAAATCACATTTTCTGCCAAAAACATGATTTCTTGCCACCCAAAATATTACGTGAGGTTTTCCCTCCAAGACATCCCTTTCCTGTGTCCTTGAGATCATCTAAGATTTTACCTGAAATAATGTCCATCCAGCCCCCTATAGAGTACCTCACGTTTTCCCTCCATAATGTCTCCTACAGATTATCTTAGATTCTACACCCAATATATCCATTCTGTCCCCCATAAACTTTTTCAGATTTCCCCTCCAAAATATTTCATACAAATTCCCCCAGATCTCGCTCCTAAAATGTTCCTTCTTGCCCTTAAAAATTATCTTAGGTTTTATCACAAAGTTTTCTCTGCCTTTCCTCCACAAATTACCTCAGACTTTTCCCCCAGAAAAATCACGTCAGGTTTTCCCACCAAAAATATCCGCTACGTGTCCTCCACAGATTACTGAAACTTTTGTTCCCAAGTTTGCTCACTTTTACCACAAAATGTTCATTCCATGCCCTATAACTGACACCAGTCAAATCCAGTATTCCTCCTCTATGAAGTTCTTGCTGTTCCCTCTCAATGACCTCAGCTCTTCCCCTTATGAAGTGGATCACCAGGCTTTTTACAAAAATACTGGACATTTTATGTAAAAATGTGTATGACTTTGTGAATAAAACAACATATAGGTAATATGGTGGCCTAGTTCCAAAATCCACTGGCACTAAATTTATGGTTTTATACCTGTGACTAGACATTAGATAGAGGGAAATAATATATATATTGCTCTGCTGTACCCTAGTTGCCAGCTAATTTTAAGAAGTAGTTACTTAAGTTTCATAAACCAAATGAAAATTAACTTTGGAAAAGAACAAAAGAAGTCATGTTTTGTTTTATGTGTATGGTGGAATTGCTGGAACTTTTAAAAATCTCTTGAAATAATCACAAGAGAATGTGTCAAAGTTCTGGCAATGGCTCAGAAATGTGAAACTATTGTCATCTTGACATTCACCACAGATAAACATACTACGCACACTAAATCAAAATGGGTATAAAAGTGTGCCATGTGACAGGATAGCCTTTGCCAAATGGGCTGACCTGTAATGAAAAAGTCAATCCTCTTCCTCTTTTTTTTTAACTGAAAAAAAAATATAGCAGCAATAATATGGGTAAAAGCCTCAATAAAATCTGTCAGAATTGATTTCTAGTGACACATAATGTCTGGCAATCTAAAGCTTTATTTTGCCAACTGTTTAATCTGTACTACAAGTAAAAGTGTTCCATATGCATAACTTCCCATTTCAGTGATGATCCTGTTTAAAGATTTGTTCCAGCAGCATTTATTTAATGACCTTTATAAAGAATTTTCTCATTCTTCTGTGAGTTATATTTAAACTAGGGAATAATAAAATTAAAGTGCACAATGGGAGAAAAAAAATCTCCATTATCCACTACTTTTTTGTTCAAAAATGTAATTACTTCTTAGGCAACATTAATGAGGAAGCCTGGGAATATAGGCATTCCACTGTTAGAAACAATAATAAACCAATGGTCATTATTTACATCCTTTTAATGTCCTATCATACGGTTTTTGTCACATAATACCTGTGAAGAAAACTCCCATGCACTGCAATATCCACTGCTATGGCTCCCTTATTCTATTGATTTAAGTATCTTTTTGCTTCTCCCTACTCAACAGGAAGTATGAGGTCATTGCTATAACTGAAACACGTCTTGCTAGAGCACTGTTCAAACCAGATATACACCATACTTTATATCTTATTTTGAATTATTTATCTGTCATGGGAAATAACAGGAGAGGAAGGAGTTAGCTGGGTGTTTGAAAGGAATGTGGCAAAAGCATTAATGTGCAGGTCCAGCTGCACAAAATCAGATGTCAGTCCTGGTACAAAGTGTCAGAGTCCGTGATGGTGGTAAAGCCCTTGGTAACACCAGGAGAGCAAAGAGGCTCATAAATCCAGAGAAAGGCTATCACATCCTGTAAACTAGGTACAGGTGAAACAGAGTACTCATTTCCAATGGACTGTGGAATATGGCTGCCTGAAACATATGTTTAAAACTGACACATACACACAACCCTGCCATTCAGAAACTTTCATATATCTGTAAAAAGTACTGAGGAAAAGGTTAATCAAGAGTGCTGTATGGCTTAAGGAAATGCATAGACTGGCTGGCTGATTTGATTCATGTGTCCCAGTGATAAAATTCTTTCCTGGAGATCCATAATGTCTGGTTTCTTAATTATCTGGTCTTCTGTGCATGTATGTGTGTATTTAAAAAATGGCCAATAAAATTTCAGCCAAGAAACATGCTGTTCATTCCTTTCAGGTTTATTTTAAACCTATTGCACTTAGGTTTCAACTAAATCAATTTTTCATGAATATCTACCCTAGCAGATTACACCTCAAACCAGTTCAGATCTCTAGAGAATTAAAAAGAAAAAAAAAAAAAAGAAAAAGAAAGCAAAAAGATTTCTCTACAAGTAACACCCCAGGAAAGAGAAACAGGGTTTTTAATTGCTTTGTGCGCTCCGTAATTGAAGGCAGGCACCTTCTTGAGGCACTCACTGCCAGGAGGAGTGTGACTCCACTTGGCCCTGCCTAATTAATCCTGTGATACAAACCTTCTGGCTTCAATTTTCACATTTCTGTCTCTTTTTAGAGGTGATAATAAAACTAAAAATTTATGTTGGTTACTGTATGACTATAACGGTGCCAGCAGAACACAAATAAACCCATATGGATGAAAGAGACCTTGTCTTCCCATCCCTGGCTTCTCTGTTTTGTGATGTGTACAGGGACACACTTTGTGCTAACAAGAAAAGGTAGAGAAAGATTCAGTAGCAGGAAGGAAGTACAGGTCAACGATTCTTGTGATAGTCTGCTCTGCTCAGATGACTCACTGAAGCATATGTCTTATTTGTTTATTGACAAGATCTCAAAATAGAAGTACACACTCTGGAAGCTCAGTTGAGCTGGCTGCAAATCACAAAACTGCACAACAGCTCTTAATGAAAGACAAATTGTGCAGCTTAGCCTTTAAAAAGCAGTCAAGGCTGTTTGTGCAGATGCCTTCAATCTTAATAGCTTGCATACTGTGACCTGTGCACACTCTCTTACCAGGGCCAAATGAAAGTAATAGACCATCTTTATTTTCCATAGAATGTAAGGACCCTACTATTATTATTATTATTACTAGCATTATGAGGCAAGGATTTAATTCTTGGACACTGAGAAATTGTATTTACAAACACACAGACACATATGTAGCAGTTATAATATACAGTAAGACAAATTCTGCTTTTACTAAATTGTGTCTATTTTCATTGCATTATATAGAAAGTGGACTTAGACCTTACTGTATTAAAGTAAGAAGGGTTTATCTTGCCAAGTGAACTAGACAAATATTCTTCCAATAGAGCTGCTGCTTTCATTTTGAAGTGTATTGCTGGTTTTATTCTGTTTGTCCTACTCCCAAGACACAAAAATACATTCTGTACATTCAAATTCCTTTATGCAGTTGAGCACAGTAGGATTATACCATGGATTTGATTGTTTTCATTAAGAGATATGCTGGAAGAAGAGGGAAAAAAGAAAAGATGAATTATCCTAATTTTGCTGCTTTTGTTGTTCTCATTGCCTCATCTTGTAAAAGTCACATGTCTCTAGGGATATTGTTTTAAAATAAGTAATATATTTTAGGGTAACAAAATGCCTCAGCTTTGTGATGGCGTGCAAGCTGTCTGCCACACAAAATTTAGGAGGATCAGTGTGATTAGAAATTAGGGTAAGTTTGCTGCCAAACTAGCAAATTAAGCAGCTACAAACTTTTTTCTGGCTTCGCACTTCAATGCGTTGGGACAAAAATTCTCTGTGGATGACAAAAAACTCAGCCCTTTCCAATTTCTCAGAAATTTTAAGTGCCTTTTCCAAGATGGGTTGATGTTACATTTTTATCTGAATGTTTTGAACAGTTCACTCTTTTGTCTGCAAACCCTGGGTTTGGAAAAGGCATTACTGTTACAGCTGAAACTTTTACCCCCAAACAGAATACCAGAAACACAAAGCTCAGTTGAAGAGCTGGGAGCAAATGCAAAGAGAAACACAGAGCACCAAGCACAGAGCACGTGTGGCATGGCTCGGTGTTGAATATGACTATACAGGACTGTACAGGACAGCCTAAGTGGGAGAGGTATCAGCAACAGAAAAAGAGATGATTACCCCAAAATCAGTGCTCTCACTGGGCAGGTCTTCCTCGGGAACAACTGCTGCTCCACCAGTATGTTTTGGAGAACGAATACATTTTGTTTTAATAAATGTTTAAGGAGCAGAAATGCATAGATAGATAGATATAGATAGACAGAGTTTTTGTGAGCGCAGGATGGTGGGGAGAATCCTGTATCAGTAAAAATATATACAAAAAGGGATGGGAAAATTCTTATCACATAATTTTGAGATGTTCTAGAGAAAAGAACCTGTATTTTTTGATTATTTAATATATGTTCTACTGTAAGAGACTCCAGATTATTTAATCTCTTTTTTTAATAATCAATCTTAAAACAATACACATTGTTCTATAAAATTTTCATGAAATTTTGAACATAACTGGTTGATGAACTGTATGTAGCAGACAGACCAGGTCAACTCTCTTGAGCTTCCTTTTGTAGTAGAAATGTTTCTATTTTTAATTGCCAGTAATTTTATGTGAAAACGCATGTGCCATCTGGACTCTCTTGAACTCAGACTATTTAAGGCCAGCTTTGTTTTTAGAGTGCAGCAGCAAGTGCAGGAAGTAGGGGAGAGTTTTCCCTTTGTTCAGATTTGGAGGTGGCAGGATTAGGCCACCTTCTCTGACTCCATCAGTCTTCTGAATGCAGACTGATGCTTAGTCTCCAAGCATGCCTTTCATAACTTCTCAATAACAATGCAAATATTTTGTACTATTTTGTAGTGTCCCACAAATAATTGCACAGAGAACTGGGTGAAACCTGGTTCACTGTAGTGTTTGGTCTCCAACACTTTGTCTAAACTGTTCTTTTGCTGGAAAACCTGGAGATTTCTTTTAAAACCAAAAATTAAATCCCATCCCCTATGAGGAATTGTACTATTTCTAAACAAGTTATATCTGTTTCATTTTAAAATACCTTTTCAACCAATTCCATTTCCATGCTGTCTAGTTACACAGGCATGTGGGATTTCATGTGTCCCTGATCGATAGCAGATTTGTTACCATGAGTCCTTGGGATAAATTTTCAGTCTTCACAAAGCATATCAGGTAAGTCCACCCTTAATGCTCAGTAACTTCTGCTGTGGGTAGACCCAGAAGCATCACACCAGGGGTTAAAGATGAGGAAGTGGTGGCTTTCAGCCACTACAGGGAAGCCCTGCAGCTCAGAAGCAGCAGTAAAATGGGTCAATTAATCTAGGAAGGGAATCAGATCTTCCTGAAATAAGTCCTATTGGTACAAGTCCCATCAGCTAAAGACTAAAAATGTCTTCAGTTATGTTGACATGAATGTGTGAGAGGAAGAGGCAAAATAATGATAAAGTGCATTTAGCATAGTCTTTTTGAAGACTTTTTGAAGTCCACATAATCCACTCTGTTTAACTTGGATTATGTGATATATTTGAACTATTCCTACTACCATACTTTGAGTGGCTGGACTCTTTTGAAAATTGTATTTCAGGTTAGGGCTCCTGTCCCATTCCAGTTGCACTTCTGTGTAGTTGTCTCACAAAATCTTTCCTTTTATGCCATTTGGTAATATGCCTAATCAAGGCTGGAGGGAGAAGAAAGGGATTGTCTTAAAGTAAAAATAAGCAATATAAAACAGTGCCTAGCCCAAAATAAACTTTTTCCATGTAAGCATTTAATTTTTTAATGTACCTTTTCTTTTTCATTAATCTAATTTAAATGAATTAACTGTTTTAGAGACTGTGGTATATATACAATTAAATGTCTGACAAAACTGTCATTGTTTCTGTAAACAGTCAAGAATGTCATATTTTTCATATTAATAAAATCAAATTGGAAACTTTCTGAAGAAAAAATACACTCAATTAAAATTCTGGAGACATTTAGTAACTCATAGCAAAATGTATTACAAAATAATGTAAATAACATAGGATAAAATATAATGAATCTGGGAATTCAGAGCAGAGGTTAAACTTCAACGTAATCTCATTACAATAAAATATGAAATCATACTGATTATCTCAGCCCTGTTGATGTTGCTATGCAGTGACACAAATGCAGTAAATATGATTATAATGAAACCATTTATGGGTTTTGTTCTCATACAGGATTGAAAAAAAAAAAGGAAGACCTAGTCACTTTGCACTGCTCCCTCCCTGCTCCCAAATAAAATGCTTGCGAAGTTCATACAGTTCCGGGCAGGTTGAACATATGTAGATTATAAAGTGTTGTAGGGATCCACAGATGTGTTACAAATTATGGTCCAAATTGTGACCCAGTTTGCATGGCTATGCAGGATAGGAGGGAGAATAAGGGAATAAAACACCCCTTTATTGCTAATACCCAGGGGAGCTGTGAGAGGCGAATAAAAAGAATAACCACAATAGGGAATCTTGCACTGTGTGACCTAGTTGCACCAGCATGCAAGAACTCAGGCACTGAAAGGGAAAGCCAGGAGACTCATTGTCTCTTTGAGCCACAATTTGCCTCTCTGTTTACTTTAAGGAAATGCAAAAATATGCTTGATTTTGTTCAGGGCTCAAGAGTAGTCAAGACCCTGCATTAATTATTTCTGTGAAAAGATGTTTATTTTTATGTGTAGTATTGGTATTTCTTTGAACAACTAAGCTAATACCACTGTGTTATCCTTCATAATTAAGTATGATTCTTTTGGTTCTGTCATGTCTTCAACAATTAAGCCCAATACATAAAGCTCATTTTCTTCCATGCAACAGTCAGAGATTGGATCCATTTCCTGCTACCTCTTTCTATTTATTGCAAACAGTTCAAGTTTCGGCAGAGCCTTAGATTTGTTCATCTTTGCAGATGAACAAATTACTTCCATCACAATGAAATGTGATGAAGCTATGTCAAGCTAAAATGCATACTTGTGAGCACACTATGTATCAGATTATGCATATAGCAAATTATAGAAGCAATTAACAACAACAAAAAAATACTAGTTTTAATTGGCTACATAAAGGAGGAAGAGCATTCTTGAGATATGTGGTACAGTCCTTTTTTTAAAGCAGATCACTTAGCTAAAATTTGGTGCCTAAGAGTTGAAAATGGTGATAAAGCGATCTTACAAAAAAAAAACCCCACCTTTTTTTTTCCTCCCTAACCATAGTAGAAATCTGACCCAGATCTTTTAAATTATTAATCTTATTATTTTACTTTTTCTCATGTCCAGGTTCTCTGTGTTCTGCTGACAATATTTTTCTTCTCTCAGGGAGGGAGACAGCAGTTTCTGTATGTACGTAGAGCTTCAGTCATGCAATACCCAATGAAAAATAACTGTCCCTACTATTGAACTTCTTCACTGAGGTTAGGAGGACTTAGTTTCTTTTTTGGACTGTGGAAGGTCTTGATTTGGCTGGAATCTACCTCTGTTTCAGCTGTCCTTAAGGGAGCATAGCTGTCTCTTACAAGTCTATGGAAGATACTAGTGGCAAGATCGACCAATTTCCATTGTATTTAACTCACCATCTAATGATATAAAGAATGTTTTTAAAATCATTAATTAAATTAATTTAATTAAATTCCAAAATCACAAGTTGCTATTACTTTTGCATCACCCTCCACTCACTGTATTATTTTTTCACATAATCAATAATGTCATCATGTGTTAGCATTAATGCTTTTCATTTGAACTCCCACTAATGACAGCTTTTAAATTTCCTCTGGATTCAGTGGGATTTGACATGCCTCAGTGTTGTGGAAATGGTACCCTACAATGTATCCAGACTGATGCTCTAGAAGGCTTCCTCATATGATGTTCTTGTGTTGTGATTATTACAATGGTTGCTCCAAACCTGTTGGGACTTCTAAATGAGCTGCAAGGCACACTATAATAAAAAATAATAATGTAATGACTTTCATTAAAAAAATCACAATATTCTTTAGGCAAAACACTAAGTCACTCAAAACAGAAAATATCTGATCTGCATCTAAACTTTAGCTGTGCTTCTGAGTTTCTGGTTAGAAAACATAATATATTAATGCCTTGCAACTTGCACTGTGCTCACTTTAAAATTTATATTAAGTAGATTGTTACATTATGGTAATGTACTAAATTACCTAAAGCAAAGTAATACAATGATTAACTGACCATAAACATTGGTTTATGGTCAGTTTATAAAGTATTACAAAGATTAACATTATGCATTTTCATATCAGAAGAAAATTGCAGGATGAAATATCTCTGGATTGACTTGATGCTATTAAGAATAATAAAACAGTGGTATAACTCACAACAGTCTCAAGTTACAGCTTGCAACTAAACTTTGGTTTAAATCATCTTTGAAAACAGCAGAGATATTCATCGTTTTAAAAAATGCTCGAAGCTTTCCAAGCATAGAATAATAGTTTCCAGTATATGTTTTCTAATATATAATGTATTACCTTTTTTTTTTTGCCTCTTTGTTATTCAGCATATCATGTCAGATTCTGACCTGGCATAGCTGCTCTGATATCAGAAGCATTTTCCACGTTAGCCAAGACAAATAGGGGTCTCTTTTTATCAGATTATAATATTTGTCGTAAAAAGCTTGAGACAATCAAAGTTGGATGCTTTTTGAGTCAAATTAATTGAATCATGCATAGGTAAAAGTGCTGTTCACCTGTTGTTCCAGGGTTTCATCTGGTCTGCTGTGAGTTTAACCCTAGCAGCCCTGTGGGTTGTGGCAGACAAACACTGACTGAGCCAGCCGAGCTCCTCGAAGTGAGGAAGGCTCACTGCAGACAGCTGCAGGAACCTGGGCATGGCCAGCAGCTCCAGGGAGGTGATTAACCCCCACTGCTCAGGCCAGTTTTGTCCACAGCCCAGTTTTGGGCTTACTGATGTAAAAGAAATACTGAGAAGCCGCAGAGTCCAGAGGAAGGAAACCATGATTTGGAGGGGGCAAGAGCACTTGACACGCATGTAAAAACAGAGGAAACTGGGTCTGAAGGCTGAGAGGGTGTCTGTTTGCCTCAAGGGGAGTGACAGAAAATGCAAACAGATGCTTCAGATGGGTGCACAGTGAAAGGAAAGAAGTCACAATCACAATTTACAGAAAGAAAACTATAATTGGACTTAAGGAAAAAAACAATGCACAAAGGGAATGAAAAAGCTCTGGAACAGGTTGTTCAAGAACTGTGGGAAACTGTCCTTGGAGATTTTTCAAAACTTGGTTGGACAGTCCCTGGGTGACACGATCCAGTTTGAGATTAACCCTGATCCAAGCAGAAGGCTGGACCAGATGGCCTCCAAAATCTCCCTATAACCTAAATTTTTAGATGATCCTATGATTCTCCTTCTGTGTTCCTTCAGCCTTAAAAAATGCCTTTGGCTACTACTGCATTAAGATTTTGATATTCCAAAGGTTAAATCCAAAAGTAATATTCATATTACTTCAGTATAATAAACCTTAACTTGTAGAGAACCTTTTGAAATTCAAAAAATTTAAATTAAAGTCAGATTTCTTCTTTTTCAGGAACCTCAGGGATCTGATATGCTCAGATAAACTCAGAACACTTTTTTAGGTTTTTCTGTGCAATTATGGGGTCTAGAAATTTACTTAATTGTTAAATAAAAGGTAAGTGCTACAGGAGCATAGACTCTTGGAAAATAATCAGTTATCACAATTCAGATGGTAAATTTGCTAGAACTAGCAAAAGCAATTTCTTATATTTTTGTATTTCTTGTATCTATCCAGTTCCCTGATGTAATCCACAGTTACATGCAGCAACATGAAAGAAAGGATGCTAAAAAACTGAAAACAAGGCAGGACTGCCTCTTTTAATGATAAATTTAGGTGGCTTCAATCCTTTAGCTGAAATTTTAGCTGAAAATAATTTAGGCAAATCTGCTTCTGAAAAGGCTCATATTCCTCCATTACTATCTATACAAATACTTATACAGTTAAGCTTATACTGATGCCTAAGGGCTACAGTGCTAAAATTGGTGGTAAAGAACCAGAAGACACTTTAAATACTGGAAAATTTTTCATTGAATGAAATCTTGAGAGAAAAATAATGCTTTGGTTTACTCCAGGTAAGTTATTAACATGGCAACTGACAGACATATTGAAGATGCTGCACTTTTTACGATAGTTGATTCTAAACATCAAAATATTATACTATATTTATATACGTGTTTGAAAATAGCATATGGGTTATTTATTCATTATGGAATAACACATGAATAGCATCACCTGGTAACAGCTGTAAAAAAAATCAAACAAACAAAGATTATAAAATCCAACATGCAGCCTTCAGTTGTTAGAGTAGTTTTGGCTGGCAGCATTCCTCTCTCTTTCCACTCATATTGGCACTTTCAGGAAGGAATGCAAGATGTCCTTGGCCACTGGGGCATTTCATTATTCTTACCCAGATTTTCTGTCCAACAAGGATTTGCCCCAGAGACATTTCAAAATGCTCATTTACCAATGCAAGCAACAGTGTTCTCCAGCTCTTCTCATGAGGTCACTACTTTCCAGACCATTTCCATCAAACACTCTATCTTGATATGCAATCATTAAAATAACTGTCAGGAATGTTTATGGTCTAATTTGGCTCATTTCTCTTTTCATACTGGATGACTAAATTATGTGGCAAATTTGTGCCTAAAATACTCAAGGCAAAGCTGCACACAGTGCAAGTACAGACACAGGAGAGCAGTGAATAAAGATCAGAATTCACAGAGAATATAAGGTAAAAACACTGTTTTTAAGGTGTAAGAACAATGAAGTGAATGACAGACAGCTCTTATCAGCACAGCAGACATCTATGGGCATAAGCACCAAAAGTGGCAGGAAGAGGAATCACTAAAAATGGAGATTTAGAAATTGGTATCCCAATTTAAAGTTGGCACAAGAGAAACTAAGCAGTAATATTAAAAGGAAGGCTTTTTTTGAGAGAGAGAATAAAAAGGGCATCAACAAAAGACTTCCATCCATCAGTGCCTCTGTCCTAATATATGAGAGTAGATCTTGCCAATGGTGAGTTCAAATTATGAGCAGGTGGCGGGGGAGTTATTGGCTTTCAGGTGAGAAGTTATAAAACCTTATTACTATGCTGACTATTTTCCCATCAGTTCAGACAACATTTTTTTGTTCTCATCTAGGAAAAATTTACCCCACTTCCAACTGCCTCATCTATAGGCATGAGTGGGTGTCTGAAGGGCTGCACTCATCGCATTTCCTTTCAGTTGAGTGGGACAGATTCCCACGGTGCTCAAAAAAACGTTAGGCACAGATATCCCACTGGCACCACAGAAATAAATCCAGGAATAGCAAAATTTGCAGACTCTGGAAGGGATTCAAACTGAAATTATTCTAACAGTCGATAAGATGTATATCTGAGACCCCTGAGTACAGTGGAGTTACTGTGAAGTTTTAAATTTCAGCCTCCTGGATATTTTTTATCCATTATCTAAAATACTTAAATATATCCGGAAAGTGATTTTATTGCAAAAATTAATGTCTTCACAAGTTTTTGAGAACTATTGCCTTTTAAATTGTTCTTTGAAAGGAAAAAGATGGAACCAAGATTTTTACCCAAACAAAACAATGGTTTATGAATGTCTTATCTACAAACATAGTAATGTATCTCCTCTTGTTAAGTTGCCATGTGCATGGACTTGTGATTTCTCCCTGCAGTTTTAATGCAGTTCATCATTTACCAGTTTAGTTTAGTTTAGCAAATAGCCTTGTGTTGTTAGAGCATACATCATTAAGTACTGAAGAGCCTTGATAAAGCTGAAAAGAAAATGTTCCAAGTTTTCTTTCCGGCTTAGACTTCTGAGGTGTCATGACACTGGATCTGAAAATTGACTGGCAACAGAATGCTGATACAGGCACAGAGGTTCATTCTCTAGGGTACACCAGAGAAGCTTATGAGTTAGCCCCCACAAGACTTACTATTTTTAATACTAAAAGTATATGCTCTGGTGACAGGTCATTACTTCTGCCAGCTCTGTTGTACTGAAATCTAATTTGTTGCCACAGGGAATATTGCCACAACAAAAGTGGGATCGTAGTAGGTAAATACTTTATGCTTTGTTCGGTGACATTTCGGGTTGACTTGAAAGGTCTGAGTTTCACATGTTTTCTCAGTGATTAGGAAAAAGCTATTCTCTAGCTAATGCTTACTTTTCAGAAGCTATTTAAAACCAGATATTTTGCAGCCACTATTTTCGTGGCATGAAGACTGGATATAAAGATGACAGAGCCAAACTCTTCAGTCAGATGAATGACTGAGGAGAAATGACCACTAAATGCCATCTCAGAGGTCTGACTGTTGCTGTGCCATTTAAACTAATGGCCTAAGAACTCTGGCTTTCACAACCTGTTGTTCAATGGAGCAGATTATGACCTATATGTAGAAAAATATAGCCTTATTCCCTCTGAATACACTAAATTCTTCTTAAATTAAAAGGGGTTCTGAGTAATTATTTTTCATCACTGAAATGAAGCAAGGACAATACTGAGTGCCTATAGTCATGATTTTCCCAGGTATTGCCTGCATTTTAGATTAATACATGCTTTCTTATATTTTATGTGCTGCCTTAGGCAAAATTTCAACAAGTAGAATATGGCAAAATCAGCCATAGTATAAGCAGATACAACTAGACTGAGACCTACACGAGTTTTGCCTGGAAAGCTTTCACGCCATAACATTTGCATTCATAGAGAAATTTTCTGTGGAAATGCAGTTTCCTGGAGGCTTGCTAGAAGCACCAGGTTAATAACTAATTTTAAATTTCTTTGTATTATTTTTTTTTTCAGGATTAGTTCAGCTGTGGTTTTGTCTAGCCAAATCTCAGACTCTAATCTCCTCTCCTTTCCTGAAAAAAGAAAAGGACTTTGACCAGGATTGAGTTCTATACTATTATACTAAAATTTAATTTTAAAGACTGCTACTATACTAAAATTTAATTTTAAAGACAGAGACCACAGGCAGATACACAGAGACAATGTGACTGCATATCTCACCTTTCCTTAGCACCACATCCTTGGAAATTGATTTGACCCCATATCAACATGGTGACAAAATAAACTTCTTGCTTGAACTCCAAAGGCAACTTCTGTACTGAATGTTCTAGATATCTAAATACAAAGACCGTGTCTTACTTTTCTCAAATAAAGGGAGGCATATAATAAACATTTGCAAAAGTCACCCAAGTCTAATGAAGCAGGTACATATGGCTGGCATTAAAAAAAAAGGTTTAACATTGTTCTTTCTCCACACAATCAATGCAAAAGAGGAATAGTGGCACACAGGGGTAGCCATGACTCCTATTACCTTCTCTCATAGCCTCTTGTCTACACATGCATATCTCCTTGGTCATTTTGTTCTCTCTCTGCACTCTCTGCACTCAAATTCCCTCACTGCTGAATGCTGGGGAGTTAAGTACTGTGATATCAAGGTCTGGCATTGTCTCATGTTTGTCAGGGCTGTTTGGGATTCCATGATTTTCATACCTTTCTGATAAATATCCATGACCTGCAACATTCTGGAGTCCTACGTGAGAGCCAGTGGACTGGGTGCATAGATTGAGCCTAATTGCACAAAGTGGAACAAATATAATTAAGAGCTGTAAAGTTGAGCCAGGCACTGTTTGGGAGGTTAACAGAGAGGAGGAGCTCAGCCTGGAAAAGGAGCCCACTAGCCTGGCTGACTCAAGCTGAAGGACTGCACATGATTGCACAGAGTGGAACAAATTTCATTACAAGCCTCATGGTCAACATTTTTTTAAGCTTAGTGGAATGGGTCAAGTTCACAAGAATAATTTGGGTACTACAAAAACATATCCATGACAATTGACACTTTTTATACAATCAGAGTATTTCTGTTCATTAAAGTCCCAGCCCTGCTATGACGTAATGGTCCAGGTTTACTCAAGTGTTTATGTGTTTGACCAAAGCATCTAATTAGATATACTAATGACTGACTCTATCCCTACAGTTTCAACATTCAAAAATTGCTTTGTGTGGGCCACCAGAAATAGTAGAGGGAGAAAAAAAACTTTATTCTGGATGTACTGAACGGCTTTGTGGTGGTTTTGAAATGCAAATCTGAAATCAATATTCCCCACTGGCTTTCAGATTAAAATGGTGGAAGATGAAACTCAAATATGATATCTATGTGTGTAAGTGCATCTGTATGTATGTATGTATACATATGTATGTCTATATCTCTCCATATAAATCCATGTTTCTATGTTAATTATTTTCTTTATCCATTGATTTCTACAGAGATATAAAAGGTTAGGCCAAGTGATGTTAAACTCTTTTGATTCTGATTCCAACATTTCCTTTTCCTCTCTTAATAAATATTCTTTTTACATTTAAGTGCAATTGCCCTGTGAGTTTCCTCTTCCAGTGGTTGCCTAATCAAGAACATACCCTGGTTTATGGAACATGAAGGATCTCAGAACAGCTTATCTTGCATATCACAGTTGGTTCAGCACTGCTGGTAGTTATTTCAAAAAATCATGATAGATAAAAGAGAAACAAGGCAAACCCCCAAATATTGTAGTAATGCAGTCTATTTCTTTTGCATTTAAAAACCTTATTCAAAGCTTTGCTCTGATATAGTTTACGTAGAAAGCATATTGACTTGGTGGTATTAAAGGATGACAGGCAAGGAGTATTTTCTCTGAAAATGCCACATTAAACAGAACAAGTATATTCCTCTAAATTATTTTATATAATCATTTCTTATATACTTCAGTTTTCTTAAGGATGCTAATATGCTCTTTTTTACAAAACTTTTCAATAAAATAAAATAAAAGCCAAAGAAATGTTGTATCTGTGCAAAAGCATGTATACAGAAACTCAGTGAAAAATCTTCACACGGTTGAAAAGAGTGGCATTTTTAAATTTACCTGTGTGTAATACACTAATACTTCTGTGACACATGGAAATTTAATTACCTCCTTCTACATATTAAGAGCTGAGGTACCAACCTCAGGATGGCAAGTGGTTACTATCATGACTAACTATTAAAATCAGTGACATTAGTTTTGCATGAAACTGCTCACCAAGCTGAATAAAAGATTTCACTTTTTGACTCCAAGAGACAAAGTGGTTTGTCCAAGGTCTATAGTCTGGGACTCAAAAACCACTTAAGCTTGTCCTTAGTTTGCAGCACATGTTTAAGTGTTTTTCTGTGGCAGAAATAAATAGAGAATCATCGATGCATTTTAAATCTTGGTCTCTCAAGTACCAGGTCATTTCCTTAATCATAAGACCACCTTGACTACATGTGATAAATATTAACAGGAATTGAGTATGTCTTATGTCTCCATATTTGCTGATTTTTGTTTTGTTTTACAAATTTGACTACAAGGGCATAAATCCCAAATGCATCTTAGTTTTTATGGGAAGATACCTTGGCTGAAGTATGAAAGGAGAGCAGACACAAGGTAGGACACACAAATCCTTAAAAATGAGAAGATTAAAAGATTGTCTTACCCCAGCAGTGTATTTCATACAGCATAATTAATAATCAGGTGTGTCTTCTTTGTTAATACTGTGTCATGGGGATTCCTACAGGAAGCTGGCAATACAGCAGGTATCATAAATTTCTTCTTCCTGAAATATGTTCACAATGTACATTAGGAATTCAATATATTTTCTGTAGTACCAGCAGTAACATTTTTTAGAGCTGCTCTCCTACAGGTCAAATAGCTTTTGAGTATGGAAGTTGCAAAAAAAACCAGCCAAGAACAATTTCATACAATATGTACAGCTTATTTATATATGTGAACCAAGAATGGGTTATCTCATCTTCTACAAACACCTGGCTCAATATTGATTAACCTACATTTTCACTTAGTATATACCAATCTGTAAATATACTCCAAAACTCAGTTCCACTGGAGTATAACTGATAAGGGATAAGGCACTCTGGGAGAGGTGAAGAAAGAGATATGCTGTACCAATAACAATATGTGAAGGATAGTTCACTGATGTGAACACCAAATCTCTCCATCTGGTGGTCAGCTTCTGTCTTAGGAATTCTTAGGGATGCACATAGGTTTGATCTATTAGCATTTTAAAATTTGTTTTCTTACAATGCTGTTTTCTGAAGCTCATGTTAAAAGACTTACAGGTTTATAAAGAAATGTTTACTTGGTATTCAAGGTAAATTGTACTTTGATCAGGGTATCCAGGAGAACATGAAACACAGTAGAGGTTGTTCCCAGGGAGTTGCTTGCTACTCTTTGAAGGTGTATTGGAGAAAAAACACAGACTAAAAAGCAACTACTGTTGTAAAAATATTAAGTTGCAAGTATCTGGCACTGGAAATTTACTATACTGTACAGGCCAGAGTCCTTCCTGCTGAGCTGAGGTGCCAGCAAAGCAACCCTTGGAGCCCTGGCATAATTGCCACATTTCACATAGCAAAGAAAAATAGATCTGAGCTATACAATAATACTAAAAAAAAAAAAAAATATATATATATATATTAAAAAATACCTCGTGGTTTATTTTCCAAGTCATTAAACTGCCTCTCATTGCTTTATGTGTGTACCAGAGACCGTGCATGTAAGCCTGAGATTTTCTGGTAGGAATTATTGCTGGGACACTGGGGAGCTTTGGTGGTTAAGGAGAACTCCCAGGAGCTGCACACAGACTATAATGGGTCTTTTGCATGCACCATAAGCAGGAGGTACCTAACAAATGCTGCTGCTGCCACTTTGTATTCACAAAACTGTGGAGGGAGTATTTGCTGGAAGAGGAGAGGCAGAAGGGAAAAATTCATATTGCAGTGAGCTCTGCTCTATGTTGTCTTCCATTACTATGTAGGAATTTATCCTTGTGGAATAGACAGTAGCTGACCGGTGACCAACCATGCAGGATTGTTTTGTAAATGGAAGTGATTCAGAAAGTTACAGTTCACTCCTGGAGCACTGTTTATTGCTGTATCTTCTACATCAGGTGCAGTGAGGAACCAAAGCCATGGTATCTTATTTCTTTAAAAAAAGACAGGGATAGCTCCCACAAACAGTGAAATTGTTTGCTGTTATGCTGTCCTTTTTTATATTACTCAAGTAAGGCACTGCTTCAATAACAAACTCCATCCATCTATGCTTTTCTAGCAGAATTTGTGAATGACTTCATCACTCAGTCTGTACACTGCATGTAAAACCTTCCTTATGGTGTAGTCTACTATAAACAAAAAATTATCATAACACTTCTAAAAAACCTAGAGATTCATGCCCAGAAAACATTCTTTCATCCATCCTTTGGGGACAGAGACACTTGGATAATGTATATGCCTTGCGTACATTTCTCTCCCTAAATGCTGCATCTGGAATGAAACCGTCTTTGTAGATAAAGTTGATGTTTTAATTTTTTTACCCTGAAGGACAATATATAATGTAACTTTTCAATTTTTATTAACTGTGGCACAGGTTGCTATAGGCTAAGCTCTCAGCTATGAATTAAAGTAAAGCAAAGAAACTCTTCAGAGGAGCATTTCAGCTAAATGCCAACCTTGGTGTTTTGTGGCAATGTTAAGCTTGGATGGGACTGCAGTAATTATGTTTCTCTCCTGCTCTTCTAATAGTAAACTCATGAGGAAGATGTACTTTTTCCCCCTGTTCTCAATCCCATGCCCCCAGGTAGATGGAATGCTGGTGCATCTTAACTGTAAAAGATCAGAATTAATAGATTTAAGAGAAATACGATGACACTCGGAAGGAAAAGCTAAAGCAGAATACAGAGGATGGGAAGAAGAATTCCAAACAACTGAATTAGAATAGCCTCTAGAGACATTGTTACTTGGGTGACTTAACACAGCTCCAAGACTAGAAAACATACTGAATATATTAAAGCAAGACAGACGGAGTTTTTCCTACTCCAAACTTGAATACTGATGCCTGTGTTGAATGACTTCTGAGCCTGTCCTTGAATGATATACTAGTCTCAGACTTGGTTGCAACACTTTTCAAAATTAGGTAGTTAACACTGTCTTCTGACAAAGTTTTATTAGACACTAGCATAAACTTTCAAACTACCGGAATGCTGATATTAAATATTGCCAAATCGGAAAGTCTTAATGCATGTGTTTTTAATGTCATCTGATAACTGTTGTGCTTGCTCTTTAGGTCAATTGATTATACAATAAAGAGCTTTATTAACAAGCATGAGATGCTCAGAAAAATGAAGACCATGGTTTCCCTCCAGTCTCCTAAAAACTAATCTTATGTATGTCAGACAGATTTCATAGACTGAAATGTGTCTGTCTTTAGGCAAGTCTTCAAGCCATCAGTAGTCCTCACACAGCTTGCTAAAGCAGAATTGAATCATTTTTACTTGTAACCTAGTTGCAAAATTTTCAAAAGTGTAACTAGATATTATGACATCAGTGTTCCTGTCATATAGAAACACCCACAAACAAGTTTATTTTCCCTATTTCTGCTTCTTCCTCAAAACTGGGAGAAAGGGAAAAAACACAAAAGAGTTTTCAGAACAGACTGGCAGTATGAAGAAATCAGCTCTTAAAACCAGAGAACTGATCTTTAGGCAATATCATGTTATATAATCTCTCTTTACTGATGATGTTAACAAAACAGATCTGTGGTATAGCAAGTATAACTCTGCTTTTTCTTTGTCAAGCCATTACATTTTGTCTTAAATGGAGACTGAAAAGGAAATTATGCAGCTCATACTCATCCAGTCTGGCCAAATAAAGATAATGTATTCAATAGAAGATGTATGCAGAGAACCTGTCTTTCCTATAATGTAAATAAAATTAATTATTTTTCTTTATTCCTTGGGATTTGAAGCATTTATTTCCCTAATGCTTTGAGACATCTCTGTGCTGACAGGGAAACTAACCTTTAAGCTACCATCAGTGATCAAAATACTGACATAAACTGAACATATATTTAAAACATAAACAATGGACATATTTAATGCTGAAATAAATCTACAAACAAGCTTACTGTCACATACATAAAACTATTCCTAAGCTTCAAAGATTTCAAATATGTTCAATGGTGATCTACCTTGATCAAGATACAAGGTACCATTTGTTACTCTTTCATCCTAGTGTCAATCTAAATTGTATATACTTGACAACTTGCCATGGCAGAGCTTCTTTTGGAGTGAGTGGAACTCCCAATTATTGTTCAAACTGTCACAATCTGGTTCACATATCAGCTTGTCCATGAGAATGCTCAGTGCTAGTCCTGTCAGTCCACAGCAAAGGGAAGGTGAGATAACTGAAATTAAATCTTTTCCAGATACTCCTCTCCTGCTCCTGCCCCACAGAGATGTCCTGTTGAACCCTTAGTGTTACAGCAGTTTAAAATCCTTCACTTTCCCGGTGTTATAAGTATTCACTGGAAGGGCTGGAATTGCCACTCCTGGCTGCTGACAGGTACCCAGTTAGCTTTGATTCATTTCAAGGCTTTCAAAAAGCATGTTACAATTCTCTTGCTGAATGTTCAGCTTCTTTCCTTGTTGAAAAGAAGAAGCTGTAATCATAAATAATAGTACCTTAATCTATTAGTGGCCTTACTAACAGTTGCATAGAACACTTAATAATAAAAAAACATTTTAAGCTATAAATACTAAATCAACATGGAAACAGATTGTCTTATCCCTCAATATAAATTGCAGATACAATACAACCTAAAATTCAAGCTGAGATTTAAGATGATTCCCAGATACTTAAATTCCAAGGCATAATTTAATACGGGTTTAGCTAAAGTACTAATGTTTAATTGCTCCTTACAAGTGCTCTTTTAACAGAAGACTTGATTATGCCTAAACCAGGCCAGAATTATATTAAAATCATGCTGCACAGCAATATAAATTTGACCTATCACTGATGCAGTTCCATAAAGAATGGCACCATCTTCATGGAGAACCATTTATTTATATTTTATTTTGTGCAAACTTGATAGCCTCGAGGAAACAAGCTCTCAGAAAGAGCAGCTGATATTCTGAAAACCTGAGAATTTGTTTAATCAATGTATTTTTTTTTTTTTGTAATTAGATAACATAAAACTGAGCAACTTTGAATATCTGTTAGTACAGATAGTCCCTTTTAACAAAACTTGGCAACACTCAGTTATTTTTTGGTGTGTTCAAGCTGGGTCAAGACAGTAATCACAACTCAGCAATTAGCAAGGAGTGGTGGATCTAAGGAGATCATAAACTGCACCCCACTCCCTTGGGCAGAAAGCACTTGCTCCTTCATCATTCCAAAAGAGTGAGGATTAACCCACTACCACCACAACCCCAGGAAAGCTGTGTGGATTTATCATCCTTACTGGACACTTGGAAAAAACTTTTTAAACTAAGTATATATTGTTGAAGTTTAAACCCACTTCTTGTCCAATCTTCCCTAAGGATAAATTATTTTCTTCCCTAAGGATAAACTGTTTTCTTCCCTGAATCTCTTTGAAAACTTTTGCCATGGTCTCCTTCTCCCCAGACTTGCCTAGACCAAGGAACTTCATTTTTTCACTCTTTTATTCTTCAACTTCTAAACAGCTTCTCTGGACTTGTTTGGACCTCCTATCAATTTGAATCCTACTGCACATGGGTAAAACTCGAGTTCTGTCAGTTCCAACTGTGGTGGATGGTTTGCTTCACATATTCTGCATACCAGGGAGAACTCAACATAGAGCCTAGTGTGTTCTTTTCCCTTTTGAAAAGAAGGATGCTGTTGACTAATGCTGAGTGTGTTATTCCCAGATATTTTTCAGAACCGTTACTGAACAAGTTCCTCATCCTCACAGTTGATTATTTTTGCCCAAGGGCAATATTTTGCAGTTGGTTTTGATTAATTTCTTATGTTTTGCTTTTCCAAGCTGTTTCTCCATTTGCCATGGTTGCTTTGGTTTGTAACCCCATACCCCAGAAAACTCACTGCTCCACATAGTGGTGCCATGAGCAAAGGTCAATTGTATGCCCCAGTCCTTTATCCAGGCTGTTAATGAAAACACTGAACACATTCATAACCAAAACAGACTTTTGAGGAACCAGTTCTTTACATATCTTCACAAAATCTGACAACTACTCTCTCAGTGTATTTATCACTCAGTTTTGCAACTGATCTCTAGTTATTAAATAAAACTATGATGTCTTGTCTAGATAATATACAAGACAGTGTCAAAAAACCTTACAAAAGTTATCTGCTGTGCTATGGTCTGTTTGTGTAGCCCATTACCACCAAGAAGAATATAGAAATTATAAAAATAATAATTAAAAATGAATATCCTATGAAATATCAAAATTCACTTATTAACTGTAACTCTCTTTTCTCCCCCCTTCCCATTTATGGCTATATTACAAGGCTATTTCACCCTATTTTTCTTTTTTTTTTTTTCCTGTAAAGTTATTTCTGCTGTCTTAAAGAGATACAATTTTTTCTATGTAACAACAGGACAGGAAGAGGCCTAAGGTGTTAGTGCTTTTCTGTGGTCCATGGAGTAACTTTCCTAGAATGACTGAACTCAGTGTCTAGGGAAATACATGGGTGGCACAAGCAGGAGACTCCAAGTGTACCTAAGTCTGTTCTGTAACGTTATTCTGTGTACAATCATTTTGGATGTTATAGGGATTAGAGGACCTTGCTGATACACAGGAGAGCACAAAGGGTCCAAAAGAAAATTAATTTATTTAGAGATCAACATGCTTCAGGAGCATGCTCCCAATGGCCATCTGGCCTAAATAAACAATTAGGACCCTTAGGCCTTCTGGTCATAAAATGAAGACCTTCATTCACACCCTGAGCCTCACTTTGTCTTGAAAGTGAGTAACTAGGACAGGTTACATAACCAGAAGCTATCCCATGCCCATGTTTATGCATACAGCCTGCTCCATGTCTCCCAGAGTATGGATGGAGGCACACATCACCCAGCCAAACAATAAGGTGGGGGCTAGATGTACAGCTTGCAAAGACATCTAGATACAGAGTACCTTTCATTCCCTTCCTCCTGCCCATGGAAAAAAGACTATTCCAGGTACGGAATACAACAAAGAAGTTAGGCTAAGGGAGGTCCTATGAGAATCCACGTCCCAGAAAGGGGGCATGCAAACTAATAGAATACCCGTAGGAAGTTCCACTCTCAGACAGTGGCTAGACTCACCTCAACTGGAGGTGATAAATAAATAAATAAAATTAAATGTCAGATTTCTATCTGCCTATAATATCAAAAAAAGCCATGCTTTTAAACTGTCTACCAATTCCTAACCCAAACATCACGGTGCTTCCTCAGGTAACAAAAATCTACTCATGTTATCAATTATCATGGTACTGTACTTATTTGGAATTGATGCCATATGCAAATCGTTCCATTGCTAACCCTTTGAAACCAAGGTAAGAACCTGAAATCTCTGCAAAGGATACAAAGTCATCAATTCATAGTAGATTTCTGCCTAAGGAGTTTGGGGCTCCAGAAAGGACAGTCCTATATGAGATCTCCCAGGTAGGGAAGAGTGAAAAAAAGAACCAAAAACCAAACAAATAAACAAGGAAACCAACAAACCAACAACAACAACATAACCCATCAAAATAAACAAACAAAAATAATAGGCGATTTTGAAATTACAATTTAGCTCTATGCAGTGTAATTCTACAGTATAAAAGAAAAAAAAAAAAACTCAGGATGGACAGTATCTCCCAACCTGGGGGGTTGTTTCGTAACTTCAATTTCTTAAGAATATTAAGAAAAGCATCAAATCAAAAGGATTTTTTCTCCTAGACATGTATCACTTGGAGGAATATTCTGCAGCAGACTGTGACTTCTGACCTGAATCCAGCAGAAAATCAGCAAGTCCATAAAGATGAGCCTGGACACATCCAGTCTGAAAACAAGATCAAAGTCAGGGCTGGAGAGTTAGTTTCTTAATTAAGGCAATTTGAGTAAAAATAACGAAGGCGGAAGTCATATTTCTGCAAAAGCAATTTGGCAGAAGGGCTAGCCCTCTTCTTTATAGTACTTCAGATGAAAAAGGAAGACGCTATTAGTTGCTTTCTTTGTTAAGTGTTTGAATTGAAACCTTGATGCCACTCGTTTACTATTTGCCAGTAGCGCTGAGTGAGTAATTCTCTGCCTGTAATTTCTTCGACTAAATTAGCCTCTTTTTCTTCTCATGGAATATCCATCAGCAGATCATGATTTTCTCATTTAAACATACTCAACAAATATATCTGAATTTTACCCTGCAAACAGATTGCAAATATTTGAAATTCATGCAGCATCATTTATTTAGGTTTGGTAAATCAGGTCACACTGTTTGTTCCCTCTGACTGAAGAAGTGTGAGGAACACTACTTCCTGAGCACACAGTTCTGTGTTCCTCCTCAAAATCAGCCATCCATAAATGCTCATGGGAAACAAAATTTGTGTTATTGCATTCTATACACCTTTCTGCTAAAAGTTAAACTCATTTGATAGTTCGTTCATCGATAAGCAAATATGAATGGATTCTGTGTGACTGTGGGTATAAAGAATTCATTTAGGAACTTTAATGATTACTTGTGGATTTTTTTTTCATTATTCATGCCATTTTTTAAATTTAGAAAGAATGAATTAGATAAAAAATGCCTTCAGTCCTTAAAACATCCTCACAAAAGATAGAAAAATACCAAAATAAGAAAAAGATAAAAATAAATAATTCCAGTATTCAAAAAGGAGGATGCTGAATCATGCAGCAAATTTGGCAATAGCAGAGAAACAGGAAAATCTGATCACTCCATTTTGCACCATTAATCAAAAAAACACACTTTAACAAGCCAGGAATAAGCTCCAATCTACAGTTTTTGTTTTCTTTCCACAGAGCAACAGGATTCTGGTTAAGGAGGTTCCTTGTGGACCATAATTGCTATGCTGTTTGCAAATGTTGGTATAATTTGGAAGTGTAAAATTATTGTCACATGATGGTTCCATGGATTCAGCTAGTCCACTGTTGAATGGAGAACAAGCAAAAAGAATAAAATAATATTCCAAAATATGGTAATTTATTTTTACAAGTGTTTATATAAATATAAGTGTGCATTTTTTTTCTCTAAGTATTTTGATAGTTCAGAGAAACAGATTTTAGGTGAGAGAACTGGGGAGGAAAGGAGTGAATATACACAGATAGTGAACGGCATCGTGGCAAAGCTCATAAAGAAGTAAAATAAGAAAAAACACACAGGACAGCTGTCCTGGTTCCCAGCTTCTCAGATGTCTCTTTCCTACAGGCCTTCTCTCCCTCTTTACTCTTCCTGACCAAGGTCAGCTCTTTCCTTTGCCTTTAAAGCAGCTATTGCTTATCCATCTGACAGAACAGCCTAACCAAGATTTTAAATAAGCAAAGGCAAACTTGACACCTCTCCCTTATAGCCGCGAGGGTGGACGGACTCTCCAGTAACTGTGCCTTGCACATAAAACCCATATAGAATAGGCACTTCTCAAGATTACAGTCATCAAGAACATTCAGTTTGCTCAACCAAAATGCTGACCTGATGTAGACTCCCACGATATAATAGTATGCAATAAGGGCATCCATTTCAGCATTCTTCACACTGAATTCCATGGGCCAAAAAAATACTCAAGTAAAAAAATTATAGTTCTTAATTAGTTCTTAGGCACAAAATCTGCCCCATCCCTCAGACAGGAGCAATCTTTGACTTGTTGATGTCATTCAGGCTCTGTGCCACTTAAGCCACTCATCCAGGCACAGACCATTTCATGGCCTTTGTCTTTCAGTATTTTTATTCAAAAGTTGCTATTTAGCTGTTGACGCAAATTATATTTCAAAACTGTCCCATTCTGATGAACCAAAACTGTCCCAACTCCAGAAGCACAAACACAAATATTGAGAAAACCTCACCCCTATTCAACACCAAAGTAATTATCTAAATGTAAGTACTTAAATGAGCACTATCCCAAACAGGGGTTCAGAAGAACATATAGGTTAATAACAATAATAATAATAAACACCATAAATTTTTTTATCTAATTATCTAATAGTTATCAAGTTAGCAAGTTATCTAATAGTTATTTTTGTTCCTAAAATAAATAAATCAATCCATAAATAAATAAAATGAAATGTCAGGTTTCTATCTGCTTATAATATAAAAAAAATTATCCACAGAACCTCAAATAAAGACACAGAAAGTCACAATGGAAACATATATATATATCTCAACATATCTATATCTATACCTATCTATATCTATCTATCTATATATATCTATCTCAGTATTTCTGGCTTTCACATGTTTTTGCATAATGATAGGGCTAATATAACGTAACAAATCCTAAACTGTTTTCACAAGGAGTGGAAAAAACATGTGTAAAAGTATGCTCTGTCTTGCTTCCTTCTGTTCACAATGTATCTAAATACAACAAATGGTGTTCTTGCTCTTTCTGTCTGTTTCTCAATCTGTTTGGAAAGTAGCCATCATTCTGCAGCCAACCATAATATTTGACACTTCCTGACATCATGAAAGCCACCATCTGTCTATCATCGAAGCCCTGTACTTTTTAAAGACTGCTTGGCCTGATCTTTAATGAAGCTTCACTGTGAATGCACAGATCAGTTTAGATAGAAAACTGGGGAAGTCTGACAAAAGGACTGCAAAATCATGTTTTACTTAGATTCAGACACAAACCAAAAGGAATATCGAGACCTTCTTGCCGATACTAATGAAAAAGTTCAGTTCACTTTCAGGAAGTCCAAGCTCCAAATTCATCATGGAAAGTTTGGAGCATAAAGCTGAATTCAGAAAAAAAATCAAAATTTTCCAAAATGCAGTTTTCCTTCCTTCACCTAAGTACTGTTTTGAAAGATAAATATAGACACACTTCCAGTGTTTGTAAGAGGCAGAAAATATAGAATATTCTATTCACTGGAAATGATCACGTGATTTTATATTTAGGTATTATTATTATTTTCAAACATCCAAAAAGCAGATTTTCTATGGTTTTGGCTTGATATATAAAATTTAAAAACTCTTAAATATGAAAAAGATAGAAATCTTTGTCTGTTTTGTAAATATACACTAGAAGGAAAGCATAGGATTCTTTTTCCCCCAAGACATATCTTAACGGGGAAATTCATTCCCTGTGATATTTTAAGGCATGTGTTTCTACCATAATTTTTGCACAAAGCAGTGACTCAAGGTGTAACAGCTCTACATGCCTTACTTAGAACAGATTTGGATGCAAACCTGGAAAGCCACGACCTTTGAATTCTCCATGCTCTGTTTCCTACTTCTAAAAATTAATTCAAGTGTTTCCACATGGCTACAGAGGCAGAATGCTCCATGCAGCCTTCAAATCTGCTATATTTCTACTGATCTACAGCTCCAACAGACATACAAACCAATTCATGGATGGAGGGCCGAGACCCTCATCCACTTTGGCTACCTCCTCTCCTCCTCCTCCTCCTCCACCAGCCTGCCCTCCCCTTTGCTGGTGCTGAGAATGGAGATGAAGCATTTCCTGTGCTTTTCTCAGCACAACACTAGTAAATGTGGCTGATCCTTCAGCAAACAATTTGGGTCAGGAAGAGCACTGTGCACAAGCTGTGTGGGGGCTAAGCTCCCTGCAACCACAACCAGCCTCACACGGTGACAGTGAAGAAACAGCATTCAACAGGCCAGAAAGGTGCTTGGGGTCTCAGAAAGAGCTTCTAAAAAAGAGCTGCAGTGCACTTCTCACCACTGTTACCTCTGCAAAACATTGCTGCTAAGGTTGAATTTAATTGGTGTGAGGGCATGAAAGGGAAATGCCTGTCTTCTTGACAATAGATGGCAATTATAATAATTATTATTTTCACTTTGCAAATTATCTCAGAGGCAGCCATAATAATTCCCAAAGCAAAGACTGAAATGAGGTTCTGAATTCAGCAGTAAGAGCAAATAAGGAGCAACATGGTCTGAGTACATGTCCAGATCCCATTTTCAGCCCCATGCCTCCTAATTTGTGCACCCTTACACCCAGTGCCACCGTGCCTGGAGGTTGTTCCCCCACTCCCTGTCAGCATTATTCATCCTATATTTCCTGCCTTCCTGTCACACCATCCCAAGCCACAGCTGCAGGGTTTGGTCTGCACATGCAATAGGTTTGCATGGCAATGTTTCAGCAGCAGGGAGGCTACAGGGAGTGGCTTCTGTGACAGGAAGCTGGTAGAAGCTTCCTTCATGTCTGAGTGAGCCAGCTGGTTCCAAGACTGACCCATTATTGGCCAAGGCTGAGCCCATCACCAATGATGGTAGTGCCTCTCGGATAATGTATTCAAGAAGGAAGGGATAAAGAGCTTAGCTTATCTGTTGCTTTTTAGTAATATACAGCCACCAGAACTCTCACTTTCATGCCCTCCCTCTCCTTCTCTTCTTTTCCCATCACCATGACACAAGGGCATCTCAGAGTCTTTCATTAATTTACCCAAACAATGCTCCTGTGAGGCTGGGAAGTGCTGTTGCCCTGTCTTGTGTTGCTATACTGGTGGCAGAAAGGCAATGAATATGCTCAGCACTGTGCCAACTCTCACAGCAGAGCAGGAATCTGGGCACAGCTTTCCGAAATCCTAGGCTAATTGCCTCATCACCAATTCCATTGATTTTTCCTGTTCACATGAGTCTTTATTGTTTTATCAACATCTTCAGGTTTACTACGTTAAAGAACTACATGTTATGATTTTAATAATCAGGTTTTTTTCCATAGATATTTTTATCCTTTCACAGCTTTTGCTGCTATATATTTTTCGGTTTATAAAACTTGGCATCTTCTAAAAATATTCTCTTGCTTTCCACTCAAATATAGAACACTGGAAGCTGATTTGGTTGATTGGAAGGTTTTACTAAAAGTAAAAGTGGAGTTGGTTTAGAGCACAATTGGCAGCAGAGTGATCATTTGTTGTAAACTAAATATCTGACGAGATACATGTACAACCTCACAGTCTGGAGAAGGGATGGCTTTATATTACCCATAATGATAGTGATGTAATCATAATATCATGACATTCAGTTTTAAGGAATTTGCTTCTTCAAGCCCAAAAAGGCATTCAAGAAAAGTAAAATGCTTCAGGCATTTTTTTTAAATGCAAGCCTGAGGACAGGGCCTCATTCACCAGCTTCATCCAAACCCTGTACTTGGAAAACTTTCTCCTTATGTGCTGTGCACTGTAGAGCAGACACAAAACTCAGTCTGGATTTTTACCTTTCCTTTGTGAAACACATTGAGTTGCTCAGTAAATGAGGTGTAACAGTCTTTATCTATCACTGAAATGCAAGAAGGAAAAGTAGTAGTCATTTGGATTGTCCCTTCACAGCAGAAAAAAAGGGAGTGTAGAATAACCATCTCCACCTCACATTGCAAAGTGATAACAAAACAGACCTTATCCTTGGCACTCTTCTCTGTCTTTGAGAAGATTACTGGATTCCAATCAGCAGCACTGATCTAGGGCTCTGTTTTGGATGCTCACACCACTGTCACCAACATCAAAATTATCCATATCTTGTGCCTATACTGGGTAAGAGAGAAGAGTGCCAACAATTGCAAATACCAGCGTCAGATATTTTCAAAGATCTTCATGCCTAGGAGTATCTAAGTGCAGGGAAAACAGGACAGGACTGCAATCCAACAAAAAGAGAAAGGTGAAAAGGACCTAGAAACAACAAAAGCAAATGTGACTATGTAAGAAAGCAAATACGTGATCCAGACACATATGTAGTGAGTACCCTCATCCTCTATACATGCCCCATTTCTATTACTCACCAAAACATTTAGCTGTTTCTAAGTTTTTTATTACAAACCAAAAAAGAGATGTGATTGTATAAACTTCTTCGATTTACTACGGATTTAAGACAAATGCATTTAAATATGGGTATTAAAAGTTTTAGAAGACTAAGCTGCCTGAAAAAAATGATGCGTATTGGTTAAATAAAGAATAAATTATTTGGAGCATCTGTTCTGGTTAGAACAATATTCTTCAATATTGATAACAATCCTCCTAGTTTGTTTTGTGGGCCCAAACCCAGGGCAGTCTAATCAGTATCAGTTCAAGATTATTTTGTGCCAAAATTTATGAGGACTAACAAAGTTGGTCAAGGTCAAGAATATCTAGGATGACTATAATGTATATTTTTGTTATGCCCTTGATCATCAATTTATTTTGAGTAATTCTCCTATGCACTCTTACCATACGGAAAAAAAACCAAACAAACAATCAAACCAAAAAAGGCAAGCCAAACAGCCCTTGCCACAAATAAGGATTGAAAGGCTGATGTACTCAGCCTTTCAATCTGGAGGCAGTGAAAAATTATTGTCAGCTAGTAATGGATGCTGTTCTTTCATTTTAAAGGAATTTTAAAGAAAATTCAGGATACAGGCCTGCTGAAATCATGTTCCATGCCAGTAGTGATAGCAATCCTTCTTGTATAAAGTTCTATATCCTGTCTACAACCAGACACAGCACAAGACTTTTCTGTTGGCATATTTTTTTCAGATTAAATGAATAATTATAGAGATGGATTGGATGGAAAGTCAGGAGATCTAGCTTAAATCCTACAGCTGCCACCTATTTCTGCATGACCATGTGCTGAATGCTGAAAATGTCCTTCCATTCTCTCAGACAGGGATGCTGATATTTCTTTTTCTCTCTTTCTTTGACTATCATGTTACCTTAGAATATAAAACCCTCATAGCAAAGACTGTTTCTCCTATATCAAATAAATCCTTGTATCCTTGGTAGGATATGTTATACACAGTTGTGAGATAAATAATCATGTTCCAGTTCCTAACTCAACATTCATAAACTGGGAAATTGTAGTAAACTCCTGAGAAGATTAGTTTGAATGGATTATGAGAAAGATTAAAATGACAACACAGTGGCTTGGGCTAGTCCTTTTAAGTGGGAATGTTTTGTCTTTAATGTCTGCCACTACGTCTGTTATTGGGTGGTGAAAATATCTGTGACGTGAAAATATATATCTAGCACCATCTTCATTTATACTTAAAGTTTCAGCTCTAGAACTCTTTCCTCAACAAAGCAGGTATGGAGAGGAAAGAAAGGAAGGGAGGAGGAGTTATTGAAAGTTAAATTATTTCATGACAATGTCTGAGTACTTTCTGGAGTTCACCCAATCCTGATAAATTGCTCTTCAGTTCAGTCTTGTAGTTCTCCTTCACTGTGGTCAGACGATGAATCAATTATTATGCTGTTTCTGTCCATTGTCTGTTTTTCTTGCTTTCCCTGTGTAATTAAACGTGAAATATTCTTCTATTAGCTAGAAGACAATTGACCTGATCCACAAAACAGTAAGGAAATGTGACGTGTAGCACAGCTATCTTCACTTTGCCTGAACATTCGGCAGAATCTGGAGATGCTGCCAGCCTGGTGCTTCAAAGGATCAGGCCCCTAAAATGCTCAGTAGTTTGTATTTATGCAACAGAAGTTACATCCTGAGCTAGCTAATCTACTGTATTCCCCATGGAGGCATCCCAGCATCAGCTACGTTTGCTATCTCTATTCCTGTTTAAAGGTGTCAGCCTAAATTCAAGCAGCTGTCAGCTACCTAGTGGGCTTGGCTCTTTTCTGGTAGCTAATTGTGCAGACACCATTGATTGGGAGTGTAAGCCACTTGCTCAGGTTCTGCTTTGCAGGAAAACAAAGAGGAAGAATGAGAGGAAAATAAACCCATTCATTATATATAAGCCAGACATAACAAATATAACCTCAAAGCTATTTGCAAAATTAGCCAAGCATACATGCTTAATGTGCAGATTATTTTCCATATCTTGATCGTGCTATGGCCAAGATATGCTGCAGAAACAGAAATGAGATGTAAGCAGTTTCTTTTCAGTCTTGTTTCTGATTTCAGTTATTTTTGAGGAGACAAAAATCTTTCAGAGAAAATCAGATTCATATAGTTTGCTGGCCAGAAGGGCACATTATTTTGACCTTTGTAAAACACAAGCCACTTCATCTTGTTAACTCCCTATCAAGCTCAATAGTGTGTTAATGTCAGATTGTGGCAAATATTCCATAAACATCTAATAATTTTCAAAGGCAGAAAATGGAGAGCATACAACACAGAGTGAAAAGGCATCTAGACTCGCACCAGAAACTTTCTGAACAGATTTAAGTTCCCAGCAAGATACAAAATAATAATTTTCCCTGCTAGTATAGATGTGTGAGGCACTTTCTCCTTTTCTAAGCCATGAGCAGAAGATTTTTATATGAAAATAAGGTATCCCTAAGCATTGTTACTGAAGTTGTAACCAGTATAGCTGAACAAACTAGCCATTTGGAGTTCTGCTTTCATATCCTGTTGTAGGTGTGAGTGAAGGTTTAAGGTACTGAAGTTTTAAGGATGTTCTGTTAATATGCAGTTCAAACTTTTCAGCATTTATTCTAAAAGCTGTACCCTATAAACAAGCTCTTTTTTTCCCTACATTGTCTACTGTAAAATAAATGTGTACACACATGTATGTGTCTATGTGCAAACTAAATCCTAATTTAAAATGCTCAGCCATGAAGAATCACAACATTTCTTGCTTTCATACATGAAAATTATAACATATATACTTGACAAAAATTCACTGCAAAGCAGTGGATACCCCTTCAAAATCACTCACCCTCTGTGGGATGTCACTCTTCTCTCAGCAGTAACTGACTGACTAGTCAAACACATCTGACATGCTTTGGGGACTTAAATCCAATAACACTAAAATGGATAAGGCAGTGATCTGGATGGCAACTTGAAGAATGGTGGATTTGTTAAATAGATCAAGGTCAGCAACAAGATTCATCTAACTCTTTCTCTCCTCATTTTTACAAGTGCTAACTTCCCTAATTTTTCTTCTCTGGTGACCTTTAACATGTTCAGTGATGATGCCTCCCGCAGAGCCTTAACCTGTAAATTTTTCTGCTACCATCACTCATGTGTTTTCCACAGAAGGGTATTTCTGATACAGATTTATCAATATCCAGACTTCTAGTATCAGAGCATGGTGTTTGCTTCTAGAAAGATTCAGAAAACTTTCAATGTCCAAAAATTTTAGTACACTGAAATTTTCTATCCTTAAAAGCTGACTAAGCCAAAAGAAAAAGGTGAAACAAGCTTAAAGGGATCTGAGAATCCTATTCCTCCCCCATCCCTGTTCTTTTTCATTTCCCCTGGAGAGGAAAGTGACATTTGTTTTGGTACACACAGAATCTTTTTGAAAATCTGACTGATTGCATATTGAGCTTTGTGTGCAACCACTTTGATTTGAAAGAAACTGCATTTTCCAAAATAAAGCAAGGAGCGCTGAGAAGGGAGAGACACAGCTGTATGAAGCTCCACGTCCCAGCAGTGGGTGTGTCAGGTCCCCCCCACTCCTCCAGATGCTGGTTTCTTAGCTTTTGGGCTTTCAGCACAACTTTGGGGGAGTTTCTATCTCATGGTTTCTTACTCTGCCTAGCAACATTTTTAAGACTTTTTTTCTGTCTGGAATTTTGTCTGTGAATCATTTCAAAGACCATATTTCTGGTGATACATGCTATCAGGCAGAATTAGCAAAATTTTTCCTGACTCAGGCAAATAATATTTGAGCTAGTTTCTGGCATCAGGAAGAACACCCACAAAAAAGTGCCACTTTTTGTATTGTCTGAACTACCCTTTTCAACCTACAGGCAATTGGCACCCAGGCCTCTTGAGAAGGCATCCCACCTTTGTGGTGGGCACAGTGCCACCCTAGCAGATGGTCATGAGTGTTGGCATGCTGAGAATCAGTATGTGCATCACGTTTGAGTACAATAGGTCAGCCTCTCATCCAAGTATGTGGGAATGAGAGTGTCTGCGTTAAGCTTCTGTGCCAATGGTTAAAGGAATATACCATCACTAAGCTAGCTGAAAGAGAAGTTTTGTTTTTTCAAAAATTGAGTCTTGTTCTTTGTAGCTATTTGGGAGCAGCACTTCTGATGCAGTTCTCTGGTTCCTGGATCACTAATAGAAGGCAGAATGCATGTATGCACACATGCACACACATAGCCCAGCCAGGGAGACACCTTCTTGTTTCAACAAAGATGTATTTTTGCCCTATTTGGTACCCCTGCTGAATGGCTCATCTAGGTACAAAAGCCAGATCCATAGAAGCCAGCATATAATTTGAGCTCAATAGATCCCTAAGAGCACTAGAGTATTTGGCATGAAATTTGCAATGGAGCCCTTGAAGGGCCTTTCCCATCCTGGAACCAATGGAGGCTAATTTTGATTCAGTAACAAAAAAAGCACCTTGCTGACATAATAGAATGGACTTGTTCAAGCTCCTTTTTTCAGCCAGGTTTGAAAAGTTACTGATAACAGTAGGCATGCTTTTTGTACTATCTTCTACAAAAACTGTAAAAATTCTTCCCAAGTAGTATGGAGGCTCAGGGCATTTAGGCTGAATTGTCTTATCACAACCTCTTTCAGTGTAAAATGTGGTAGGAAATAAGACTGCCATTGTCTGTCAATGGCTTCTCTAGCAGAGAGCATATACTAAGAGCAAGCCAGGAGCATCTGGTTCTCTAGAGAGATGATGACCACTCAGACTTATTGATGTCCTTTGGCCTTATACATTTGGAACTACATCACAAGGTGCATTGCAATTCATCAAATTTCTTCCCTATGTCACTGAATATTCTGTTTGTGCTTACAAATGTCACTCTTATTGGAAATCTAAACAGCTTAGTCCAAACTGAATAGATACTCCTGTTGTCATCAATTTTAAGTAGACATATTGAAGATATTTTTTTTTCGTGGACAGTGAACAAAACCACCTATTTTTTTTACCTTATGTATATTCACAGTATGATATTTTTTAATTAGTTTTATGACTCCGTCAGGAAGAATAATTATGAAACTTTTTCACTACCTTACTAGTCATTCTTGAGAAAAAGAGAGATTGACTATAATGAATAAGTGAGCAACTGATGTGGAAGAGCCAGAGTCATATTGCAGACTTTACCTCACTTGAAATTATGTGAAATATTAAAAATAATCATTATCAACATCAGCTAAAATCAAATAAATGCAAAAGGACTCAAGTCCACTTCCAATATCTGAGCTCTTTGAATCTGTTCCCTGGAGGCAGCTCTATTAATGAAAATTATCGAAATATTTTAGGTTGGAAAGAAGTATATTCTGGATTAAAGCCAATAATAAGCAGGTTTTATAACAGTATGCCAATTACATCTTACATAGGTAAATTAGTTGTCCTTGTATCATCAAAAAAACTACCAAACTTTGATGGCAGAATTTTCAAAGGTACCAATGAGGTTCAGTAGATTACTTAAGTTTTTCTCATCTTTTGGAAATTTCCCCTATTTCCTCATGTTACTAATAATAGCTGGATAGGGCTCAGAATCACAGAATCATCAAGGTTTGGAAGAGATCTTAAAGGTCATCTAGTCTAATCTTCAACCCAGCACTGATATAATCACTCCTAAACAATATCTCCAAGTGCCCCATCCAGACTCTTCTCGAAGTCTTCCAGACATAGTGACTCCAGCACCTCCATGGGCAACTTATTCCAATGTCTAACCACTCTTTCAGAGAATCTTTTTCTAATCTGTACTTCCCCTGGTGAGACATTTCCTCTCATCCTTTCACTTGAGACATGGCAGAAGAGACCAACCCCACCTGTCTATAGCCTCCTTCCACAGAGTTGTAGAGAACAGTAAGGTCTCCCTGAGCCTCATTTTCTCCAGACTAAACAACCCCAGTTCCCTCAGCAGCTCCTGATAGGAGAGGTTTTCTGGACCCTTCATCAGCTCCATTGCCCTTCTCTGGACACACTCCAGCACCTCACTGTCCTTTGTGAAGTGAGAGACCCAAAACTGATCACAGAACTTGAGATGCAGCCTCACCAGTGCTGAGTACAGAGGGGATATCGCTGTCCTGGTCCTGCTAGCCACACTATTCTTGACACAGGCCAAGATGGCATTGGCCTTCTTGGCCATCTGGACACACTGCTGACTCGTATCCAGCTGGGTACCTATGTCTGCTACTCATCCTACTGCGTCTGCTTAGAGCAATAGGAACACAGCTCCCATTTCTCATATATATATATGAGAAATGAGATATATATATATATGTATCCTCCAGTATTTCTCATAAGAAAGAAGAGAAGAAGGCACAGAAACTAGTCACAATTAACACATTCATCTCTATGGTCTAACAACTTGATTAATAAAAGCTGGATAGGGATTCACAGGAAAGGAGAAGTTTCTGAGGACATTATGCTTGCATTCAATAACAGGGAAATAATTATATTTAAAAAAAAAACCCAAGAACAATTACATAAAAATAATTAAAATTCCAGCTACAACTATTGTTTATAATAATATGACATATAGAAATGTCCATATAATTTTTAAACACATATGGTGATATAATTTGATATAGTAAAATAGTAATATATTGTATACCATCATATAATAATTAGAATGCTAACCCATGCTAAATGTTCTTGTAAAACTGAAAAATCTTCATGATTCAAACCATACTACAACACTGAAACATCAAATCCCTCGTTGAGAAGCTGAGTAGAGAACGTCTTTTTGCGTGTTAATTATGCAATGGTCAGATTAACAGCATGAAAACCAACAAGCTTTTACTATATCATTTACTTAAGTCTTTGTATTTCAGACTTTACACAAGTGAAGAGCTCCATCTGGGCCTTATAATTTTAGTAGCACTAACTATGCAATAATTTTTTCATCATTTAAAAATAAAAGGTAAGAGTAGAATTAGAGGTACCACTAGATTGTATCATATCAATGATTTGTTCTTAGTCCTTCAAAAGATGACAGATTCTTAATTAATTTTTAAATAAATAAAATTTGTCATCTCAATTATATTTTTAGAAGTACCTGCACTAGTTCAATACATAGCTTGAGTTTTTCTCTTTTCTTTAATATCTTCCCATGCCCTTGCAAATAATTGTTTTGTCACTTAAAATAAGCCAATAGAGCAAGAGATTACTAGTCCTGTTGGGACAGTAAGTAACGCACCTCTGTGTGCCTTCCTATGTCTTGAGAAAGAAAAGGAGAGGAAGATAAATTCATATCTGGATATGGACCTGGTGACTCCAGCACCTCCAGCTGGACCTTCCTATTACAAATTGTGGCAGAGCCCAGAAAAGTAGGAGAAGTTCTGACAAGCATTCTTTCCTTAGTGCCCACAAGAAGATTGTCGAGGAAAACATCTTGCTGAAGTGAAAAAAGTAATAGTAATATATTAAACACCCTATTCTAAAACACTTTGAAAACTACTAGAAAAGCATACATCACACCTAGAATGCCATTGTGCAACAGAACTACTTATTTTACAGAATAATAAGGTGGAACCTGAAGCTTCTGAGTTAGGAAGGACGATTCTTAAAGATGACCATAACCATGGTACACTCACCATAACTTGAATGACAGATTCATCCTTTCATCAGTTTTCTGTCCATGATTTTGTTTTCCTGTTTTGCGAAGAATCTCCAGATTGAAAGGATCAGGCCTTTTCTGCCATCATTGGTGACCAAAAGAAAGATAATAAAACCATTTTTAAGGTGAGAGTGTAAAACTTGAAGTTTTAGCAATGATAAAGGAGTTTTCTTTATTTTCACAACAAAACTGTTATTACTACTTCATGTATTAAACTAAGTTAAACCATATCTCTTCCACATCTCCATAAGAAATATGTAAATCAACTTCCTGTGTTAAGCAGCATAACAGTCAATGTGCTTAGTTTTCTATGAGAATTATCTACCCTCCATCCTTCCCTGGAACTGGACAACCTTCCTTCTAGGCAGTCCTCCAAAGATTTAAAACAGCTAGCACAGTGACAGAATAGTAGAATGCAGTATCAGAAAACATAGCCAACTTCATTAGTAATTTATTAAGTTAATTAATATATTTGTGTCCCTGGCTAATTTCTTTTCTTTTTTTTTTTTTTTTCTCATTAAGGGTAATATTATACAACCTTCATTTAAGCACATGACATTGTCATAGACAGTTCTATAGGTACACCGCAGGGCTATCACATTATGCATGAACAGGCACCCAAATGAATGACAGAGAAAGAAAATAAATTACTGAAAGACAAAAAAGAGATTTAGATGTATTCCCAATGATTGCTGCCAGTAACGTGCTAACTGACATGATGCCTGTGCTGGTTTTGGCTGTAGTAGAGTTAATTTTCTAAATTACAGGATTTATAATCAAGTATATCAAAGAGTCAGCATTTTTTGTCTATCACACTTTTCTTACATTTTTCTGCTTCTGAAAGTTCTAATTCTCCTTCAAAGTGTTTTTTGTAAGAGTAGCATCAAAAAAGATGTAAAATTTGAATTTTTTAATCAGATGTGTTATACAAAAATAGTCATTCACAATTCACCTTATCTGCCCTGTATGACTTTGTTAAATCTGTGAAGGATTCCATAAGTAAGCACATTGTGTTGCAAACACATCTGACTTATATAGAGGTATCTTATGTGGCTTAAGGCAATCTGGCTCAAACAGCAGGTGAACTAGAGAAGGTAAGTTCACCTACACCTATCATAGGCTACACCTCTTCCAGCAGCATAGCAAAATGTTATTCCAGAGCTTAGCTTTCTAGACTCCACCTGAAATGTGGAGGTACTCTCAGGCTGAACAAATGACACTCAAAACCACAATAATAAATAAAATGCAGGCATCTCCCTGGCTAAGATGTCCCACTCACCCCTGGAGAGTAAGCCAGAGCACACATGCATGCTCTGCACTGAAAGAGGGTAATTTAGATTGGCTATTGGAAAGAAATTCTTTCCTGTGAGGGTAGTGAGGCACCAGAATAGGTTGTCCAGAGAAGTTGTTGACATCCCATCCCTGGAAATGTTCAAGGCCAGGCTAGATGGGGCTCTAAGTAACCTGGGCCAGTGGAAAGTGTCCCTACCCATGGCAGTGGGTTGGAACTAGATGATCTTTAAGGTTCCTTCCAAATTAAACCACTCTATGATTTTATGATGTCCAGCTCCATGTTTCATTTCTGAAGAAAGGCAGAAGGTTTACAAGGCAGGGCATTATGAAAACTCAGTAGGAAACCAAGAGCAAGCTGCAAGGTTATGGCTCAGAGTTTTACTTCTGAAGCTTTCAAGAGCAAGACACCATGCCCAGCTGCGTTACAGCAGCCCTCAGAATTGCCCATCTGCCTAATACAAAATTACTGAAATGTCTGTTCCTTTGTCATAGCACAGCCTATCTTTTTCCTAAAGTTCTTCCCTAGAAGTCACTTAAATGATGTTTCAGTTCCCTCAGCAGTCTTTGAGAGGTTCAGGTGTAAATCTTCATGGAGAATCTTCAGAAGGAAGACTCCAGTTAGCACAGAAGACACCCCAGCAGCTGTGCTGCCTTGCTGGGGTCAGGCTGCCTTTCAGTAGCTGCAGTCTGGCTCTGCAGGGCAGTGCTGGTCCTTGGTGGTCTATGATGGTGCCTATCTGAGCAGAAGTCAAGGGCTTTTTCTCACAGTCTGGTCTCGTTCTTCTGTTTGTTTGTTATTCACCCAGACCATTAAATGTAACGAGGCATAAATAGCCCAGTGAACACAGATCAAAATCCAGATCTCACACACCATGCCAGAGTCTTTAATCAATAAGCTAAAGATTTGCTGTCCCACTTATCTGTTTTCGTTCTGGCCATCAGAGTTAGACAGTGATGGAAAGTAGACTCTCTGACTCCCTCTTTTGAATTTAGGTATCTATGTTTTATCAGACAAAGTGGCCTTTTCTGTACAAATGTCATTAACTCTCCCCATTCATTGGGAGCTAGGATTTCTGTATGTGCCAATGATGCAAACTAGCATCCCTGAAAACTGTCTAGCTTCTGGGAGCTTCTAGAAAACCTGCCAGGTTCCCAGTGCAGGCAAAAGCAATTCTAAGGGCAAGATCATTTATATGGAAAGAGTGAGGAATGAAAATCCACTGGCATTTTATACTAAATCCTCCTAACTTCTGCGAAAGTATTGTGGAATTTGTTCAAGTGACCAAGTCTGTTTTATTTTATATGTATATACTTTATCTAAGGGAAAGGATTCTTTATCCAGCACTTTTACACTATTATTTCTGTCTTCCTCATAAATACATTACATTATTGTAAAGACTGAAATACAAAGAGATGAGGGTAGTTCACTGAACAATCTGCAGTATTGTGGGCCTGGTTTGATCCTAGCTGATCAGTATGTATTAGGAACAACACTTCAGAAGACCAGAAAGTCAAACAGACCTAAAACCAGTGCAAGGTTTCTGGTTGGAGATTTCTTACATATGAAATTACAGTTGCTGTCCTCTGCCTGGTTTACAAAAGTGCTATGCATTAAGGAGAGGTCAAAAATTTATGAAGTCAGTGACTGCCATATAAAGAGTTCAGTCATCAGGGTGAGAACAATCTGACACTGTCTAATAATAAAGCTAAAATTTCCCTGTATTTTAATGTCCTCTTCCTGAGCCCTTTGAAAAGAGCCATAATTTATCAGATCCAAGATAATTAATAAATCAAAGTGAAGATGGAATGTATGATCCAGGGCATGAGCATCTTGCAACTATTCCCACTATTGCTCATGCCAGGCACCTCCAACCCCCCAGCTGGAGTCCCAAGTACTGAGCTAGATACCTAACCTCTCAGAGTCATTTACATGAAAAATTAGGCACCACCAAAACATATCCTTAACAAAATCTTGTCGTGAAGGGAAGCTTCCTAAAGAGCTGGGAATCTCCTATGTCTAGCTAATAGGAAATGCCAATCATGTCTGCAATCCCTTCTCTCTCCTCTGGAATTTTGATTCCCTTCTCTGAGCTGTGAGCAGACAGATACTCCTTTTCCACTTGGGACCCTCAGTCCCAAATCCTCTCCTGAGGGAAGCTTTACCAATTGCTCTTTGTGCAGAACTCATTGTTTTATTTCAAAAATAAATCCAAAGGAGGAGCCACATGTAATAGCTCGGCGGGTAGAGGCACTCCCCGAGGAGAGTGAAGGGGCACAGTGCTCTCTTCAGCCTGAGGGGGCATCAAATTAGCAGCTCCAGGAGCTGCTCCAGCCACCGAGCCCGAGGGGAGTCTCCTTCCTGCTGCTCCCCTGAGCAGTGTGGCTAGCAGCAAAGCCATCGCAGCTCCTGGGGCCAGCGCTGAACAGGGAGATCTCACTGCAGCTAGCTAGTGGTGACTGGCCATGATTTGTTCTGCCAGCTTGTTTTGTCTTCCTCACTAGGAGAATTCACACTACAACACCGTAGTCCAGCTGTCATACTCCAGCAAGAACCCCTGTCAGTACATTTCCTATAGCAACAGTCAAACCTGATTCACCCAGTAGCATTGTGGAGAAAAATGTGGAAACATTAACACCTCCAAAACTGACAGCATCTGAACAGCAGTACCCAACTGCTATTAATCATTGTTACTGTGTCAGTACCATCTTCTTTCTAATATTGACCATTCTTTTTACTTTTGCCAAAATTGTTTTTCCCCTTCAGCCCTCTTATATTTTGTAAGAGTTCTTTTAGGATACATCAGTGTCTGGAATATTTCTCATACAGTGCTGAAATAGAAAGGAAGCACAATGCCCCACTCTGCTGTAAAACAGTCGGCAATTTTTTTTCAGCAATAAACAGAATAACAGGATCTAGTGTTTTGCAATTAAATTGATATTACTACTTAAAAAAAAAGCTAGCAAAGGTAGAAATCTCTCAAGATTCCTCATATAATTATTTTTATGTTTTGTATATAAAGTCTTCCAAAGACTGATCTAACTACATTTCATCATATTCTCCATATTCATTCACTATGCATTATGTCACATCAAAGGTCAGAGTAACTTTTTTTCCTACTCAAGAACAGTAGATTCTAATATCAAATACTTTTTCAAAGAAAAAGCAGATAATTAGTGGATAGGATAAGCAGAAGTTTTATCTCTAGAGAATTCACTCCTCACAGATCTCTAATTAAAGCAGAAGAAATTGCATGATGTGCATATGCTGTTAAGCGTTAGCACAAGCAAACCTTGAAGAGGGCTGGTACAAAGTGATACAGGATATTTTATTTGCTTGTTTCTCAACACTTCATGCAGACAAGACCTCTACTTTCGCTTCAGCTGCTAATCAGCTTGTCTGGTTACAGGATGTTTTTTTGTTGGCATTATTAGTAATTATTTGCATTGCCTTGGTACTTGGGAGATCTATTTACAAGCTGAAATTATGCTACTCCTGCCAAAAATGCAGGCTCTGCTTCAGCAAGATTACAATTTAAGGATATTTCTATACTGTACAGGAGACTACTGCTCATGATAAAATCATTTCATTTAAAGATATTTCAGATATTTTCTCTCTATTCTGCAGCTAGCTCCATAAATATTATGGAGATGTGCCTGAAGTATGATAAGAGGCAACAGATACAGACATATGGGGAAATACAAGGGAAAAAATGAGATGATATTGGCCACTAAGATTGATAGGGGTCAAAGGACATTCACATCATAATTGCTGTCAGCTGTTCACTAAAATTTATGGCCCCAAAGAAGAGAGTTTTAAGGAGAAAATGAAAAAGGATTATAAAGTAGCTATGTATATAGTTAGAGGAAGCTTTTCCCCAGGATGAAGAGCAGGGGGAGAGAAAGTTCAGAGGTGGCTGAAGAGACAAGAAATGAATAATGAAGATTCAGGTGTGAATAGGGGAATATTGAGGGTGGAGACAGGGTCTGGAGAAACCTAATGGTGAAAGCAAGCAGTTCAGATCTTACATAAAAAATGTGGGAAAAGATGCAGAAAAAGGAAAAATTCTATTCTTTAAAGGATTGAAGAAATAAGTTAAAGAAATTATTGTAACAGCATTTTACATGACACCAGATTGTTGTAAAATTTGGACTAAGACATCCTACAGTATTACATTGTTTGTAGTTATTAAATATCTGCAAGATTTAAATTCACAGCAACTTTAAAGTTATATTAAGCCAGTGGCTGAAGCCACGTCTACAGACAGAAGAGTGAGATTGGCAGCTCAGGAAGATGATTCATCTTCTTCTCTAAGAGAACTTGTGTGGATCTCCTTTTGACTAATAGACACAATCAAAATCTTTCTAAACACATTTTGAAATGACTGTATTGAGCTACTTTTTTTTTTATTCCATTTTTTAATGCACCGTCTCAGTTACATCCAGGCTTCCTGTCTCTTCCTGTTCTCTAAAGGTTATGAAGTTAATTTATCAAAGTGGTTTTAAACATGAAGTGGTAATGAATATTTACACACACTATGTCTGTCTTTGATGAGATAAAATGTGAGGATTTATTAAACAATTTTCCAATTAAAGATAGTCTACAAAGAACAAAAGATACATCATTGGGCTGAGTAAAGCAGCACATGTGGAGATGTTAAAAGCTTATGAATTTAGGGAGTATTGACCTGTAATAATACACTACTTCTGGAAAATCCAGTACTGTTTTCTCAGACAGTCTTAAATTTTGGTATGAATTGCCCTTTCTGTGATTCTTTGTAGGTTTGTACCCCATGATGCAAATTTCATAGGAGGCTTCCACCCTAATATCTGTTGTAACCTGTGGATAGTATTTCACACAAAAATGTACTTTCTTGCAGATCTGTAAGGTATAGCATGCAACAGGAGGACAAGTAGAAAAATGGTATTACTTTACCTGTGTTTGAGAGGAAGGCTCTTTTCTTTTGGTGATGGTGGTCATCATATACAATGATGTCAAGAGTTGAGGGAACAGTTTGGCTTCCAAACAACTTGTTTACTGGCCACACAAAATCTGGGAAAAGGTGCAGTTAAGTCCTACATCATGTCTGTTTTCTACTGAGAAAAAAATTTGTATACACACAAATATATAGGACTCTTGGGTCATCCCACTTCTTATAAGGAAAGCTGAGTAATGTCAGTATTCCTGAAAACCAGTGGGCAAATTCACAGAACCACTGTCAACTTGAAGAGTTTGTTCAATATTTTTCCTTTTGTCATTCCATGGGTCCTAAATGTGAAGAGTCTGTCATTTCTATACATAACTACATTATACGCAGCTCAGCTGTTGGTAGGAAAAAAAGAACAGAGAGTCTACACTCCTCTCTTTGAACTCCAAATTACACTCACATTCAAGAAAATATTTATCTTACACAATTATCAGACTTACCATGATCTAAGACAATTTTGTAACTTTTATCAAATGATGAAAAAATAATTTTGTCCTTGCCTTCTTTCAAATCCAACAGTATTCTTACTATTAAGTGGGCTGTAAGTGCTAGTTCACATTCCTGAACCTTTGAAAGAAAACCAACAAGTACAAATGAAAATTAGTTATTTGTCAAACATCACTAACAAACTTATACAAGGGCCAAAAGACATCTGTATATTTTAATTTTGGGGGGGAAAGAAAAGACATACATTTACCATTCAAATAAAATCAGCACTAAATATAATCAGACTGGGTTCAGGTAGTCCAACTTATCTGTTGGCACTTTAAGCACAAAGCATGTTACCTCAATACAGGACACTCCTTGCTGGTGAGTAATTTACCACCCATGTGTGAAAGCATAAGAATAGACATGGCTGAGGAGTTATTAGACATTGACTACGTATTGCATGTTGCTGCTCTAACTCAACCCCCAACAAAGCAGTATTACAGTTTTTATACTTCAATAAGAATTTCAAGACATGCTGTGTCTTCTCAGAAGATGATATGGCATGTCAAAAAAGAAGTCAAGATCAATTTTGTGAAAATGGAGCAAGAATTTTCTACAGCAAAATGAACACCATCCAATTAGAATTTGTTCTAAAATCAGCTGTTGGTTTTTTTTCCTCTTTTCTTTCACCTGCCTCTTTTCAGTCAGAAAAGGCAAAATCTCAGTGTCAGCTTCTCACATACTGTCTGCAGCTGATGCAAATGAAACTAGTTATTAGCTTTGGATAAAGGAAATATATCTTGACAAATAAGGTTTTTTGTCAACTGTGTATAAAACCTTTGATACATATTCACAACTGAGCTTGAATCTAGATGTACTATTCTCCTCAAGCATATGTAGTAGAGCACAAAATGACGTTATAATTTTTAAGGGCTAATTTATAGTGGAATGAACAACTAATGTGCTTTTACCTTGCAAAATATGAGGGTGATATTGGACTTTTGACTTAATGTGGCCAAAAGAAGTAAAATCATTTCTACTGTCCTTGTCAGTGGAAGGCAGTTGTCAGCCTATGTTTGTATTAAAGCAATTAGTGCATCGATCTTAATATGAATTTCGGCATTCAGAAATCTCTTACTGAGCGGGACTGATCCTTGCAGTAGTTTGAATAAAACAAAATACACATTTACCTGTGATTCAGTAACATTTTGACGTTTCAGACAGAACATATCCAGTCTGATGAAATCTCAGCTGGGGCTTAAAGCCTGGTTCATGATGGTGGAGATTGCTAGCATTTTGTGTCAGGCAACCCTCTGAAATATGTTACACAATGGCTTTTCTTCTGTGGGATAATTTCAGGTTGCATCTATCATTGCAAGTTTCCACTGTAAATCTAAGAGGCAGTTGGGCCTCAAAATGTTTCACTCCCACTTTCTTTAATAAATTGCTTTTAACTCATTAATAAACTCCAGAATTAATGAATGTAAACATTATTTATATTATTAATTAATGATAATTAATTAATGAAGCCATAAACAGGTATAATAGTAAAAATGTGATTAATGCAGAACAGAGCTACTGAAAAGTACTTTTTAGTTTTCATAAATATTAAACAAATGGGAATCGTAACACATTTTAGAAAAAATATTGGCAGGTAAAATCAAGAGGGGATTGCCTGTAACTTTACTCACTTCTGGCATTTTGGAAATTGTCTCTACTAATTATGTCACAATCTTTCAGGTTCTCCATGGAGATCCTAGTTGGCAGCAGAAAGATAAATATGTACCAGATAATATTAGTCTAAATTAAAACTGCTGTCATTGTAATTGAAGGAAATGTGAACATAGGCAAATTCAGCTCCCTGAAATTTAGAGCCTTCACCTATTCAAGTCAATGGGTCAGCATTAATTTTAATTTAAGCTTCTATTGCAGTAGATAATGAAATTTTAAAAAACAACAGAGAAATAGATTATATCGTTAAAGTTTTAAATCCAAAGAGATGTATACATCAAACCCAATCTCACACCAAGCCAGCTGCCCCTCCCTACTCTGTCCATGTTCTTCCTAAAATGATGTACTCACTGCTGCCTCCAGGGCCAGCATCCTGGCTACTGAATGATCTTTGCACATAGTGCCTCCTCAGATACATCTGCACCACATTTCAGATCAGTCCACGGCAGTTGCTGATGTGATAAAATCCCAGGAGTTCCTGAACAGAAGCTGACATCCCACAACACCTTGAGGGTACTTAAGAATAAACTCTTTTCTACCCTCAGGACTACCCTTTGCAGTTACAGATTCCTGTTCAGCTTCACACAGAGCTTCTACTATCACTTTTAGAGAAAAATATGATAATCAGGCCAGTTAACCTTAAATTGATTGTTTGTGAGACTAGCTGTTGGAAAACACTACCTGTTCTAGTCATCACTAGTCGTTCAGGAAGTCCATCTCATATCTAAAAACGGTGCAAGGGGGATAAATCCAGAACTTGGCCCCAGCTGACTGAAACAGATGCTGTTTGGTGAACTTAAATGCATGAATGAGTGACTGGGGAGTTTGGGGGGTGGTGGTGGTGGTGTCCATTTCAAAAGGTAACTCACAGCAAGGATCCTTTGCCAGGCTAAAGCCGGCATTAAGAATGAAGAACAGGAATAAGGCTCCAATCATCTTGATGCAGCAACATTTGCCTCTGATTTCTAGTTCTGACACAGACCTCCAGTGGGAGCATGGACAAATTCACAGACCAAACTCTGCCTCAGTAGCCTGTTTTTAGATTAGAAACTGTTTTTCTTTGCTTCTGAAGGAATAAATCTTTCACAGTTATGCTATATCTGTAGGAGAGCTGGGTTAGACATCCCACATTTACTTTTCAGAGCAAAATAAATTAGCCAGATGTAACTTGCAGACAGAATCACAGAATCACAGAATCGTTTAGGTTGAAAAGATCTCTAAGGTCATTGAGTCTACTGACCCAGCACTGCCAAGTCCAACACTAAACCACATCCTCAAGTGCCACATCTACACATCTTTTAAATACCTCCAGGGTTGGTGACTCAGCCACTTCCCTGGGTAGCCTGTTCCAATGCTGGAAAATATTTCGGTGTTGCAGCTGGACTGATCCTAATTCTTTCTTTAGAAGTAACTCAGTTTTGTCTTCATAGTTCTTTTATATTCGCAAACATTGCTACACAGGCTGTAGAACTAGCAAATCTACTGTCTTGCTAATAGCTTATCTCAGTCTGGCTGTCTGCTTGTTTCCAGCACATATGACATCCATGTGTTTATACTGGTTCAGAGATGACCAACCCCCAGGCAGCAACAGTGCAGACAAATCCATGGATTTCAATGGGAATATTGCTGTTTAGCTCAGTAAACAGAGGGTCAGAATCTCTTACACTCAAATGAACAATTAACAGGCAAAGGATAAACTGACACATGTTCCTGAAGGCTTCAAGAAGAATGAGGAGGATGCATCTCTTACAGCTCAATTAGTAAAGGTTAAAAGCTTAGGACATCTGATTATAGGACTTCTAAGCCTCATTGATCTAGGACATAGTTGCACATTAAGCAATGAGAAATATTTTAATTGATCATCCCAATTAGCCATGAAGTGTGGGGTGAGCCAGCTGGGCACTGAGCACTACCAAGGCTGAAAATCAGAAGTGTCCTCTAATTTAACTGGATTTGGTTTTTTTTTCTGTCCTGCATTTTACTTGCCTATTCTGTATTTTCTCCTATCTGCCAAAAGTCTTAGCTCCTCTGTGCACTAACAGCTAGATCTCAACATCAGCCACTTCAAACTCAGACAATGCAAAATCAATTTTGCTACCAACATTTGCCAAGTCACAGAATATGTTTGTGTCAGCTTTTTAAGTTATCTGACTTTTTTTCCCCCCATTGCCCTGTTTCCAACAGTGAGGGGCTCAGCTGTTTTTAAGGCAGGAGGGTTTTTTCACTTTGTGTCAGTACAATATCTTTGATGCAAACATCTTCACATGTTTTACAACCATGCATTAACTTCATTGCATGTCATGGGGGATTGTGTATTTGTCTATCCGTGCAGCTATATTTATACACATTATATATATCCATATAGCACATATACACATATGTAAACAATACATATATTAGTATACATTTTGCATTATATGATTATACAACGCTGTGTGTGGTTGCCAGTTAGCCTTATGTAATCCCTCAAAGAAATTATGAAGACTGTAAAGGGTGGTTGTAAAATATGTGAACATTTCTGAGTCAAAGATCTTGCATATACAAAATGATTGTATATACAATCATCACTGTCCCTCTTCACGTCAGGATAAACTGTAGCACGTAGCAACTTCTCAACACCATTCAACAAATCATGAGCACAATTGGGAATAGGCAACCCTAGCCATGAGATACAATTTATTTTCAGTGCTGTGTATTGAGAGATGGAAGGCATTAATGATGGTACTGATACCTAAGTGCTAAACAAAACAGTGTCTCTTTCTTCCCTGATTTCCTCGTTTTTTGGCAGAAGTGATTTTATTTTTGAACATTTATATTCTTCTTGAAATAGAGTGCTTCGAAACAAGAGTGTCGGAAAGTTAAAGTGCAGGAAGATCAATGAAGCTTTTTAAATGGTTTCTAAAAATGTGATAAATCTTTCTTCTAGTTTCTTCTATAATAAGCACAATGTTTAGCAAAGTAGTTAAAGCAATTTTGGGCTCCTGTAAATCTGACTTAAGCTGTTCTAGCATTAATATGGAGAGGAACATTAAAGAATTACAAGCATTTGTTTAGAAACTGAGTATAGCTGATTTACTCTCAACCAATAAGCATGTTCTAAGGCATTCAAGGTATTTCTCTTTTGTCTGATTAAACTGCAGTTAAGAAAACATATAATTAAAATAGTTGTAGTCTATGATTCATAATCAATATTTAGTAGGGTAGCACAGAGATTTCTAAGGGTAAGTGAGGTACACATAAAGCTTTCTCAACAGAATGTTAGTCCACTCTAAAAGAAAAAAGTATTATCATATGTTGGTGGCTAGGGATTTACCAATCTTCTGCATTATCTGCTCTTCCCTGTATTAGTACCATAGTTTCCCAGCAGTCTTTTGGTCACTGCATGTTCTTAAATACAGTTAAATTAACACTATTTGCAGTCTATGTCACATGGTCTCCATAACTTCAAATAACTTAAGCAGTATGAATTGGTTAACGTATTTTATGACTGAGCCATATTAATGAATACTAAGCAGATTTTAACAAAATTAAAGAAAACCAGCTCAACATGTTAGATTTAATAGGTAACTTGGAAAACTAAATGCTTTTTTTCTGCTTGAAAATAGTCATCTGTTTTTTTGTTACCGCTTGAATATGAATATTCTGCTGAAACTGGTGTAGCTGTTGCTTTCTGTTGCTCTCTGTTACTCAGTGTTTTCAGAGCTTGGGAACAGATGGTGCACCACCTGACTCTGCACACTCTAATGTAAGATTCATTGTGCTTCACAGGAAATCAAAGATCAAGCAACATTGCAGAAGGTGAAGCAGCACCTCAGCAACTAGCAACACAGTATGATATAGTCAAGTGGTGGAGCAAGAAAGCAAAAAGAGAGAAGGAGAGAGAAAAAGGGAGACATAATAGAAGAAAGATAGATTCTTGAGGTTTATTTTGCTTTCTTCTTTCTCCTTTTACTTTCTGCTTTTTTCTTTTTCTTTTTTTTTTCTTTTTTTTTAATCAGTCTCAAGTCTATTTTTTGGGAAAAGGATCATGTGATAATGAAATAAAAAACTTTAATCCTTAGGTTGTCAAAAGTTCAGAGCTCCCAAGCAAGATCGGAATGTTTAGAAGCAAGAGAGATATCTGATCTGGTTGTTTGCTTCCATTTCACTAAAAAAAATCCTGTTTGTAATATTAACAGCTTTAAAAATATTTAAAAGCACATTCCAAATTTTAGAGGGTCCTATGGCTGTAAAGAATTAGTTATTAGTTACCTGTCTCTCTTCACTTGCTACCCATTCTTCCCTCCCTTTTCCCTGACTTTCTACACCTGGACAGCACACTCAGGTCTGGGCCACTCCTTTAAGGAAATCCAGAGTTCGCAGACAAATTGCTACATGCCCAGGCTGTGTGATACCAACAAGGGCAATTAAGCTCTGGATTGAAGGGCCTTCCCTTAAAACACTTGCCATCCTTAAATCTTTTACCTAAAAGCTGGGAACTCTTGCCTTGGACACCTGCACTGATGTCAAATGATACAATTTCAAGTGAAGCAGGGTGTTACCCTGATGTACCTTCTGTACTTATATTCAGAAACTAAAAACACTGCCTAGCCCAGATGGCAATTTCAGGTACCCAGGACAGCACCATGCAGAACACACAGCACTTTTCACTTCACTCATGAGAGGCAGGTACCTATCTGGAAGGCTCATCCCCTACTTTCTCATAACTCAAATACAGGAATTTGCATAACTCTGTATCCTTAAAATATAATCCCATCCCAGCATCTAGGCCTGACCTAAATCTAAGTGAAGGCAATAGGAAAACTACTTTATGATTAATTTGAAGTTCATCAGAACAAGCCTTGCAGTAAAATACTGCAAGGCTGTGTGTTTGAAATGTGCAAATAGTGCAGCAAAACACATGGCTGAAACCTTTACCACAGTGAAGAAAGTAAGGAAAGTCAAGGATCACCCAAAAAGAATGGTCAGGGGAGGGTAAACAGCAAAGAAAACATTCATTCAGTCATCAAACTCTTTGTGTGCCCAGCTTGCACCTGGGTATCTAATGTGCAATGAATTAAAAGTGAGGTGGCCCTTAAGGATCTGGTCAAGACTAGCAGGTCAGCAAAATTATTAAAGCCATTGAGAAATACAAAATCTATGTTGTTATTACAGAACTCTGATGCTATGAAGATCAGATCTAGGCATAAATATACAGCAGCAGACTAGAGCACAACTGCACTGCCTCTTTGGCTTGTGGTGTGTCTCAAGAAAGCCATGCTTGTACCTGTCACTTAGAAAGCTTAGAGCCTGTATCTTGTAAGTTTTCACTTTTAACCCGTCTAGGAAGAGAGCCCTGAACCCTGTGAAGTCCCTGTTCCTCATCCTTGGCACAACCAAGGAAGAAGATAAATATTAATTTGTTAATGAAGGCTTAAGATCCATCCACCTGAGACTTATGATGTCTGGATACTGGTAAGAAGAAGGGCAAAACCAAAATTAAAAAAGCTGATTGTCCCCCAGGACAATGTGTGTGAAGCTCAGTACATTGCAGTACCAGATGAACAGAAGTTATACCAATCTTAAAGACAGTGAAACATCACAGAAGACAAGGAGCAGAAAACAGCACATCATTCATTGCATCAGTGTTTCACTGTGCTGCATACACAGCTGATAAGACCGAATCTTACACTCCTCCTACAGCATTCACTTTTGAAACAACCTGATTGCCTCTGCACATATGCTTTCCAGTTGCATGTGCCAGCTTTACTGCATACTCCTCTTTCACATTTCTAACAGACCCCATATTTATAGGAATGATGCATATAGTGATGTTTTTTTTCCAGCTAGAGCAATGCAACAGGGAGCTGAACACAGCTGATGTGCTGCCAGTTTCAGTTCACTGTAGTGAGGCTGTATCTGAGAGGATTGCAGTGGTGTAGCTAGAAAGATTAGTTTAGTTATCCTACCTATCTTCTTTGTATGAACAAGCTGGTACCTAGTCCCCTTGGTCAGGCACACAGTGAGCAACAGCTTTGTTTAAACCTCAGGATTTAAAAAGTATCTGGTAGTACAGGGGGGTGCAAACACAGTTGTGCTATCGGTACGCTAATCATAACTGGAAATTTCATTGGTTTCATAGGTTTAAAATGGCTCCTTTACCCCTAAGCATAATAATAACAATAGAAGTTACAAATTTTAGTTATCAGGGTTTTTTTTTTTTTCAGAAATTTTCATATACAAGACACAGCTTAAAACAAATCCTTATTTGCAGATGGATTATTCTTTGACATATAGAAAGTGAAACAGTATTTTTTGCAAACACAGCAGGCTTGACACCTCTGCATGTAAAATCAATTTGATATTACCAGTATACATTACCTTACTGTAAGCTTTATTTTCTTCCTTTTTTTTTCTTTTTTTCTTTTTTACTTCAGGCAATTATAATGTAAGCTTTGCAAGTAATCCTTCACAAATCACTGCCCATGTAGGGCTCTACATTGAAAAGTGATGTGGCTGGAATAATGATATTTCTGTAAAGAAATAATAGGCTGGAAAAATTTGGAATATACATGGCATTAGGGAAGAGATACCTAAATTTTTCCTGGTAAAATCTAAAGTAGTTGAAATAGAAAATTCAACAATCTCTTCAATCTAATTAATTTTTATATCCTTACAGTATTTGCTCACTTACATTAATAATGTAATTTGTTACTTCAGAAGTCACTGCAGTAACTTAGTTTGACTCTTGTAGCTGAGCATGACACAGAATAAGAAAAGATACTTTAGATTCAATTTGTCCACAATATTTGAAGAAAAATACTTAACCTCTTAAAATGAAAACGTAAGGTTATTAACCAAAGAAGACAGTAAGCTTGAGTAAGAAAGGTCTAGCTATAAATATGATTACCATTGTTATTTATACTATGTTCTACCCTGCTCTGCAATTACATTTGACTATTTTTAAAATTTAGTAAAGATACCTTAATATCTTCCTTACTTAGATGACTGTGGACTGAGAGAAGAATCAGTGACTCAGCTTTGTGGACTGAGAGAAGAATCACCTCTTCACCAATGAAGAGAATAAGCTTTACTACATCTTTTTCCATAGAATTTTTTAATTCTCCCCCTTATGTCATATTTGTGACTATTAAGTCATACTCAAACACAAACAACAATAATCCTGAATACTCCTCATCTCTCCCCTGGCCATACAGTTTTATTCCCTCCTTCTCACCCATGCTGGTGTTTCTGTGATTTGGCACTGAGCTAGTTCATGGAGCTGAGTTGGCAGAAAATCACTTGCTTTTTAAAGGCCGGGGAAGAGATAGGCAGAGCTGTGACTTTGGCTGGTGGCACACTGCAAAACAACACACTGAGGGATGGGAAAAATACTTGCTCACAACAAATCTCTTGAGTCCACTTGCAAGTTTTTAGTGATGCGTTGTGCATGTTGTTGTACAGTCTGCTCCTTCAATAACAGATGCAAAGGGGAACGGGTGGAGCACTTCTAGAGACTCAAACATGTTCATTCTTGGAGATGTTCAAAGGCTGTCTGGACACCGTCCTGGGCAACTGGCTCCAGGTGGTCCCACTTGAGCAGGTAGGTTTAGTCAAATGACCTCCACAGGTCCATTCCAACCTCAGACATTCTGATTCTGTGAAAATTACATGGACTCTGATGCTGATCTGTTTTTTCCCAAATGTGGTGCTCATAGCACCTTGTTTCATTCCAGCTATATATCTGAGCTCCATAGGCATTCTATTGGGATGTCTTATGAATCAGTACACACTCTTTAAGTTGCATCATTTAAAATCTAGGGATGCAGTACCTTAAAGATTTAGCCATGGGTCTTGAATAACCTTCCTAAAAACAACAGAATTTAGACAATTACTGTGTAAGCCTGAGCTGTTCATAACCAACCTCAGCTTTCAAGAGGAAATTAATTTGCTTTTTCCTGTTTTACCAGGAATTTATTTATTACCACTGCAAAGCAATTTGCACGTCTCAGTGTTGACACGAATACAGAAAGGACTGGGCTTTTCTGGAAGAAGCTGGCAAATTGTCACAAACAAGGCTACATATTAAGTCCAGAGTGGTCCTTCTGCATCACTTTTCCTTGTACACATAGTAATTTTGAAGCAGAGGGTTAATAGATTCCACTTTTCAAAAATCCAAACTGCACACTGACAATAAGGTAAAAGCCACCAATAGAACTAAAGTGGCTCATTTTTGCCACAGATATATAGCAAATATCTAATCTAACCTTGGTGCTGGAGAACTGACTTTCTTTGGTAATACAGTTCTTTCTTAAGGTATCTCTTTACAGCTACCAATGATTGTACGCCTTACAATCCAACTAATGAAGAATTAACAGTGACAGGATTTCAGAAGTTTTATTAAGAAATAGCATCTAGTTCTCTTAATCTAAAAAATATTACTTCCTCTCTTGGAGAACATAGCTAAAATTCTTAGTTTTGACCCACATGAGGGTCAAAAACTGGATCTGTATTTCCCAGAGTCTTCAGAAATGATGGTTTTTGGAATAGGAAAGTGGAAATTCTTCTCAAAATGGCTTCTCTGGGAACAGAAATGTCTTCCAAAGACTGAACAAACAAACAAGAAGCAAAAAGCATTACTGGAGTCATGTCTATCTGCTTATTAGATAATTTGCAGGATGACAGCTTGATCAACCACAACAATGCCTTTTTTCTCTGGCACTATTATCTTTTTATTCCCAATGCCATTACAAATACAGTAAACTCCTGAATATTCATATTCCCTTACCTATAAGGATTTCCACTTACACTCTTCCCGTCCACCATTTTATCTTCTCCATCCTGTCAGCTGTTGTTGACTGTTTTTTTGTTCACTTTCCTTGGCCTACCCACCTGTCCTGCATGACTTCCAGAGATTTCCTATCTACTTTTATACGTAACTCATCATCCACACCCTATTTGTCTTTCTCAGTCAAATATTATCTCATTCCAAATATTTGTCTTTCACTCTATCAAGACCAAACAGACTTTCTGTTACCCTGGCCAAACCCAGACAACAGTAACCACAGAGCACAACTTTCCTTCAAAGGCTGGGTTGAGCCCTGTAGGTCTCCACTCCTGCTCCATGTCACCATCCAGGTTGCCTCTCCTGTCCATATCATATCTGCTCCTATCAGGTTCCATCAGCTCATTGTAGCCATCGCTTCTTCCTTCCCAAAACACCGACCAAACAGAGGACACACAGCTTCAGGACTGGTTTTGTCAGTCCCCCAAAGGATTGGGGGAGCAGCACTCTTTACCTCCTTGGAGAAAGCTGGGATCCTGAGCACTGTCTTTGTGTTGATCTCCGTATTAAAATGCAAATGAGTGGAACCAAGTTGCTCAATACTGGCATATCCATCCTTCAAGGATCACACAGTCTCTGATGCTTGGACCAGGACCAGGAGCAGGAGAATCTTCTGTGCATCCTATTTATTTATTCACTCATTTTGCAAACAGTACTGTTTCTCTTCTGGATTTTCCCTCCCAGGAAGATTTCTTCCTGGTAATTGAATACAGAGGCTGTCAGCCAGGAACAAGAAGACCAGTGTTTCAGGAGCAATACCTAATGTAGCTATATTTGAATGTACCCAGACTGGGGCCTCAAAACCAGAAGATGGGAAATGCAAAGGGGTTGCTAGTTTCCCTGACTCAACATTTCTTGACAGACAGTTGGAAGCCCTGTCTTTGTGAAGGTGAAGATGTGAGGCTATGAATTTTATCCAAATAGAATTAATAGTATTTACAATACCAAAAAAGGTAAAGAAATTAACACCTCACCTCTTTGAGAAATGGGAACCTTTTCCAGGCTATATCCAGATGTTAGATTCTCATTCCAGCTTCTTCTCTTTCTGCCATATTAACAGCTTTCACAAATTTATATTGCTCAAGAACAAAATTGTTCCACAAGGAGCTTCTGCTTCTTCTTGCTGGTGATCTCCAAGACACTGCAGTACTGCAAGCCTGAATTCCATTCAGATTTCAGACAGACTGTTGAACTGTAGATAATGGATATTAAAACACAAGCTTATAGGTCATGGCAACTTCTTGCTGATATTGCTGTTATTTTAAAAGTCATTTTCATGCTGTCCTTGAAAGTTAAAACCAGATCATACTAAGAAAGAAGGCATTTTGCTGGAATCTTTAGGGCTGTGAAAATCACGACTTGGGCCTTGACTTTTCTTATGTTGTCACTTTGTTCTCAGAGCCGAGACCTTGCCAACTTTGCTTCTTGGAGAATATTGAAGCAAAACAGCTGAACATCAGAAACAGCTCATGATGAGCTTGTCATTTGAGTTCAACAGCAGGGGCCCCACACTTGGTAACCATTACCACTGCCTAATCTACTGCATGTTTTCTTAGTCAGTAGAGATTAGAACAATGGTACTTCAGACATCTACTGGGAATAGGGCTAAAATTGAATTCTTAAAATTATGTGCAAAAATAAGCGTGTATCATATACACAATATTTCTTTGCTGAATGCTGGCCTAATAAAAATGCTGCTTGATGTTATGCTGGAGTCCTACCTTTGGGAATTGACTGTAGACTCTAACAACAAAACACAGAGACTATGGGCTTTCAAGGCTTCTATAAATTTAGAAACTCATTGAGAACACTTGTCCACACAGGGGGAAGTTTTCTAAGTTACGTGCTTGGGATTAGGCTGTGTGATTGCCAACAATGTTAATGGGAGTTATTCTTGCCTCTGAAAATATCAGCCTAACTCTGTAATAAAGTAATTTCCTCCACTATTGGTTTAAGAGCTTTGTGCCAAATTTCTGACCTCAGTTACTTATTTGAAATCCAAGGTTGTTTTCTGGATTGTGTTGTAATGAATCAGTGCCTGCAGGCAAGAGAAACAATTGCTCAATAAAATTCAGAGACAACCAGTTCATCCAGGACTAATATTGTCTGCTTCTAATACATATTTTTGTACCACTATACTCCACAAATAAACCACCAGTAGGGGACATTAAATGCATTCTAAATAGAAAGTCTGTGAAAAAACTTCATAGATTAAGAAAAGAAGTATCACCTGAGAGAGCTGCCTGCTGAATGAATCCAGTGATTAACCAAGGCTGGTTCCTGGTCCTTCTCCTTGAGGCTGGCAGAGCTGTTCAGTGCAATGGACAGGAGGCTAAAATGACAAACGCCAGCTTTGCATTCCAGAAAGTTCACTATCCCTTGAGACATTGTGGCTTACCACTGCATTGCAGTGAGCTAAACACTGGCCCACAACAGCAGTCCAAGTGGGCTGTAGGAGGCTGTTCTGCTGTTTTAGAAAATGTTCACTAAGATGCAATAGCTCTGACAGACCAGGAAGAAAAGTTTTTGAGACCTAAGTAGGAGTGGGGAGGTATTTTATAGGCCATAACCATAAATCAATGTTTATCATGATTCCAAATTGGGGTGACAGCTTGAAACAGAGCTACTCACACACTATAGTGCAAAAAAAATCCCAAAAAAACTGATACTAAAGGTGAAGCAATTTTCTTGTAATTTCAGCATCAAGTAATTTCATTATACCAAGTAGAAGTGAAGCTGGAAGACATTTTTTCCTCTACAAAACTGTCAGGTTTGTTGACTGTGTCTTACAGAGCCATGTGATACTGTTCTACTCTTTCTGGATGTCCAAAGATGCAAGCAGCTAGGACAAGTGGAATTTCCCCCTTTCCAACATGGACAGGGCAATGCACTAAACCACTCAGACCATGTAAAAGTGAATTACTTGAAAAATTGTTAGAAGAAAGTTAAACCAGAAACTGCTGTTCAATATTTAAGTTATCTAAAAAGAAATTAATTTTATTCAATTTAACAAAATTAATTGTTGTTGAGAGATTATAAGTTATCATACTCTAATAATAGAAGTAGTTTTGTTTCTTTTTCTGCTGTTTTTGTGGGTGAAATCTGCATTTTTCAGCTGAACAAACATGTTAATTGAAAATAGTATGACTAGATCTAGTTTAAATGCTATAAGCATTTTGGGTTTACAAAGTGCTGGGCATCTTGGCTTTGGTCTGATAAAAAAGCCAAGTAAAGTATATTTAACTTTAAACACAAGAACAATCCAGCTTGTATACTGCACCTGCATAGTTTGCAATTCACTGTGGTCTCTAGCTGACTCTTTCCCATCGGTGGAAACTCACTCAGTGGGCCACTGGACATCCTGGTCTTCTGATTATTTACACCAAAAGAACCTGTTGGAGTCACAGATGCTCTGTTTTTCCCTGCATATCAGTATTTGTTTACAAAGAAAAAAGGAACTGCGCCTGCATCCCATCCCAACATGTAGTCAGAAGTACATTGACTAAGGCAAATACTTGAGGAGGAGAGTGGTTTACACTTTGCCAAGCATTCACACCATAACACATCTATAATGTAAAGAAATTTTACAACCTTCTTCAGCTTAGCTTTGTGGTAAACACAAGCACAGGTGTCCTTTTTTATCTGAAGAAATAAAGCAGATTGTTGCTGCTGCAGTTTGGCAAGTGCTGACAATGGTCACCCAGGTGTTATTGCAAAGGCCAGGAAAAAAAAACCTGAAAAACACACTGTCCCAGACACCAAACCCAACACTCCCAGGTAAGAGCAACACAGCTATGGAAGGGAAGAGATGGACTTTCAGTGCAGCAGTTACACTACTGCCTTTAGGTCCATTGCAGTAGTAGATTATCACTATTTTTAAAGTGTTACTTCATTTACATTCATCTTTTTCAGCAAAGACATGTTCAAAAAAAGTTCATTTTTCCCAGAAAAGTGATTTTCAGTCTTTCAGTGTGTGCACCCTTTATATCTCTCCACTCTGACCTAGAATATCAGATCAAGAAAAGCAGTATGACTCAGACAAGAAGGCATTGGTTCTACACCAAAGACACGAAGTGGTTAAAGTTGTTGTGTGGATTACAGACCAAACAGGAGAGATCACTCTGGTATTTACAGTTGCCAGGAATGGTGAGAAGGTCCTGTATTTATTATCCTGTTCAGCAAAATGCCAATTTGAGAAAATTAGGGAATCGGCAAGAATTAGAGTTAGTAGCAAGTTAGTGATACTAAATTTGTCTGCTGGGAAATTTGTCTTCTGTCAGTTTCCCAGTTAAAATCTGTGAAAATGCAAGTTGACTAGATTGAGTGAAGAACCACCAGCATTTCCAAAGGAGGATGTTGCCTTATATCTGCTGATGAAAGCCTAGATCTTTGGTCTTCAGTCTTTTTACAGTATGTTATTTATGGTGTTCTCTCATGTCAGTCCTTTTATCTTATCAGGTTTCACATGAATTATTCACTGAAGCTCTGGCTATATGATTTGATTGCTCTTCTAGAATGTATGTTAAATTTAGTTATGCTGCACTTTTCTTAGTGAAGCCTTATTACTGAGACTCACAGTTTAGCAGGATACAAACCCCTCCTCCCACCTTCCAACTGTGGGTTTTGTTGTGGGTTATTTTTTTTTAACAGAATGTCAACAACATAGTGCTAGACAGATCCTCCATTTAGACTCTGAGGCTTCATTTTCATCTAGGTTTTCACCTCTCAGAAAGGTCTTGAATGTCTTGAACTATGTTCTATTCAAGTGTATTTCTTGTAGGATGCCAGCTGCTTTCCTGGCACTAGGCATGAACGTCACTGTTAAATTATGCTCTATAACACTGTCTCTGACATCTTGAATGCAATGTTTCTAACCCTGACCCCCCTTCTGAATTGAAAGACATGTTGAGGATTATTCCTGTTCTGGCCCATTCTTTCTCACTTCCCCTTGTATTGTGTTAGATAACTGAACTAATTGCTGTGACTCAAAAATGTCACAACTTTGCATGTAGGGGCTTGCTATCTTCCTCCCAGACAACTGACAGCATGAATAATGTTGTATCAGCAAGCTTTTAAAATAAGGATGATTTAAAAATATTCTTTCTAACTGTGAAACAAGAAGATTATTTGGAAGATGTCTTTTCTATTGTCTGCCTAATGAAAATGTTATATTGGCACATAAACCCTGTGTATCTCTTACCGCTGACCTTACCAGGACTGAAAAATCTTAAAATCATGGTCTGAAAATTTTCAGACCAAGATCTGAAAAATCTGATCTGTGAAATCAGAAAAGACTTTTTGTATAACCGTCTACTGAAATGAGAGTGGTCAACAAATCCTTTTTTGTTAAGATATTTAGTCAGGTGTCCTCACCTCCGATTAGCCCTGGTCTGCATACCCAAACTCTCTGAGCAGCCATAGCCCTGAGTTTCCCTTTCTGACCTGAGCAGTGTGGGGAGCATGGCTTTTTACACCACCTTCACATGGGAGTGATGGGGAGGAGCACATAACATGACATAGAAACAAGTGAATGGTTCATATTAATTGCATAAATGTTTCAACATTTTATGAAGCTTGAGGATAAATATCTAGACTGCCCAAGACTGGCATTACGAAGAAACACATAATGTTCAAACCAGGAATACCACCTGCCTCTAACTTTCTTTTAAATTATTTAGTACAACTTTTGTTTATAATTCCAGCTTGAAATCAAGAACATCTACAACCCCAAGCATCAATGCCCTTCAATATCTAATTTCACAGTTTTCTTAACACATATCTCATGTTATTTATTATAGTCAGTGTCATCCCAACACCTTTGTCTGTTCTTGCTACATTTTAAATGGTTTAGCTGGCAAGCCATCAATCATAAATCATGAGACATATTTTAACTTCAACTAAGATCAGTTTAGAAAGAAAATAAGTTTTCAATGGCCTAAATGTGTACATAACTCACATCTATAAGTGATAAATGCCTGTTCTGGAAAAAACTCTTTTTTTTTAGAGTTTTGGTATACATCTATAGAAAGAAACAAAATTTTCCATTTCTTTATGGCCTGGAGCAACAATGTAATTGATAAAACCAAGCTTTTAATGTGAGGAAGCCTCTGCAGACCTGTTTCAGAGCTCAGGAATATATCCATTAAACACAAACTTTTTTTCCTCCAGTTGTATTTCAGTCACTAGGTAAATGGAGGAATGATATAATCTTAGGTATAACTGAATTTCATCCTCTGGAGACATAAAGAAGCTGGAATCATTGTTTTTATTTACTCAGCATATTTTAAAGCTTCCCTTCCTGTAAGATATCATATGCAGACTAGTTCTTCAATTGCTCTCTAACCTCTGACTCTATTCAAAAACAAAGATATTTGAAAAATATGAACTCATATGTGAGTTGGCCATGTGCTGCTGTTAAAGAACAATATGACAACAATAACAAACTCACAATAGAAAATTATGGAAGAAACCAAAACTATTCAGTTTTACAGTACAATAAACAAGTATTTAGAAAAGATGGTGGCAATTTCTAGAATGCAATTTTAAATCAAAAGAAAATAGATAATTTTGTATATTCCATCAGGTCTATTGTACTAGCCACATTAACCAGGTGATGCTCATTTCATTTTACAGGTAATTTATTGCAACTGCAACACTAACTCCAAGGCAGTTCACAAAAAATAATTTACTTAAAGTAAACACCATTTGCCTCTAATGATGGGGCAAAACAAACTTGCAGAGCATTTATGAACAGTAACATCTCTCTCTTTCAGTACACATTTGGAAACTAATCTCTGTTGTTTGCAGATGAATTAAGCATGGCTTGAAATATCATTAAAGCCATCTGCTTTGATGAGAAAAAAGACCTGCTGTGATCATTTTATTGCACTGACAGAGGCTAGGGACCATTTTACAATATTTTTTAGCATCATTTACCCTAAATTTGACATCCTGTCTAAAAAATGATCAGTATTATCAGTTATGTCATGCTTATTTAGAACTACATGTACAGAGAAAGCAGCTTAAACAGGTAACTCAAGGTATTTGTTTTGCTGGTCTCCAACAGATGGATGAGCCTGTTTCCCAACCATTAAAATCAGTAGTTACAACAAACTAAATGTTTATGGGTTCTGTAGAAAGCTTAATCTTCTTCCTAAATGATAGCTGCTAATAGGCATAAAAATATCATCAGTGTTTCAGTTACAAATTAGTTCCTATGGTCCATTTAAACATAACCTCTTTTTATTTTTTTTCAAGTATGCTCTGCAGTTATTCAAAGTATAACAAATGAGTAGGTTAATATTGCTGGCTTTTTACTTTCCAAATACATACTTTTTAGACCAAATCCATCTCATTTGCTAGAAGTAACTTCTAATAACTTTCAGAATCTTAATATTTCCCTTTCAAAAATACTATTGGAACTCCTATAATTTCATCAGATTTTCATCTCAAATAGCTTTCAGCAGTATTTTAGTGACTGGATTCCACCATTACTGACTCCCTTGTAATACCATACAAGATATACAATTGCAGCAATCCTCTACCAATAGCAACACTGTCCTACTCCCTATTTAGCTTTTTTTTAACGAATAAATGTACTGCACATATGGAAGCTGTTAGTAAAATTTGTGGCAATAAAACCTCCTTACATTAAATGAGTCATATTATGGTGCTTTCTTCAATTCCACGGCAGAGTGGTGGATGGACCACCTATTAAGTGACACCTAAGGAATGTCACTTATTCCATCAACATCCTAAGCAGGATGGCCCACATATGACCTGAGCTAGGAACCAAGGAACAATAACCAAGGAACCATCTGAGGTAGTAGCTGCTGACTAGAACCACAGAAAGTAGTTTTAGGTACTAATAGTATCCCTGTTTCCTGTACACACTGTACTCATCCAAGTATTTTGGCACATAACAGAATCCCCAGTCCTGCGACCAGTCTAGAATAAGCGGGCTCTGAGCATCCATTTCATGCATTCATCACAGTTACAGGTCCTTATGGAAGTACATAACCAACACAGCACAAAGCAGGAATGGGACTGCTTGGTTTTTAGATTCTGATGGTGATAACTTCTTGATCCAGTCTAGGACCTCATCTGCTTCTTTATGACCAGATCACATCCTCCTGTGGTAGGTGAGTACTTCTGTGTACAGTCTGCTTTAAGGCAAGATCATTCAGAAAGAACTTAATAATATGGAGTTCTCATTCATATGCATCTGCCTCTTTTTCATTTATGACTCTTCAGTTCTCTCCATTCTAAGTCTTTTCTAGATATTCCCCTAATTTCTATCCCATCTCCAGCAACCCTAATCCTTCATATGGCTCTAGTCACAGAATGACCCTCTCCTCATTTTCTTTACTTTCTCTCCATTTAATTTTCTTTTCACTTTGCTTCACACTTCATTATGTCTAGAGAAGTACACATTCCTCTCTTCACTCCTTACTTGCTGATCCTCTACCTTTACCTTGTGGTTATACATGTACATGTCCTATGGATGTCAGCAACCCCACTCCAAAAATCAGTCAACAGCTTAATAAAAGTTATTGAGTTTTCAGCATTTCTTGAATGCTGAGGAATTTTTCTCTCAAACTCCCCTGTGGCCATATCTGAAAAGCCCTAGTCTTTGTAGCAGATTGCATTAACAATTGTTATGCTTCCAATAATATTTGGGGATATCAAATCAATGCAATTATTCCCATTTTGCAGACAGAGAACTTGAGCACAGAAAAATGAAGATGGTGACCATCCTTGTAAAGTAGGTCAGGTAAAGATCTGAATCAAAAGACAGGTCTCTGGGAACATATCACCAAGGTTTGTTCATTTTCTCTAGTTCATATGACAAATATTTGACAAATTTTAAGCATACTTTCCCCTGAGAAACATTAAAGAAAGTCACCTACCTGAAATCTTCCATACCAAGGTGAAAACATATCATCTAGAAACTAATTCCACTGTTAAGTACAAAATATACTTTGTCATTGAGAGCATTGTGCAACAAAAGGAGTTAAATTGACAAGGAGCACAGCAAACTCATCACACATGTTTATGTTTCTGGGTTAAGTATGGAGCCCTTGGGCTCATTCCTTTCTCATCTTTTTGCAGGTGTTTGACCTGTAAGTGTCATCACTCTACCTCCCTTGTCTGAGAAATATATCTGCTGGTACACACAGAGGTCTTTGCGAGATCCTAAAAGCAATCCAGCTGTATCTCTAATGGTGCAGAGGGACTAGAAAGAAATAGCTAGGAGTTTCTTTGACTATGTAGCAGATCACATGAAATGTTTGATGATTGCATATGAAAATATTTGATATCTATCTCAGACATGCAACAGAAGCTGTTAAAGTCTATGCAGTATCAACTATACAATCACAACTCATTACCTTTCTCATTACCTATTCCATGCTAATTCTAAGAATAAAGCATCATATTTGCATAAGAATATTGTCTCAGTTACTCAACATTGTTTTTAAAGGCAGACTTGGAAGTTAAATAGTGATATTTTTAAAACAGTACAATGAACATTGTACGAAACAGTCACATAGTAGAGAGCTGAGTGAGATAATGCATGTACAGTATTTTTTCTGTCTCTAATAAATGATATTTGCAAGCTTCTGTGATCAAGCTTCTGTACTCCTTGAGTGACAGAATGGTACAGTTGATCCCTGAACATCTTGACCTGCCTTTTAAGATCCACTCTTTTAATTAGGTAAAGTGCCTTGGATCTCATTGCTTTTATCCCAAAATGTTCTCACATAGCACTTTCCTTTTAAAACTTCTTAGATTGTGTCACAGACACACACACACAAAAACAACAGTCTTTCAAAATTAACTCTGAGGCAGAATGTTCTCCTGCTGGGTTTGTCTGGAAAAAAACCTCGTCATTTCAACACTGTCCTACTGTTCATCTAGTTTCCTTTAAATGAATTTATCCTTCCATTCCCAAAATAAAACTTTTGAAGGAAAGATGAAAGATACACTGCAATGGAAGACCTACTACCATCTTACATCAGAAATCAAGATTCATAGTGTTGAAGGAGATAGCAGCTGTTTCCTGTGCACAAGATGTAAAATATATCATATACAACATACAGCATATAAAGAATTTTAAATGTATATTAGCTAATCTTATAATTTCTTTTCATCTTCAAACAGTTAGTTCATACATTTTCTTTTTTATTCTGTTATACTGAAGAATATAAATATTCTGCATCCAAGCTTACATTCAGAGCCAACTTTTCCCAGCTGGTTAAGAGTTTAAGGAGCACTGCCAATACTTGCTGATTCACAAAGTCGTGTTACTCATTCTCTCTTTGTCTGTCTTCCACATTTTCTCTACTCTTTTCTCTATTTTTCTGATCAGTATTGTACAAAAGAAGCAATCTTTTCTTTGTTTGCATATTTGTTCTGCAAAAAAATAGTGTTGATGGTTCTGATAATGACCAGAGTATGATTTATCTTGAAATATTCCATATTTGTGTTTCATTAAAAATAAGACACATGGTTTTATCTGTCCACTCTCACATCTTCTGAGTTCTAGACAAATGGGCTACTGTATGAAGGTTTTCTTCATTTACTTTGAATAGAAGCTATCTTTATTTCCAAAGAACTATCCAACATTTTCCATCAACTCATTTCTTTGCTCTTTACTTTTCCCAACACTTAAACATGTGAGCTTTCTTTGTGCAAATATGCAAGTAGAGTTGCAACAAATTACATTTACAAACTAGAACAGCAGTTACAAGCTAGAAAAAGTTAGAAGCTACAACTCTAGGTTTCACAGTGAAGCTCAGTATTTGCAGAGTACATTACATCACTGCTATTTTTAGTGCAGCAGCAATAAAAGCAGATTCCAGACCCCACAGCACAAAATACTGCAGGAATATGTATTAAAGAAAAGCTTTTATTCAAAGATCTTATGAACTCAGATCAACCTACTATAGGCGTTAATGGAAACAGTCTTATTAAATTTTATTTACCTCCATGTTGGTTTGGGCTTAATCTGTAATTTGCATAATAATGGCTGCAACTCACATACAAACTCCTGAAATTTCAAAAGACTTTTGTGAGCACAAAGACAAAACAAAAACAAAGCAGCAGAGAATATTTTCCCTGACCTTGGGCAACCAATTCAGACGTGCATTGTCAGTGCTGCTTCTACAAGCCAAATCAGAAAGCAAAGATAGGAGAATTGCTCTTCCTGTTTGCTTTGTGGCAAAACCTCAGTTTCTCTTTGAGACCTATAGTAAGATACATGAAGAGAGAAGGTGAGAATTACAACTGCAGGAAGGATGGAAGAGAATATGACATCTGGACTGGCATCTGGGATGTACAGGGCTCAGTACTTCATGGCATCCCCATGAGGACATTCATAGAATCATGGAATTGTTTAGGTTGAAAAAGACCTCTAAGATTGCAAAGCTCAACTATTAATCCAGCACTGCCAAGTCCACCACTAACCGTGGGCCTAAATGCCACATTTGCTTGTGTTTTAAGCACCTGCAGCAGCTGAGCAAGGGGCATCACCTACTGTGGACAGGAGAAACCACAAATGAACCGCTTGCTGTTTGGAGCATCTACAACAACCAGTGCCTCAGTTCTGCTAGAGCTGATGTTTCACTGCATCCCAGCAGAGCTGACATCTAATGGCAGACTGGATATGGACTTATAAAGGATTTCTTTATCTTATGGAAAAGCTCAGTATGAGAGAATGAATTTTTTCTGACACACTCGTTGAAAGTTACTGCAGTTATCACATCACTGAAAAGCTGTTTTTGAAAATCTATGCATAATACCCTGTGTTCCATTTCTGGTTTCAATTCTGCTAGATTCTCCATGAGTTTTCCAAATGGAGAACTACTATTGTATTGATAGTAGTATCACTGATCTATGATAAAGCCTGAGTAATATTATAGTTATTTGACCATGCCTAAATATATAAAGGACAAAAAACCCACACTCTTTTCTGTGTTTTTTCTGTCTAAATTTTAAAAAGTTAACTAGCTAGTAATTGCTTTGCTGTGAATTTTTACCTCAGGAAATTATAGAGGCATTAAATTTCTGAGTGAAGTAACAAAAGAAAAAACTCTAGGAACAATTTTCTATTCAATGACTCAAATGATTGCAATTAACCGCTTTCACATTTTCATGAGTTTAAGAAAGAATTTGACCTTCTTAACAAAGAATCAGAAACTGACTACTCTTTCTCTTAATCACTCTCTGAAACTGAGCTAATTTAATTCCTGGATGGTGCTGATTTCTTTGCTATAGCACAAGTGCAGAAATTTGACCTTAGAGCTTATAAAAATTGGTTTTCAGTATAAGTATACTGGAGATGTTTTTATACAGTATTAATTGATGCTTATTGCAAGCTGGAGGGCTGATCATTTAAAGCTGTGGTATCAGGCGTGCCTTGCTTGTGGGCCTTTGCGACATGACAGCAAATACAAAGACTATTAAAATCTCTTTGTGAAAACACACAAAAATCAATCCTCTTCCAGAAGGAGGTGCCCTCCAGCACAATCAATACAAACTGGTACAACAATATCTTATGGTGCTTGTCAGCTGCTTTAAACCCTTTTGCTCAGCAGAGCTCACAAAGTGCTGCTGCCTTTCATCTCTGCTGGATTGTGCCAAATGAAGATGTATTTCTAAATGTGTTGCAGGGGCAAATGCTGCCATCAGTTACCCCCGTGCAGATGGCTTTAAATTTGGCCAGGTTGTACCAGACTGATCTCAACTTGGATTTCATCCACTAGAGCTAAGGAAGATGAATTTGTTTACTGCCTGAGACTTTTCTTTCCTCTCCTTTAGTTATATTACAGGTTCTTGACAGAAATTTTTGCTCTACATTTTGATTCTTGCATGCTAGAGAGGCCAGAATGCAAAAGCAATCTGAGTCATGACACTCTACAGGTTCTTTCACCTTCCTTCTATTATTAATCAATGGTATTAACTCCAATTACAAGGCTACTGGTGGAAACTAATTTCTTCAAGAGCTGTATGCCTTGATCAGGTGCATATCTACCTACTCCTTTAGCTTCAACTTTGCTTTGTCTCATTAGGATTGCTGTGCATGTCACACTTCTAACACACGGCTGTGGAAATCCTAGGATTTCTGCAGTGACTTTCTAGCAATCAAATATTTTCCCTAGATCATTATGAACCCAGGACCTGATAAGTGGAACTATTTGGTTCCTACTGCCTATCACCCAGTTCAATCAGTTTTATCTTCTGATACGTATTCCTTGAAAATAAGCACCACAAAAAAAAGAGCGATAAAGAACTCTGGCTTAACATAATGTTGCTAGGTGTTGGACACAGTAAAATACTCCACTAGCCCAGGAAAACATACCTGCACACCCATTCAATACAATAAGACACTTGATAGGCTTGTACAGTGAAAAATTAGACAGTATTTTCTGTTCTTGTGCTGTATTTCTTTATGTAATGAGACATCAAACACCATGACTGAAACCAAATCCCATAAAATCTTGTCCAAACAAGCCCAGTCAAATCAAAATCCCTTTTATGGAAATTAACCTTCTGTGAGAAGAACAGAAAACCCAACCAAATAGGCAGCTGCATGATATTGTAAATTAGTACATTAGCCTTTCAGCCTTGGGAGAACAGAGTTTAAGTTCTGGCATTAGGCAAAAAAGCAAACAAATTTTGAGGTCTCATGTGAGTCATGCTCATGATGTACTTTTGATAGTTCATGTTCAAAGAAAGGTCATTGTGATTTGTATGGATCACACAGTAGATTTTTAGCCCCTGTTATTATTAGCTACTTAGTTAATGTATTGAAAGTAACAGTGAAAAACAAAAAAAATCCTAAATTCCCCTCCTTCATGAAGAAAAAATATGCAAATGAGATAGATCCTGGTTTGTGAGTCAGGGAATAGTAGTAAAAATGTTAGTTTTTCAGTATTGCTCCATTATTATTTTGAAAATACAAAATACCTTGGACAAAGATGGAATTGAAATGGGACAGAAAAACCTCCTAGCAAGTGCAAAGTGTATCTGGTATGCAAGCACTTTGCTTGATCTTTTCTCTTATTGAGATTAGAAAGCCTCCAAGATCTCCAACTTTATTCTGTACTTTTCAGTTGAGTGGAGCTACCATTATGGGTCCTGGCTAGCAGGAGATGCCTGTCCTGCCAGCACTCCTGCAGAAATCAGGGATTGGCCCTTATTCTTTGAAGCTGCTGGGGTCCATCAGTGCTGGTCACATTTAAAACACCACCTCCTAAGGGCACAGGAGCAGGAAATTCCCAAATGACAGAAGTCAAGCAGGTGAGGCAGAAGGCCAGTTTGGCTGAACAGGGATGCTGTCTTGGAAATAAGGCAAAAAAAGCAAGCTGTATGCACAGTGGAAGCAAGGTCAAGTGACATGGGAAGAATAGAAAGATGCTGCTTGCCACTGTAGGGAGAAAATTCATGTGGCCAAAGCTCAGCTGGAGTTCAAGCTGGCCAGAAATATGGAGGACAATAAAATTATTTTTCTTCAAATATATTGACTGCAAAAGGCAGTGTAAAAATAACATCATCCTAATACAGGATGAGGATAGTCACCTCACAAACAGGAACAGGGAGAAGGCAGAGATGTGTAATGCTTTCTCTGTGTTTGAAATGGTTCTAAGTTTCAGCAAGGAAGATGTATTTAATACTTCACAGTATCCTTGTATAGACATATAGTGGTCTTCTTAAAGAGGAAAACGATAGAATATTTCATACTCTAAGACAACAGATTGCAGATACTTGCCTTTTGTAATGTTTTTCTGACACAGTAACCTCAGTAAGATATGTTAACCTATCTGAATATGTCAGCTTGTCTGCCTTAGCTTCCTGAAAATAGGATTTTCAAAATGAAAGAGTGGAAAACACAGAAGGGGAACCTAAGCAAATGGAAGTACATGGGATAAAAAGAAAAAAGGATTTTTCTCACCAGAAGAAGTGAAAAAGGAGGTTGCAGTGTTCTGGTGCTGACAGAGATACAAAATAAAAATAAGTAATAGTCTGTTTCTGATAAAAAACAGAGAGAGAGAAAAACTCTTGGATTTGCATGGAGAAGATAGCAAACAACTGGATGCCACAGACCAGTTCTTTACTTTTTTATCTTCATTTGCATTTGTGCTGATTGGTTTGACCTTGCTCAATTCACACCCTCTACACAAGAATAAATGTATAAAGAAGGGGGAGAGGCAGAATGAATCAGTCTTCTCATAGCAAGCAAACACAAAAAATCCAATAAGGCATACAAGATTAGCTTCATCCATATGAAAACGAGGTAGAGCAGGGAAATCTTGGGCCCAGTCCTATTGAATTCAATAGACTTCTGAGTTCTCAATTTAACTAAACTGTATAGAAAGATTCATAGAACTACTGGAAATGCTGGAGGACTTACCAAGCCATTGAGTGGAGCTCTGCTGCCAACAAATGTTGACAAAAACTGATGCTTCTCATTGTGTTTGGCCTTTGAACCCTGTCCCTTCACAGTTCAGATTTTCATCTCTGCAGAGAATGTTCATGCATTCAGGAAAACATACATTGCTTACAGGTATATAAATGGCAGAGGGACCGAAGGTCTGTAGACCTCAAGGCAGACTCAGAGAAAACACTTGAACTGTGTATATGGAAACACTGTGACTAAATATTCTTCTCTTTAGCTTATTTTGACAGAGATGATTATATTTGCAATCCTAAACTCTCTGTTACCAGCTGTAATTATTGTACTTAACCTTCAACTCACTAATTATTATTCTTTTTCTTGAAGTCTTGTGAAGATGCTCTGTTTTACAGTTCTCAGGGGAAGGTGAACATTTTTCTATTGTTATGCAGAAACTTGCAACAAATAAATGGATTGTCTTATGCCAGTAATGAGAATCTGTTGGATGTTCTTCCCCTCAGAACTGCTCAGTCCCTTTCTAATTTTCATGTTTATTTTGAAACTGGACAAAGAGCAAACAAAAAATTTTATATTTTTTAACTTTAAATATACATCAGTGCAGTCCTTCCTCTAGTCTGTTGCTAGAGATCTGACTATATTTTAAGGTCTGACTATATTTTAAGTCCTCCTTGATCCACTTACATATCCTTTCTACCCATTTTACCAATAACTGGCCTGTGTGCTCCCTTTCCAGGGCAATTAGACTGGCTACTTTCAAAGACTTTTATTAGAAGATTTTATGTACTGGTAAGAATTTAGTGCCCTTTTTTTTTGTCTGATTCTGACAAATTGGAATAAATGCCTTATGGGGATCACACTAAGCTGTATCTTACAGCTCCAGGATGGCAGAATCATTAATGACATCTCTTAATAGAAGCACTTATATATTAATAATGTATACATTAATTACATGGCTATTATATAAAGTGCCTATAGAGTCTATGTACATGAATAGTATCCACGTAGTAAATCAGAAAGCTATATGTCAACTGTAATTATCCATTCATTTTTAACTTCCTTTTTCCTGCTCCATTGGGCAATCTGACATTCCAGCAATCTGGAAAAGTTAATTTTCCTTTCTTTTCTTTGCCTTTTCTTTTATTTTCTTTTTTCTTTTCTTTTCTGATAAAGTTTTCCTTCTTTTCCCACAAAATCTGAAGTTTAGGCAAAATAGGAACCACCAACTTCTGTCTTCTAAAAGTCTGAAATAATGGACAACTTTTGTTGAAAGAGGCAGTCTGAATATGTGTGTGAGTACACAAATATTAGCTAAGACATCTGTGCTACTTCTCTAAGATGCTCAGTTTTGACCTCACTTTCAAATTCTTTGTCAGGACTTGAGACTTTCCATCACAGTCATTAAGTTCATAAGCAAAGAAATGAAGAAATCTGTGCCACTATTTAAAAAATTTCTAGACATTTGAGGAAGAGTTTTCTCTCTCTCTCTCTCTCTCTCTCTCTCTTTTCTTTTCTTTTTTTCAACCTATGAGGCTCAGGGAAAAAAAATATGCTTGGGATTGTTGTTATAAAAGCCTTTTTTATATGGGCAGGGGGAAGCTGTAAAATGTACTTCTGTCTCCAGAAACAAACAGCATGGAAACAACAAGCAGCTCGGGCGCAGTAACTCAACTCCTTCATATCCATGTCAAAACAGCCCTATACCATGTTGCTCCATGATTATTCTATCATTATGACATAGCAACAACTGCATTCAGGAAGGAGTGGGTTAAAGGCTTGAGCTTGAAATCTGAATTTTACCTTTCAACAAGAAGAATAAAGAAAAAATATTAGGAATCTTGATAGCTTTTGAATTTTAAAGGGGAAGCTTATTTTGCTCTCAAAAGCAGGGTAATGAGAAAAGGAAGCTACCCTATACCTATCTAAATATTTAAAACCTGATATATTGGAGAGGCTTGCTTTTCTTGGTGTCCTTTTTTGCTATGCTTATAGGCCCTTTGAGGGCCATTTTCTTTAACAATAATTTTGCTGTCCATGTACTGATTCCAATCTTTTTTTTTTTTTTTCTCTTATCAATATAGAGGTTCATTTTCTTACATTGTGATGTTTTCTTTGGCACATCTGGTTGAACATACCAGATGGGCTTTTTTTTTTTTTAGCAAATTTGAGATTTCATGTAGTGCAAAATTTTACTGGCTTGAGTTACTTACATGTCCTGGGTGTGCAGTCCAACAGAAGCTGAACTCATCTGCTGTCCCAGAATCAATGGTCTCTTAGCAAGCCATTACAAACAAATTTTTGTTTCTCGTGAATTACAATTTACAGTTTGCAGTTGCCAATTTACAGCAAGACTGAAAGTTTTAATTTTCTTTTCTTTTTTTACATTTAATGGTTTCAGGATTCTTTCCTTGCTCTTCTCTACTGGGTAGAGCTATGACAGCCTGTCCTCCTAATGTGTGGAGCTACTGTCTGTCCCATTTAGGGCTTATATGAGAATTCAGCTCACACTTGCAATGATATTTTAGACTGATACCATTTTGGGACAATGAGTCAGCAGGTCACACTTTTCTGGCTAAATCCTCTTATATAAATTTTCAGAAATACTAACTTCCCGTTATAGTTTGTGCACATGGTCACCCCCAAGTAACACAAATCAGCCAAATAAATCCGCCTTTAGTCTTCCAAAAATATTACTAACTGAAGACATCACATACACAGTATTTCCAGAGTTTTTCATATTATTTTACAGGAGAGATTTGGGTCTCTTACTGCCGTGTTTGTCGTAACCATCCCAGCAAAATCCAAACCTTCTTGTAATGAGAAATCTGGTCTTGGGCCCACACCTGCTTTCAGAGAGGCAGATGCACTGCTCTGTTGATACAATTGATATAAATGCATGAAGTCACCTAAGGTTTTAAGGAAGACTCCAAGTCTGATGAAATTAGGATACATACTGCTTAATGTTATCTGTTGAGGCTGGAACTTAGAGCATTATGGAATATGGAATTGATAAATTTAGAGGCAATATGAGAATGGAAAGACATTTATTAGTGTGTTTTTTTCTCTCTCTCTCTCTCTCCTTAGTTTTGACAGTTGTATCTTCTCAGCTCAACTTCAACCCTTTATCTTACTATATAGCCTTAGCTTCCTCTATGCAAAGATGTCATGCAGAGAGCAAACATTATGGTGAAATGTTAGGTCTTAGTGGTGGGGATATAAAATGAGTATTACTCACTAATTGGTCAAATTTTATTCTTGTTTTTTTTTCATTTATTCTTTGTTGAAAGACAAAATTCCCAGCTAAATATAAATGCAACAATATTTATCTTCTCCCTTTAAAAAGAACTCCAACCCCAATGTCAGCAGCTTTATAATCATGCACAAGCCTTTGCAATTTAGTGTAAAAAGATCCAAACTACTTAAATGAGTTGTGTTACCTCCTTTCCAGTTCAATTAGAGGACCCAAACAAAATGCTGTATACAGAACTACCTTGTGCCACCAGAACTTTGTGCTTCCATTTCAAATGCACATGTCCATGTATACCCAAGTCACCTGTAGCCAAAGGTACATTCCTTTGCAGGTCTAGCCTTTCTGGCTAAATCTGCAATATACCTGATTTTTGCTATTATAGAGAATGGCTGGAAGCTTAGTGCACTCCTGAAGACTTGTAAATGTTCACATGGTCTTTGTGATAAGCTGGGCAGGTAGCCTGACCCTACAGATCCCAGTTACCTTTGCAGAGACTAGTGCTGAGCCACTTGGAGCAGAGACTCTGGCACACAGAGTCTGCCAGCACTGGTCAGAAAAATTAATTGCAAGGATTAGAGGTGTGTATAGAGCTCCATCAGAGAGCTTTATACAAAAATGGAATGACTTGTCTACATCAGTAGAATGCAGAAGACATGTACTTTTGTTTAATTTCATGTTTTATTGGTCTCATGCTATGCCTCAGGTCTTGATCATTTGTATATCTTTCTGAATAATGCAACAAGTAAAAAAAGTCCTGTGTATATACTATGCTAGACAGGCATACACATTACCAAATACAGGCCATAGTCTCTTAACATAAAGCTACATAGCTGATTTCAAGGAAACCAAGCTGAGTTATATCAACCCACAATCTGCCCCTGAAAAGTATTCCTTCTTCTTTTGTGGTTTTTGTTGGGTTTTTTTTCTTTTCTTTTTAGTATAGTGGGATGATAAAAGACACTGTATTTATAGCCCCAAACACTCTCTGCATATTCCAATATCTTGTTTGCTCTTTTAACAGCTACCAAACACTGTGCAGATGATTTTACTAAATAGTCAACAATCACTCTGAAGTCAGAACTGATACTCCTGTCCTTGAGGATAAGCTACTAGGGCCAAACACATCCCCAGTGCAGCTCTGTGCCTAGAACATTTGGCCCACTGACCACAAAGTGCACTGCCTTCAATTACCTTTTCTCTCTTGCTCTTATCTCAGTGTACTGACTCTGCACTTATCTTAGTCCCTTCCTTTTATCTAAAATACTGCAATCTTCCAAGTCCCCTAATGCAGTTCATGGTTTGACTCCTGTTGTTCTCATCTAATATTATCATCCCTTTCTGTGTTTTACTTTCTCTCTTCCCTTTCCTGAAGCACTCCCACAAGCACCAGTCTTAAAAAATCACTGCTGTTTACAGAGTTTATTACTTTCCATCATTTCTTATGATTCTCCTGCAGCATGTCTTTCAAATAATTATCTCTGTGATTTACTGTATCGGTCATATAACCTCCTTCTTCCTGTACTAATCAGCTCTGGAATATCTACTTGGTAGAGCCAGATTGCCCCTGACAGACTTTTTCCCATCTCTGTGCTTCCTCACTCAGGCATGCTGGGATCGTGCTCTCTCTGGCCTTCTACACACACACACAGCTCCTCACCAGATCTTCCAGGGCAGTCTCACTCTGGCTGGCCAGGAAGCAGCCTAAACTGCAGATTTCAGCAAATGTCTCAAGCTCTGAGGAGCTGGTGCCTCTGCAAAAAATCTCTTTCTGCCTCTATTTAGGTGGTGTAGCCATATGCCACTGCCCATGAAAGGCTTTGACTGAAAGCCACCACAGCAAGCCCTGTGCAGTACATCTGAAATACTCAACACTCTGTACCCAAGCTTCTACAAAGTGCCACTGTAGTGATGAACAGACTGTTCTCTAAAATACCATGGGTGAGTGAAGAATTAATTTAAACTATCTTCAGATAGATCAGCTGGGTCCTATCAGTGAAGGGAGGGGAAAAGAAAATGGTGTAATCTCCTCAACACTTTCCTTTTTAGGGCAGCAGCAAGAAAGTACCATAGCCTGTACTGTAAATTACACAGCAAAAAAAGCTTTTTTGAACACCAATTCTCTACCTGGTTACTTGGAAAGTAATTGTGGAAAGTGATACATCTAGACATTCCTTCTGAAACAAAGCTAATTGTAGCTACTCAAAAACTACCAAACCACCTCACCCCACCCAAATCCAGCCAGGGGCTGTTACCTCTCTACCACACAACTAAAAAACATGGATATGGACATATGTGCCCACTGAGCTTTGCAAGAGCAAAGACACAGAATTACATGTTGCCAGATCCAAATGCTTGATTGTGACCCTTCCTCAGGGGTACCTTCCTGTAACCCATTTAAAAGCTCATTGATAACGAACAAAATTTCAAGGTACACTGAGTATTTTTGAGGTCAGTCCAATGAAGCTATGTAATAAGGACAATACAGCAGTATTAAAAAGACATAATACATTGCTAGAGTAAATACTGCTATAGTTTCGGAGAACCTGATGTATGGGTACCTTCTTGGAATTAATTTACCCTTTACCTGTTGTGGCATTTTCACACAAAGAAAGTTCTTTGGGAAAATGTCAACAAGACACTTCACAGACATTTTCAGACTATTACATAAGAAGATGGCACAGATATTTCCTTCCCACAGAAATAAAATTGGTGTTCAAGAAGGAAACCAATATTTCAACCTCTTAAAGCAAAAGATGAAGTTAACTTTACCTACCTACACAATCACAAAAGCTGGGAGGTAAGGGATAGCACTTTGCTGATGTATTTCTGAGTCTTAGGGATCAGGCAGACAGATCTGGGTAATCTTGCAATTTTAAAATGCTACTGCCCCTAGCTTTCCATGCTGCTGCTCTGACACAGATTACTCCTCTTGTAGCAAAAGTAACAAAAGACAATGTACTGTAGTTCCTTCTTCTGTAGGAGCACAGGGAGGGCAGTGCTCAGTTCTGTATTGCAGATGCTCTAGTTCTCAACCTGGTATCTTAGCAAAATGCAGTGGACTTTGAACTGGAGTTTCTGTGGCACAAGCACCTGCTCTTAGCTGCTACCTCCTTTCCAAGCTGAGTAGCCTCTAATTTAAAGCCAAACCAAATCAACAAAAACACCAAAAACAAACCAACAAAAACAACAAAAACACCAAAAACAAACCAACCAACCAACCAAAAACCAAAACCAGAAACAAACAAAAAACTCAAACACACAACAGAAAAACCCTCAGACAAGCAAAGAGAACTGAGAAACTACTTTCCTAGGCTGTTATCGCTAGATCCTAGGCTCTTATGCTAGTGGAATATTCCAAAATTATGATTCTTAGAGTATAAGATACCGTATTAATTAAGACTCCCAAAACATCTTTGAAGTAGACTGTTTAGAAAAGTCCTCAGTACTATTAATGTGAGCACTGAATAGGGCTGTTTATGGGTGCTATTACCTGTAATACATGAACTGAAGCTAATGCTCTTCAGAGGAGAAAGTACAGCCATTAACAACTCAAAGATTTCCTCATAATACCTTTTGTACACATTGATCTATTTCCTGCTATTAAAAACCAACCAAACAAAAAAAAACCACAAAGAAGGCAAAAATATTTCCTAGATGATATTGTCCTGTGAAGATGGACTTGCAGCCCAAACCAGTCAGATGTCAAGGGCAATAAAACTCTAAGCATTAATCCCTGGGGAATAGTCCCAGGTAGCAGAGAATCCCAAAGATGAAACGATTCTGGGGAAGGGGCTCTTTGCAGGGAATTTCTGGAGAAAAACCATTTTTGTATCTCAGTTTCCCCATGTAACCTCAGCAGACCACTGTAAGTATAGCAAGCAGATTAGGTCTGTGAAGCAGATGCAATTTGCACTTTCAGTGAATGTAAAGTTAAGGTTTGTACTGCCACTGGTGCATAAGACCAGTGTAACCTTCGAGAAATTGCCAGGTTCTTTGCCATGGAAGTTGTATCCCTAAAGCAAAATCTGTCCATTGTCCTAAACCTGTAACCTTAACTCTCTCAAATGGGTTCTGAGGGGATCTGCCAAGCCCTTCACTAATTTCACCTCTGTTCAGCTACTGGTGCAAGTGCACTGTGATGGCAGATGAAACCTGAGCCCCTTCAGCTGTTCCACCGTGCTGGGTCTTCCAGCAATGCCTCCCAACTTTGCTCCACAGCAGCTCTACCCTGGTCTGTCCCACTGCTCTGCCCAGCAGGAGATTAGCCAACACAGACAAGCTCATTCTGTCACAGCTCCTACTAAAAACAGGGGAAAGCTGTATATTCCTTCCACTTGTGGCACAGCTTGAAAACAAAACCAAAATACTCCCAGACCAACCAAATGAACACCCAGACCCCTCACTCCAGCCCCAAACACCACACATTCAAATCCCGTAGAGTATTAAAATGCCCTCTGAAAATGAGTAACTGTTCTTAGTAGGAATCAATCCCAAAATTTACATAGAGCATCCTCCTTCCTTTTGTCAGTCAAATACAATGCTTTGGTAATCTAACTCCTGGCTATAATTAATATATACATACACATGAATTGTACATACTCCTCACCTTCCCACCCCCCCCTTTTTTTTTTCTTTTTTTTTTTCATTTTTTTGTTACACTTTGCAGCAAGCCATTCTAGGTACTGGGAACAGAGCATCCTCTTCCAAAAGAACAAGCTTTCTGCAGGGGCCTCTCCAATCCAAATGGTTAGGAATCCAATACACAACAATCTTGCAGAAATCAGCTGCCAGATTTATTATTCTACCTGAAAACCCCAAACAAACAAAACAAAACAAAACAAAAAAAAAACCCCTAACCCCAAACAAACAAAAAAGTGGAATAAAAATAGACTTTAAATAAACCTCTTAGGTACATTTTAAAAAGGGTTAATCAGTTCAATGAAAGACTTGTCTTCTGCCGAGAGATCGTGTAATGTTGGTCTGACTGCTTGTTTTGTTCAGTGAGTCACTACCGTATACAGATATATATATTTTTTCTTCTTAAATATTACATATTTCACGCAACTTTTAAATCTTTTTTTTTTTCCTTTTTCTGTCCAACCCCTTTCCCAAGTACCCACATCCTGCCACAGGCAAGAGGCGCTCTGTGCTGACATTAAAGAACCAAAACCAATCCAAGGACTTTTCATCAAAGCATGTTTCATTTGAACCTTAATTCAATGGAAACCACAAATTTTTTAAACAATATTACTCAATGTTTTCCCTTTCCTTTTTGCTAGTTCTGCAATTTTAGACTTCTTTTTCTCCGTTGATCACCAAGTTTTTAAGTGCCATTGAGACCTATGGATAACAGAATTAGGTGGCATATTAAGGCATATATAATAAAATATGTTGTCTCATGGATATGGGTAAATGAAATACCTGCCCAAATGCTTTTTATGCACCTGTGGTTTCTGGTGACCACTAATTTTTAAATTTTGATTAAATGTGTATTACAATATTCATAACTTAAGTAGTGTCTTAACTGACAAAGGATGGAAGATTAACCCACCACCTAGCACTGTCTTTGAAATCCATCCACTAAGATGAAAATTTTTCTTGTTGTTTTATAGTTATGTATTAATTTTTCTCCCACTTCTTAGCAACCTAGGAAAATGAGGTACTTCATATAACAACTATTTAAATTCCACTGGGCACAAAATGAAATCCAGATCTTACCTCCATGTCCCCCCTTCGAACTATGAATTATTGTATTTCAAAAAAGGTACTCATAAATATTTTAAACTTTTGGGGTTTTGTCAGGGCTTTTTGTTTTCATTTTACATATAGAACACCATGTGTGGTTTGTCTTCAAGGTAACCCCTCTCAAAAAATAAAACAATTTGAAAAAATAACAAAACAACAACAACAAAAAAAAAACCCCTCAAAATTTAAATTGTCTTCCAAGTATATCCAATCACATTTACATTTAGTGTCCAAGACAAGTTGATTGGTAACACCAGTGCCAGCACTACAACGTCATACAGCAACTTCATGGTATTCTTTGACAGTTCGTCTCTGTTCCACCGAAAATTACGAAAGGTTCTGCAGAGCTTCCCTTAGCAAGCTGAAGCTTACTAGTCATTTGTGGATGCGCATAAAAGCTGCTTATAGCACAGCTATGGCGTAAGCTATTTTCTAAGCAATAAATGGTTCAAGTCATCTATTTTGTCCTGAAATGCTACCTGTAGTTACAGCATTGCTTATAAATGGTCATAGTAAATTCAGCATCAAAGAGAATATTACAGAAAAAGACAGCAGCAGAAGCATTAGCATTATCTAGTATTTATATATGTTATCAACATAACACAGCAGTAAAAGGTTTAAATGCATATTAATGGGTACCGTGTCTAAAAATTACTAAAGTACCTATTTAGTGTATTGGATATTTTTCTCAAGGAGTGCTTGCTGTGTCTAAACAGCATAATTAGATATGTGACTTAGTACAGTTAATTCCTATTGATTAAATAACTTATTTATGTACCAAAGGAAATGGAAGGATACAAAATGTTTTCTCCCTCCTGATCATGATCCTGTATTTAATGCTGACATGATCATCAGAAAGCCTACCCATGTAATTACTACCCTCAAATGGATCTTGAAAAATCAACGCCGTAGCATGGGCCATATATGTACAACAATGTGGCTCCAGATACAGCATGCTGCTTGCAATCTGAAGTCAGGGATTTTGCTGCTTGATCACTGTACTTATGGCCAGTCTGTCATCAAATAGGATTTTTTTTTGAGGCCACACCCAAAAAAAAAAAAAAAAAAAAGAAAGAAAAATGTTAGGAAAACTATCTGGTTGTTCTCAGAGGCAAGGTACAAGGTCTGCCACTGAAAGCTTCTAAATTAAATGCTGTGGTATATGCTTTGCTTCTCTTTTATAACTGCAGAAAGACAATTAAGAATGGCAAGAAACAATTGCCCTAGGCATGCTGTACTGATATCATCATCAAGTGGTTATTTTGCACAATGAGAATTAACTGTACTATGGATACCCAGAGAAAATGTACAATATCTTATGCTGATATGAAACAAAACAGACATGATATAGCTTTTTTTTGTACTTAAAACCTGTATGTTCCCCTCCCAAACTTAAGTAAAAAGCAAACCCACCCTTTTCCTCCTGTTACACAGAATAACGTTTAGGTTCCAACCCTCCCCTTGCAAATAAAGTGCGCTGTCCATGGCAGACCATAGGAGTAATGCAACAGGAAAAGCCCCTTTTAGTGTACTATTTAAAAAACAAACTAAAGTCGATTCAGCTTTCCTCTGGGTCTTGGGAAAGAGGAGAAGCTTAAGGGAGGGGGAAACATCCCCATCACTGTCACTGCTGTTAATAGACATAGCCTTCGTTGTAGGGGTGGGTGTTGCAGCAGCCTCCGTCCTGCATGTAGACCATGCTCTCATCAAAGTGGGACAGAGGCACAGTGTCCTCCTCATTGATGTGGCGCTCCATGTCAGTCTTCAGCAAGGGGCGCTGGTTGTCCGGAAAAGCCATGGAGAAAAGCGCTTCAGGGTCACAAACAAACTTGTAGACGTATCTTTCTCCAGCCACCTTAAGACAACAGAAGGGGAAAAAGGGTGCAGCATTAAGGCCTCGTGTTTTGTGACTCCGAGTTCAACAGTCTTGTAAAGAACTTTGTTACACAATTAAAAATGTGACAGCAGAACTGGTAAAGCAATGACAGAGCAAAGACAAGAGGGACCTGCCAAAGTAGACTGCAGGATGCTCTTGACTTTGCCACACGTGACATCCTGTTGGAAGATGGACTAAGTATTCTAATTCTAAACATTTGTTTGTGATCATTTCCTATACTTAACCACAAATGGAACTGTTCTTATTGGAAAATGTAAACAAATTGTCACTACAGTGGCAAAATAAAATTACGCTCTGTGTGCGAAGTGGAAAAAAGAATCACGTTGCACGATAGAGATCTGGATTTCACTTTACACGGATTGATTCATACGTACGTATAAAAGCACTTTAGTTACAGTGCATGCTGATTGTACAGGGACAGCGTAAGCAAATACGTAGGCTAATATGTACTTAGCAATTGCTCATGCAAAGCTAGGACATTTGGATTTGCTTATGGAGGGGCAATTTGTCCAAAGATCCTAAAGTTTTCCCTTAATCAGAAACAGTCTTAAATGTCTATGTTTCAATTTCCTAAAAGCTAGAGAATGAGAAAAACAACACAGAATTGCTGTCTTATTACAAACTAAAAACAGAAGTCAATATAGTGTCTTCTCAAGTACCTTATTTTAAAAATTGCACTTAAAAATATGCGTTATATTGCATGCTCATAATTTCTTAAAATTATTTTAAAATAAAAATCATATTGTCTGCTTCTTGCAACTCCAGCTACCATGCCACTCAAGTTACTAAGGATGAAAAAAAGTGTTGCAAACTTAACTCTATTCTCATGGGTGCAAAATAGTTTGAAGCACCTCCTTAAAACTTCAGCTTATTTGTTTTACAAATAGAATTTGGTAGAGACTATATTTTTTATGTCCAATTAATGTCAGCAAGTTTGATAGACTAAAGGTTGCATTCAAAAATCCAGCTTGTACATAACCTGCTATCATTCCATGATTTAAAAAAAAGGAGGGAAAATATGCATACAAACTTTGCCATAAAGAAACCTGCTTTGCATCTACAGGTCCCATTAGTTTTTAACATACATGAACTGGCCATATAGAGTGATTTCAGGACAAACCTGAAACACTGTTATGTCAGAAAAATAAGCATACAAGCTAGCTTTCAAAACGTGTGTTAAACACATTCTACTGGATAATAAAGTAGTAGTTTAGGAGGTATCAGGCTAGCTGTCAAAAATACTTGTAAACTTTCCATGTTAATGGATGTGTGGGTTGGGGCAGCATCATCAGCCTTCTGGTATTTCTATCCCCACCTTTTCAACTTGTTTCACTCTGCTGCAGTTTTCTTTTTTTTGCTTTTCTGCTGCCTTTGATGTGCGCTGGCAGCAGAGTTGCCTATGCAGCTGAGCTGTAACCTGCAACAACGAACTCCTCTGCCTGAAGTACCAGTCAGCAAAACCAAGAGTTTCTGCTTCTCCCTGACTGGACCCAGTTTCCAATCCAGTTTACAAAGACTCAGTGTGCAGTTATGTGACACCCAACAATCCATAAGGTGCTGAGCTACTGAAGAACCATAACCCAATACTAGCCCAGATTGTCATCCAAGTTGACTCCTGGATAGTGAAAAAGGACTGCACTGCAACAATACCATAACCTAAGCAAGAGAACTTCACAAAATCTAATGGAAACTTGAGTAACTTGAGTAACAGTAACTTGAACTGAGAGCATTGTTTCTGTTCATGGAATTGGTATATGGCAGGTTTAAACATGTTCATCATCACTGGTTACAAGACCAATGTGAAAAGACATGGAATAAGTTTTGCAGTCCAAGGTGTTTATTATGATCTTTGATCACACGTGGCAGTTTTGTAGATACAGCAGATAGGCCTATCCTATTGATTTCTCAGTCAATCTACATAGTACTACACAGCAAGATTTAGAAGTATACATATACATCAGCAAGTCTCAGTAGGGGGATGCATTGAATACTGTCAGCAAGACAAGACTGTAATATATAAATTATTGTTAAATATTTCCCCTAACTCAGTCTGAGTATTAAATTCCACTCAAAACCAGCATTATTACTGGAAAAAACTACTGGAAAAAATATAAAAACATTTGGTATGTAAATAATGTAATTAATAGTTTAATTATTCTCACCTATCTTGCATTTACTAAAGTACCCAAGCACTGGGCAGCTAATTCAGATCTGCAAAACATTAATCATACTGTACTCTACTGTTTGCCTTTCCCAGCTGCTAGGAAGCTCTTTTGGATATTTTTGAATGTTACTACTTCTTTCCCTATATTCATGAAATGCATTGTGGGAACTAAAACCACATATATTTTTTACATAGGAAAAAAAAAATCTTAATGCATATGCTGGACCTAATAGGACAAAAAGCTTAGTGTTTGCCTAAACAGATGAAAAAACTACCTAAGCCATGCAATTACAAGTACTCCTTGTAAACTGACCTATGGATTAACATGCAAGGCTCTGGTGAAATGTAATACAAAATTAGCTACTCACCTTTTGCATGATTCCCTTTTCATAATAATAGCGAAGCGATCGGCTAAGTTTGTCGTAGTTCATAGCTGGCCTGTTTTTCTGAATCCCCCAGCGACGTGCCACCTGCCCCAAAAACAGATTAGCAATGATTTGTTAAATGCATTTAACAAGCAGATCTTATCATCAGATACTTTATTTGGGGATGCAGGAGGGAAAACCCTGCAGGTGCAACAAATAAGAAAAGGTTGCCATGACCTGAACTTCCCATGTACTATTATGAATTTTAATTGGATGTGCATCATCTTTAAACTTGAAACAGACTTGTTTGCAAATGTGGTGGAGGGTTAGGGTTTTTCTTTGCTTTTTAATAAAGAAAACCAATGAAAAAATAAAGCCATACTAAGAGATGACAGAAAAAAATATTTAGCAAGTTCCACCACAAAACTTTCACAAAATCTTTCTTTAGTGTGATGCTATGGATAATTGCACTGTCCCTGTCTTTTCCTTGCTGTCAGAAAACTAAGTCATTTTAAACACACATGCATACACACTTATTTCATGAATGAATACAGACTGTACTTGGAACAAGAGCAATGTTGAGATTATTAGGAGATACAAGTCAAAAGACAACTCCCAGTCTTAAACATTACTTCAGCAAAAAAAAAATGAATTATCTGAGGAGGCAGAATAATCTCTTGGAAGAACTATATGATGGTATGAAGAATGGAATAGAAATTTCATAGTTTCAGTTGTATAATTTCCCTTAAAAATAACAATAAAAAGTGAATTGAAAGTAACTCATGAATCTATTCCACAGAGAACAATATGCCTTCTGCTCTGACTTATTTTTTCTACTTGATTTTATGCTTCCTGTTTTATTGCTAAAGATAGTTTTGGACAAAGCAACCCTTTGTTTAAAGAGCTTAACTTCTTATTCCTCATCTGAAATTTTATTCAGCTATTGGTGACATTTCAATAATTGTCTGTAAAAATGACTATAATGTCACCAGAGGGAAAGAAAGACAGAGCTGATGAACTCTTTAAAGCACATTTTATAAAAATGATTTAGAGGTGCATATGCATACAGCTCTGGAAAAAGGACAGAGTAGCCAAGCAGCTTCTCTTCAGACTGCTCTGTGAAACTTCCCATAGGTGTCTGGAGCTTTTTGATGCAAGCCATGACAACACGCAGCACTGAGCAAAATCCATGATTTCAATCTCCACCTCAACAATAATTTATAAAATTTCTTTTGAAAGCGTTATTTCCTTTCAGTGGTGCAGCTTTTCAGGCTTATGTAAATTATCACTGCTCTGCTAACTTCAACTACATTTTAGCTGTACTGAAACACACCTCCAATCATGTAAATTTATTCCAGCTGCAGATTTGGCCTAGATTCCTAACTTTGATTCACCTATTCATTTTTGTAACACATAACCACATCACTCTTTTTTTTCATTCTTTCCAAGGTTTTTTTCTGTATTATTCAGTCCTAAAAGTCCCCAACATAACAGACTTGCAAAATAAATAAGTACACAGAAAAGGTGAACAACAAGTAATGGTTAAGAATATGTTACATCATGTGGTATTTTGACACTCCTAAACAAGCTATCAGATCCAATTCCAGTCCCTGAACTGCATACCATTTACCTAGTCCTGCTCTGAGGAAGGGATTCAGGCTTCTACCCTTCCACCCTACCTTCTGGTCGAAGGTTGCTGTCCCTGTGACAAGCCTGCATAAACGGACCTATGCCCAATTCTCAGGCTCCAAACTTCACAGTTACTTACTTTCTGAATGAACTGTGGCACTCCAGGAGCTGATACATATTCATTTTTGTTGTCACTCTTTCTACAAGGGCATAAACCTCCAGTAAGGAATGGGATGGAAAGGTCATGTCACTGACATCCTAACTTGCCACAGCAGAACCAACAAGCTCTTTGATTTCCCTTCAATTTACACTTGGCAACCAACAGAACTGTGCAACTTCCCATAGGCTATTCTTATTTTAATCGACTGTTTCTGTCAGATTCATGACATTCATATGAAAACAACTTAGGCTCCTTTGTACTCCTAAAGACACACAGAGTGAGGTAAGTTTCAAGCCTCCTCCAGATCTGGGATGCAATTCTGCTCAAAAACACAAAGCAACTTCTACACAGTCAGACATACAGATGAACTGTTCAACTTAAATTAGAATATCCAGTTCTTCAGGGAATTACACTATAAGGAAACCTTAGGGGTTTGTTACTTTCCTTTCCTTAGCTAATAAAATCTATAAAGTTTTTGCACCATCTGCTGGAAACCATTTCTCAATAAAACTCTTCAATCTTGAAAAAATGTGGGCATACCTTAAAGACAACACAAAACTAAGAGAGTGAAAAATGTGTGACTGGGGTAGGGGGAAAAATTAGATACATCATTCACCAAAAACAAACAAAAGACTTTCCAAAGATTTCACTCTGTTCCAGGACAGGTTACACAACTAAGGGATCCATGTAGCCTGCTAAGGCTTCAGACTTGCCAGCAAAGTTTCAGTATCATATTGACTTAGATGGTTCTGAGCCCAAATCCTCACACACACAGCACCAGGATCTGCTGCGGGGACTGTCCCTAGAGGGGGCATGCTCAGACAAACCAGAGCCAGCAGAAGGGTCCTTGCAGCAACCTCTCCTCAGCCAGACCATGTCAGCAGGGAAAGGGACATCAGTGCTGACACCACCCCCAGCTACTCCAGCATGTCCACAGAGCTGTTAGCAGACAATGTAAGGAAAGTGCAAGAAAGCTTTCAGACTGCTAATGCCAGCAGATGGATGGCAAACAGCAGAAATAGCTGGTGGAATGCAGAAGCAGCCATACACCCCCGAGCCTTCCCACTCAGCTCTAACTCGGAGGGGATCGTGGCAGAAAATTTGCTGTGGTCTCCTCTATTAGCAAACCCTATTCAAGGGGCAATAAAGTAAAGCAGAATGATACTGCCTCTTGACAACCCAAATTAAGTCCTCCACATCAATCTTACAACAAAATTCACACACACCTGATCTTCCAACAGTTTCCATGATAGTTTAGAATACAGGCTATGTTACATAACATTACCTAGTCCAAAACAGTTTACATAATAAAACATTCAATTTATTCCTGTTTATCACACAAGTGAACTAAGCCACGCTTCAGCTAATATTCATGAATACAAGTAATTTTATCTACCCCACGACTCCTTCATGGTTCAGAAAAGCCATGCATGTGCATGAGTGTTTGCAAGCCTAGGATCTAAGCATGTACTAAACAATTTAATGATTCAGATTAGCAGGAAGATTCTGAAGAAAACTCTAAGAGAAGGTTTATATAATTTTGATCAGATATTTCTGCCCAACAATCTTAAACGTCCTCCTTTGCCATGTGTCAGACTTAGGGTACTTCACTCTACAGCCTAAAAACGTTCCAAGTTCCCACATCTTCCCTCTGAAGAATAGTTGGTGTTGAAAGACTAGTAAGTTTTCAAAGGATTTTGGAACACAGTTCCATCCCTAAAATGATTCTGAAAAATGTGGACCCTACAATTAATGCAAAGCATTTAGCAACTCTAGTAGTTGCAATATTTTTATTATTTTGTGGGAGTAGGAGTCAAGTCTGTGCTTAACCACACCCCTGTCCTAACTGAAGCACTTGCCTTGCCATCCTTTGTTACCCTTCTACAGCACTACTGAAGCTGAATATTGAAGGAAAATAAGGCCTAAGCCCAAAGGAGCACAATGAAATTTGCAGGATGGGGCAGGGGATGTGAGGGCATGCCATCTGTCTAACTCACCTCCTCTGGCTCGATCAGCTTGAACTCCATGCCTCGGCCAGTCCACGCTATGAAGTGAGAGTTTGATGGATCATCCAGCAGAGCTACCAGGAACTGCCAGAGCTGGAGCGAGCCGCGCCGCTGATACGTGGGACCTTCGCGGTACATGCCTGGCTCCTGTTTGACATCACCTGCACACAACAGCAACCACATCAGAGGGGCAATGCCCTGAAACACCATTGCTTGGTTTGTCAGATAAACTGGGGAAGCAGTCTTTAGGGTTAACAAAACAGAGGGAAGAATCAGCCACCCTCAAATGAAACATTCCCCTGTTTGCTGGGGACTTACAAGAATATATTAATACACTAAAAAACTCTTAAATTCATTCATGATTTATGGAAGCCTCACTAAGCTTCTCCCCATGTAGTTTTGATAATGCAAATCTCTTGCAAACCACTTTGTAATATGCTCTCTCTGAAAGAACAAAAACTATTTTTGAGACAACCCCAATACGTGAATAACTGTGTTTGTGTACTATACTCTGCACAGGCCCCAGTTTTGGTAATGTAATGTATGCTTCATAAAGCTGCAAAACCCTATTGAGTGAAGCTTCTCTCACATGCAAATGCTTCTAAGGAAAATTTGGTAAAGCATTTGACTCGGACTTAAACAGCAGGGACTTTACGTATAGGCATGTAAATCCTGCATTCGAGTTCCTCTGTGGCATACTGGACTTGCATATAAGCACAAATTACTTTTACTCACATCTACATATTAAATTAGTATTCCCTCTGAAAAGCAGTAAGTTAACTTTTCAGAAATTTTAAGTCTAGAGAAACCTTTTAAAAATATCAATAGCATTCTAGTAGCTGTTTCACAAATTGCCAATGGAAAAACCATCCTGCTACATCCAAACTGTCCTTGTTGTTTTTAAATCATATTCATACTGAACAACTCATGCAAACAACAACAGCTGAAAGGTGTGATGCTGAAGCAGACAGTATTTTTTTTCTCCACACAATGACTACAGTCCTTTATATACTGGTAAAATTCTTCATTTCAACTATCAGAACAGCAAAAGCCTCCAATAAACAGTGTGACCTGTTTAATAACGAAAGTCAGGAATTTATAATCAACCACAACATTAGGATGCTCTGACAGCCATTACAGAATGGCTCTGTGTAGTGAAAGACAGAATAATAATATTAAAAATGGAGCACTTCCTTTTGTAATCAGGAAAGAAAATTGAGTCAATAGCTGTGGAAAACAAATAAATCAACGCAAGGCTTTTCGGTTTATGTGAGGCTCAAGTTCCAGTCCTGAAAGGCCTTCTTTTTCAAGGACAGATTTTTTTCTTGTAATGATAGCTGAGCAACATGCAAATAGCAAGTGCAGTATTACACAGGATCAGATTCTTTCCTTGCGCTGATCTTTGATTTCAAATGAAGCAGCTGAGAATCTACTTCTGAAACATCAAGACTAGTCCTGGGTTTACCCACTTTTTGTTTTTCTGGCCAGAATATGATGACACATCTGCTATTTTTCCCCTCAAAACATAATGCTACAAGTATAAACACACCTATTTGCATCATGACATCAATCTTCTAGAGTACAAGGTGTTCTCTCGATGGACAGTCACAGAAATTAGCAGCAGACTTGTTTTGCAAACACACGAACACTTCCCAGCATTTATTTCTTTTACTGTATTTGTATTTCTTTTTCATTTTCATTCCCTTCCCTGTATAAATTCCAAACTAACCAAAAGGTTTTTCAGGGAAGACATAGACAAATGCTACTCCTAACAAGTTTTAACTTCTTGTAGTACAGGGTCTGATCCCATTCCCATAAATGTACATATTAATTTGACACTGATACTCAGATCAGATCCACAATCATTTGTGGGCAACAAAAAAATACCTGACACAGTGTGCTTTAAAAAAAAAGAAAAAAAAGAACAAGCAAGTTCACATTACAAAGCCTGGGTATAACTCAGACTATGAATAAATCACCCTTTCCATTAATGTGTCAATGCAGTGACAATGCAATACTGGATTGAGCAATCTTCAGTTAGGTCTAATTTTGTTTAAAATTCTTTATCTATTTCTTACCAACACCAAAATACATGTGATACTCTGTTTGAAGAATGTGCAATTCTTTGGGTTACTTTCAGAATCTCCAGATCTTCAGCAAACACAACAAATGCTGCTAAACTTGCAATAGTTTTGTAATCCAGAAGTGATTCTCAGGGGAAAACAAAACAAAATAGGAGACAAACACCAATTCTCCAGCTCTACTTTTAGCTGTGGTCAGAAATTTGTTCACAAGTTTATGAGGAAGTGTCTAATCTTTCCTGCTAAAATAAATAAAGCTGGACATACACACACTAACACAAAAGCTACACTAACAACACCACACCAGCATGCATACACTAACATAATGCCATTCTTGCAAATCTAAGTAATTGGTCTCCAAATTACTTCCCAAAGTTGCAGACTAACAGAGTCCCTGGCAAGAAACACGGTGTCCATCTACTTTGCTCATAATGAAATAAATCTGAAATCAACTGAGTTACACCAGGAAACTGATTTTACGTCAGAGTAACTGAGGATAATTTGGATCATTCATTTTAATTGACCTCAGAATTCCTCTTTAAAAAAAAATCTGTTGTAATTGGTAGTGTTGTGAACAGAGTATTGATTTGTTATCAATCCCACAGAAAAATAAACCACTAGTACATTCAACCTAGTGCAAATACATTGGCACAAACACAAAAATGCCCTATACACTAACTCCCCCCTATTCATCACTTCACAGACAGCAAGACAAGAGGCTTAATCCGCAGTAAAACCAAAGCTGCTGCTTTCTCCACTGTTTTGTTAATTATAAGAACAGCTTTCATTAAATCTCAAACAACAAGTAGTATGTGATCATCAGTGCAATGGAAATCCTCCTATTACTTCTCAACAGTACAGGAACTGAGTTCCTCTGCCACAACTCTGGATGCAGCATCTTTTGCTGGCAAAAGTCGAATGACATCCTATTGAACAGGAGACTTTGGTTTCAAGAGACAAAGGTCAGCTTTGGTTGGGCGCACCACAAATGGTGTGTTAAGGAATCCTAAATTGGAACGTTACTGGGCTTTTTTGATCAGCAACAGAGAAAAGTCCCTCATCTCTTTCTTTTTCATCTCCCTGCACAGGAAAAAGAGAGATGTGTCATACATACCGTCAAACTTCTCTGGAACAACGCAAGTGTCATCATAAAACTGCCTAGGTCCCTTTTCATACATACAGCCTGTAAGTTAAAAAGAGAGAGGTGTTTATATAAAAGATGCATGGAGAAAAAAGAGATCACAGGCTTAATGCCAGAGGGAACACTAAGTTAGACAGGAATCAGATTAATATCCCACATCCTTTACACACCACCCAATCCCAACATTTTGGCCTAAGTACAAGGGTGTTTAATTAACGTATGCATTCCCAAAAGACTGTTAATCTCCACCTGCTAAAATGAAAAAGCACCCATTTTTCTCTATGATTTATTACCAAATGTTTGTCTCATTTCCTGTTTGAACTAGAATGGCTTTGACTTTTAACCATTAGTTCCTGCAGGTCTTCTCTCTGCAAGACTAAAGAAATACCACTCAGCATTTCCTCCTTGCACTCACAGAAGTCACCCCTCACACACAGCTCTTGATGTTCCTTCCAACTAAGATAATTTTGTAAAATTTTATTTTGTCATTAAAAGACAAAACTCTCTGCAACCCAGCAGTCCTTCTGGCACACCCTTCTGTGCACACTCCTACTATTCCCTATTATGCTAATATTTTGCTTAACCAGAGCTGTATAGCATATCAGTATCAGTCTCACCAGTGCAACTGAGCGAGACAAAACATCTCCTCTCCTGCCACCCTACTTTTGACTGCCTGTGTTACAGAAGGCTTCTTTGCCTTAAGGTTACAGTGGTTGCTTGGGTTGGTTTTCCACTGTGAAGCTGAGGAGGAGGAGGCCCATCTCAAAATCCTTTTTCCCAATATATTGTTTCCCGGTTCCACAGGCCAGGTCTACATTCATGTTTAAAAAAAAATTTGTTTAATGTGCCCAGATTACCAAACAATTCAAATTGCTTTGTGTGACTGCCCTGTCCTGCCTGTTATTTACTGCTCTATCTTTGTGCCATAAAGTTATCTATTAACTTTGTTCCATATCTTTAGTGAAAATATTGAATAGCAACACTCCTGATATCAATTCCTACAGAACTGTAATAGCAACAATCCATTCAGAGATGATTGCCCAGTGACAGCCTCTTTTAGATCTGTCAGTTGGCCAGGTCTTAATGTATTTAATGTGTACTTTATTGATATTGCTTTGTGCTAACTTCTTAATCAGAATGTAATGCAGAGGCAAATTGAATGCCATAAAAAGTCTAACTATATGATACAAACATCTTTATCAATCAAAATTTTATTTTCAGCAAGGAACAGAATCAGATTTGACATGACCTTTATTCTGTAAAATTATGTTGATTGATTTCCAAATACAGAAAAATAGTTAGCAAACATCACTGCTTTTTTTATGTCATTCATAAGAATTTTGCCACCTCCAACTCCTTATGAGAGCGTAACATTGCTAAGATTGGGTTTCCCCTAACTGTTCTGTGATTAAAACTCAAAACCTTTTGCCATTAGCCCTGTAGTTTGCGGATTTTTTTTTTGATGCCTCTCACCTCCCTTATCAAGTTTCTATACTTCATATAATTTCGTATAACAAGACTTAGAAATTTCTATCTCCTGTTTCACCTTCCTTGTTAAACACTATCATTTATTTCTTTGTTTTCTGTCTTTATTTCAACTCAGAAGCAGATGGGATTTTAGCCAGATGTGTTATCTTTCCAATTGTGTCTTTACACCAGCAAATGAAGTCTTCCTGGAAGATATTGATTCACACACATCTGTCTGGATTCTCATGAATCTCAAAACCAGATTCCTCATGTTTGTAAAATTTGCCCATTGGAAGAAAAAGAAATAAACCCTAAACAAACAAGCAGAAAATAATATATTGATAAGACAGCTAAAGTAAAACAAGACAGTGGAGGGTATAACCTCTCTTTTAGTCATATTAGTTCTGTTGGACCTCTTATTTTTAGTACATATAAAGTACTTTCACTCAGAATTATTAATTTTGACAATTATGTAAACTCTGTCCCACTGAAATCATTGGGAGTTTTGGTGCTTGTCTCAATTTGGGCATAAGATACATCAAAACATTGCAAAAATAATAACAAAAGAAAAAACCTAAACCTTCACTGAATTTAAAGTATAAAACGGATTACTTAACACAGTTAACTGAGCCTGTCATGCTAACAGCCTGGAAAATATCACTTGAGCAGAATGAGTGAAACAGACACATTTTTAAGCATCTCTTCCTTTCAATTGCTAGAGGCTTTGAAAAGCAGAATAAGTTCATAATATAATTGCTTCTATCCTGATCAACCCATGGCACTAAAAGAAACCACAAAAAAGTCAGTGCATCAGAAACTCAAGACTGAAAAGGGAAAGAAATATGATGCAAGTTATCCCAGCAGCAGAATTAAACCAGTGAACCCCAAATCCCTCCAGGCTTTTAAATTTTTTACATTTCACTCATACAAAAGTGATACATAATAGAAAACTTAACTTCTGTTCTGTTTGGATGAGCCAGGAAGCCTTCTTGCCTCATGTAAATGGAATGGCAACTAGGCACTTCTGAAAGGAGAAGATGACAATGCAAGTCAAAAGACTGTCTGGAATTAAAATTGTACAGGTTATCAACGAGACAGGCTGCAGGCAGAGGAGCAACAAAAAAAGGATGCAAGTTACAGTGAGAGGGAACCTGTCAACACACAGACAGCATTTCAGAGCAGCACACACAACGCATGGCAAAGGAGAAAATCTTGATGTGAGGATCATAGATCCCATCTCACATAGGCACTTGAACCCCAAACCTTTTGTAATAAACTTGGCTAAAAGCTGACTCCCATGGCAATTACACTCTAGACCATTCACAGACAAAAAAATCCACACCAGTGACCATGAATATTTTAAACCCCGTGCTTGTATATCTATCTTTGTAACTAATTCAACCCAAATTTTTAATCAGTTGCACTGAAAAGACTGCCAGTCACACCAGAGACTTATAAACTCTACATGAACACAAGGAAAGTCAAAGTGAATTCAGAGTAGGATAATGCTTTTTAGACTCTGGTTAAGGACTTGAAGGGTTAATGAAATTTTCTGCAACTGCTAAGCATTTTATTTAGGAATTTAGATCTATCTATATTGCTCTCCACTTGCACATGTTGAAAACAAAAATTATACCTTTCAAAAAAACAAAAAAACCCAGAATAAACCTGTGTATATTGTAAGTAATACTGATATTTATTTTCTATTCACCACCTCTATTCAAATCTGCAAGAAGAATGAGAAAAGGCAAACTGAACTAATGAAAAAGGTATTTTTTAGATATATTTCTTTTTCTTCCCTGCGTCTTGCACTGTCCCCAAGTAGCCACATCCTGTGCACAGGGACTTGCAAACAGAAACACACCGTAAATATTTGCCCTTCTAGATCACATTTAACCTACTTCTTGGATATCAAAAGTCTTGCTTAACAAAGTCTATTTGATCTTGTGATGAACTCCTACCCTAAGCTATGCAATCTGTTACCAGTAACTTGTAACTCTTTAAGAGATGCAAACAGAGGTCGAAAGAGCAGACATTATTTTTCCAACACTGCCTACAGACTCTTTCAGACTGTGATTCCAAATTTCACTGTTCACTGACTAGTGATGAGTATCAAAGATTTGGCAGGATAAGAAAATGAGGTTTTACACTGACTTCACAAACAAGTGAAACACAGGGCAGTAATAATAAGTTTCCTCTAACAGTCCATGGTCCCTCTTGCACATCTGTGCCAAGCTCTTCATTACCTCCTCTCTCGATGAAACGCTCAGTGCCTGCCTCCTCAGGCCTAGAGAATTTCTAATGTCTCAGGCAGCTATTCTGAGCAACCACAGGAATCAGTGACTCAGTGATCACCCGAGTCAAGTATAGCTCTGCAGACTAGAAGTCAAGGCTACAAGCAGTGCTTCACCTGCAAGGAATCATTCGTGTTACCAAGTAGATTGAATTCTAAGGAGAATGGAAAAATCTACGTAAAAAAGAGGAAGTTGTAGAACTGAAACAGATGCTATTTTCTATTTTAGGTAAAAATTCTCTAGTATTGGCAGCAAAGCCCTTTTTGACTCATGAACTCCACTCTTGCAAAGTGATAGAGCAGAGTATACTGAATAAAGAATTATGCACTCATCCACAAAGTTGTCTTCTTAGCCAATTCAGGGTTTCATCTCCCATGCTCCTAAGTCAATTATAATTAACATCTGGAGTCTCTTTAAGGCAAGCATTGTTTGTACGAACGTTACTTAATCTTCTGGTTAGCTTGTGCTTAAACAGTCCACAGAGGACCAAAAAAATACAGCAAGGAAGAGTTTATTTCTCGTAAAGTAACTAGAGTCTTGTTATCCTAAAGTGCTATCAGTTAATTTATGACTATCAGAGTGGGTCAGACTCTAATCAAATTGTAGAAACATTTCCAAAGTGATTATTCAATCAAATGACTAACATGGTTAATTAGGAGCCATAAACATTGCTCTGAAGTTCATCAAAGTAATGACTTGCCCAGAAAAATTACTGCTAATTAAATTGCCTGCTGCTTTCATTTCTACCTTATCTAATAAAAAGTCCAACCAATGAAATTTAGTATTGCAGTTTTAAATTGTACTAAATGCTTGACTAAGACCCAGAAGTATTTTTACAGGCTAAGCGGAGCTACTTCAAAAGAAAACATTTTAGTGCAGAAATTACAGAGCAATTATATGTTTTCTTCTCCTTAAACCATTGTTTCAGACAGAAGCAGGCATGAAATACTTCCAGGGCAAGATCCAAGTGTTTGAGGAGACTGATTTATCACCTTTTTGCAAGTTTTAGTCTTTGAAGAAAAATGTGCCTGGTTTCAGACAAACAACAAGCTTAGTTCAGACTGTTAATGAAATGATTCCCATTGTAAGGTTATATCAGCTCAAGAACAGCAGAACCCGTTTAAAAATCCACAACAAACTACCTAAAACTATGGAAATGTAAAAATATTACTTATCTTTTATTATCAGTTTGGAATACTTAGGGATCATTCTTCGTTGCTCTTCTTATTAACAGAAACACAGCAGTCATCTTAAAACAATGAATGTGGTCCTATATCACATATCATTAAACCATTTTTTTCCCCAATAGGTGCTGTTTTAAAAATTACATGTAATCTAGGCACTGCAAAAATGCCTTCTCATCCGGGACTGTCACAGAGAAAAATAATGGAAATAAGCTCTGCTGTGCCTTTATCAAAATACATCCAAGCAGAAAAAGCCCAAACAGACTTACTCAGGACAAGAAAAATCTGCTATTGAATTTAGCAGGCACAGGTTCTAAGTTTCAATTATCGAGTAAGATACTTGACTGGTCCCTTGGTAAGGTAGTTCATATTAATTATCATGTCAGAATTTAATGGGTTAGGTTGTCTCAGCCCTGTATAACTCACAGCAGGTAAAGAATCCTTAAATCCTCTTTTCTGATTGTTTTTCAAAGATAAGGATGAGATTTCATTCCCACAATCTTACCCTGCACAGAAAAAACCAGAATTGCAGCCTGTGTCCCTATCCAGAATAGACACAGGGAAGATGGAGATTCTGCAGGCAAAGGGATGAAATGAGTCACTGTATTCTATGGGATGAAGTGACTGACTGTCTTCTGAATGAAGCAGAGCAAAGCAGGAACTGGAAACCTGAACCAGGAATTATTTTTCACCCGTTCCTATTTCTGACCTTACACAGCCTCCCTAACTAAAGGACAGGTTGTTATGTTACACTCCAGCTCTGAACTACTTTTTGGTTCAGTTTAGCAACATCAGCTGAAGATATGGAGGTCCAGGGCACACTGCATGTGCTCGTGACAAAGCACAGTGTGATACATAGGCATTGCACTGCACTCGTGCATGTGCAGAGGAAGAGAGGTGCAGATGGAGGCTAAGGCACAGGCCATCTACACAGGGATGACAACAAGACTGGAACCTTTTTACTGTCTTCCTGCCTACTTTTCCCACTTTCACTTTGTTACCAAGTAAGTCATATTAGAAGCAGTTTCCATAAGGAACTGCTCCAAAAGGAGCTGTTCCCAAAAACTTCGAAGGGACTTCACTGACAATCCTGCAATTTAACTCATACCATGTCTTCCTAAATTGTCCTTTTGGTCTGAAAAGTAATAACATGAATTTTGGTCCTTATTTCAGCAATTCAGAGTTCGTGTGTCTATACAGATAGACTTAAATGCGCTGCTTGTCCTCCCTTTGTGCTGTTGGGCACAGAAGGGCACACACAAGCCCCTCAGGTAGCTGGGACAAACCTGGCTCCCAGGTGTCATTCCCAAGTGCCAGCCTGATCCTGTGCTGCACCCACTGTGAACAAACCAGCCATCCCTTTGGTGCCTTGCAGAGCTTCCCTTGCACAGTGTGAGCGCTCCTCTGCTACATGGACAGGTGGCTGGTGTAGTGGGAGAGATTTTTACCAAGTGCAGAGAAAAAAGTAGCCTTTTAAAAATAAAATGTTCAAACTAGAACACATCATGCTTTTGGCACTAAACTGAAAACACACAATTGCACTGCAAATAATTTTTCTGTCCGTGGATTTCCAAGAGCACTGACAAACTGTTTACAAAGGAGCACTTCATCCAGCACTGAAACACATTCAGCCTCCTGGTGGAAAGCAGCTGTTTACCACACCATTGAGAAGTTCTGACCAGCTCAAGGGTGAAGATAATAATGAAATCACCAGAAAACAGGGCCTTTTTAGGCAAGAAAGGCAGTTCTTCAAACTGGATTGCAACAAGTCGCTAAGGTAGCACCAGGCATCACTAAGAAAAATGCATGATTTGTGTTTTGTAGGGAGAAGTAACAAATTATTCTTTTGGATTTTTAAACCTGCAGAACACATTAAGATTAAAAGTCATGTCTCCCCGAAAGGAGACATTCAGGTAGAAATACTGGAACCAATTACATTCTCCCTATACAGGAATTGCTTGAGCATATTTCACCACTCAAATGCCGGTGGGTAAAGTTTTAGTTCAACCACCTTTAAAAGCATTATCTCCTCACAAGCTATGTAATGAACAGAGTCCTACAAACTGGTAAAGTCCTGGCAATGCAAAAGTCAGCATTATTTTTTTCAGTAGCAGATTCAGCATAAAAATATAGGTGCACTGAAATTACATGGGTGAAAACAGACAACTTCTCAAAAAATCAATTTAAAAATTAAGCTATTTTTCCCCAAATCATTATCCAATTTAGAAACATTCAGAATGGAAAGTTTTATTCATTTTCTCTGTCACCAACCTTTGCACCAGAAATCTAGAGAAAAAAACAAAACAACTTACAAGTATGTGCACTCAGAGATACACATACACTTCCTTTTAAAAAATAGCTGATTAAAAATTGTTAAGTTTAATTTCTTGCACCTCACTTCACAAAAACTTGTCAGAGAATTAGGTTTGGCCCCACCGACTCATGTCAAAGTGGAAATATTACACACTTACAGAAAAAAACTTAAGCAAACAGCTTCCTTTCCACAACTTTGGTTTTTAGATCTATGACAACATCTAATGCATTTTGTGAGACCAGATGTCAACAGCCTGTCTAGGCGATGTGTAACTTTTTGTACAGCAGAACAGGAAAACAAAGGCTCATACATTCAGCTCTGAATTGAAATTCCACATGGAGCTGATCTTTTGAACATACTTTAAAATCATGTATTTGCTTTTATTAACCTCAGTAACTGTAAAATGTATCTTAAACATTGCTCTCCTTTGAATTAAACAAAAGACAGCAGTATTTTCTCTCTCCCTCTCTCCTTTTGTTGGTAATCTTACTGCAAAAATGTCTGTGTTGCTTTTTCTCCCCCACCCCATCCCCTGCCTGTAAAATCGAAGTTGGACAAACACTGCACGGCTGAAGTGACATATTTGAATGGAATTCAGACCAACCAGTTCCTGTTTATGTTTCTGATTTGAGAATGTAGCCTTCTCATTCACTATACATTAGAAACACACCAAGGCCATAAATGGTGTCAGGTTGCAGGCAGGCAGGGCCAAGCAGCATTAATCATTACTTTAAGGCAACTGGCAAAAGCAGCAGCTGAGGGAACACTACACCCTTCAGCTCCGCATAAATGGACATTCCAGGGTTTGGCGTGTGTGGGTTGGCTCTTTTTTTTTTTTTTTCCCCCTTCAGCATCCATTTTATGAATGAAACTTCAGGCTGCACAGAGTCCATTCATATAAAAGCTATGCTCACAGGGCTCAGTCTCTTGGGATCAATTGGTCTTGGGCAAGGCTGATGTGATTGGTTTAAGGCAGGCTTCAGCCTTCCATTACTGATTTAAAATGCAGCCTGTGTCCATTTGACCTGCCTTAATGCACAAAGAGTAAATCCAGACTGCGCTCTCAATCCTCAAATCAAATCATTAGCCAGTGCCACTTACTGTAACTGTAGATTTACAGGATATTTATCCATTTCTTTGAAAAACAGGGACTGCAGGACAATTTTTCAGATCTTATTGTCTGCTTTGAAAACAAAAATACATGTATGGTCTCCTGCCTATATACTCACATTAACTTGGTGTTCAGGTTTTCCTTTGTTCATGAAGATAACATTGCAAAATTAATTCTATTCGAACTACAGTTTTATTTCAGACAGAATTAGCAAATACAGAAAATCAGCTAGATTGAAAGAAAGTGAAAGGGTAAATTTCTGCCTTTCACAGCAACCTTCTGAAGTCCAGGTTCCCCAAGTTTCCCTGTCAGATGCTCTTATTTTCTGCTGTTACACTGTTCACCAGCAGATTTGTGTTTTAAGAGCAAGTACAAAGTCCAGCACAGCTTAACTACTGTACAAAATCCATACTCGCTCACTGAAGCAACACAGCAAAAAACAAGTTCGCAAAAAACAAGTTCCCAAAAAACAAGGATGAAATATTTTAAACCACAGGGAAAACTGCAAAACCAAAATCAAGGAGGGGAGACTTCTTAAACCTAATTCAATAGCAAAACCCCATCCCTTCTCCCCTCCTGCCTTTATGCCAAAAGGATTTTCATTGAGAAAAATTGTACTTCTGTGCATAAGAATTTCTTTAAGGCTATAAGGAGATGCAGTTTTGAGAAGTGTATATTGAAGCACCATATCCAGGAAAAGGATGGTGTCAGTCCTGTTTCACAGAGCATTTTATAAAAGTGCTTTAAAAATACTGCAAGTATTTGCAGCCTGATTAAAAAAAAAAAAAAAAAAAAAAAAAAAGAAAAAGGAAAGTTACAAGGAATTTGAGGAAAAGATTAAGCAGCTGGAAGATTTTTGAAGCAAGATACAAGATCTCAACGAGTCACACTGACAGAGCATAGACACAATCTATCTATGACAATTTAGAGGTAGTACATAAATACCAAGAAATTGTTAACGAAGAGGCGTAGCTATGAGCAAGGAAATGGAACTGATCAAAGAGAAAATTAAAGCTTATAATCAAGAAATATTTCTTAACTGTGAAGTCTATTTGTCTGTGAAATAATCTCCCAGGGGAAAAATAGTAGTAATAATACTTAGCACTCACACAGCACTTTACATTTTCAGAGCACTGTACAAAAAGTAACCAATATGATCAAAAACAGTAGTAGAAGCACCATGAGTTGTGTCATTTTAAATGCTGGAATGGTCAGTGCACTAGAGAATATCCTGGAAAAAGCAAACCAGCACTGTCTCTGACTGAATTTCTCTCTTCACACTAGCATCTCCAAATATCGAAACTTTGCCTTCAGAAGTACAAGAGAATAACCAATTGTTAAAAAAAGAAATGGGGGAAAGAAAGCAACCTGCAAATAAATATAATCTGAACAAATAATTTTTTGCCTTGTGAAATTTCAGTTCAACAGTTTGTTTTACGCTATTCGGCAAACTCCCAAATGTAAGAATATGTCGGCTGATGCCTAGAGAAGAATGTGCTACTAGGGACCTTTTTCCACGTCAATTCCCACTGACTTGCTTTTCAAAAAACACCTCATCAGGTATTTGAGAGGACTCTTGCGTTTTATTCTGTTTCCCGTCATTAGGTAGATACATTTATAACATGGATGGCAGAATGATACCAACATTCTAGATCTGTAAGAGCAAACTTCAGAGCTTAATAAATGTCATAATTAACAACTTCCTGCGCAAATGTTATACGAATCCTTTGCTGCAAATGAATTATGGCACAGCATTTTGCTTTGGCACTCACGTCTCGAGTGCACAGGTCAAAACTATTTGTGGGAGGGAGAGCCATGCTGCAAACAGCTTAGCAGGTGGAGCCCCTCCTTCATTTCTTACAGGGGCTGGAAGTTGTCTACCTATCGAGGCAGAAGTTTTCAAGAAAAGAAAAGATAATACAGCTGAATGGTCAGGTTTAGGCCTCAGTAAAGCTCATTGCAGCTCCAACAAGGTTTTCTAAAGTAGCCACATTCCTTCTGCCAGATTTTTGGTATTACATATTTTTATACTGCCCACACTGAGACCCTAATCTGATGTTCCCACACTTCTTCATCTAGAATTACAAAGAAAGTCCCTAGGAGCTACGATTTACACATATGAAGTACCTAATGTTCTTTTAAAAATCACCCAGTTCTAACAGGGTATCCAAACCAAACAGGTTTATATATAAGATTTGTCTCTTGGCCTCCTCTCATTTCTCTTAACAGAGGGGCAGATCCCCATCCATTCTCACATGCCAACACAAGGTATTTGCTTGCAAGGCTTCAGGAATTAAAGGGATGAGCAACTCAGAAAGCAAGACATGGAGGCTAATAATTCTGTCTGGAGAGCTCATTCTTTAAGTGATGTGACTAGTGTCTTGGAAGTGACAGGGAGAGAATCCAAATTTTCTAAGGTCTGTTCAAGCGTATTAATTGTGAGGCTACCCTGAAATGAAACTGTGAGAATAGTGCTATAATGCCCCTAACACCTTCAGGAAATACTGAATCTATCTAAATTTCAACAGAAAAAAATCCTAGCAATCAGTAAGAAATACATGCAAGCAATAATTCCTCCTCTATTTAGCTCCATTACCATTGCGTGACAAATTTCAGTTTCCAAAGACATGGTCACAAAAATTTCTCAGCCAAAACAACTTTCAATCAGGCAAAACAAAATACGAGATTTAAACTCAATATTTTAAGATGCCATTTTAAAACTTGATTTTTAGTATTAATTGATACATACACAGCTAGAGTCATATCTTAGTATACTTGCAAATACACTACATCATGTAGGAAGGACTAAGCCTGTGAAGATCCTGCTCAAAAATAAAGCCCAGAAGAGATGAGCAATATCAATTTTGGCCTTTTTGGTTAAGTACATGAACACATTACTGAATTCCAGAAGTGCTAACTGTACAGGAATGCCCGCTATGAGGCCTTGTAAACAAAGGTCTTAGGAAGCCTTTTGGAGCACATTCATTAATAATGGAAAATATCAAAGCTCTGTACATCCTTGGCTGCACTTCTGTGCCTAAAGTTGTTAGATTTACCATTAAGTACTATATATATCTGATTATGAGCCATGAAAAAAAATCCATGGCAGAAAATGTCTGATTGAACATATATGATGCACTGTGACTTCTAGAAGTGTGGATGGATAAGGAAGAGCCTCTACTCTGTTGACATTTTTCTTTTTCCATTATCTCAAACATCTCCATTATCCCTATTCTGCAGTAGAAATTGCATACCTGCAATTACAATTACAACTAATTGATCTGCCATTTCCCATGTCATAATTAATGTCATGTTTTAATAGAGTTGTAATCATTCTATAATAATGCTTTTCATTCATCAGCTTCCCACAAAGTATAAAAGAATAGTGCACAAAAGCAATGAACTTTTATGAGCCCCTTTCAAAAACATCCTAAAAGAAACATCTCAGTGCATTACTATGAACTTTTTAAATATGTTTCTATATTCTTATCTGAGCTGCAATAAAATACAATGCAAAAAAGACTTTTTACTCCGGCATTCCTCCTTCCCTGCACATCCATAGGTGAAAAATTAAATCAATGATTCAGTGACAAATACATTATGTTTCCTAAGGGGTTATTTAATGTACTCTTAGCAAGGATGGAAAATTATGGTTTCTAGAGAACAGATGGTAACAAGACAAAATATCAACAGACCGCAGTTGTTGACTGCAATTTATGGAGTATACAGATGTGTCAACTTAAATGCAGTGATTCTGAGGCCAATAAAAGTACTTCCTGATACCAACAGATTAATTTTTCATGACCACTGGTTACACAGCTATTACATTTTTAAAAACTAATCATTCATCTACAAAAGAAACAACAATTTTGCTTGAAGATCATTATTATAAAGTGGAATGTAGTTCTCGCTGACACAAAATAAATAGGCATGACAGGACTGGATACAAGTTTGTACATCTTCATTTCAGAATAAAATTTCCTGCTTTTTTCCATAAAGAATATTCCAAAGAAAGTTGAATGCTAGCAGCCAATCCAGATTTAAAGTAACAGTATGCAATAGGGAGATCCCACTTCTGAGCCAAATACATAGCATGTTTACAAGAAGGCCTTTTTTGGACCTTTAGTTTAGCAGGATAAATAACAGTGCTTGTGAAGGTTGCAAGGGACTGGTAGTGCCTGAAGCTCCAGTCCCCCCTTTATTATCTACTGCCACATGAACTACACAGTCTCTCCCAAACTGTTCTGTAGGACTAGAAATACACACCTCCCAAAAGCCACAAATCACAGAAATTTCATCAATGAATGGGTTGAGTTCTAGACCTGATCCTTGTAATCCGATTTCCTTTTCATCTTGTTTTATATTTCAGCTTGGAGAAATATTTCCCCTCCCCGGTCCCTTCGTTGTATAAGGCTAACTCAAATTTACCTAAGGATTGGTTCTTTGCTTGTCAAGAATAAGAAAGGAGAAAGCAGCTCTACTTTCCAAATTCCCCCATTTTAACATCTAGATCAAATCTATATCAAGCACTTTACATTAATGATACCAAAAAATACTCCACCAAACAGACAGTGCTAAGTTAGCTACAGAAAAGAAAATATAACAACGGTTCTACACTATATCAAATTGCAAGATAGTTTGTCACGAGCTAAAATTTCAAAGGACACTCAGCAGCCATGTAGCCTCTGGAATATAAACTGCAAAACATCTATCCAGGGACTGAACCAGAAGGAAAGCCCTGGGAGTACAGCAGTATCAAGAATAGGGAGACAGACTGAAGTCAGACAGAGCCATCCATTCCCCCTGCCCAAGTCAGCATGGATGTGTACAAAAGAGATGTACCCTCCTCCAGAAGCACAGCTGGGATATGCTGAAATCCCTCCCTTTCAATGATGTGGCATACACAAAGCAGGGCAGACGCAGAAGAGGAACTGCAGGAGGAAGAGAAGCTGCAGAAATCACTTACACTAAAACTGAAAAAAATTTTGATTGCATTTTCTTGGATCCATACCAATCAACTGTTTAACCCCACCTAGTGCACTCCATATGTTTTAATCTCAGCTTCTTTCCATACCACCTTTCCAGCTTTCTTCTTTGTAGCTTCCTTTGCCTTTTAACTTGGTATTCATGAATAAACTTCTTTTTTGATTTCCTAATTCTCTCTCTTTTCCCAAGTATAAAATAAATATTATGTTGAAATTGTGCCAAACATTTACAATGTTATTACCCTGATTTATATTTCTATCCTTTCTATTGCTTATCTTTTATATTTTGATCAGAAACTATTGAGAGCAGACTCTGCCACCACCTCCTCTGTTTTGAACTGTCTGTAGAGCAATAAGGTTCCATTCCAGTTGCCCCATAAGCACAATCATAATAAACATTATTAACAGCAACAGTGTATTCTCTACATCAGCAACCTGGCATCTCAGATTATGTACTTCCACAAAACACAGCAGTATGCACAAACTGAGAAGCTGACACCAATTTGGCCGATTCTTCTCCCTCACCGGTTTTATAGCTGTATAAACCCCACTTCAGTGGAGTTACTCCTGATTTAAAGTAATGCAAGCAAGAGGAGAAAGAGTCCTCTATTTCTGGCAGACAAATGGAAGAACTCACAGAATGGAGCACACAAATTCAGAGGTCAAAGATGAGATAGTACAGAACAAGTTCCCTCTTAAGAAAGCAAATTTGCACCCATGACTTTCTTCCACGACTTCTTTAACCTGTACACTTTCTAGACGGAGATTTCTAGAAAATGAAACCCTTTTAAGAACAAGCAATGTGGCATGAGTCACACTGTATTATGTAGCAATTTTAGTACTTTGTAAGCTGTCTCAAACATAATTTGTGAGACTTAAGCATCAAAAGAGCACATTTCAATTCATATCATCAAAATATCAAGAGCACTGGCTTGGAGTCATATATTCCTTTGCTATGCAGAATGAAAGGAGAATCTCACCTACCTGAATCATATGCAAAATCCCTAGGTTCCTGTTTAATCATCAGAGGAGGGGGGAAATTTTGACTGGCTGCACTGCCAACCATAGCGTTGTGTTCATAAACTGGATCGTGGTACTCCTGCTTAAAACCTTGAGGCGGGAAAGGGATGTTTGGTTCAGACATCTGGCGCTGATATATTGGACGTCCTTCCCTTGGCATTGCCGGCAAAGGTGGGAAAGAATTGCAAGGTTCAGAGAGCTGGCGGCGAAATCTAGAACACAAATTAGAGAGGTCGTGTAAAGGACTTGAGCTACATTCCCTTTCCCAGAGATCTTCACAAGTCATTGCTAGTGGCTGTATAATTTTCTCAGGAACAAACATTTTGGTTATGATCATGCCAAGCGCTCCTGTCAGGATCACTTGCGTTGTACAACAGCGGCAAGCAAAGGAACAAAAATCTCACCTATTAATACCAGCCCTAACACCTGTCTCCATCACATCCTCTTTGCTTTCAATACCTTCTGTCAACAGATGAGGCAAACAGGAAATGCACCAGCTTCAAAACAGTAGAAAGACTGACGTTTTCCCACAGTAACATGAAGGAGGTGTAAGGTAGCATTCTCTGCTCTCTCACAAGGGTTAGCAACATCTTGCTCATACTCTAATTTACTCTTACCCATCTCACTGTTACATGGAAACCATTCTGACCACAATAAACACATTTTGAATAGTGTGTTGTCTGCTCTAACATTTGGAAACATCCCAGGGTGAAAGTCCACTGTTCTGTCCTCTCGGGGTAGTGCCATGAGAGATTGACTCAAAAGGATGGCACTGCATTCCAACTGTAACAGGAAGGGATTGTCAGCACCCCAGTAAAAGGAGAGGGCACAAATTTTTACTATGAGAATTAATTACTCTCCTGCCTTAACTTTTCCCCTTAGTAATTTCTACATGAAAGTTGTAATCCATGCAAGCCACACTTCCATTTGCCACTCCCAAATGCTCTTCAGTGGGCATAAAATAAGAGAATTCAGTTTTAAATTAACTTGATTTACATGCAATGCTACTGTCAAGAACCTGTGTGTGTTTTTTCATCCATAAAACCTATCTACCTGAACTAAAAGGCCTGAATGTAATTACTTGGACATCTGCAGGTTCAGAAGCATACAGAAGAGTACAAGGATGCTATTTTCCCACTGAGCCCTGATGAGCTGCATGATGTCTTCCTGTTATCTCCTGCAGATTACCACAGTAGTAAACCCCACAGCAGTAATAATTGTGTCCTCACTAATCAGCAGCAGATGCAATGTTCTTCCAACAAACTGCTTACTAGTCCTGTTATCACTTATTATAAACAAGACACACTTTAAAAAAAAAAAAAAGTAACTAGTGCCTTTCTTTGGAAGCTTCTTACTGTCACACTAAAAAAAATTAAGACCTAATAATTCTTGAGCTTCCTGTACTTTGGATCTGAACCAACTTTGGTTCATGCAAGCAAAAGACTTCCCCTTGGAGAAAACTCTGTGAGTGAAGCACAATGCAGGCGTTTGATTGCACAAGCAATACAACCCTTGACTATCAACTCATAGGTAATACATATTTCTATAACAATTTAAACTCTACTACCCTCTGTCATAATACTGCAGTAACTTGTTCTGACAAATATTTAGTATCATAGCTTAAATATAAATACTGTAGAAACTACAGAGATAGAAACTATTATAATGTAGTGGTGGAGACAAAATGAATTTTTCTAATGCTGCTGTAAATACTATAATTTTTACAGTAGAAAGAGTACTGCACTGTAACATTGGGTTTTGCAATTCCACCTACACCTGCAGAAAATAAACTTAGAAACTCAAATGTATTATGAAACAGTTAGGCTGACTGGCACTGCATTCATTTCCCTCTTTTCCTTTTTTCATTAGCCAAAAAAAGAAGCAGAAATTATCATTAAGAACTGTCAAGGAGTGAATCAGAAAATTGCAACTTGAAGATAAAATAAGAAACAGACTCACTCACAAAGCCTCAAAGGAAGTTAATAATACTTGTTGTACTGGAAGCTTTGTATGGAATCAAGCCATTTGTTTATACAAGTGGATTTGTTTCCTGTTGGTACTTGTTAGGACCACTTATCGTTCAGATACTCATGCCCTGTATGAAGATGCACGGGCTGTATGTGCATCCTATGCCATCAATACGTGTTCCAAAAAATTGTGCCTTGAGTTATAGACTCATACATGAACTCACATATGCACATCATTTATTTAAATGACATATTCTGAATACACTCATTGTAGTTGTATCTCACCTTGTAAACTAGGAAAATTTTAATTTCACAAAAAATATGAAGTACATGTTTGCTTCATACACAAGATTCAAAATAAATAAGAAAATTGGGGAAAATATCTTCCACTCCAATTCCACCTTTCTTTTAAAAAGGAGAAATATGATATTATTTTGTTGCTTGAGTCAGCTGTTTTGGACTTTATTAGAACACATGATGTTCTATAATAGAACGGAAGCATTAGTGCAAAATGCCCTAAAGAACATAAATATCAAGGATGGGGTGGGAGGGAGCAGAAATCATGTAAAGAGCCTACAAAGCTTGCACAGAGCAAAAGTTATGGGTACAGAAAATATACCAAGGTGTATGCAAATGTCTATAAATACTCAGGCTAGGGCTGACATACAGGTTCAGTGCTTTCTTTACAAGTTGCTTTATAACAGAAGATTTTTTTCATCTGAAAAATCTTACTACTGTTCTCTGCACGTAAGCCATTTAGCTTCTGCCGATTTCAGTCTCCCACAGCCTGACTTTGGTGTACATACAGAAACACATTTATCCAGCATCCTGTGATCTAAACCACTCCTGGCTTCACTGGGGGCCTCTGTGGTTAGACCACAGTCCACAACTGGGGTGGAGATGGGGACTATGGCAGGTGAAGGGGCCAATTCAGTATTTCTTCACTGCCAGAAGGGCTTGTAGAGAACCTTGGTGGTATTTAAAGCTATCTCAGCAGAGCAAAACCAGCAATATTAACCTTAACAACCTCCTCCAGAGGTTATCTGCACAAAAAGCTGGAGATAATAGCCCTTTTTAGAGCAGAAGCATGCAAATAACAGTCCCAACAACTGTTTTTCTTTTCAGGTCTTTCTTAATTTGATAATGGTTAAGAGGTAAGACAAGTTTCTGAACATATATATATATATATCTTTACGCACCATTGGAATTTTAAGTCTTCAAGAGCAATCACAATACAACATACAAAAACACATCCACGAAATAAAGGTTAGGGTAAACAGAATTCCACAAACAAGTGTTTGGACTGAAAAAACAGGGAAATCCACTGAGCATATCTGTTGTAAAACTGAGCTAAGAAAGATAGTTTTCTGGGGATTTCTAACATATCAAAACAAAAAAGGGTGACTTGAGGACAGTTTAAGCTTTAATTCTAGTCTCTAGCTCTTGTGGCTTTTACTCAGACTAATGTTATTTAAGCACAGTTTATGTTGGCATCTTTGTCTGAAATGCTGCATTACAAAAGGGCTTGGAAAAATGATCCACCCTTCCAAAGAATATTCTGAAGCAGGAACACTGTAACATGGCCACTTATCTTTTAGATAGGTGAGCTGCTTAGCAAGAGGCCAGATATTTATAGTTAGGAACACGCTTGCCAGTGACTTCATCACCTCATAGGGCTTTCTAGCCTCAAGTGAATCACAGAACTATAGAAGAGCCCAGTTAGAAAGGGATCTTGAAAGACTATCAGGTTCAACCTTTTGTGGGAAAGGGAGCCTAGACGAGATTATCCAGCATACTGCAATCACCCTCAAAAGACAATACCAGCAGGTAATTAAAATTCTGTCACTGCCAATACGAACCCCTATAGTAGTGCACCAAGCTGGGTGCCAGCCTTTCATAAACACACACATTTCTGACACTATGAACTTTCTGTTTTCACCTTGATGCCCCAACCTAAAAGGGAACAGCTGTGGGCAGGAAGCCAGTACTACCCCATAAAAGAGAGCTATAGCCACAACTGAAACACCTTGAGCATGGGTGCCTCAGGTGTTTTCTATTTTACCTGTGATCCATAGGGAAGCTGTTGTCTTGAATGGACTGGGATGGAGGGAGGTGGGTAGGGAAAACCCGATCAGGTTTAGGAGTCTGAGCGGAGTTTGGGGAGGCATGGTGCAGCGGTGACACGGGAGTGCTGGATGGCGTCGGTGGGTTGGAGGGCCTCATTCCCACTTGTGGTTTCTGATCATAGGCACTATTTGTAAGGCAAGGGAAAAGCAAGGCAGGTTATTTTTTCTGAAGAAAGAAGAAAAACCAAAACCATAGCATGTACATCCAGAAAAAAATCACCACAAGTGTCACATTTAGAAGCTTTTGATTATAGCTAACTTATTAACCAGTTTGGGGCAAAAGAATTCTCTACTTTACACAGAGAAGAGCACAGAAGTCATGTTAGAGGAAAGTGATTCAGCACAGCATTTTCTTCTCTGGGGCTCAGAAATGTATTTTTAAAGGACTCAGTCTTACAGTCGCATTCTAACAGGAAGTATACAAAATACATAAAAGTAGAAGCACCTGGACTAGAGCACAAAGAGCTGACAGTGCCTGTCAAGACTCTTTTTCTTTTGCACAAACCACAAAGTGAGACAGTAAAACAATACAGCTAGAGGGAAGGGATCTGACCCAGAAAAACAATGGTATGCTGGCTTAGCTACCCGTACTAGGATGTCAGCAGCCTCACCCGACAGGCTTTTTTACTCCTCTCTCTCAAAAATAAACTGCTGGTCCTACAAATACATAGATGTTATTTTCAAGGGTGTCTCAAATCAGGAAAGGACTTGAGAAGACTTTGATCATCCCTGTTTCAAACCAGGAGAAATGCAGACATCAGGAACATAGTAAGCATGAGCTTGCATACTTTCCTACGTCAGGTCCCCTAGCACCCACCAAATCCATCAATGGAGTCATTTGATTTTTGAAACTAAAATCATTCCTCATGACTGGCAAAGGTGCCAGTCTTTTGCTTTTTTTTTCCCTATTCATATCCAAAAAGTTAAATGTTATAATGCTTTAAAGGCTAACAGTTTTCATAATACATTAATGAGAATCAAAACTCACAAGCAAGATGAAAGTTTCGAAAATAGACCGAAATGTCAATAAGAAATCCTTCACTGCTGACACCAAAGGAAGGAGTGGCACATAAATGCAACCAAAAGAAAGTCAATAAGGAATGAAGAGGTTTTGAGCCCCTCCACCACCCACAAATAAAGCTTTTATTATTTGTGCCTATAAAAGAAGACAACTTGCTTTTGAGTAAGTACCAAAGATGCAGAGACTAATGAAACACTGTTTTAAAAGGTAATCATCCATGAATATACACATACAACATCTGCAAAATTTGTCAAATACCTAATGTGTTGCTCAGAACTGCCAATCTCTTGCCTGTTACACAGATCTCTCCTTCCTAATGTGCATAATGCATTTTGAAAGTACTTTCAACACAGCTCACAGAAAACAAGATACTCTTTCCTTCTATTTCACACTTATACCCTGGGTTTTTAAACTCTGGCTGTCTCCCATGGAGGAGGAACAGAGGATGTGCATTGTGATGAAAAACACTGCTTTAAAATGATTATGTAAGTGTTTGATACAACTGTAAACAAATCCATCAGTGTTCATCAGCTAAATGCATGATCTCATCAGTCTGTTATCTGCTGAAGAGGTAACTTTTATAAGATCTCTGTTATGGTTTTATTACTCTTTATTCAGTCCTCATTTAAATCAGCAGTTCTTACTGCAAACATGCTCCCGATTGCTTTACCTGACATTGTACAGGCACTTTTCCCCATAACTGAACTTGAATGGTTGCTCTTGACTGCAAGCGGAGCCAAGTTCCGAACATGGGCTATGGGGTTCCTTCTTGATTTTCACAGGGAGACCATGAAAAGCCACTGGAAAGAGAAGGAAAATCCAATTAAAACCCAAGTACAATATCAACAATTAGCTTTCCCAAGTAAGCTAGGCACTGCTAATTAAACACACGATTAATTAATCCACTGTAATAATAAAAACAATATAGGAAATAAAACATTTCAAATATTTCTTTGGGTGTCAACTGAAAAATAGACACCAGAGATCCTTCACATTGGCTATTATCACTTCTATTGTTTAATAGAATGATGGCCAGCATCCCATCTCATTAGCAGGAAAATAACAGCCCACTTATATTTGGCTTAACTGCTGTAAATGTTGTCAGAGGCAAAATACTTCCCAGGCACCAAATGTTTCTAAGTAATATCAGTGAAGTAGCTTTTAGCTATAAATGCAATAGTAGTCTGCTTCAAGGAGTGCCACGCAAATTACTCCAAAATAAATTTCAGATATATCAGCCTCAAGTATATGATCAGTAATCTTTTTGTCCCACAAAATGCTTGAAAATTTTCAGTGAAACTCTTGAAACTGGATGATTATATGCGCCTTTAATTGTAAGTACCATCTAAAAAAAAATCAGAAGAAATGGCTTAGGTATTTTTTCTTAAAAACAAACAAGACAAAATCCTGGCCTGACCAAATGCAATAGTAAATGTGATATAGACACAAAAACTATACAATACAATACAACTATATACAAAAACACAAACTGAAAAAAAAAATAAATTCATACTTTTTAAAAGCAAAAAATACCCCAGAGAGAGCGTGACAGAAATACAGCTTTAATTAGAAGCACAAGTTGGTCTGTATTAAGAAAAAGGCCAAAAGTAAAGACAAGGTTAACAAGCAAATTAGTTTAAGCCAGGCACCTTTCCTTATTTCATATCCAACCTTAACAGAAATTAAAGCAGAAGAAAATTCAAAGTTCACTTGATGTTGACAAATCTAAGTAAGTGGAGAGGAGGACAAAAGACTAAAGGAAAGTTATGACACAACAGCTTGAAAACACACATGTCAAGTTTTAAATGAAATGAGGTTGTAAATACATTTTTGAACTCTGAAATGCCTAGAATTCAGAGATAATTTTATCACTGATTTTTGATGTCACCAAAACACCATAGTATGAACATCAAATTCCAGCCTGACGTAGACACTTGTATCTCTGCAAATCCACGTACATGCAGCAGTTCCGGTTAGGGAATCTCAGCACAAAATCAGGCTATCATTATGCACCATTAAGTAGCATCTTGCCTCTTCTCTTGCACCTGAACTTGGGAAAGACATTTTGTTGCAAACCATGTATTTTCTGGTCTAATTCATCTGCATACACAGGCCAGTGTTCAGTGCGGGAGACAGATGAAACGCTGTCTAAGAAGTGAGCATCACAACCACTAAACTCTGGCATCTGTGAGTAAGGTCTGGATTCCAGACTTTTGCCATGGGTTTTCTCATGGCTGGGCAATGTTCACAGAACTCTTTCACAAATAGATCCTCTCATGCCCTGTTACATGACAGCTTCTACTACTGCCTTTCAGTTGAGTCATCCGCAACATAACACTATGCTATTTTGCCACGTATTTTCACAAAACTCACAAGAATTGTCTCTAAAACTGCTATTCAGCTATTACATTTGGTGGATAATAGTCAGTTATGTGGAAAGATTAGAAAGGAGAAGCAGACGATAAAATGTATACAAATGCATACGCACAGCACAGCAGCTTAGGAAACAGAGATGGAAAATGTGAACATCACAAGAAGAAAAGAATTCTTCCTGAATAAAACTCTGAACTTGTATGAAAAAGAAGACTGCATGGACTTCTTGAAAAGAAATTCTCAAATTTAATAATATGACAAAATGCAGCCCAGTCAGCTTTCCAAAGTAATTGCAAAGCAGGCTGATATCCAGTAGTTTGTTTCAGGATGTTGCTAGCGAACTTTTGGTGCTGACTCTCCTTTGCATGACTTGCTCAAATTGTGCATGCTACACATTTAATGCATATGATGGGCCCTGCAACTCTGGGACAGTGACTCTGACGCAAAGGTAAGCAACCTCTTTAACTTGGATCAGAAAATGAAAACACAACTGCAACAAGACTTTTTTAAAGCCAGTATCACATATTTGCACAAAGGCCACATGCTGCTCTATTTTTTTTTTTTTTTTTAATTTTTACTTTGCTACTTCCTTGGAGTTAATCTGTTATGAAAAATTACTTCCCTTATTTATTTTTAAATAACAGGAGTACAGAGACTCCCACACTACAGCCCTGTGCGGAGAACTGGCTGGGTATTTCATCACAGCGCTGAGAGCCTGAACGTCTGCTAACAGGCAGTTTTCCAGCTCACTGGCACAGGCACAAGTGAAAGCAGCACATTCATTTTGTGCAATTTGCTTTACCTTCCCACATGGAGTTGGTGCATGTAAAAGGCTGTTAAGTACTAAATTATTCCTTATCAAATCACCATCATCTGGAGTCATGATCAACACTAATTAAATTACTTTCACTGAACACGGCTCCAGCCTGCTGCCTCAACTGCGAGGTACGTTTTATTTTGCTTACTGTACAGTCCTAGCAAGGTACAGGGCACAGTGCTAGAAGGCATCTGTGCTGCAGTTTTAATTAAAGTTTACCTCACCTTCCTCCCAGCTTTATAAGCTAGGGTAAAGTGTATCAAATCAAGTAGGTTAACACCTTCACTTCATTTAGGGAGAGCATTACAGACCAAAGTGATTTTATATTAGATCTTTATCTTAACTACAGCCAGAAAGATAATGTAGCTGTAAAATTTAAAGCCTTCCTGGGGCAGTCCCCTGACACAGTCACCATGCTAACCGTTATCTGTAACTCCTTAAGTGTACACTTTTAGAGGCAGAAAGGAAATAAAGATACGCTGATAAAAATACTTACTGCATTTTTGGGGGGCTTTCTTGAAGGCTACTTGCCCTTTCAGATCATATCTTAAGTGTGGCTGAAGATGACAGACCTATTTTAACAATAACATTTCAAACATTCAAAGCAGTTTTTGTATCATCACTGAAACCTTCTGCCCGTCACTTTTGATTTTAGTGTGACACTCATTCTATAGTGCATCTATTAAAAGAGAATTTAAACATACACTGTTTTGCTAAACAGGATTTTATATTATGTTTTCAATCCTCTTTCTTTTGAGGAGAGCAGAGTTGCTTATTTATACAATCTAATTTTAGTGCAGCATACCAGCTACCAACACATTCAAATTAACAAAATGACATTTTAAACAACCAGCTCCTCACCACTTCTTTCTTCCTGATGGTAAATTCATTTTACTTAACCCCAGAACACGAGTCTCAACCCTATTAAAGTAACGGGCTCTCTGCCTTAATAATGATCTTATTAAGAAGTGACCAAGGGCCAAGATTTCATCCCGAGTGATTACTTACAGATAACTACCTCTGAACTTGAAAGGCAAACAATTGTACAATGTGTATTTAGATGGATGGCTTCAACACCTCATCTCAACTACCACGCAAAGTCAGTCTTATCAGTATCAGAAACAGACCCTTACCCCACAGACCCTGTCTGGAGCATCTCCAAAGCCAACACACAGATACAAGGCAAGCAGAAGGATTGCTACCATCTGTAGCAAATTGATGAAGGTATAATACATTACTGTATGCATATTCTCTATGCATAAATATATCTATTTATAACTGCAGAGTAAAAGGGCTTGCATATTATACATAATGTGCTGTTGTACAGACCTAGATTTTATACAAAGCAATGATTTCACCACGAAGGAAACTCATGTGTAACCTGCAAAAACATAGGGTGAAACCTGCCATCCTTCCTTCAGAAGTGCTGTCCTCCTTTGCTATCTGTCAACAGCCTAATCCCTGACAATTCTGTTCCTAATAACACCCAAAGAAGACTCAAATTAAGAACAATTTTATTAAGAACTCTGAAATCAAAGAAGGAATCGATTTGTTTCAGAGGTCTCATTTGTACCCTTTCTAGCCTGAGAAAAAGGAAGTGTATCACCTCTGTACAGATAGGACTGAATCTACTTATTTTAAGAAAGCCCCAAAATGCACTACATTAAGCAATGGCTTAAAATATTTTTCAATTCAAGAGATGATTATTCAAGATGAAGAAGAAATGAGGAATATATTATGTGAAGTGGCAAGTCATTTCTCCTTTGAACAACAACTAAACTTCAAACTTTCAAACTTCAGATTCCTGCCCAGAACACACGATAAAATCTTACTTGATTTTTTAAAGAATTAGAATGGTTTTAAACATGTTTTCAAAGCTGTGAAATATTACTGGTAACTCGATGACATTGGCTAATGGCAAGCAGTGTTGACTCTGCTGACCAAAGAGACAAAGATGTCCTATTCAACACTTGTAGGTCAAGAGTATGTATTTATATGGTAAAAAATCAATTAACAGCAGTTGATTTTATACCACACCTTGCTTCTGCTAGTGAACTCCAACGTCTCCTAAGTAATACTATATTCACATGTATTAAGTTTGAGGACTTTGAGTACCTGAAAAGGAAGTAAGTCATGGTCTAAACATGCTGTTTCTGAGCTGCTTTTCAAATTTAGGCTCTCAAATCATTCTCTAAACCCAATTCTGTAAATAAACTCACTAATTTTTATCATCGATTGAGGCAAAATTGCTAATATGCAATGTAAGTTTTGAGAGATTTCCTGAACACATTTGAATATAGGGAACTTGACTCAACAGCAAGATGAAAAGACAGAAGATTTAAAAATAAGCTAATACCTCTGCAACTCCAGGTACTAGACTGGCTGAGGTGACCCAAGATAATACTTGGTAAAATTTCAAAAGCAAGAAGAAAAGGCCCCTGTACTGATAAAGCCAACTCTGTCACACTTTAAATCTATCTCGATACACACAGAAATGCAGCAGGCACTTCAGATACATCAGAGTCTCTCCAAGATTCTTTTCCAGTACATTTACCTCTGCCAAGCCCTCCCCTTCCCCCAACACACAAAAATCCATTACTAAAGGGTCTAATCTCAGCTATCAGCACAGAGTGCCTTTTATGGAGCCATTAAACCATTTCTCTTGTTTACAGTGCCTGAAGAAAGATGTGAATTATGTCTGTGACAAAACAGGCGATAACATTTCTAAACTGCTATCAAAATGCAAACTGAAATACACTTAAGGACAGGGACCCTAATTCGTGTTTTTGCCATTTTCCTCGCTCACTATAACTTAACAGCACTCACCTGATGATTCAAACAAATTATTTATGCTGTAAGTACAACAGGTAGGCATTAATAATAAAAAAAAAATCTGCTTTCAAGCAGTTTATTGAACGGTTCGTCAAAGAGCATAAAATGCTAGTTACATCTTAGGTGATAGTAATGACCTAGGTGCTGTTATCAGTAAACATTTTTAAAAAATCCAAATACAACACTGTGGGCTCACATGAGTCCTGAAATGCCCTATTTTAGCAACAGCCACCTTAATATTTGAATCATATATTCATGATAGGTATTTGCATATCTGATGCAGTCAGCTATAAAACCAAATATTTTCTCTATAGCTTTCTAGGTGGAAATGCTAGGCTCTATATATATTTTCCAAAGAGGTTTCAAAAATGTGCATTTTATTAATGAAACAATAGCCTCCTGCATTCTGGAAGATATTTCTTGATTATTTATTTCTAGATCATTATGATTTGTACTTTAAACCTTTGTAGACAGCTGCACTCTGAATTTCAACAATCATTTAATAAGCATCAGATTAAAGATATCAGGATGACAAATCAGGATGCTCTTTCAATTTCATTGTACTATATATTTTGAAGAGTTTTACTGGTAACTTTGAGATGCTCAGGACTCATCAGAAGCAGGTATTTGGCATAGCTGACCATTCATTCATACCCTGGAGGTTACTGTGCTTACCATACTAACAAAAAGATGTTAGTATGGTAACATGTTGAAATAAAATTCAACATGCATGATTGTACGGTATGATGTTAAAATAAAAACATCAGGTAGGAGAGGTGAGAGATGAACAGAGCTGGGACAGTAAAGGCTGGTAAGCAAATATTTCCAGCTAAACTGTTCCCAATGATTTTGAATTAAAAGCCTGTAAATACGTAAGACTGCTACAGCTGAAGACAGAAGTGACTGCAAGCATGGATTACTGAAGCAAGATCTGCAGTTATTTTCACCCTATGTGATCTCTTGCAAAAAACCATTTTGTTTCTAACCACTGCAACAGCTGTAGAAATGAGCAAGACTAGAAGACTGTGGACTGATTTAAAAGTGGCTGAACAGATTACATCTACACAGACTCCACCAAGTTCCTCAACCACTTATCTATCAAAGTCACCTCTATCAGATCTTAGCTGAGCTCCAGTCAACTGGATTTCATTTAGGTCCTGGTCTCTGCCAGATACTAGAAGAAGTTGGTGACAAATTGGATGTCTGACACACAGATATGTATCATCACTGTGGTTTCAGAGACTATCCTGGCAGTTTATAGAAAAACTGAACATAGACAAGAGACCTGAACATTCACTACCTTACAAATGAAAACTCCTAGAAAGGGGAGGGTGGGGATGGGAGGAATCTCTGTATTCCTATCTAGTACCTTTTTGAAGAAATAAATTATCTCTATATTATTCTCCATTTTACGATTACATCTAGAAAACTAGAACTCCTTCAAGATGCAAAATTCAGACCTAAAGACAGCTGGGCTCCATCCAGACTCACCAAGTAGTGCCCATTCACCTGAAGCAGTCTGCAAATGTGTTTGGGTATTTGTGTGTGCACACAGAGTCAAATGAAAGTAAGCACAATGAATGTGCAAGCATGCCTCTGCAATGACACATTACATATGGTCAAAATATGTGTAATACTGTAATAAAGAGCAGAAAGCTTTCTCCTGTTCCAATGGATATGTATAACTGGAGAGAAAATGGGGAAGCAGCATGCAGAAGAAAGTAACAACTTGTAAATGTGTGAAAAAGCGTTCAATAAAAAGCTAGCTCTTTCTTATGTGGCAGCCTAACTCCAACTCCAGAGAAGGAAATCTCTGGATAGCCCTTAACACAGAGAATGCTCTGCCACCCCATGTGTCAGTGCTCTTTCCCAGAAAGTGGGACTTCATGACTGGGCAGTACTTGGCAAAGCTGTTATATATGATTCCATCAATTCAGTCTTCGCCTTGGCTTCAGATCAGATCCTTCCAGCCCCTACCAGCTCAAAAGATAGAAACAGCATGGGACCTCATTTTTTGGAAGCTAGTTCTGAACGATGAGCCCAAGCACCAGCTTTCAAAGCCAACTGGCAAGAATAGAATACGTGGGCAAGATGGATCTATTTGAGAACCTTGTTTAACAAAAAGAAAATACCAGCTTTGAAGTAATCTGTCACCTTTACTGGAAAATATGCAACTACAAATGCACTTTAATAACAGTCAGAACTCACACTGCAAAATGAAGCAAATTGCTTATTTTCTCTTCCACACTAAAGCTTACAATACTGTGCATGTCAATTAATGGTCTACTTGAATGCTGCATCGTATGAACTCTACGCAATAGCATAGTCTTTACAATCCTCAGGGGGTGGGAAAGGATGGGGAGGAAGGTGAAGAATAAAAGACAGCCCAAAATTGTGAGATTTTGTCCTCAAAGACTACATGGACTGTTCTCAGATGACATGGTATGAGAATAGAAAAAAAAAAATTGATTTTGAATTTGAATTAGGAAAAAGTAGCAAGCAGATGAAAATGGACTGCAGCAAAAGCTGAAATTCATTTTTGTTTACTACCAAGGAGTTGCAAGATGGAAAATAACAGCTTAGTTTCCTACAATTGATATTGGGAAATTCTGGACATTAAGATCTACAGTAATGCATCCATCTTAGCAAGCATTATTTGCTAAAATAACTTGCTCTTGATTTGGAGTGTGATGTTTTTTTCTTTCCTAATATTTTAAGTAAAAAGCATTACAGATTAATGACTAAAAGACAAAAAATTGCATTGATGAAACTCAATTTTAAATTAATTGAATCAACTGTTCATCTCTAGATTATGTTAATTCTATATATTCACCATAATTTTCCTTATTCTTACTATGATCTGGAATTAACACAAACTCTTTGAGACTAGCACCTGAGGCTAAAAAAAGTGTTGAAATAGAAAACTGGTGCACTGTACTTATAGCACACCAAAGTTGCAGCAGTATCCATCAGCCAGGTTTGTATAAGGGCGTTTGTACACAGGAAAGGGGTGACCAACAAAATCATCACTATAATGCAGGCAATACGCCATTTCCCTACAGGACAGTGTATTTGACAACGTGATGGTCCTGCCCCTGTTCAGCAAAGAAATTCTTCTAGATGCTTCTTTACAAAAGAAAAGAAGTATAATTCTTAAATGGAAATGTTCTTTTCTAAAGCTTGCGTGCTAAGATGCTAAAAAATTTTGCCAGTATAGCTATTTTGGGGCAGCTAACCCAAGACTCCCCTGCCATGATAGATGTACCCTCTCTGAGAGGTGGAGGGGTTTCCAGTTAGTGTGGAAGAGGAAGCACAATATTAGAGGTTGTACCCATTCAGCTTAATAATTAGTTCACTGCTATAAATCCCCATTTTTAGTGCAAGATATTCCTGATTTGCTTGTCTGTGCAGTTGCAATTTCTGAAATGCTCACTCATTGCAGTTACTGAGCGTACACCTGCAGCTTTCTGACACTGGAAGTGCTGAAGGCACCACTGAGATAATTCAGATATTTGTAGCCACTTGGCTTCTAATTTAAAAGGACCATGCCAGTCAAAAACTACATAGTATATTCACTGAATACGTTCAGTATAACAAAAATTAAAAAGCCCACACAAAAGGGTAAGCCACCTGACTGGGGGATGGGGAACTAACTTCCAGTAAATATCAATAAAAGATGACCTACTCACTAAACCCAAAGGTAGAGCAATTCCAAGGCAAACTTTTCTAGAAGGTTGCTAGTAAACACCTAGTTAAGGCAGTGTAGGTCCTTTGTCCTAAATTGACAGTGTATTTGGGCAGCTGCTACCTGGTTGAACTGCCAGACAGTATTAGAAGACTGTCTCTACTCTTTTACACCCAAACATGGAACATTTTGGCATAATTTTGGTTAGTTGATCCCTCTTTGCCTCTATCCCCCAAAAGATTTCCACTTTCCAGCTAAGAATTGTCCAGAGGGTGTTTTCAGGCAGCAGGAGCTGCAGTTACCAACACATTTCTTAGCCTCCAAAAGCAGCGGCCTCATAGAAATGCTGTCACAGGCACTGTTTTATTCCGATTTATGTCCACTCCCTGCAGTGCTCTCTTTCCTTTCCAGACAGTTTACCTGTCCTGCTGCAGGAGACTCACAGCTGCAGGCAGTCGAGTGAAAAGTGCAGCCAGAGGTTCTCTGCCTCCCAGCAAGCAGCTCCAGGGCAAAAGTGAACCTGCTGACAAATACCATGGGCACTGGATAACTGAGAAGAATACAAGGAAATTTGCAGAACGTTGGTGGGAGGGAGAAGGGAAAGATTAAGCTAGGAGGAGTGAACTGGCTCACTTTGATGTCTGAGGAGAGCAGGTGAGGCAGGACGAAGAGCTCTCCCTGCCCCCAAAGTAAACAGAGGCTTAGGGCTCTCTGGAGAAGGAAGCAGTAACCTAATAAAATTAAACCAGCTGCGTTCTGTAGCAATTGAACTAAAACACGTGGATAGCTGAAGACGATTATAGGGAGGAAAAAAAAAATCTGAAGAATTTTTAATCCCTCTATACTGGATCTGCAACCTCCACGACCACACAGAGAAACGGGGCTGCAATTCACCTACATTTGCTTTCCGTGTTAAAATCCTGGGAGGAGATCAGGGGCATTTTTTCCTGCAGTTACTGATAATGTATCTGGCTCCAAAGGCTCCCGGGCACGGTGCAAGAACAGGCAATCCACCTTTTGAGCTTCTGCTAAAGAGGAAGTTCTTAATGTACAATCAAGCCTGGGAGAAAACTTAAATTGTATTCCTACCTGGGAATTATCAATAAAGTTAAATGCAAAGAGAAGAGCTGGCCACTGTATCAGGGTCTGTGTGCTTTTCTGAGGACAGGATTTCCATTTGCAGCAATTTTCAAAATTTAATTTAAATTGTGAGAGGTAATGGCTAAGCACTATGTAATTTCCATTACTAAAATATCCAATAATATCCCAGCATTTTACACATGCACACACACACACACACACACATATACTTTCCACTTCAGGTAAATCTGCAGTTTGATGTTTCAGGTCTGGATTTAAATAGGTTTTGTAAAAACAGAATATGGAAAAAACCTCTGGAAACTATAACAAGCATTTTTCCCAAACATAATAGTAAATTTTAAAATAAACCATTTTGTACTTTTTCTATTTATCTAAAGGTATCATGAACTTGATATTTAGGAAAGATGCCCACAGCAGAAAACAAACAGGAACTGATTCTGCCTCATTTCCCCTCTTATGGAAAAGTTTCAAGTTACATCAATATAATTATTATCTTTGTTCTTTTCTGATGTATTCATGCAAAGAGCTAACAGTCATCTATGAGAGGGCTACTGATCTTGTACTTGAAACTGGACAAAACGTGAAAGAAACTGGATTTAATTGCTGGTTCTGCCATAATCCAAACTAGTGTGAGAAGGTGACTTCTAGTTTGAAGTAGGTCAGAGACCCATAATGCATGTGTCAGTCTGTATCCCTATAAAAACAGGAATATCCTCACAATAAAAGAGCATCTTAATAAAAGATTATCCTTAAGGATAAGCATGCCTGTCAGATAGTTACTCAAGAATATTCGAGCACAAAAAACCAACAAATAATGAAATGGACTACACACAGTGCTCTCCAGCATGAATTAAACAACTAGTTTAAAAGATTATTTACAATTTGTTTTTATTTTATCAACTCTCAGTGACAGGCACTAAAAAGGAACAAAAGTGCATTTTGAGATTAATTTAATTTTGCCTGTAACAGTAAGAATATGTATAAATTCATAAAACAGGTATACACTAACTCAGGGTCGCTAATGGGATGTTTGTTTACTTCACGCGGAGAAAGAGACTGTCACCACCCTAAATACATGTGCCCTTCATGCCTCAGTGTGCAATTTGCACAAATGCTCACCAGTAACACAACCCTAACAGATCACGTTCACAGATCATTAAAGCAAGCCTGAAATCTAATTCTTTAATTCACTACCAAAAACCACTGCAAAACCTGCAGTCTCCAGTGGAAAAGGTGCGGGCCATTGAAATAAGTCAACAGTAAAATTCAGCTCACAATTTTTATCACTGATTCAACAGGGAAACAAAGAAGCCATTGTCAGAAGTGGTTACGTCTGGGAACATAAAGTCAAGACTATATTTAAGTAGGCCGATTTTCAAAGACTCTTAGCAAAGAGCTCTTTCTGGAGCCAGTGGAATTTTGACCACCTGCAACCAGGTGCTAGTTCTCAGCACAGATATTTAAGGCTTCTGCTGCTACTTAAAGCATTCTTACTGCATATGAGACTTGTAACTGAATGTACATTACCAATACACTTGCTGATGTTTTCTGAAGCCAAGTGTTCCTAAAGTTTTATGATTATTTTATATGTGCAAACTGTCAGTAAGACTGACAATTATATGATGTATTTCCTGTACGCATGTAAGCATACATATATATCTATATATCTATGTATAGACGCACTGAGTATATAAACTTGGATTAATCCAACTCCCAAATTCTAATCCCAAATGCTTGAAACTTTTTGTCTTTACTGAATACTGACACTTTAAAAACTCCCTGTTGTCTCCATTTCTCTTATTGCTTTGGTCATGTGAAATTTTATTAACAGATGGTTAATAAAGAAACATTACATTCAGTTTCAGCACGAAGACAGAGTATTAAAAAAGAATTAAACAGTTTATCTTTTTTAGGTATACATTACAAGCAGAAAGGAAACAACCTTTGAGCAAAGAGAATCAAATTAGCAAGACTGGGAATTGTTTTTGCACATGTAATTTTTCAAATGTCCTTGATGACGACTCATAATATATAAATTTAAAGACAAAAACCTGGCCAGTCAGTAACCTTCCTATTCAGTGACTGCAGGACTCGGCAGTAAATGTCACTGCTAAAAAATATTTCACTACATTAACTTACTGGCAACCACATTTGCTGAATAAGTTCATAAACAGCCACAGGAAAAAAGACAACCAGGAATAAAGCTGCTAATGATTCACTCTTTTCTAACATGCATAATCCTCAGCTTAAAGAAGAAATAAATTTGTAAGAATAAAGATATCCTTTACCAAGACAGTTCACTTCTCCATTCACCCCATCAAGGTCATACTAGAATCCAGGAACAGGTAAGAGTAATGTATTGAAGACAAAGAGAATGAAGAATAAGTTAAAGGAAAGGAATCCCTCTCAGGGAAAAGACAAGCACATGTCTTGATAAAATAATCAGTTTTCCATTTATAAGTTTAGACTAGGTTTAGATCATTCCTCGAAAAAACACTGATGACATCTCAAACTCAAAAGAATCAATAATCATTTTTGCATGTTTATCGGCTTATAAATGGCTTCACTGTAATTACTTCCTAGTACTGAAATGCACAGGACCAAAACAAAGGGACGTAGAACCTGAAACAAGGGCTGTTTTTCCTGTATGCTTATGGAGGGCTACCTCTGTCCTACATGACACGAATGTGTCACACACTCCTCAGTGCTTAACTGATGGCTTGAGGAGTTTCACTCTCTCCTCCTTTTTTTAACTGCTATACCCCTTGAAAACTTTATAGCACTCTGTAGGAGAGCCTGATTTCTATCTCCAGTTGCTGAGGCAGCAAGCAGAAGTAAAAAAGATAAAAAAATTATACAGTCTGCAAAAAAATTTTACATAAAGAAACGTGTAATAAATAGAAGTGGATGAACTCAGCTTGCAGACTGCCTCCTTATTTTATACCATTCCAGAACTTATAGATTTTCAAATCATTATTTAGACTGCTCTTGAAATACAAGACTCATTTTGTGAAAACACTGCATGCAAAGGAGTTTTAGGATAATAAGGGTTTTGTAACAAAATAGAATCACAAAGACCCTTCAGCCTGCCTTGCTTGGTTTCTGTGTGAAAATAAAGCTAAAAAAAGTTCATGCACACTTTGTTTAACACAACTGGAATGGAGAAAATGTTCTAATACATATACATACTCATGATGAAATTAACAACTATCTGGATTAAAACAGAAATAACTGTAGTGGTAAGAAAATACTACCATGACCACAAGTTATAATGTGAGGATCGCTCGTATTTCCACAGATGGGACCTTCACAAAAGGAAGGAGGGGAGGCTTCCTCAGAGAGGAAATAGAAGGTTTTCTCAAAACTGGGAATTCAACATTTTGAATAAAATATGTTTAATGTTTTTGTTTTTATGTAAACAGACCTTAGGAAGTGATCTGACAGCCTTAAGAAATTACCATTTGAAAGAAAAAAGGTCTACATGCTTCATCTTTGATCTACGAGACAGATTTATCACAGGACAGGATGACTGAAGTTTATTCATTAGCTGATAACGTTCACATGCAACCCAAGCCTTTAATCTGCTATAAAGCAGCAAACAAGGATGAGGCTCTAAGGAAAGGAAACTAACTCAGCTTGGCTGAGCAGGGACATGGCAGTGGAAGGGCAGGAGGAAGACAGGGGGACAAAATCCCACAAGAAGAACCCTGTCCAGCTGCCTGGGCTCCCTCATGCCCCCAACTGCTGCAGACCATCAGGTTCAGATTGGTGCTGTGCAGTTAAACCACGTCTGCATAAGGTGTCTTCTGGCTCTGCGGATGCCCAGAGCATACCTTTCCATCCACAATAAAATTCACATCACTCTGAAAGAAAGGTTCCGCTTTAAAAGTTTTAAAAACCAAAAAGCTATGATGGGGTCTTCTAATTTGTTTCACAGTGCTACTGATTCGTTTCACAGTGCTGCTGCTACCACCAGTATTTACATAATCTGTGTGCCCCTACCACTGCTGCAATCCAGGAGAATCTAAAGTCTTTGCACCTTCAAAGCTGGAAATTTAGTATAAAAATACAAGCAGAAATGCAAATAAATAGAAACTGCTTATTAAAATCAAAGCAAACCCATAATTTTTCCACTATTAAGATCACAAGTCAAGAGCATTAAGATCCACACTCTCCCTCATGGTAAAACTTTTTCAAGAATTAAATCTTGCAATTACGGTCACAATTATGGCAGATTTAAATATATCCAAAAGTCTTCTAGAGGAAAAAGAAGAAAAACAAAAGCCTTATTACCAGAGCCTAATGCCCCGTCAATGAGCTACAAAACAAGTTTTCTGAAAGACACTAAATCTTAATTTCTTTTGAATGCGAATGAAAAAGGAAAAAAACAACAACAAAAAAAATAATAGAAAAAAGAAAGTTAACAGGTGGTAACAGTTTCAGTCCTGCTTTAAACAAAGGAAACAAGTGCTCAGGGATACAATGAAAGAAGCAAGGCTATCTAAGGCAACTGTGAAGGGAGATAAGGTGGTCAGCATCGACTCCTCAGTCTGACCTCTCCAGCTCTTACAACAGCAATTGCACTGGACTGTCTTTGTAAAACGCTTTTGAGATCTCCAGATAAGTGATCATTAAGAAAACAGTGTATCTCACAGCACAGCGATACATGCATTTCGGTACCTACTTCAAACCAGAAACAAAGATGTTAAGCAACATGCCCAAGGTCATGCAAAGCTAAAGGCAGGAACAAACCACAGAGCCCTGACTCTCACAGCCCTTCAGAAAGAATCCATCACAGTCGGGCATGCACTGAAAGAAGTAAGCAAATGTCTCTGTATTTGACAACATCTGACCTATGGAAGGAAGTAGTTTCAAGACAAGTGGCAAGAAACAAAACACAGCTGCAGCAGAAAGCCCTACAAGGGAATAGCTCAGCACCAGGAATAAGTAGCACCACCTTGCAGGATATCTGTCGGACTGCCTGCTGCAGCACCGTGCTCGCAGAGCTACACTCAAAGGAAAGGTTATTCCAGACACACAGACTCTAAATAAAGGCAAATTAAAAACAAAACAAAACCAAATCAAAACAAAACCAAAAAACCCAGCAAACAAACAAACAAAAGACTCTCAAAAAAACCAACTTGAAAAGATGCTCATGTGTGCAACTTGCCATACGCAGACAACCAAAACGCTACCAACTGCAATTTCTAGAACATTTTGCACTACCAAGACATGACTACCAGCTGCCTATGTAATGAATCATCACATTAAAAAAATGTCATTTTTTTAAAATCCATTAATTTTTTTTCTAGAAGCTGCAAAATTAAACTATTCTGCATCAAAACCAAAGCTAAATCCAGTAAATAAACCTCATTTTGACTTCAGTAGGCCTGTCAGAACTTCTCTTATTCTGGTGTTTTCTACTTTAATTGCGTGGGGTTTTTTCTCCAAAATATGTCAAAATAAGGGAAAATTAATCTCTATCAATTGCTCACTAGCTCTTGCTATACTAAAGCAAGCAGAAAATGCTCTTCTAATTCTGAAATTCACATTTGAAATTTAAATCACAGAAAGAAAGAGAAAGAAAATAAAACAAACAAAGCATTTCTCATCTGATAATGCAAAAAAAATTCATTATTTTGTATGCTGCAAATATATAAATAATATTAAAGCTTTTCCTCATTTAAACTGCATTTGGAATATCCTACACCATTAGTTAAAATGACAGAAGAATACAGCTACCTGAAGTCTATGTAAAGAATCTCTCTTTAACAGGCTTTTAAAGATTGCAAGCCAGAGCACCTAAAAAGCACATCCCTGAATAATTTAAGGCTTCTGGCATCTACATTGAAAGCGCTCCTTTGCTAAACCTGGAGGAACAAAAAAAGAGGTAAGAGAAAGAATAAAGGTCATGAAAGATCAGCAACAAAATCACTACTAAAAAACGTATTTTTCTTATCTGAAAGTTTAATCAGACATAGAGGAGCATGGATTTTACAGCCAGCCCTTCCCATTTACTGTCAACAGATGTGGTCTAACACTGACATTTACCCCTTGGCAGTGTTAAGTTAAGGCTGTGATGATCTCAGAAACAATACAGGAACAAAGCGAACGAGAAGGAAGGAAACTGATCAAGAAAGTGAAGCACAAGACAAATCCTTATCAATAGAAACTAAGTAATAAATAAAAGTCATACCCCAGAATTTAACTTTAATTTAAAATATGTAACTGACATTTCAGGGCAAAAGAAAAAAAATAGAAAAAGAAAACGCTGAAAAATAGATCCGTGCAAATACATATTATTGAAACAAAATAAACCGTGATTATGTTATTAAGACACCAGGCAATCTAGTTTGGTGCACCGTAATCCCCATTTGTAACCAATTGTACCAAGGTCGCATTACAATTCAGTGTTTTGTTGACAATACCAAGTTTTCTTTGCCAACTACATCTTTTAAACATCAGCAAATCCTACCTACTTCCTCTTGTGTCTGTCACAGAAACCATCCAAACAATAGGAGCAAGTAATCTTCACCTCAACAGCTATTGACTTCAAGCAAACTGAACACTTTATTCATTTTTACTCCTGGAGTGGAAAGTCCTCGCTGTTCTACAGTATCTGAAAGCCTTGCCACTGATTACAAGCAGTTCAGGATCTGGCTCCTCCTCAGTATATGAAAATGGACTTGAAACAATAGGAAACCTTATCTGAGGAAGTTAACACAGGTCACCCTTCTCCAAATGTGAATACTGACTTTATATGGACAGAAAACCAGCTTAATTAAGTTTTATGAATTGGATAAGAATTTGGAAAAATGTCACGTACAGAATGCCGATTAAAAAAAAAAAACCAAACACCCCAAAACATTCACCTTTTTAGAGGAAACAGATTTTTACTTCTTTGTTTTATGCAACTTTTCATGTTATTGTTAAAGAATAGTCATTAGGAAGTCACTCGAATTTCAGCAAACACGTGAACTGCATTATAGAAGCAGATTCAGAAAGAGGCATAACCAACCTGCCTAAAACAGAATTAAGTAAAAGCCTGTAGAAGTGATTCCTCACTCCTTCTGTGGAATTTTTATTTCTTGTGAGAACGAAAATGAAAAAGTAAGAAAATTACACTATTTAATATACAATTCAATATTTTTCCAGTGCAACTTCAAAACAAAGTAAAAATAATTAAAAATATCTTTTTTCATACACAATTTTCTCCCTGAGAATTTAAGAAGTTCAGTGCTCACAGAAAGCAGAAAGTTACAAGAAACTAAACAGTGCTTTGTTTTCCAAATTTCATCCAAACAAGCTGGTTGTTATCTACTCAACATTCCACTCACTCTAAATAAAACTGCAAAAAGGTTTTTTGTGATAGTTTTGTCAAGTTCAAAAAATATTTAATAAAAAGATAAGAGAAGATGGGGCTTTGATGACAAAACAGAAAGGCTTGAAAATGCAGGCATTACCAACATTTTCATGGTAGGAAGGACCTCTTTCCAGAAGACATAAAGGAGTAACAAAATAAATTTTACTTTTAAACAGGTAAACTGAAGCTTAAAGCATTAAGGGCAAACTTGACGTGCTGGATCCTTAGCTAATAGAAATATGCGTAATTCCAATAACGTCAATAATACCACATAAAGCTGTGCTAGCTGTTGATCTCACTCATAATATCTAAAGCCCACACCTAACTATAAATACACATATTATGTTTGCTTTTTGAAAACTGATTGAAGTTTAATAGCAACTCATAATTGAAATATTCATGGTCCCAAGCTAGCTTTGAAGTTAAATCCCTGAGTGGATAAAGTGGACTGTATATCTAATCTAAACTAAATGTTTCCCTTAGTTACTAATACCAGTGCAGGTTCACTAGTTAAAATCATTATTAGAGAAAATAAATGCAAAACCCACAGCATTTTAAGGGGCATTTAATCCTGCTCAGTGCTAGGACACAGCACATGATCTTGGCAGTATCAGTTCCTCTACCACCTTCCACATCTTGCTTCAAGAGCTGAATTCTTCAAATCACCAAGCCGGTGATTTCTAGGCAAGAAAATTTTAACCATATTGTTCCAGAGCTGCTACTGTTACCAGAGCTCTTCAAGTCTCCTTTTAATGTTTCAATTTAACAGCACAAATCTGTCTCAGCTTTAAAGACCATTTTTAAGCAATGAAGCTAGAAATAAAATGTCATTATTTTTTGTACCTGGACTGCAGACTGTAATTGTTTTGCTGGAGCACTTCAGTTTTCTTTACATACTTTGCACATCACACACACCTCCCTACCTATATACAGCTCCGTAAATGAAATTTCTGTAACAAACACAGTTTAGTTTGAACTAAAGTGGCTGTGAACCCCTTCATTGATTTACACTTCTGTCCTTCTCCATTTTTGGCTCAATTAAATGTATTAAACACTAAATCTGTGAAAGCTTGTCCATTCTCTCCCATGTAAAAATAAATTTAAAAATTTTTTTTGGTTTTTTTTTTAAAGACGTCTAGAGATTCTGCCAGACTACTGCCAGTAAAAGGCTCAGTACTGCACAGTTTTAGACTATATAGAGCAAGTCATTATAATGGAGTTTGAAGGCAGGCTTGGATCCTAGAGAAAACAGTCACAATTGTGCTACTTCTGCAGCAGTAATTTCCCCATGGCTTTGGTTATGTTGATCTCCGTTCCTGTTTTGCAGAGCCCACAGCTACATACATTATATCCAAGTATATGTCTGAAACTCCATAACCTTTGCCAGAGTAACTCTCCAGGAAGCTCTCCTGACCTTTACTTAAGATAAAGAAACCAACTGAAATGAAGAAATAAATGTGCCTTTGATAATACTGTGTAAGCTGTGGCTAAGGAACTTTGAAATACAACAGCATTAATAAAATAGCCATATTAGGAGAATTTCTTTATCAGCACAAGCAGTGGCCAGCTTCAATGGGGCTTTTCATTCACAGCTCACAAATTATTTTCCAAGAATCATTGACTTGTTGTGTAACGATAATTGTGAGTTAATAGAAGTCCCAACTGAACTTTGTACTCTTACACAAAGGATATATGCATGAATGACTATATTTGGACACAGATCCATATGTAAAGTAGCGTATCTGACATTCAATTTATAGATTGCTTTGTCTTTCATATTATAATTTAATTAAAAAAAAAAAAAATCTTTGAAGACACAGGTTAAAAAACCCTTCTGTTATAAAAAGCAAGTTTCAAAGTTTAAAAGTGACCATGATTGTTGGTTAGCATATGTACAGGAAAAACAAAATTAAATTGTTGCTGTACCGCGATACTATCCTGCACAGCAACAATTCCAGGGGATTAAAAAAGAGTGTGAGCTTTTTTTTTGCCTCACAAAATGCTGTTACGAATACTCTCAATAAATTCTTCTTAAAACAGCTTCTTAATAAATGGAAAAAATAAATCATTTATAGGAAAATTCAGCAAGTGGGAATTTGTTTTTTGGGTTAAAGACTATTTTAATGCAATTCTTCCTAATCGCTCTAATATTAATCTTAACATTTCAGTACAAGAATGCTGTGTTTAACAGCTATCTGGTTTAGTGAACTGCAGTAATTCACTCTGATAGGATAAACTATTTAAGTTATTTAGCAAAATGCAAAAGGTACCATGTGCTCTGTTACAATCAGCAAACACTGTTAGAATAAACCTCTAATGATGGGGAGAAGAAGAAAAATGCATGAAGAAGCTCCAAGAAGTCTGAGACTTTGTCGGATGTTTCTCATGCTGTGCCCTTGCAATCACTCAATATCACAGAGGAGCAGGTACAACAAAAGGGAGCCAGCATTTAACAGAATAGTAGCATTTTAACAGGTAAAGGCAAGACTTGAGGGGTACAGGCTGATAAAAATAAGTTTAGGCTCTTGTTAAATAAGTAGAAAACAATGCAAAGCATCCATCTTAACATAATTCCTGCATTCACCGATTAACTCAAAGGAAAATATTATTTGAGCACCAAAATGCCACACGCTAAGACAACTTAAAAATGCTTCAGCTGTGGCTGTATTTGATTGATTATGTGGAGGATTTTATTTATTTATTCATACACAAAATGTGTTGAGCAGCCTGACTTCTGCTCAGCAGAGATGCATCCCACATCCCACAGTATCTGATCTGTACCAGATAAAAAGCTCCTCTGCTCACTCCACAGACAAAGAAACTCCTTCCACCTCCACAACCTAAGTTTTTCCATGCTTCCCTGGGGCTGTGTGGTGGAAATGACAGGAAAGGGCCCCCTGCTAAAGGTTATACCTTCAGCCCAAAAAAGTTCTTTTGGCTGCACATCAAAATGCCACTTGCTTTATCTACTCATCACACTGATGTCACCGACCAGCAAAAGGAGCTATCACATGACCGTGGATGACACAACAAATAACAAATATGAAGACAGAGATTTAAATATACAAATATATATATTTTAAGAAAGTGATGATTTGTAGTATACTTACAACTTTCAGCCTGATAGTCTGGCACAAACTGCTCGTCATTGTCAGGTACCTGAGCTGAAGAAAGGAAAACAAAAAAACAAACAAACAAAAAACAAGAATTAAAAGAATAAAATGTTTAATGCATAAACAATTTGCGTTTAATTCTTGCATTTAATTCAAAGCAAGCCAAGTTTAAAACTATGATTTTTTGATTCTTCATTGTTGAGGATGAAAATCAGGCAAGCGCATCATTTTGATATCAGATCAACCCTGGGGTGAAGCCGTGTGGCGCAGTGTGAGCCCAGAGAAGCCCCGGCACAGAGCAAGGGGAATGGGAGGATGTGTGGGTTCACTGGCCCTGCCTCACTCCCTCCACCAGGGTCTGGACCTACCATGCTGCTGGTAAAACTCATCAGTGCTCATTTTCAAAATATCTGCACATAAAGTCCACATAAAACCAAATCCTAAGAATTAACACTTATGCTTCTCTAACCTGAAACTACCATACATTCAGCTTACTTAAAAGCAACTCCAATTGTTCATGGCAGTTAGCCAACACAGTAGGGATTTTCTGTTATTGTTTTAAATATTCAAAAAGAACTATTTTACCAGACCACAGAATTCCTGGTTCGATGACAGCATTTCAGGCATCAAAAAAGATTTACTTAAAGCAAAAATCATGATTAATATCCATTTGCCTTATGTAAGATCGTCTTTGCTTTTAGGAAACTTCCATCATAAACCTGAGCTATTAAATACAATCATTTCATGGTCTGCTGATAGATAATTTTACTCCTCTGGTATCACAGTTCCTTTTCATTGTATATCTATGACATTAGCCATCTCTCAAACTGCGTGGTAAACTCATTTAAACCATTTAAGCTGAAATACCACTAAACGTTCATTAGAGATGAATACATTCAAATAAACGCAGAACATTACACGGAGAAACAGCATCCTCAGAGCATGATTGCTTCTGGTACATCCCGAGACAGATCCAGCTTATCTCTTAACTTTGTCCTCTTTTCTTCTACATACACACTAACTGGAATCACCACAGCAAAGCTGCATAAAATTATCGTTTAAAAATATTTCACACAGTTCTTGTATAAAGACAAGCAAATAACTCACATGATCTTAATTAAAAGTTAACATCTGCCATGATCTGGTTACCCAACAAGCTTTGAAAGGTAAATGTTGCTTATATAATAATTTATCGAAACTGTGACTATTAAACGTTCTCAAATACGTTAAATGATAAAAGATAACTTTAATGCCCTTCAGAGCACTTTCTAGTATAGGAAGTGAGTATTCCCCATTATATATGTGCAATTGCTACTAGTTTTAATATAACTTTCTTGAATTAAAAATACATATTTAATTAAAATTACAATTATTTTGAATGTGCACTACAGTACTCTTTGTGGACCAGATCTCCATTCCTTACTCAGGAAATATTTCTGATGACTTAACTGGAAGGTTTGTTTCCTGGGTAAAGAGTTCAGAATCAGACTCATTAAACTGAAAAATTATTTGCTCTGGGTTTTAAAATAAATTTAAAATCCTACTGTCTTAATTGCAGCAAATACCCCTTAAAAACAAATGACCTTGGAAATGTGCAAATACAGATTTGAAAAGAAGTGTGAGTAAGATAAATACACTGTGTAATTAGCCTTACTTTGAAAAAAAACCCCAAAAACATAGCTACTGTTGCTTTGTTGTTTGGGCTTCTAATTAAAAAAAAAAAACCAAAAAAAAACCCAGAACAAAAAACAAAACCTAAATCAAACATGATAGTAATCCATTGTTTTAGAATAAACCAGTACCTCTGCGGACATGTTGGCTCCTCGAAGTTTGAAGCTGTAAAAAACACTACCAACCCAAATTTTCCCAGTATTTTTGATGCATTCAATTTCTCTTTCTTCCAGAGAAACCACAGAAGTTTTACCAAGAATGAACTCAAGGACAGGATAATCCCAAATACTAACACTCTGCAATTTCTGACATTTCATACAATTGATTACATGCGAATGTTTGGCATTCTCCTTACAAAAATGCCAACTATTTGACTGTCACAGAAAATCTGATTATGAAATAAAGGTCTTCTACTTAAAAATCAGTTCCTAAGGATTTCTTCTATTTCCAGTTGTTTTTCAAGCATCTGTGAGTACATTCAGAGTTAAAGCCATTGAATCAAGCAACTTCTGGTTTACAGAAGACACATCCCACACATTTTTCTTAAGCCAGATATCATTTTCAAATGCAGCAAGGAGGCTAGTAAAATTATTTTTTATCATGCACCTGCATTTTATATATACATGTATATGCAGATAGATATGTATACACATATAAAAATCTGTGAGTCTAGGATATCTTAAAAAGCCTCAAAGAAAACAAAACCCCTCCTGTTTAAATAAAGAGGCTACATTTAGTGATTGCGCAACTGGGACAGAAATATCATATAACTTTCCAGAGAGTGTACTCTGCGCACTGGATAGCTTCACCAGTGTTTCATTCTTGTTTTATCAGTTTAATTTGACTTAAAAAATCTGTTGCAGAGATTCACATATATATTGGTAAGTAAGGTCCTTTTTTTTTCCCTCAGCCATAGAGTAAGAAAAAAGTAAAATGTATCTGGTTGAACTGTTGTGGAAACCACTACATTACTGCCATTACCCCTGATTTGCTCTTATTTATGGAGTAAACAAGAATAATGTCCTTCATTCATGGATTCCCAAAATTTATGAAGGCATATTTAATAGAGACAGAACACATCACTTTATCGGTACTCTAGAAACAGGTGGAGACTATGCTGTCAAAATTTACTTTAAATGCAATATTAAGATAGTCTTAAAAGCCTCTGTAGAGAAAGGAGCACAGCAAGTTAAGAAGTGTTTAAAACTCTGCCAAATATAAACAAAACAAATAACAACATCCAAAACATTCAAATTAGGAACATGCATTTCCTACTGGAATGTAAATTTAGTAGCATCAGTACCTTAGAAATGGACCCACAAGCCTATACAGACAAATTAAAAGGACCTGCTAACTGGTGGAAATGAGAACGTATATATTTTTCCACTTAATCTGATATTATTCTTAATCAAGCAGAACTGAAACTTGCACATGACCATACTGCTGAAATGCAAGCACTCATCATCATACCGAGACTCCTTCCACCAGCATCTCTCTGTGAGATGCTAAATCGTTGGGATACATCATCCCATTACTCAAGAAGATGAGAGCTTTTGTACCTACATTTTGGATAATTATAGGTAGATTTTGCAGCAAATTAAACAGACAGGTAAAGACACTTCAAAGTGAATGTCTGAAAGGAAAATGTAACTTGCAGTCACAACTGTCTACACATTTATATACATAGGCCATTCATTTCCTCTTTTATTCACAAATACTGCAACTTAGCAAGCCTGCTATAAAACCTCCTGTTAACATACACAGGCCACAATGCATAAATCACCAAAACTTTACTTTTTTCACTTTGCTATTCAGAGGGAAATTGAAAAAAGATATCTGAAATGATCACCCACCTGAGTGAGAATATTTCCTTGAGCTACTTAATTATGGGGGTTTGAGAAGGCAAGTAAGTATATTCCAAAAGACTAATAAAAGGTTTTGAAGGCTATTAAGCACATGGCTTTTACTGCTTATAGCAGAAGCAGTTCATTCCACATTCAGAGCCATGAAGTCTCAGACTCCTGAAGCAGACAACATCTGCAGCATAAGCTATCCAGCTCAGCCTAGAATATTACCAAAAGTTTTCTTCTTCTTCTGACGATAGCTATAATGTCTCAAGAGGATTTGGAAAGGATGCAAAATGTTAATGATGATCTTGAAGATGTTATCAGTTTAGGTTTTACAGTTTCACTACCTACTGAGTTATGCAAACATCCACAGCACAAAAAATACTTAATACTTGTTTGTAGTTTTTAGAGCTTTAAACACTCTTTGAAAGGCTGAACTGATGGCTCATTTTGCAAAGGGAAAGCAATTTGGAGAAAAAAAAAGGTTTAGAACTCGGGCCTGTAAGCATGCTTTCATTGCAAGTAAACAAAAAGTCCCCATTAACAAGCATCCAGGACAAAAGGAGTTAATATTTAATTAAAACCAGCTCTATCCACTGTAACAATGACCTGGAGCCAAACAAGGCAGAAGATGTATGAGTCATTCTTTCTGCCAGTGAATGAGACAGCTGATCTCCGAAGCAATTCCTCAAGACAAGCAGTCAGAACTGGAGTTCTGCCTCCATTCACAAAAACACAGTCCAGCATGAACCATGTGGCCCCAACCACAAGCTTTTCATGTCACACCCTTCCAGAAAGCTACAGCAAAGTAAACTTGAACTTTAGGCATAAACATAGTGATTTCACTGCTTTGTCTCAAGATGCAGCACAGACCTGCTGAGGAACGTTATTTAATAAATGAAAAGTTAAGCAAACTATAAAGGGCTTAAACTTAACTCTTCCTTCTCCCACTCACAAACTGCTTCCAAAAGCTCGGCTGCACTCCAGAGAAAGGTGTTCCTGTTAAAAAAAGGCTGGAAACTTTCCAGAAAAACAAGAAGCTGAAAATGCTTCACTTAAAACTTTATTTTGGGTAGCAGAACACTTCCTGCGGTACTGTGTGCTCTGACCTCATGCTTCACTTTTAGAGCTAAGAGCAATTAGTTTTAAAATATCCATCATTTATTCAAAGTGGCAAAAGAAATTGAAATTGACAGGAAATTCTATATGAGCAGTAGTATTTTGGCCTCAGCTAAAATAAGACTCCGGGCCTCAACAGTAATGGGTCTATTGAGTTTTCTTTGATTCATTGTCACTTCTGAATATCTGAAAGATTGGCTAAATTGTAAGTATTCCTGCAAGAGCTGGGGTGGGGGTAGTTGGTTTGTGGTTGTTCTTTTTCCACGGGAACAACTGCTTCTAACAAAGAAGCATTGGAAAGGCAAAACAGTGATAAATTTCAAGATGGTAAAAAATATTATTTCCCATAAGCACTGGATTTGCTGTCAAAACAACCCCAAACCCTCTTTACATAACATGAGATGCTCTGACTAATAAACTTAAATGCAGTTCAAAACTAGCTCCAGATCTCAAAATTCTTCCTTATGTGAGCAATCCCTAAGAATATGAAGATGGGTTTGCAGAATCTGCTCTTCATTTGCTGCTATACTAAAAATGAGAAAAAGCTTAAAAGGAGTACTCACATTTAACATTTTGCTACATACCTCATGGTTAGCAAACCTCTCCACACTTTTGAAAATTATTATTTTGAGTAAAAGTAATTTACTTTTCTAGCGAACAAGAAAAACATGAAAAAGTTTATTACTACGCAGACTTTCAGACTTGTAGATTTTTTGTGGGTTTATTTCTTTTGGATTTGTTTTCAAGAACATCCCCTTCCCTCCCATTTTGGCTAATCTAACTGTTCCTTTTTTTTGTGCAAATATTTAGGATCATGAGCTGTGAGTATTAGAAAATCAAATTTATCAGATCATTAGAGTCCACTAAAAAAAAAAAAAAAAAGGAAAAGAAGATATTCTCTGTACTACAAACTGAAAGTGTTTTCACTGCTTTTAAGTGTTTGTTCCTGTCAGGCAGATTTCAGCTTTGGAGGTATTAAATTACTATTTTTTGACTCTTATTGCTCCTATGAAAATGTGGATAGTTCTTGAATGTGGCTTCATACCATCTGCCTTACACTGGGTAAATTTTACAACTTTTTGGCATAAAAAAGCTAGTTAGTCAGATTAAACAAAGCCACTCTAACTAGACTAATATTTGAAGATCCAGTACTTTCTTTTATTAAAAACAATCCTTCAAGAACTACAAACTATTTCCTTTCACACCTCCTCATTTAAGAAATAAACTACAAGTCAACACTCGCTTAGACATCACAGCAACATTGGTGGGTCCTTCACATTAGGAGAACAGAGGGAACAAACTTTTTTTCTAAAGTTCATTCCAAAGTTAGCCATTAATTATTTGAGATAACTTACTTACTTTCGGACCCTAAGAAGCGGCTTCTGCACACTAGTAGCTTGGAGATGCCATCCACTCTATTTAGCTGAGTTGCGGTAGAGCCATGAACCCGTTACCTGTAGCTATTATTTCAAACTACTTACTCTTTACTTTGTCTTTTTGTATGTTTTTCAAACCACACAAAGAACATTATATTTTATTCTTTATACCATCTGAGAAGCTTATTAGCTACTGCTCTAAGAAGCAGATCTAGTGCATAAATTCATTATTTGTCTTTGCTTGGGATGCTTTTTAGATATCTTGAATAAGTTATAGGAGAAATTAGTATCTGAGTAATATTAAATAAAAATCTGAGGGTTTTGTTAATCTATTATTTCCCAAAATCAAATGATTTCACCATAGAAAGGAGACACTCACTCACTCATTAACAATTTGTTCTCTCTTCATTTTGTTCCACAATAAGAAGGAACAGCTACCATGACAAGATAACATTAGATTAATATTTTACCCATTTTTTTCAAGTCACTGAACAATTGTTATCTGCCAGAACCAATCTAATTCCAAATACATGGAATCAATAAAGTAATTTTATAGTATTAGCATGTCAAAATATTGCCACCGAGTTATTTAAATACAAAACAGAAGATAATAGCCGAATAATATTTGCCTTGGTTAGCAATAGGCAATTTTAACTATTTCAAGTCTAAACACTGAAAAAAATTTTAAAGGCTTCCCATTTTCAATTTCTAGCAACAGAAAACAGTTATACTCTATTTTCTGTCTTGCATAACAATTGACACGGGGCAACCTTCTTCAGAGTTAAGTTTTACATCAAAATAATTTAGGTTCTTTCTTACGTATATAATACTACACAGAGTAAGAAGCAAAACTCATTTCCATAAAAATCTACTATGCAGCTAGTGGAATACATTTGTGAGCTCTCTGTAAGTAGTATTCAGCTTGTTAATTATGTAGTAATAAAATATTAAGCAGGTTACTGAATTGTTTACATTTGGATAAATACTTTAATACAAGTGAACCACCCCCATTTCCAAGAGGAAAAGAATATGTTTCTTTTCTCTTTACTTGTTTACCACCAACTTGTCACATGTGACACTAACTGTAAAAATCTTCAGGCTAAAATATGTGATGTAGTAAGGACAGCTTCAGGAAAAGCAAAACAAAGAAAAATCCACAACCATTATTTTTGTGTAAATGCAACTCAGTTTCTTCTCCTAACTAATAAGTAGATTTTTGACCTGGTTACTCCCCAGTAGGGATCTGAACTAGTGGGAGAAACCTGGTCAGCTGCCACAGCTTTTCTTAAAAAGGGTCAAGATGTTTTAAAATTTCATGGTCATTTCCCTGGCTCCAGAGCATTAGGAAAAGAAATATGTAAACACTACTGATGCTGCCAAATTGGCAGACTTCTAGCCTAGGAAGGTCCAGAAGAACATAAATGGACACATCTAGCAATGGATAAACAAGTCTGATTTCAAAATCTGTTTCCTGGCTAAGCTCATCCATATAGGCATTTGAGCAGAGCTACAATGTCTTCAAACACCAGCATATTATAGAGACTAACAGAAGTTGTTAAGGGTGGGGTTTTTTTCCATAAAACTTTGGGATCAAGCTATGGCTCAATATTTGATGTTCCCATCTTAACTTTTTATTTCAGTATTAGTTTAGCCTTAAGGAAAGCTGTGCAAAGTTTGTGTTTCATGGAACAGCTAAAACCATGGCACGGCCCGAAACAGAGATTTCTGGAAGTATTTCTAGAACACTGAAAAACCTGCAATATTTAGTTGCAACATACTGTGGACAAATAGCATTATTTAGCTTTATTACTCTCTGCTAGGTAAAAAAGTAACTTTTTTAAAAATTACTTTTAAATATTTCCCAGATTATTTTACCTGCCTTTATAAAGGTTATTCAACCTGGCTGGCACAGGACTAGACACCTTCTCTCTCAAAAACCTATCTAAATTTATTCAGTGAAATACACTCTGATAAAGAGGTAAAAAGGCTCTCAAACAAGTCATTCTCATCTAAAATAAGCAGTGCCTTCAGAATAAAAAATGCCATTACATTAATTTATGTACCTGAAGAAATGATCAAATTAGTTTTAAATTCTGCATTATTTTTCAAACTTCTATTATTATCTGCACATGCATTATGAAGCTGCCTGTATTTTTCTGGCTTAAGATCAAGGATATTTAATAATTTTTAAGAAACAAAACCATCCATGCCAGTGGGAAAAAAAAATCAAACTAAAAGCCAAACTCTCCATTAAAAATAGAATCTTTTGAGTAGCATTTTAACATACCTCTGATTTGCTAACATGAATGAGATGATACAATGTAAAGAGTTCCTTAGGAAAATCACCACAGGGAGACAGCTACAGTTGCATCTGACCATTATACTGCAAAAATGATCTTAGTACAGGACATCCTGCTTTCAATCATTAGGGAAGAATTGTAGTAGTTCATAAAAATATATCCTCTGTTCCATTAATTCAAGGCGGGCTTTTTCATTATAGACAGAGTAACCCCATACTAAAAATAATACTAAAAGAATAGAAATGTCATTAAAATAAACAATACCTCACAACTTACTTATAGGTAAAGAAACCACATATAAAGCTGTTAAAACAGAATCAGGACATAGGCAAGTAGTCATCAGCTATATTTCCCTCTTTCTATGAGCAAGCATTTCATCCCAATATCTCTGCTTTCAAAAAAAACCCCAAAACAAACAAAAAAACCAAACAAACAAAAAAGAAAAAAAACCCCAACAACAAACTAAAAAAACAACAAAAACAGAACATCTCTTCTATAAACAGCTGTGCATAGTCCTGTACAGGAAAAAATTAAGCATATGTGAATACTCTCATTCATTTAAATCAGGATGAATCTGGAGAGATTATTTTAACTTGCATCAAATTTATGTCTATTTAAGATGCAGAATTTTACATTAAAAATTTGACCAGAAATATTAAGAACAGATAATGCACAAAAATCTTTTTACTTCAAATAAACAGTACTGCAAATATCAAAGGGAAAAAAAATCAGAAAATGCTGCTGAAAACAAATAGACTGGAACGAGCAGAAAGCTACCTTGCAACTTGTTAAAGTTCTCTTAATGCAGCAGCACATTTTTGTTATTGTTAAATGAATCTCTCAACAACTCCTCAAAATTCAGATTTATACAATATTCTTCTTAAACCTCTCTTCACTAAAATGTGCTCTGCAAGATTATTTGAAATACTTAAAAGAACATGCATGTGTAAAACAGACTGATGTTAGTTTTCTAATCACCCGGTACAGAATCTCACAACTACAAATACAAAGACAAAAATAGCATGCAAAATATTTAAAGGTTTCCAAAAAAAAAAAAAAAAGAAAATAAAGAAGAAGTACTGGTTAAGTATTTCATACACACCTAATGTTCTGTGTTGTGAACAAGGTGGAAAGAAGACACTTGCACTTAAATCTTGAAGCATCCCGTCCCGATGAACCCAGAGAAACTAATTTCTGCCATCAGAAAAGTACTCCACCAGAACACCAAATAATTATATGTGCTGCTGAAAAGGAAACAGCAAGCCCAGTTCTGGCTGTATGTAGTCTCTCGAGGTACAATAATATAAACCTGATCAATTGCAATTAAAATCTGAACAGAGGCTTAGAACTTGAAGTCTTGGTGCATTAGTTCTTGCCAAAAGCAGATGTGATTGTGAGCTGGAAGCAATTTCTCCTGGTAATTTGTGATGACACTGGGTAGAGCAGCCCCAGAGTCCCCAAAGACAAACTCATCAGAGGCTCTAATGTATGCATGACACATGAGGTGGCTCTTTTAGAGCTCAATTAATTGGGCTGAACATTAAGACAGCAAGTTCAGGACTTTTTTTTTCCCCTCCAGAGTTGTTTTTCCTCTTTTTACAAGCAGTTTTTTCCCTTACCTTCTGCAAGCCATGTCTCCTGTAATTGGCTCAGATCTTGAAAGAGTTCTGCAAAAAGATAAAGACATGGATAAAAGACTTACACCTTTAATCTCTTCAGAAGACTAAAATATGTTAAAAAATATATTTTTCCCTAAGAAAAATACACATTAATTCTGTTTTGGCAGTCAAATATACAGACAAAGTAGGCATTTTGAGGCATCAGTTAATGATTTTTCTACACCTATTAGTAAAACCCCAAGCACTTACTTTATTTTCAGCTCTTGAAATAATAGCCAGAATCTTAACAGAGCTCTGTAGTACAAAAGCCTTATTATGAAATACATAGATGAGTTAAAAATTATAATATATCTTACAGATGAACTATTCTTACACAATTCAGGCCTCCTCCTTTAATATCTGCCCCACATAAAGCTTGCTTGGACTTCCACAGTCCTTCCTGAGCAATAACTGAGTATTTTTAATCGTAGGGTCATAACTATCATATAAAAATTCTGAAGCCATGACCTGAGATGCTGCAATAGCAAAGAGAAATGGGAAATCTTTTGTACTTCCCCTTATGTTTTACTTCGTATGACATGAGAATCACCACTATTTCCTCTATGCTGTACTCACTGTGCTTCTTTAAAGCTAAAACCACCTTCTTCATGGACTGAATTTTTCAGCAGCTTATATTTTGCAATTCACTGAAATCAGTTACCTGGAATGGGTGTAAATCAGAGCAGCAGTTGACTTACTTGCAAACCTCAGAAACTCAGTTACAAAAATTCTGTTTGCTAAGACTAAGTAGGATATTTGAACTAACAAATGGTTTATTTTCAATTTACTGTATTTTGAGAGAGACTTCCTCTTTTATGAATGCTGACAGATAACTATTTACATATACTTAAATGACAGAGGCTATTCATTTCTCCTGTGGACTGATACCCCACATTCCCAGGGGAAAATGATTTTTCTGAAAATCAGAAAGATGCTTTCTTTTCCATCTACTTTTCTGGGCAAGTAGGGATTTTAAAAATTGTGTCAGTGTGTTTTTACCTTGGCCTCTACATATCTTCCTGTATGTCTCATGTACTTTCAGGGCTGTAGGCATAGCATGTATACAGTCCTTGTAACCTAAAGAAGTGTTAACAGCTATTACCAGCCTGCAGTTCTCAAGCTACAATCCTGAGTGGCTGCTGATGGGACTAAGTTACAAATCTTTGGCCCTCCAGAACTTTTTCCACTCTAAGCTTCCTCAATCGAAGTTCCCTGGATTTTTAACCCTGTTAGTGTTATACAACAACAGAAAGAGGCCAGCATACACCAGAAGCCTGACTGTACAGTAAAGTTGGTGAAAATCAAGTCTCCACACCCACATTCTCTCACTCCTGCTACCATCAGTGAAGACATACAAGGGAAAAGGATGTTAAAAGGGGGGAGGGATGAAGAATACCCTAAATCTGAAGAGGTCTGATGGTGAAAAAGCCAGGTGCCATGACTTGTATCAGATGCTGCAAAGGCTTGGCCTTGGTGCATGACATCCGTGTGCTACATGTGCACAAAATGCAACAGGGTAAGTCAAGGAAAGACTTTCAACTTTATAAATTTATTGCCTTTGCCAGTTTGTTTTGCATTAGTAAATGTAGTTTTCTTGTCTTGTTTATTCAGATTGATCTAGATATATTTATCTCCTAAATAAATAAATAAAGAGCTCTCAAAAAGCCTCTCTGCATTTGTAAGAAAGAGAGAAGGGGGGGGGGATGGGGAAACGACAAGCCCTCACCTTCTGAATCATGAGCCAGGTCTCTGTTAATGAATTTTCTTTTCCTGACATTTGTCGGTCTCTCATTACAGTTTCTCCCACGTGGATTCTATAAACAGGAAAGATCAGTTACTTTAGAAATCTGAGGTTTGAGATTTGGTTGGGTTTGTTTTGGGCTTTTTTTTATTTAATCAGGAATATGCAAAGCTGGCATAAATTTGTTACATTTTCAAACAGGGAAATGGTGGTCTTGCAAGGCTTCAATTTCTAACAAAAGATATTGCTGAGCACCTACCATCCTCCAAAGGATTCCTCTGTCTAAATGCAACACATTTCTATCTATCTATGTAGACATCTATTTGTACAGATACATCCATAATGTTCTCAAGCAGCAACACAATACCAATTATGTATTTTTAGCATCTAAAGTATACAAACTTACACAATAGCCCATAAATCCCCATAGCATAAGCTATGCAGGAGAACCCAGATATGAAATTATAATAGACCACTTTGTTTCCCTGTGTTACTTATAAAATTGTTTGCAACATCCTGAAAGAAAAAAAAAACAAAAAACAAACAACAAAAAAGAGAGGAAAAAAAAGGTTAATGTTTGCCTCAACTTCATTCTTCTGAACGTTGCAGGCAAACGCAGCCAGAAACTTTGAATGCAGCTGCTGCTGCTCTCGCCTCCCTCATCCGCTAATCATGTGCATGATTTTTTAATCATCCCAAAACTGTCTTTAAAAGAACACGATGCTTTATTGCAATAACTACGAAGATAGGCTCATCTTGCAGGCATAGCTCCCAGATGAAGAGTCGCCCTTACAGCCGTAACAAAGCAGAGACTGTGTCTGTAAAACTCCCCCACAGAAATAAGTCGGAGTCAAGTTTATAAACACCAACTTTGAACTGATCACTCACATTGGTGACCATGTAAGGCACTTGCTGGTCATAAAATCCATCCATTCTGCAGCTCTTCCACGAGTCTTAGCTCAGTGTTTTATTTACTGGGCATTTGATCTGGAGATTTCCTCGGGATCTGGACTCCAATCAGCCTAGAGGGGAATACAAGATGGCTTTTAGATTTAAAAGGAAGAAAAAAAAAAAAGAAAAAAAAAAAAAAGGCAGCATGAATGAACTGCTTGCATTTGCATACCTAATTAACCTCAAAGAGTCCCATTCATAAAAACAACCCTCCCTTCTCTGCCTTCACCTGGGTTACCCGCTCCTGCCAGCAAAACGCGGAGCACAAGCACTCCGCGGCGGCGGCCAGCGGGGCGAGAGGCAGGGCTTTATTTACACTGCGCGCCGCGCCCGCGGGCGATCCGCGCCGGCGGCAGCGCGGCTCAGCGAACGTGGGCTCAACTCGTAATGGCGAACGCGGGGCTGGCCGCGCACCTCGCGTTGGCGGCGGCGCCGGGGGCCGCGCACTCCCCGCACTCACCGCGCACACACACAGACACACGCACGGCCCCCCCGCCCGGCACGGCCACCTTCTCCCGCAGGATCGCTCCCGCAGCCCCACCGCCGCCGCGCAATCCTGCGGGGCGCCGGGCAAAGTTGCGGGGGAAGACCCACCTGAAGGCCACGCGCGGCGATCGGCTGCAAAAAATTCCCTCCAAATTTAATAAAAACATTAATTATTCCCCGGCACTTCCCCCTCGGAAGCCGCGAGCGCCACTGACAGAGCTCAATCCCGTGGTTTTTCCTCTCCTCCTCCTCCAGGGGCCCCCGAGCCGCGCCGGCGGATCCCCGCCGCCCATTGGCTCCCCGCGCCCCCCGCCGGATCGCCGATCGCCGCCCGCCCCGGCCCCGGCCCCGGCCCGCCGCCCCCGCCCGGCCCCGCGGGGGGCGACTCCCGCCGCTGCCCCGACCCGCGCCGCCCGCGGGAGAGCGCGTCGGAAGTCGGCGCTCGGATGCCCGGCGGTATCCCGGGATCCTGCCGCGGGCACGCCGTGTCCCCTACACCCCTCGGCCCCGGGGGGCGAGGCAACCCCGTCCATTCACAAAAAACCGATTTATTTAAAGAAAAAGTTTCGCCTCCCCGACTCCGTAAAGCAAAACACACCCGCCGCGCACACGCGCGCCCTTTCTGGTGGCAGAGCTGCCCCGCAAAGCGCCGCGGGCGCCCGGAGGTGAGGAGGAGGTGAGCGCAGCGAGAGACACTTCGTACCGCTCTGCCCGGAGCTGGCAGCATCCTAGGGCTCATGGTTGCTCTAGGTTTGGGGGGTTTTGTTGGGCGTTTTTAGTTGGCGGTTTGGGGGTTGTTTTTTTTTTTTTCCTTTTTGGTTTGGTTTTGGTTTTTTTTTTGCTTGTTTCTTTTCTTTGAAACATAGAAAGCAATTTTAATTCCTACGAGGATGACATAATTTCTAGGTTTTGTGGAGAGAATTTGGCAGCACCCATGCTAGGGGGAATGCTAGCACCGGATCTAGGGGAATTTTTGGTGTAGTGGTGCCAGGACCTATCAAGTTCAGGAGTTCTGAGCACTTCTCTAAGAAAGCGAGCTTTCTGTTCTTTGGACAAGAGTGGCTGTTGGAAGGCTGCGTCCAAAAACTCTTGCCTTTCTGAACTGCCAAAATGCACCAAAGCAGATTGTGTGGTTTTGTAACAGCTATATTTGTCCTCTCTCAGAGCAGTGAATTCCAGGTATCACAGCAATCAGGTGTAAATTTAGGTATTCATGACGCTATTTTGCTGTGAGATACAAAGTTTCAGAGTTCTATGATCTGATGTAGTTCTGCATTTAACAAGTAGAGCCCCAAGCTAGCGAGTCCAGCTTCTCACTCAGCCCTTTCTGAGGGCTCACTTTATAGCTAAGGGTGTAAAGCCAGCTAAAGAAACCTGCTTTTGCATAATTTCCCTGTGGTGGTTTTAACAATATTCAGGTTGCTTCTACTGTACTACTTTGTTTTGAAAATTATAGTTGTTTCATTCGACTCTATTCTGGAGCGTATTAATTTCTGGCACAACAATTTGATTCTCCTTTTTTCTGATCTCACTATCTATACTCACTTGACACTTGTCATGTCCAGCTGAGGAAGAGGGGAGCACCATGTTCAACCACTTCTGTCCTTCCCACATGGCCTTCCCAGGGAAAACATCCACCACCAGCAGCTTATTTTCTGTGTTCTTGCTCCTTTTGTTTTCACACACCCATCCCAGCACACCTGGAATTACAAAAGAGTAATGATACTATAAATGTAAAAACCTATAATAATTTTATTGTGTTCTTGACGACCAAGTCTCTCAGTTGCTGTCCCTGCAAGCCACTTCTATGATAAAATAATTGGTAATTCTACCACCCCACCATGGGCAGCTCTCACTAGACCAGATTGCTCAAAGCCGCATCCAGCCTGGCCCTGAACACTGCCAGGGATGGGGCATTCACAGCTTCTCTAACGAGGCCATCATTTTCTTGTTTATAACCATACTCAGCCTGGAGCAGCTGCTGAGCTTGTGGGAAGGCTGTGACTACAGATATGACCCTGGGGAGCAAGTGGCTGCTTTAACCCCTGGATGAGCAGAGCTGATGAAGCTGCTCTCTCCAGCTGACCACCCCATGCCGCTGGATGGATATCTTGAGCTACCCAGCAAACAGCTCCCAAAGCACCAGACTTTACAACATACTCTTCTAAAGCAAAATCGGTAATGGATTTTCTTATCTTTAAACGGTGTACTAAAAATTGTTGGTGTGTCAGTCAGCCAAGGTAATTAAACCAGCACCAGCTGAAGTTTCCAAAGTTACCTCAAAGCCATCACGGGTTAGGTATCGCCTGTGAATTTCACACTGCTGGGTCCCACCTTGCACTTCCCTGCACCACAACCTGCACCTCACAAAGTCTGGCACAGCACCATGGCCACCTTCCAGCACATACCACCACCCCTGCCCGCCATGTGCACAGGTTTGGCATTCTGCTTTACTGAGCTGTAGGAGGTCAACACTCCGCAAACAGCCTAGCTCTCCCTGGTCCCAGCTGGGCTGTAACTCCAAGAGAGGCTGTGCAATAAATGCATCCTGGCAGGAGAAGCTCTGTATTGCTGTTCCTCCTCATGCCACACACCTCTTCCTTCCCTCCTCCCTCTCTCTGGCCCTGCTACACATGCAGAGAGGAAAGGAAGAGTAAAGCTGTTTTCAAGCCCTCTTTATCCTCATCTTTGTTCATCCACTGTGCTGAGTGGTACTCAGGAAAACTTCATTAACTATTAAGAGGAAGATGCTGTAGATGGACTTCTGTGTGCCGAATTGCAGTTGTGTATCATCATCAGTCATAACTGTCTCATTTGTTAACTGGTGAAGGCATAGTAATTAGTTTGTAATTTTGCATGCTTATTCAAAATTCTTGCAACTTTGGAGTTTTTTAATAAAGGTTTTATTTTTTTACTACTCTTTTTAGAAAACAGTACCTTAAATATATTTTTTTTTATATAATCATTTTAGAAAATGAAAATTTAACCTCAAAAGCACTTTCATTTTTAGTGGAAAGTTTTTTACCAATTTGAAAATATCCAAGAAAATGTGCTTGATTTATTTTACTTTAAGAAATTATTTTAAAATCGACTTTTCTAATGATACTGCTTTAGAAGCAAGATACTCTTTTTTTTTTTACAAGCAGGCATGTTCAAGTACACTATAAAGCTTCACTATACATTGAAAATTATATATTATTTCCATTTCTTAATGACAATATATACTTCACAAACTTATTTGAAAGTGGACAATAAAATATATATTTTCTTTTCAATTTGACCCACTATGGAGCTACAAATAATTGCTGTAATGTAAAAAATAAAAATCCAGACAGAGCAAAGTGAGGATTTGATAAATACTGGTTTCTTCTGGAAAATGTGATAATAATTTAACCACATTTTTGAATAAAGAAATAAACCAACAAAATCCAATATGATAAAATCTAAGTTCAATATTAAAAAAAAGAGTAAAAAAATAAAGACTATCAATTGACTTGATAACAAGACAGAGAAGTGCACTCAAAAAAACTTTATGATAGAAGAATAAACCTTTTGGACACGTTCATAAAATTATGCTTATACCAAAGAAAATCCTTCAGAGAAAAAGATAGTAGCAATTGACACATAATACACAGGTACATTTCAAAACAATATTAAGTTAAAGAAGCTTTACTTGTTTTTTGAAATTGTTTTGCTTTATCCACTCTTTCTAGCCATTTCCACAGTAAACTTTGATGTACTGATGGGCCTGATGGACAACAAAAAAGAATGATCTCTGTCCAAACAACTGTTGAGCAGCAACTTTTAAAACACAGTCCATAGAAGACTCAGTAAAATAACAACTATGTACGGGACTGGCTACAGCAAAACCATGAAAACCTAATGAGATTTCTGTCTGGTAAATTAACCCTTGACCACATTTTAACCTCCTGATGCTGACTCTTTCAGAAGATTAACAGTGCTTGTTTTGTCATGATACTAGTGGCATACAAGGTAGTATATAACAACAAAATTAAAAGGAAAAAAACAAAGAAATCAATAGGGCAGGTACTTGCCTAATATTATGGCTTTTTATAAAGTCTTTGTTTTAAATGCAGCATCAAGGACTAAACTTTAATTCAGAACAAATTAAAGTACCAGCAGGAAGAAAACACATGGGGATTATATTCATATGCTAAATTGTGAGATGTGGAATTAAAAGTACATGCAAACAAGTACCTTCAATGAAAAAAGGAAAGAAAACAAAGGAGTAATCCCAGTTTGACTGTATGAATTAATAGCACATTGCATACATCACTGTCATTTAGACCTAGTATTGCACAAACCTAGAGGCCTCCATAAGCAGCTGCATTTCGATGTCCATTCACCTGATAATGCAATGCAGGGCAATTTTCAGGAAACATTTATGTACTAGTATGTACTAGTGGGAGGTGTCTCTGTCCATGGCAGAGGGGTTGGAACTAGATGACCTTTTTGGCCTGTTCCAAGCCAAACCATTCTACAGTTCTGTGAAAGATGAAAAGAAAGTTTAGTTTAATAGTATTTTCAGCCTTCATCATAACTAAGACTTCAAAGTATAACAGCTTTAGAAAGGAGAAGGCACTCAGAGCATTGGCCCAGTTGTTGGAGCAGAGTAACCTCAGTATCGTTCTGGCTCTCCTAGTAGTCTTCTGGATAATTCCTACACAGACAACCCCTGGGGGTTTTGTGCCTATAAGTGAGACATTGAGCATTGAGTTCTTAACTTGAGGTACTTTTGATGATAATGGTCTATTATTATTAATTGTGGAGATACTAGCTGCATCTAGCTCCTTGGATTGTCCTAATCTAGTTCCTTCTGAATCTTTGAAGGGCAAAAATGCTACACATATGTGTTAACTTCAATGACAGGTGCTACACAGCAGGAGTGAATCATCTAGAACTGTGAATCCATGATCAGGATGAATTCTCAGCTCTGTGTACCAACACAACCAAAGCACTAGGCAGTCCTCTAGTTCAAAGTACCAGAGAACAACTCAAATGACTTTTTGATTGAGTTGTATAAATCATCTTAATCCCATCACAACAACACTCATTTCCTGACCAACTGAGCAAATCAAAACAAAATAAAAATTATACCAGTCCAGGACCTAATACAGCAATGTATGAGTCACTGGAAGAACAAACCAAGTTAAAACATGTAAATGTATATTGCAATAGGTTCTTGCAGGGTCAGTGGAGTTTCCAAGTTTCTCTCCTTGCAATTAAATTAATGAAATGGCCAGCCATAATTAAGTGATAATGAAGTGGTCTAGAACTCGCTTGAATATCAGGCCAGCAAAAGAATTTGCACATAACCCCTAATCTCACAGATGGCTTTAATTTGCATGTCCTCCTGTATGGATACCAAGAGAGAATCATGCAAACACTTCAGAATCCTTCACTTAATTTATATGAGATTTCTGCCCCACTGTAGTTCATAGAGGTTACAGAAAACCTCAAATCTCCTGATGCAGTTATAGTCTAAGGCAAACACAAAGAAAGGAACAGGAAGAGAAACACTTAAAGATTGTGTTTACTAAGTTTGCTGGAAAATCTGTCATTTAGAAGTTGTTCAGCACACATTAAATGTCTTTGGTCATGATTTAAGCCCTCCTGAAACCCAGAAGACACAAAGATGACACAACGTGCCCTTTCAGAATTACAGACTCTCACTCAAGATCACTATTGGACATGCTCAGAGCTTGAGCACAGATATTAACATAGCAGCAAGAGGTCTGTTAGAAAAAGCAGTGTCATTTATTAAATGAGTGGCTATAATGACAAAAAGTCAAACAAGCTTGTGGAGTCGAAGAAGGGCCTTTAGCCTATTTCCTCTTTTTTTTTAGCAAGGGAATCAATTGGGTTAGTAAAAAATATGACCTCTTGCTACAATTGTTCATTTATGAATTTTGATAGTTACAGCAATAATCAAAACTATTACTGTTAGCAGGCAATGGCTATATTGATATTATATACGTGCACATGTGAAATCATAAACATGTATAACCACTAAGACCTAGCCATCCATTTCCGCCTGTGTAACATCCCTAAACCCAGATGTCTGCATACAGCACCTGAGTATTCCAAGACAAGCAACGCAAGAGTCAGAGAAAGGGGGCAAAATCTAAACACAACTCCACACATAGAAAATTACAAGATATTGAAAAGGAGATATTGATTGTTAATAGAAAGAAAAAAAAAGTTAAAAGAAAGCAAATAGAATTTCTTAGGAGTTTTTAAGTAGTAAAGACCTAGTGAAGATGATAATAAGACCTAAATAAACCAAGACATTAGTTGAAAAGCACAGTTTAAATGATGTTTCAGAGGCAAATTCTGCCCCAATCTCCAGTTAATTAGAAAGGGGCTTTGCTGTTAACAGGCTGAGAGGCACGTGTTGCCATTGTTGTTCAGGTGAGGAATTAATTTTTTGCGCCCATTTGCAGTAGGGAGCATGTTTTTTGTTATAGCGCAGATAATGTAGGGAAAACAGATTTTTTTAACTTCTGTGGAGATAATGAGATCACATACATTATGTTCTCACTTTTGCCATATTTGATATATTCTCTATTTTTAGTTGTTGAGAATGCCAGCCTTTGTAGCAGGGCTTTGTTGTGCCTGAGAAGGTGCTGAATAAAGATGGCTGGTCTCTGCCCTAGAGAGCAGAGGTGTTTTGATCATCAAAACAGAAATGAAAATGTATTCTCCCTCCCACCCAAACCCAGTACCCTTGAGAGGCAGAGGTAACAAAATAGACAGTAGCTATGTATGGCTTCTGTCTGTGCCAAGCAGAAGCATTTTAAATAAATTTTCAGGCAGCATTTGAAAGCACACAATGTATGCTGTTGTTGAGCTTTCCATGAGAACTTCCCCCATCCAAAGTGAAAAGAGGAAAATGTGGGGCTGCAGGCTGTCGTTACTGGTTTTGTAGCTATTACAGCTATTAGACAGCTACCTGGAGCAGACAATATCACACTCAGGCTAAACTATATTGCACAGAGCCAAAGATGGTGTGCGTCTACAAAAAGTGGTTGAGGAGAGCATGGAAATCAGGAGAAGATGGCAATACAGACAAGGAACTAGACAGTGGTAGCACTACCTAGCACATGCAGGCAGAAATGCCAAAAGAGAAGGCAAAGTTCAGATAGAAGGAAATCGTAGGTAGGCAGTGACTGGGAAAAGCCAATTTCTGCAAGGTTTAAATTGAAGACTAAACATCTATGTTGAGTCACATGGTAAGTAAATTCCTCACTGGGAGGAAATGACAGGGAGGAAAAAATCAACTAAAAATGGAGAGTAAAATTATATGTACAGCTGTAATAGGATGTACAGGAACTAGAGATCAGAGTCCCACCATACAAATTGTGCATGTCTTCACAGAAATAATAAATGCTACAAAGGAGTTACTGTTTGAACCCCTAGAATTACAAAACACAGAACATTTAGAAGCAGGAAGCGATCTTTTCATTCAGTGAATTTAGTGTGCTTAAAAACTTGTGTTTGCACCTCCCAAAATCTGTTCACAAGATAGGAAAGAATAATTATACCTGTTTTTCAAAAAAGGAAAATTAGGCTCTTGCAAGTATACCAAGGATCAAGAAAAGGGACAAATGTTGCATGCTGGGAAGATTTCAGTAATATTCCAGGACTTCATTTCTTCTTTGACCTAGCTATATTGGGTCACCAAACTCAGCTCTGATGTGAGAGCCTTCTTCCACATAGGGTGCGCAAGGTTACCATTATTCACAATTTTGCAATTCATTAGTTTTCAGTATTTGAAAAAGAGGGGAGAAGGGAAGAACATGCCATCTTTGAATGTTAGGATTTTCATTTTTGAAAGTATCATGCTTTAATAAGGCATTAAGTTACTGGTTCTTATTGGATTTTATTTTGCCATAAAGATTCTTTTTCCTGTTTTGAAGAATGAATAATATTTTAAGATGTCCCACATTCAATCAATCAATCAAACAAACAAAAAAAGGAACTGAAAGCTGGAGGTGGAATTCAAGCCCTGGTATACGTGACAAGGGCCAAATGGGGCATATATGATCTAGTTCCACATCCAACTGCTGTTGTTACAGCTACAGGTTCACCATAAGGAAGCCGGAAAGGTAAAATGACTGCAGGTTAAAGGAAGCTGCCCAGCTCTTGCTCTCTGAAATATATTCCTATGAATTCACATAGTTTTAGTCTTTTCAGGACTGTACAACCATAGAAGAATTCTCCAGTCACTTTCCATTAATGTAAATTAAAAAAAAATTGAATCTATAACTAAAATAATACAACTTCTGAGAACTGTCTGCTGCCTTAATGAGCACACAGCATGTATACTGTCCCAAAGAACAAGAAGGATTCTTGTAGCATGGTGACTTTTTATGGTCTTATGTTCCTTTCAACACATTTTAGGCTGAAAAATTACTGTAAATGTGAAAAACATTTTTTACATATGAAACCCTCATAAGCTATTCTGCTCCATCTATTTCCTATTGCATATTATTCTACCGATTAATTCTAATCATAAAAAGTGTAACAGAGTAGTAGAGCAGAGATTTTGAAGACAAAGTATGTACAATATCCCCTTTTGTTTTAAAAGAGGGGAAGGGGGTAGAGATATTGAAAAACCTTCCACTGATCTTATTTACTCTTCGCTGTATCTTTTTATTTGGCCTTTGTATTTCTTAGGTTGGCAGAGTATTAAATTGGGTGGTAGCTACTCCACATACATGTTTGGGAACATCATAGACTGAGGCTTAAAAGTAACTGAAAGATTTTTTTGTGAGGATCAGAGAGTCTTCAGGAAAAAACATACTATGGTGAAAAAGATCCACAGAAGCAGCGGCTTTTTAAATGTCATGCGTAGGCACAGCAAGGGTTGCACAAAGTTCCCATGACTTTTGAAAGAGTGTTAAAATAAAATAATGTAAAATAATAATAATAACAATAACAATTACTACTACGAGAACTACAACAACAACAATCACCAGTCAGTCTGAATGGAAATTTTCAACTGGGCAGAATTTCAGAAATGCAATGGCACAATAGAGGCCTAAGGAATTGACATTTACTTTCTTGTCTTTCAAAATCATATATTGCTTGAGAAAAAGGGAAGGAGAGGAAAAAAACATCTCTGAGAAAAACACTAATATAAAAGCTACAGTTTACATTTGATAGGATTTGGAGTATTTAATTACATTATATCATAAACCTAAGATTTGAAATGGAGAAATCATATTTGGCATTTGAACATAACAGGATTGACTGGCATTAGTTTTTCAAGTTTTGATTTGGGTTCATCTTTATTTATTTTAACTTTAGTTTCAAGTGCTAAGTTTAGCTGTCTTTCAGTGCCAATTGGTATGTTTATTTTTCTTTTCAATTTTAGAGTCCTACACTACTCTTTGAACTGGAGATTAATTAAATTTGTGGTAAATCATGTTTTAACAGGACTGTACAGTTAAAGAAATATAAAAAACCTTCTCATTCACTTAGAATCCAGTGCAGAAAAGAACAGAAGCTCAGAAAGACATAAAAGTCCTCAGATTGTAGATTTGTCTCAGAAACACCCCAAAATATAAGGCTTCTTACATCTAAGATTACAATCTCTGCAATCTGGTACTTTATTCGGGATGTTCGCGTTGCAAACTCTGTTGAATCTTAATATTACCTTCTCTGCTTTTGATGATAATCTAAGAAAGCAAGCTGTTTTCTATTCACAAAGAATATTTCACAATGGAAAGCTCAAATTTACTAAGTCACTGTGATTTTTTTTCCCTTCACACAAGGAAGATACAAACGAGAACATACCTGAGTTAAGAACTTCCTTGCTTGCTTGCTTTTAATGCTGATTTGTTTCACAAACTCTGACTACTAAATTTAATTTTGTAAACCAAATTAATGGCAAAAACATATACTGAGTTTTTAAGGGCTAGCACTCTATGTAAGCCAAAGAAAAACCTTCCAAAGAGGACTTTTAATTTAATATAATAGTTTTGTTGCCTTGTTGTCTGGGCTGGATGCTATTCTTTACCCTCAAGGTCTCTTCACAGGGTGTCAAAATATTAATTTCAAAAGCTAAAAGTTACAGGATTAAAATTACCTTTGCCTCCCTGAGAAGTCTCTGCCATGACCACAAGTATGCCATCTTTGGTACATTGCTCCTTCGATGATATAGATGAAAAGGAGCAGTAATATACACAAAGAAGAACCTATGCACTCATCTGCACTGAAAATCGCTCAAAAGCTAAGTATTCCATTCATGTCTCTACCCTTAGGATAGTAGAAAATGGTGTGCATGACAAATACTAGTTAGTTAGAATATTCTTGAACAATGTTCAAATGCTTAAACAATAAGTAAATTATTAGAGCCATGCATAATGTAACTCATCCACAAGGATGCTACGTTTGTACACAAGAAGTCAAATTAGTTAAAAACATCATCAACAAATTACAATGGCAAAAAGAGAAAATCAACTATTTTGGCTGAATCGCAAAGTGAAAATACGGGTGTTCACAAAACACATATCTGTATTCTAGAGTTAAATATTGAATGAAAAAACAGCAAATGCAGAAAGAGAGTAAACTAAGCCTTGAAGCTGAGAGATTGAAAAATTAAAGAAAATGCAATTAGAAATTATTTTTCTAAAATAGAAGGTGTAGCTCTTAAAGATGACCAATGTCAGGGATGCTGGCCTAATTTCTAGTAGTAAATAGTACAATAACAAAGGATTATTGAACTAGTGCTTCTCTTATTGTTTTAGCTGTTATCCTTATTAGAAAAGTGCAAAGGTAGGCTGCACAGATTTTTTTTAGAGCTCAGGTCACAAGAAAAATGAGCCAGTGTCTGTAGAATTCCTTCAATAGCTTTAGCAAAGGGATGTGATTTCACCATTTTCCAACTAATGGTTGCTTCCTGGTGGCTTTTGATTCTCCAGAAGGCACCTGACAATACTGAATTAGATTCTGCATAAACTAGCTTAGGTTCTTCAATAGTCTTTCCATGCCACTTTGCTGCAACAGCATAGTAAGTCAAGACTATTAGAGATCATTTACTATAATTTCTAAGGCTTTCTAATTTATCCTGTGGTTCTTTCTAGCAACGGGTCTTTTACTGCATGTGGTGCTGTCAGCTAAATGTTACTTAGTGGGTTGTGCAGCCTATCAAATTTTGCAAGCTCATTTACAAAGCCCTTATCAGTGCTTAAATTCAGAGTTTTCTCCTGAAAGTACAAGGACGTGCCTTAACAGAGATAAGAGAGACCAAATACTTCTGGCATTTGCTTGAAAAAACCCCAAACAAATGAAAACACATCATCTTGCAGGGGACTGAGCACTTTGGGAACATGCTGGAATGGCAACTCGAAGAAGTACCCACACTGTGCCTTTAAAAAGTAACAGTTTATTTGGTTTAATATAGCAGAGAAATCTGTGCTGCCAGTACTGGCTGACAAACATCCCTCAGCTTTTCCAAGAGGAATATGTCTATGGGAAGAGCTCAGTTGACTCTTGATGAGCATTTAGGCTCAGGCTTCTGAGCAAAGACTGTCAACACGAAAAGTATTCCTGCCAGCTATAGTGGTGCTTTTGCAAGACCACTAAACGCAATTTATTTTTTCTGTCTGAATATAGCATTTCTTATATTTTTCATGCTTTCCATATGGATATCATCTGCTGTTCTGAATGCTTAATAGTGTAATATAAGCATACTGAAGTATGTTCAGAAGACCTCTCTTATCTGTACCAATATCTCCAGAAGCAACTCTTGCAAAAATACTGCACAGCACATCAGAGTGAAACACTAAACATAACTCACCTCATCATGAACACAAAATCACATTCATTCTATTTATCGCTGTTAAGATAAATTAGTGAATAACAAGAAGAAAAAAAAGGTAGCTTGCCTGCTTACTTAGACTAATGATGAGAGTGTCATATTCTATTTATTAATAGCATATTTTTTTAAAAACAGTTGAATAGTAATCATTATTGTAAAAGAGAAAGCTACCATAAATGTTAAATATCAAACAAGCTACATCTAGCACCCCTGAAGATGAGATCTGGAAAACTGCAAGAGCTGACCAATTCGCTCCATAGTCATCAGCAGAGTGACTTTCAACATGACCTAGGAGGATGGTCTCAGTTCCTTTTTTTTTTATATAAGAAATTTTAAGAAATTTTAAAGAAATTAAGAATATAAGGAAGAAAAAAGCTAAGAACTTAGGTCAAATTTTGTGTCACTCTTGAAGCAGACCACATTTCACTAATTCTAAATCAAAATTTACTTTTGTCAATAGAAATTTGATGCAAAAATTCCTATTTTCATTTTTCTTATTGATACTACTCTGATTTTCCAGCCTAACTCCTATTATTTTTCTTGGTCTGACTAAAATTTCCATAGGGACGGCAATTACCCAGAATGAGCTCAGGAATTTTTTGTCTGGTATGATAACAAAAGTGTTGTCCTGGGTAATATCTGGTGTAACTAATGCTAGTGGGGTCTAGAGATCTTATTATGGGACTAGGAAAGCACATCCTGTTACTTAGTTTTGTACCAAAGGATAGTAAGCAAACCTTTACATTTTTTACAGCCTTTATGTTCACTGAAATTGGGAAGAGGATAATCGGGGAGAAGGGGAAGTGTAGAATATCACGTGGGAGGTCTCATTTACAGGAGTTACTCTTTTTTTTCCCCCAGAGAAATAGACAAAACAAAAAGCATGTGCAGTAAAAAATAAAGTCATCACATCAACACTATACAAACAGAAGAAATGGGCATAGGCAAAATAACAGGTAATTTACTTGTTTTTTTTTTTACAGTCTGAAATATTGTGTAAGACTTTCACATAATACTTCAAAATATCAGTGAAAATTTTGTAAGATGTTGAAGGAGATGTCAGGAAAAACTTCATTTCACATTTTGGTCAAAATGAATTTTGTTGTTAGATCTCAATTCACACAGTACACAATACTGATGGGATGGTAGCAATGACTGTATTTAGAGTTGGACTTGGTTGGGCTTGGTAAGTTGTGTTAATTGTGAGTTCCAGTTCACCTGCTTTACCTAGTATTTTGAATAAATGAAGTCCGCAAAGAGACAAGAGAATGCAATTCAAGTATTTGTGATGTTTTTTATGCAGTATGGCGTATTTTACTTTTACTACAGCTGAATAGAATGTGTGTGAAGAAACAAAGAGACAGAAAGCAGCAGAGTGCATTGCATTATCCTGGACCATATCAAACCAAACAGACTCCTAGAACTTTTCCATGCTTCCAAGAAGCCTCACCCACACAAGGAACATAACCCAGCATCCTGAGGGACTAAAGCTGGGACCTCATCCCTGCAACTAAGAGTCTTCATAGATCCACAGTTTAAGCGCTTCTGAGAACATAGTTTAGCTCTTTGGTGTACCACAAGTATGCAGCCGTTTCGTTAAAAAGTCCCAGCTGTATAGTAATCAGCACACATTTTTAATCCATCCATTCTCTGCTATGAAAAGCCAATACAGCATAATAGAGAATTTTCACAAGCATCCACTGCTTTCAGTTATAATCTTCACTTGAGCCAGCTCTTCATTTCTGTAGGTGCTGAACCAGAACACCCCACGGATTCAACAAGGCTAAATCTTGGACCTCTGACAGAAAAGTAGAAGAATGATCAGGATGCCACTCATGTCCAATAATAATGTTCAGAATTATATACTATCCTTCTTGCATAATATGACAGCAATTAGGGAGCTATGTACCATACCTCCCTCTGCCCTCCAGCACCGCAGCCATGTTCAGCAGTAAGAACAGAGATCAACCCTTCGTAGCACCACACAGACATTCAGTGTGAAGGGGATGTTGTTGGGGTTTTTTGGTTTGGGTTGGGTTTTTCTTTTCAATAGAAAATCCTGGGAAAAGTCTTCAGTACATTCTATTTTTTTAAAAAGGTAATATCCTTAAGCAGTAGAACAATTTTTTTTTTTACAGCACAGGCAGCTGTAAAATGGAATCTGACAAAATGGTCTGTTATTTATCTGCACAATGTCTTCCCAATTTTGCCAATATCTTAAGGCTAATTTCCTGCAAATTTTCATTGAAGTAAATGGTTTTCATTTCTCCTCTTTGAAAATGAAAAGCTTGACATTTCTAAAGGTGGGGATGTTTGGAATGAGCAGTATTATTTAAATGAGAACCTCAACTACTCCATGCTGAACCCTAGAAGGTTTTGCCAACCTGGTTATACCTGATCACTTGTTTATGGGAAAGGACTAATCTCCCCTTTCATCCGGAAGGTTTCCCCACCCAGTGTCCAGCAGTCAATCCAAAGTACACCAGTGTCTCTTTTCCAAACTACATGGCTTGTAGCAGACTGTAACATAGAGACTACAGAGAAACAAGACAGGTAAAGAACCTGCTAGGCAAATTTCTCAGTCATGAAATCACACATATGGCTGGTTTTTCCCATTGAAATCTCAGAAGGAACATCCGGTTTTGTGGCCATTTGGACAGGAAATGGACCATTCTGTCTGTACATCTGTGTGAAATCAGATTATCTGTCCTTGAGCTATCCTCGTTATTCACTTGGATACATTGTGCAACCCATCCTCTGCCAAAAATATGCAATGGGAAAATAGTTATGTATGATCATATTTAGAAAACATTAGAATAATCCATTGATGAAAACTGACAATCATGACATCAAAAACTTTGCAAGAGAATTGGCATATTTAATAATAATAGTAATATTATTGATAATAATAATCTTAAATTTAGTCCATTAATTGTGTTTTTTAGTAATCCCCCCAACAATTGACATAATTTTAAAATTATCTTTATTCATAAACGTAAAATTCCTGAGTAAAAGTTTCCACTTCAGTCCTTTCTGTGTAGTTCTAACAAAACCAGATTATGGTTTCTGTATTCAAAAGTTACAGCTCACTCTATTTAAAATTCTTCACAGACTAGATTTTTAATAAAGAAATAGAAAATTATTAAAATATTTCTGAAAGCTAACACAAATGGAAATTGAAAATAGCATCAGTAAGTACAACTCATATATTAGTGTATAAATGATGGATTTTTGACATTTCATCACAAACCATAAATGAATATAAGTTTATCTACCTACAGTCTTTGAATTTTAGCCTGAAAATGAAGCTCAGAAGTACTTCAAAATTATTTGAGAAGTTTATTTAGATACTTACTTGTGAAAAAGAAATGTTTTGTTTAGAGCATTCATTCTTACAACTCATAACTAATTGATTTAATCCTTACATTTTTGAAGGGAAAAACCTTCTATTCAGAGAGTTAATACTATGATTTTGACAGATATAAAAGGTGCCTGAAGATGGATAAGTAACTCCCAACCCATATTGAAATCAATAGGGGCTGTGCCTTACCAACATATCCAGAAGTCTAAAGACAAATATAAATTTCATAATAAATGTCAAAAATTTGAAAGAAAACTGTACTATCAATGTATGTGAATGAGATTGTGTTCCTTGTTTGGGGAATTTAATCCACATCTGTCCAAGCATGTGAAAATGGCACAACTTCCTAGACACTTCCACACAAAAACCTCATTAAACAGCAGCACTACAGCCTGCTTGAAAAAGGCCAGTATACGAAGTTCTTTAATGCAAGAAAAAAAAATTCCCTAAAAAAGCCTTGCCCCAGTAAAACAATAACAACAACAAAAATTGTTCACAATATGCCACAGTCTAAACACCATTTTCTGTTCTGACATCTGTGTCCATGGTTGAGTTAAAGGGAATTTTCTGCCAAAATTTCTAAGGCTTTTGAGAAACATTTTAAGAAAGAAATTACGCAGAAGGAAAAGTACCATTTTTGCTTCGTGATGTTATGTCTATTGGGTTTTAAATACTGATGTTTTTAGGTACTGTTAATTATTGCTAAAGCTTTTCACTTTTTTCCATTCTTTTGATTTGACTGCACTTCAACTATAAGAGTACTTCCTTGGGAGTTCATGTGTGACATACAACCACAAATATCTGGCATCTTTTTCAAAGCATAAGCTGTGGTGCATCTTCTAAACTATACAAGCATATAAGCTTCATCTCAAGAATCTTAAAAGTGCTTAAAAATCAATAATTGAGTGTTTTGTAAGAGCATCATCAACTCTCTAGTGATGACTTAAGAGGACTTTGAAAAAAGGTCATTGTGTAATACTTGAGAAAGTGCAACTCCTCTCACCTTCAGCATTAAAACACCTCTTCATCTTAAAAATAATTGCATAATAATGGCATATGAAGCAAATAGTTTACTTCCACATATAGATATTGCATACCAAAATAGTGTCTATTGTAGAATGACTAAAATTTTATTGTAGCTACTAGATACACAGACACATAGAAAATTGTGATACATTGTTTTTGGAAATAATAGAATTCATATCTATATCAAGTCTAATTCTATAAAAGACTACAGTGCTCAAAAAATAGTGTAATTCAGTGCACTGCAGACAACAAGGGCCTTCAAATACATGAGAGATGGTGCATTTCAGACTACTATGATCTGGTTTAGCCTCAAGAAGGTTTACTGTACTGGTTGCATGGTGCTACTTTGGAGAAAGTCATCATTGATGGACACTAGTAAAGCTTTGTTGCAGTCATTTTTCAGCTGCTCTTTTCTTTCAATTCGACACATTCACCTATACCTAAATTAACAGGTAACTTCAAAAGAAGAAGCAAAGATTATGCCTATTCTACTGACTTCCTTTAGAGAAACAGAGCAGAGAAGTAAGAATTTGCAATTTTCCAAATTTGGCAACAAAACTACCTACATTTTAAGTTACCAGGCTGTTTATTTGATCTGTCCCTTATATCTAGTATGCAAATCTATAGTTACTTGGTTGAAATATTTCTGTTAATTTCAGAAGAGTTTAATCACATTACATTCCATTTTGCTACAACCTTCCACTACATCTTTTCTAGGGAATATTTACCCTAATGTCAGAAATAAAATGGTGTGAAATAATTAGAGTAAAACTTGCCTCCATAAGTGATAATTTGTAGTATTGTGTAGGTGAAGGTGGGGAGCTGCTTGTTTTAAACTTAGTTGGAATAGAAGCTTTATTCCCTGGAAATATTTAACATCAATGGTAGGTTAGCTATTTAGCATAAAGGGTTGTCTATTTAAATCCCACACTGTGCTTAATTGTGTTTTGTTTCCTCACCCACAAAATCTAGGAAAAAAACATAAACCAGAGAAGAGTGTATAAGCATTAGCTTTAAATATTCAACTATCTTGGCTTCTGTCATATCACAAACATGCTTCTAGCAATTCTTAACACATCATATAAACCAGTCACAATAAGAAATTTCTTACTGCTTCACCAAGGATGCACACTGTGACTGAGGCATTTTTAAGAATCCAGTTTACCACTGTTTCCCTGGAGAACAGGGCTAAAATGAAGAGATGTCAGGCAATTTTGAGAAGTTTGAGCTAATCTCAGGGTCTGAGGCTCCTGAAGCATTTGATCATCTCAAGATGCTCTCCCTCAAACTGGTTTCAAAGCCTTATGACCCTCTGTTTCACTGGCTGAGTCCATTGTGAATTGCTGAGGATACGCAGAGGAAAGGGAATTGAATTCCATTGCGACAATAATGTGATATCATGAAAAAAGCACAGATGTTGTAGCCCTATATATTCTTATCCCACATGTGTCTCAATGTTGCAAACTGGTGGTCACTACACATTATACCATATCAATACACTTAATTACAAATTTCAGTATATCTGCTCTCAATATTCAATTTTTCTGCTTTGCATCAATTATTTCAAAGGAAAGCCTTCAGAAAATATGCAATATAGTGGCACATAAGTAAATGGGATGGAGTTGATTTCTGTATAGATATAATGCACAGTAATTAATGGCTCTATAGAAATGTGCACAGTAATTTTCATAGCAAATCTGCTTTTTTAGTTAATATTTGAATGTTCAGTAATTCAATTCAGAACAAGTTTTCCTGGAAGGTTATTTTGTATTAGAACAACCAAACACCTGTAAAATGCCTGTTTAAGGAAATAGGACTCACTAATTTTAAATGAAAAATACACAAGAATTTCTTTAAATCTTTACAGGATCTGTAACAATGTGCACTCAGTTTTCAGGTACATTACTGTCTTATCGCAATGGAGGCTTCTAAAGTCCCCCACCTTGCAAAAATAAAATCTTAATCACTGACATTTTATCGCTAACACAAATATTAGTAGTTTAATTATATACTGCTAGTGTAAACATATGATTTAACAAACACCTAGCTCAGGCAAAAACTTAATACACATCTGATTTTCTAATGGGAGAGATACACAACTTTATATTTCAGGACTGAAAATGTCAATCTTAGCAAATGGATACTAACTGTAAGAGATAAGAAGAACAAAGAATACAAAAAAAAAAAAAATAACACCACAGCATTCTTGTAAGTTTTTGTTCTATTGTCTTTTAAATTAATGTTTCCTTTTTCAGAATAGGAACTGCTTCCACCATTTTTAGTGTAAAATACTTATCACTGCCTCCATGTACAAAAAAAGAAATTGATGGTATGAAGGATTCTTAAGACATGTTTTCCAAATGAACTATTTGTAAAATCTAAAGCTGATTACAGTAGAGATTTTTCTTCTATTTTCTTCTATTTCCTTTCTATTTTCTTCTAATTTTTTGTTCTGTGTTCTTGTGGCTAGCTGAAAACTCTTCTTGTATTTTTCCCCCTTTCCAGTTTTCACAGGGTTACTCTACAACATATTATTTCTGGGTTCAAGACATTTATATTAACATTAGAGACAGCAAATGCCTGTGTGACATGAGTCCATGTGAGAAGGACTAAAACTTGTGATATTGTAAGGGCCTCAAGTGCAGCTCAAAGAAAACACTTCCTCTCAGGGGTGGCGGAGGTTATGTAAATCCTGTCAAGGGTATCTAATGCCAACTGCATGGCACAAGGCTGCCGTGGGGTGAGACTTGAGGGATTACTAAGGACAGCAAAGCAGCACTGACTGGACTACTGAAAATGCTGGATAGATTCATCCACATAAAAATCAAAGTAAGAATTGAAAGGGGCATGCTACAGGTGTTGGTTAACTTTTCATGTTTTCCATGAGCACAAGATGACTGCTTTCTTTTCTTGCCCGGTCAGATTTAAGTAACAAAGGAATCAATATGTAAACACTTAGGAGAGACTAGATGGTGAATGATAAATGACAAGGATCAATTTAATAAAACCTATCAGGCCACAATAAACATAAGCCATCTCTGAAAAAAATTAAAAGAAATGGTTTTCTGGGTAAAGTGATTGTAATTATTTTAATAGATTTTTAGTAATGATTTTCATGTAGTCTTTATAAAGAACCTTTATAAAAGAAACAGGAAAATAGGCCTGGAACACACCTCAGAAGCCTGTCTAGTGCATCCTCTGCTCCAAGTAACAAGTGGCACAAACCCCACACCTAACACATGTTTCTGACCTGTTCCTAAAAACCTCCAGCAACAGAGACACCACAGTCTCCCTGGGCAAACTATTCCAGTGCTTACCTGTCCCTTATAGCGATATTGTTGGTCTTGATGGTCCAACTAATCACATCACTTCTTGCCCTATCCAGAGACCTCTCTGAGTATCAACATTTTACATGTAGAAGACCTAACATTTCCCCAGAATTTCTGTTTTCCTTAATAAACTACCTCAGTTCTTTTATCTTAGCACACAACTCATCCTCTAGCCCATAGATTAAAGGCAATTGGATAGCACATGAGGGGAGACACTGCAGATAGAAACATAAATTAGTACTAATTCCAATATTAAGATGAATAATCTACAGTCACGTTTTGAGAATAATAGTGAAAGGACACCATAGTTATATAAGCATAAGTTTTCCATGAAGGGAAATGCCAACTTGCCTAACAGTTTTACAACTTTCACCATGTTTTCTTATCATTTGTGCAGGTACCATTTCCTAACTACAGAAATGGAAGCTAAAAATCAAGTGTAATGACAGTAGATTTTTTTCCACATATAAGTATTTATAGCTCCCTGCATTCAAATGAAGATCAGCATTAGTTGCACACGGGACTTAAAAAAAGTAGTACATGAATAAGAGGAACATTCTAAACTCCTTTTTTAGAAGACAATATTTGAGATGTTACTATGGAAAGGAAGCAAAGAAGTTATTTCATTCATGATCTATCTTTAAAAACATACAATTTAGTTAATAAATTAGTGTTTACTAGAAAAGTCTCTTAAACAATACATGTAATAAAACATCCATGGGGATTTTTGTATTATCAGCATTACTTTCATCATCTTCTACAGAGGTTTTTTGTTTTCTGTATGGCAGTTGCTTTAAATTACAATAATTCAATATTTGATGTGAAAATTGTTAGCCAAAAATTGAATTTTCTTCTAATTATAATTGTTTTCAATTGACATTCTTGCTACTGGTACAGCTATCAAATGTACAGTATTATATTTAATCTGAGCGAGTGTCTTAAAATATAAAATAAACACATTTTTTCTTTCCTCACCTAATTTCTTATCTTCTGGCCTTTCAGACTAACTATTGCTTGCTGTCCTTGGGATTTGATCTTTGTGTTAGGTGAATAGTCCAGGCAAGGTCCACAGAACCCTTTGTGCAACTGAATTTACTAACATAAAGATCTGTAGCAGGTACAAAGAATATATATTGCAAAAATGAACATTTTAGAGAAAGCTAATGTGTATGCCTTGTAGATATTTGTATGACCTTTTAGACATATGATTTAAATGTCAAAGGCATGCAAAAATTATTTAAAATTACACTGGGCCAAGTCTAAAGATTTGTTCTATATGTGTCAATGAATGCATGTTACACTTCTGAAAAGTGACTTTAGGGTTCCACTGAAAATGCCAATTGCAGAATTTGTATACTTTCACTGATATTGTACATATCCCTATCTACTACACTTCCTTTGACTTCTCAACCATTATGATGTCAGTGGGAAAAGTTTATATGTAATTTGGCTACTGTAAAAGAAAGAAAAAAGACAACGTTTTTGACATATACCATGTTTAAAATGCAAATATCTGGTGCATTTATATAGGCTGGTAACATAGCCTATCTAAACAACAGAAATGGAGAAGTTCAGTATGGAAACTCTGTCTTTTCAGTGTGTTCTGTCAGTTATGAACAGATAGCTAGTGCTGATTTTCTTCCAGAAAGAGGTGGTTTTTTGCTCCTCTTTTTTGCTTCAGTAGTAGAAACTGAATGATAGATTGTGATATAGACTGCACACACACACAAATTACATGAAGACAGAAGGTAAGTAAAAGCTTCCTTCTACACTCCAAAGTAGATTCCCACATCTTTGTTAGGATTTTCCAAGGATAAAGGAAGAGCAAGAATTTCACAGCTTATCTCACTCACCCCATCAGAGAGTGAAACAGTGAGTCTGTTTGCTGCTCCCAGGGTGTTGTACATAATTAGTCTTTGCCAACATGGAGTAGCTGTACAAACTTTTTGCAAATGATGTCAATTTACTTTGTTCAAAAGAAAAGAAATTCTGCTTAAGGCACAGACACATTCAAGAGTTTTACGGTATCAAAGACCAAGTTGGCCATAACTGATTTTATGTAAGAACTTTACATTACCTTTGAAATAATGAAATACCATTTGGCAAATTAACTCTGAAACTCTTCACCTTCCTTAGTTTGAGTGAGACTTTTAAGTCAATTTTACTTCTGAGTGTTTTGCTAGTTAATTAAGTGAAATGCAATAATGTAGAGCTCAATGGAGGTCTTTTCTCCAGGTAGAACACCTGTCCCTCAGATGTTAATAGCTTCTTCAGTATGCAGAATTTGGGGGTGGTGTGACGACATACATGGAGCCAGAGGTATGACTGTAACCTGAATTTTGGTATAGATCTGTCTGCTTCCTACCTTATCGTTAGTTTTCATGTCTCTTCACTGTTTGTTTTATCTCACTTGACTCTTACTTTCTTTATATTGATGGAGACTTTGAAAGCCAAAAACCACTGCAAGGGCAGGAAATGCAAAGTGTGGTCACTTTCTGCATCCTATAATGAAATAAAATTGCTCAGTATCCTTTGTGCAACATGAAGATTCATTTATTGATTCAGAGTGCCATCATTATACCAGAAAATTGTGTAATATATTGCTACCTTTCAACAATACAAACTGGGGGGAAGGGAGAAAAGGAGAGCAAGATAAATGATAAACATCTTCTTGTTCTCTATTTTCTCTAAAAGTCTTCTCTACCCCATGTAGTCTATCTGCAGCTGAAAATAAGTATGAACCTCTTTTGGCAAGTAAACATCATCATGCTGTGGACAGACCCCAAAATGATACCTCCAGCGAGTTAATAATTTTTATAATAGAATCATTGAATGGTTTGATTTGGAAGGGATCTTCAAAATAATCTTGTTCCAAGGGACACCTTCCACTAGACCAGATTGCTTGAATCTCCTCACAATCTGGCCTTGAAGGTTTCCCCAGCTTTTCTGATCAAGCTGTTCCAGTGCCTCACCACTCCCATAGTTAAGAATTTCTTCTACGTATCTAATTTAAACCTACCCTAAAGCATTTAAAGCCATTACACCTTGTCCTTTTTTAGTTCTTGCAAAAAAAATCCCTCAGCAGCTATCTTGTAGGCCTTCCTCAGGTACTGAAAAGCTGCAACAAGGTCTCTCTTGGAACCTTCTCTAGTCTAGGCTGAATAGTCCCAATTCTCTCAGCTTTTCCATATGGATAAGTTCTCCATCCGTCTAATCAGCTTCATAATACTCTTCTGGGTCTGCTCCTACAGATCAATGTCTTTCCTCTGCTGGCAACCCCAGAGCTGGACACAGCACTCCAGCTGGGTTGTCATTGGAGTGAAACAGAGGGGCAGAATCTCCTCCCTGGCCCTGCTGCCCACACTGCTTTGGATGCAGCCCAGGACACATTTGTCTCTCTGGGCTGTAAGCACACACTGGTAGCTCATGTCCCATCTCTCATCCACCAGCACCCCAAGACCTTCTTGGCAGGGCTTCCCTTCATCCATTCATCCCCCAGACTGTGTTGATACTGGGAATTGCCCCTTGCTCTTGGCTTTGTTGAGCTTCGTGTGGCCACCCTGGACTCCCCTATCAAGTTTGTCAAGGTCCCTCTTCATGCTCCCCCAGTCCCCATCTTGCAGTCCAGCCACTGGAGAGGTGTGGAAAGAGACACTGCTAGAGAAGATTAAGGCAAAAATACTGCTGAGCACGTCAGCCTTCTCCTCATTTGTTACCAGTTTGCCAGCCTTGCTCATCAGAGGGGTACTGCATCCTTTAACCTTCTTTTTCTGGCAGACACACCTGTAGAAACACTTCTTGTTATTCTTTGCATCCCTTGCCAAGTTCAGCTGCAACTCCACCTTGGCTCTGCCTTTCATGTGCTGGAATGTGGCCATTTCCATGTTTCCTAAACTAATCTTTTGGGTAAACACCTCTACTTATATCTTTGCAAAATAATTCCTCATCTTCAAGAAAACAAACAAGAATATCTTTCATTGAACTGCCTATAGGCCCTAGCAAAAAAGGTGTGCAGAAAAACTCTGTTGATAATGACGTGCAAAATGGATAAAAGCCGCCTCATCATTTTCCTAAATGGCCCATTCCAAATGGTGGAAATACTTGCCTTTTAACACAGCAGTTATCTTCTGTTTAAATTACCTTTCTCTCTAGGATTTACCCGCGCCAAGAGATCCCTTAAGTCCCCTGAATATTATGTAAGCAGAAAATGGTAATGAATAGGACTCCATTTCTACATGTCTATGAAGACATCAGTAATTAATGACTAAATGATATTTGGGTATTCTAATTACGTAGGTTCAGGGAATATTCAGATTTAACACACTCCTGTCCTACTAAAAAAAAGTTAATTTGTACGCTTTTCCCCACTGTTCCTGGGAGTTACATCTTAGGAATTCTGTGCCTACCAGTCAAAGATCATGACAATTTTTAATGAACCAAATAATTATAAAGATACCTACAACATGGGCTTGAGTTATACATTTCACAGGACCTGAGTTACAGTTTTATCTTGTTGCTGGTGTACAAGCAGCCTCCAGGACCTTTCTACACTTGAAAATACTCTTATGCAAGTCATTCACACCTTCCTGAACCAACTGCAAAGAGCACCAGTCAAGGAGGCCAATTCATATTCTGCTCTCTAGAACTGGCTGCAAAGGAAGTCAAAACAGGTGAGCAATGAGAAGTTTCTGAAAACATTTCAGAGATGGAATGAAAGACTGCTCTGCAGTAGATTTGTTATGCTTCTAACTTTCCAGGAAAAACATAAATGAGCTCTAGCAATGTTACATTTGGTACCTATTGCAGACAGAGGATAAATAAAGATTCTCCAATAGTCTTGGCAGAAAAATTAAATGGCTGTGAACCCATAGGAGAGGGAGAAAAATCCAGTGTGATAACAAAGCTTTCAAGTGTAACCGTACACTGCAGAGGGACAAATTAGGAATCCTCTTTCTTGCCTAGATTTTCAAACATATTAAGTTCAGATTTTTTTTTCTTTAGCTGTCTAATTTGCATTCAGGTCTACAAAGAAATAGATAATATGCCTGTTAAGTGTCATTTTAAAAATTATGTCCAGTACTGCAAATAAAAATTTACTCTCAAACTACAGAAATAGAACCAAGGGGTTCTATGTCATCAAAAACCACCTCAGAAGATGACTTCTGTTGTTACCCTACTTTTGTATTTATTAGGTTCTCAATCTGTTAAAGCATGGCTTGACACATATATCTAGCTCTAAGGTACCTTGTGTAACATTTGGAATTTTTAAAGAAACTTCATCTGGTGGAAGGTATAACTTGTTACAAATGTCTATCAAACAAACATCTATTTTACTTTTCAATGGGACTAAATAAAATTCTATATAGATCTGAGCAAGAATCTTTAGGACAAAACAATGCTGCTGACATAACTGTTCTTTAGCATTTCTAATAATAAAATTCCACATAACTCTTAGGTTTCCCAAAGGGGTAAGAAGATACCTGCTATCTAGTGAACAACTTGGCTCTAATTTCTACAGAATGCTTAAAAACCTTCTCTTTAGTCTTCAGAGTTTTTTGTTGTCTTTACCATCAACCTATAAATTTATCCAGACATTCATTGTAGCCTTACGTAATATTCAACCATTATTGACCGTCTGCCTGAGGTTTTATCGATGAGCAGTATTTATTCACTGAAAAGTATAATGATGAAGCAATAGTTATGAACATCTGCAAGTTCTATTCCTGCATCTAGAAGAGGGAAAATGTACATATGTGTTTCTGGAAAAAAACTCAATCTTTATTCATTCCCACAGCAGTAATAAGGAAAAAAAAATAGCTTTGAAAGCAACTGTTCTTATTTTCAAAGTACCTTGTCATCATTCACATAGCTTAAAGAGCAACTTCAAGATTATGAGTCCTGAGCTTGTTCATTGGAACTGCACACCTAATTTACCCAACTTCCTTTCCCCAATGCACAGAGAATGAGAAAATTACTGCTTTATGCAGATCTGTCCATATATAAGTATAAATTGTTTACAGATATTAAATAAAAGTTTCAACTTTGTTCATATAACATACCTATTGAAAGGAGTAATGCAGAGAGAAATGTAAAGCATGAGCAGAAAACAAGACAACATGTTTAACACTGTAAGAAAGACAATAAAAGTAACTGAGCAGCAAACCCAAGAAGTCATTGCCACTTGGAAATGCTTGTTAGGTCAGTTTTCTTTTTCTAAGCAGAGGACATTTGACCCTTCCAGTGAATAGAATTCGCTAAATTGCTTCCTGTTTCAGAATCTGTGAAACCACAGGGTGAACATCCTCAGGAAACCCAGGTAGGTTGGCTATGGCCAAAGTGGCTGCTTCAGGAGCTGCTTGTACTAGCAGAAACTTGATTTGCAACAGGGTAAAGGTTGAAAGCTCAAAGATCATAGAATGCAGACAAAATAACAGTACAGGCAATGACTCTTCTGCTTTTGCAAAAATCATATGGACAAAAAAGTACCTGAATTCCTCTTCTGTATCACAGTGAAGAAAAAAAGTTCAAAGAGAAAATGTTTATCTTTGAACAAAAAAAAAAAAAAAAAAATCATGCTAGCTTGTTGCTACATTTCTAACTCGACAGAATAAATCTTACACAAGTAATGAATGTACAAGTAGTAAGGTTTACAAGATAAAGCAGAAAAAAAGCACAGGCTTTTTTGAAACAAAAGTTTAATAGAGCGCATAATTCTGGGGCAATTTCTATCTTGAGCAATCTCTATCTCCCTGTTGAAGTATCAAATGCTGATCATTAGGTGATAATCAAAACATATGTGGAGTTCATAAAATTGGAGTTGAAGTATGACTCTGTCTGATGGCAAGTGGATTAAAAGTTTAGGTTTATGTCATGCTTTCTCATTGCTACTAGGTAAGCTATGTTGGCCTCGTCCTCCACTCCTGTACAGGCATCCCACTGCTGAACAGTGCCCTGCCTCACAAAAATATTGACAACATAAAAAAGTGTTGTACACACACACACACACACACACACACACACACATGGCTCCTGTTAGGTATTCTTTTTTGAGTGTAAACCCCATATAGAACTCATTTAATTGTTTAGATACATAGTTAGGCACTTGAAATATTAGGTGAAACCTTACTTCTAAACTGGAATATACATGTAGAAGTATTTAGTTTAGTTTTGGGTCAGCAATTGTGGTAACAGTTATACATATCACAAGAAATTAGTACCCAGTTTTTCTTTATTTATTTACTTTCAAACTAATTAGCCTATTATCTTAGCCTATTATACAGAGGCTATGTCTGAGACAGTCCTAGTAACTGAGGACAAGGACTTAACAATATACCAAGGAGTAAATAAAATATATTCTTTAATTCTGTTCTTCATCTAGTAAGATTGCATAATTTTATTTTATCCATGGGTTTGGTGGGCTTTTTTGGTTACTTTAAAACTTTAAGTTTTATTACGTTTTTATTTCTTCTCTGGCAATAATAAGATGGGACTTGACATTAGCATTCAACTATTAGTGGTAAGTTTGTACCTAAGACCAACAACTTGAACTTTAGTACCAATATTTCTTCTGCCTGCTCTGGGAATGAAATTTACTAAATGCTGCCAAAAACTTTAAGGCAGACTCTGTTATGTACATGAAGTTTCTGGGTCCATTGTTTTCCTGTGCTATAGGAGTAGGAATCACATTTATGTGGCATTTTTATAATCAGAACAACTTAACTTATTTTTAATAAATACAGTTTTGTAATGTAAATAGCTTTGTTGATAATACTCTATTATTGTTGACAATACTAGAGATCTTGTGCCTGGAATTTTCATTGAAATCTAGCTGTAGTTCAATGTATTGCAAGAGAAACCACAGGAAAACACATTTTTCTTTTCAAAAAGAAATTTCTCTTCCCTTATGTTGCTAGCAACACAAGCCCTTCTCCAAAAATCTCCACAGACAAATAATGCAAGAGATATTCTACTTTAAGGAACAGTTTCCTCAGCTGCTTCATGTGTTATATTTAACCAACACTTGCAACAGATGCCCTGATGTAAGAAGGGGAACTGAACTGTGTGAAAAGGGTGCTCACTGTGCTGAGACACACAGACTTGTGCATGTGTATGTCCAGGGAACTTGCACCCTCAACCACACCAGTGCTGTCACATCTTCCTTACCACAAGGTGCCCACTACAGCAGGTGCTAAAGTCCCCTGTGTTGTCCAAGGGCATGTTCTTACCCTGCCCAAGGGGATCAGTAAAAGATACAATCACATCATAAATTTTTGTTCTCAGAAATATTAGTCAGGCTGGTAGAATTCCTGGACTAAAGCAGACCACAAAAGATCTTAGCAGGCTACTGTGTGACCTATATTCACAGGGAGTATTTGAGGTGTATCTGCGCAGTCCACCAATTTAATTGGAGATCTAGATGTACGGAAGAAAATATTAAGTCTGCACACTGTGAAAATGCTCTACTTTATGCTTTTTTCAAAACAAGGAATCCACTAGATCCAGCTCATCCCGAGGTAAAAATGTTTATCATTCCATTGACTTCAGAAAATGTTTAACTCTGTGTATTCAGGATAATTATGATTCAAGTACCTTAAATAGGAATGCTATGGTTTGGGAGATCTTTCTTCCTTCTGATCTACTAAGTAGGAGCTACAATCTTTGAATGGTTATTGTTCTCAGTAGGATGACAAATCTCACCCTAAATTTAGAGAATCTATATTTAAAGTCTGAAACCTAAGGAATCTGAAATTTTCAGTAGGAAGTTCTTTTCTGTGTAACATTTTACACACAAATGTATTCGACTCAAACTAAAATAGATGCCACAGTGTTAGACAGGAACCCAGTCCTCCTTGGTTTTCACTGTCACCAAGAAAGGGAAGTAAAAATTAAACTTGACTCATTATTCTATTGATGTAGAAAGCAGGAAGGAAGTCAGTTGATGCCACTGCAAAGTGATAAATACAGTAAAGTAGTCCCTCAGGCTCCACCAATTAAAAGTTACATTCTGAGTAAATAAACGTGTGATAAACCTGTTGAGTTGTAAAAGAGCATTCATACATTGCACAAAGCTGCTTTAGAAGTTTTAGTACCCAGTGTGTTGTTAAATCTCTAAAAAAAGGATAAATTTTAATATAGTAGAATCTACTAAAAAACTCTGAAAAGAGGTATCAGAAATTATCATTAAGAAGAGTAACTTTTCTGAATGGTTTAATTCAAAGCTGATATATAACTCCCTAAGTTCCACATGCTTTTTTTAACTCTCAAACTGAAAGTTAAATGGTGATCATAAAGCTGTTTCAAGGAGTAAATATATTTATGAATGGCTCTAGTCAGCCACTAATAAACACCATTTTCTTTCCTATTTGTAGACAAATCAGGAAGGTGGATATCACAATGTAATGCAGAATCAAGAAATGTGAGAGGTTTAGTTGGATTGCAAAGAAAATTAACACTGATAAGGGTTCTAAAATAAACCTAATTAGTATTTCATTCTAATTTCATTTAAAGGTAAAATACTTAAATACTGTTATCAATGTTGTCATCAACTTATTATCCACCATTAACTCTATGTTAAAACTGCTGGCTGCCTTCTGTTACAATTTCTTACTATTTTCTTATCTTATACAGTAGGTTGCACTATTAGATATCTTGGTGCGTTTATTGGAGTGCAATAAACTCATATAGACATTTCTCTCTCTTTTTCTAGTAAAACCCAGAAAAAAATTTAAAAGCTAAAAAAAACCAAAACAAAAAACAACCCCGCCAACACCTAGTCTGCCAGCAATACAGTATTAAGATTACAACTAGAAACAGTTTCTTGAATGAAAAAAAATGTCAAGGTGGAAACTGGCTACTAAAATTAGTACACTAGGGAATTTTTAAAGAACCAGTAATCAATGATCTTTTCCTGAACTGCTGAATGAATTTAAACCAGATGAATTTAGATCAGTTGGCTGTCAGGAAAAAAAAAACCAAAATCTAAATTCCTTTTCACAAGTAAGACTTTGTTATAAATATGAGTCAACTAGATTAATTTTCCCCAGTAACAGCAGCGATTAATTCTCTATGTGATATACACAAACAAGATATAAAGGGAAAGCCTTAAAATTAAAACAAATATTATTTCTTAATATGCAATAGAAGGGGAATTTCTGTTGCTGCTTATGAGTATCTGCTTTAGGAATTATCAGAAGCCTTTGCTTTCACAGGGTGGTCTAGTTAGTCACTTTTCACAAGCCCTAAATGCATATACAGAAGATGATAGAAAGCAAACACATTTACAAATTCTGATGTCATGAGAATAAAGAAATACCACTTACAGGCAGATTTAAAAAAATCAGCTCCCCACCAAACAAAACAAAAAACCCCAAACCAACCAAGCAACCAATAAAATTAAAAAAAACAGAGAAAAAAAAGAGCACAAAGTGTTCTTTTTTTTTTATGTTCTCATTTTTCTATGTCTAGGAAAGGAACAAATCAAGATCAAAAGTACACTGTGTTCTAAATTAAGACAGAGATGAGTGAAAATGTGTTTTATTGTGTGTTAAATGTGTTGAAGGAAAAGTTTGAAAAAGAACGGAGGTCAGATTAGGAAACTGAAAATTCAATAATAGATGTTAGATCAGACTGAGTAACAAAATATCTGAAGCACTGATGTATTAAAAACCCAACCAAGCAACAGAGAAATCTAATGCAAATTTATTTGCTGCTCATAACATAATGTAATTTGAACAGATAAGCCCATTCTGCTGGAATGCCAGAAAATAGGTTAGTAAACAGTACCTGGTTGAGTGTATCTGTGCCTTATCACTGCCACCCTGCAGCTCCCTCCAGCATCAACCCCTGTCCTCTCCCTGAGCCCAGGGTGTGACCTGTCAAACTACTAATTATTCACTGAGAGAAATGCTGCCTTTATGATTCTCCCCCCTCAAAAAAACCCCTTGCACATGCTACACACACACACACTTCAAAGTAAAGATCAGGAGGATACATGTATCACAAGGAACAAAAAGTAAATAGAGTACTGTTTCTATTGCACTTGCTACTGAAGTACTCTTATTTATGCTCCTGAGCTGACAGCAGCTCAGGACAAACCTCAACTTACTTGTTTCCACATGTGCTTTTCCTACCCTTCCCAGATTCTCATTGGCTAATAACAAATGCAAAGGAGGACAAGACCACTGACTTGTTTATCACAGAGAGGAAGATTGTTGCTGCTTTTTTAGGTTATCCAGGGAAATAGTGCTCTCCTCCCTCAGCAGCATTTGATTTGTGACTCCAGTGACAAAATGCTGGGAAAGGACCAAACGAAGTAAAAAAAAGGAATGACTCTGGCTTCACTTCTCACTGACTTGAGTAGTGGGCCAAGTACATCACAGAGAAACCTGCTTGGACAAAGGGGTGATGTAATGTTTTCCTTCCTCATTGACTGAGGGAGTAGGAAGAAAAATGGTGGGCTGCAGCTTGTCTAATTTGCTATGAGTTAAGATGCTGGTCAAATTGCAACTTGTGTCAAGAAAAATTAAAATAAAAAAAAAACAACAACCCAAACCCATTTATACTGAAGAGAATCAAATCCCACAATCTATTCTATGCCAGAAGTCCATCAGTTCTCTTGGAGCTCTTGTCCTTCTTAGGATCTGTGTGTTGTCTGTGTAGCACGCCGTGTACAAAATGGAGAAACAGCAGCTCGAGTGCACTACAAGGCTTAGCTCTCACCCAGTGATTGAAGAAAACTGCTAAAATTCAAAGCAGAAACAATACTGAGTCACGTAATAAACAAATCAATATAGTTCTTAAAAATTTGCTTGGGAAAAGGAGTAATCTGCAGCTGATCCTGAAACAAAATGGATGAAATAAGTAGCAGATAATTCTAAGGATGAATGTTCATATTCAGTAGTGTATTGTTCAACTAAAAAAGCAGAGAGTGTATATAACCCCAACTGCTTCAAAAACTGTAATACTTTTCTTTCATAGGATTGTTACACTATAAGAGCTACATATATTGGGTCAAATACTGACCAGAAATACAATTTTTTTTTAAATTTATGTTCTCAAATAATTTCAACTATTTTGAAACTATAAGGCTTCATATATTAATCAGCAAAATTAAATAATGTTTTAAAGAAATGCAAAGCATAACTTATTTTTCTGGCCCCATAATCAACTCATACAGCATTGCATGAAGAAGAGAGATATCTTTGATGAAAAAATAACAACAGTTAAACGCTATCACCAATCAATTGGGGGTAAGAGATGAAATGAACATTTTTACATAGGAACAGAATTACTGAGGTGCACTTATTACAGAAAGATATTCTTAGCCTGAGGAGTGAAGATTTCAGCACCTGGAACTCATTTGCAGTGATTAAATATCTGTATTGTTACACAAAAGTGAAATCCAATTCCATGAACTTATGCAAAAATTTTCAAAAAGCCTCGTATTTATTTTTTGAAAGACAAGGAAGCAAAGTGCTCAAAGACTTAGAGACTGAAAGTGATGAAAACATGAAAGGTAATCTCTAAGTTTTATTGCCAGATGTTTCTGAATTAAAGGGTTCCAGACAGTATACCAGACAAGCAGCTATAGAAACAAGACCAAGAATAGTTGTTTGTTGCTATCCTTACAACATCTAAGCCTCAGTTTTTTCATCGATTTTTGCCTTATTTCTCTGGCAAATTGTGTCTTTAATTTTTTAATGATGTGAGCTTTCAAATGAGTCAGAAATTTTCCCGGGTGTCTCCTGTGCACCTTCTGTGGGGCTTCTCTTCTAGTTTTCTCACTATGTTTTTACTTCAGGTTTCAAAAAACTTAAAAAAACCCCTTTGTTATATACTCCAAAATTTGCTGGATGTTGCCTGAATTTCCAATTGAACCAACATGCATTCCAATTCAAAATCAGAAATAGGCTGATCTGATAGCCAGAAATGGCTCACCACTGCCATAAAAGAGGCAGTAAATGGAAGACCTAGGTCAAAGACAGCATGGAGGAAAAAATAATTAGACTAATTTAATGTTAACTTACACTTCTGCGGTTGTTTATCAACATATAAACATCCAGGGTCTCAGCTTCATTTGATTGATGTCAGATGAATGGAACCCATCTCTCTATCTGTGTCTATGAACCCCATTTGATCTGCTTTAATGGAAAATAATTCCTTTGCTCAGCTGGGTAATGCGTGTTCCTATTCATGCTGAGTAACTACCCCATTCAGATGAAGGTGAGAAGGATAAAAAAAGGGTTTTTTTTATTTTGGTTGAAACGCAAGGAAATTTCTTTCTAAGCAAAGCCCTCAGGGAATCTTTTAAATCTGTAAAACTGGAAACAAAACTAACCTGAGCAACAATTCACCAACCCATAAATCCTAGATATTGAAAACTGTTTCAAGGAATTGTTAAAAAGACATCATTTGATGATGAGGAAGTTCTCTAGACTCACTGTCTTCAGTGGATCTAACTTCTGCATGGATGGTAAGTAGTCTCATATACATGTGAGCAAGTAAATAAAAATAGCTAATTGAGCTATTTCCTCCACAGAAGGAGAAGAAGGAATTATTGCTGTTTTATCTGTAGTAGCTGAGTACCTTCTGATCACTTACAAAAATTTGGGTCATGAAATTTATCTAAAATGAAAAACCATATTACAGAGAAAACCCTAAAGACATATTCTACTTTCATAATGGTGAAAAATCTATTGTCTTTAAAAAAAATCATTCACATACAAAAGTCGTTTCTTTAAATCATCTACCAAGCTTCTGTCTCCATTGCTAGCAACCAGATTGCACTAATTTTAGCAAGTTAAGGAAATATTTAGCATTTTATTTGAAATATTTAAGAGAAAAAACAATCCCCAAAAAGTTGAGTTTGCTCAAAAAGAACCAGAATTTTCCACTTCTATGCAGGCAAGTGAAAAGGATGCTGTCATATAAGGACTTTCCTAAGCCCAAGAATCCCGAGTTCCAATATATTGAAACAGCATATATTATATACCATATATACAAGTTCTCTACGTTTAGAGGCTCCTCAGTGAATCTTGTAGTCATTAAGATTTGCAGTCAACATTTGCTCTTAGACCACTGCTGCTCTTTATGATGTAATTAAGTAACTCTGCCTTGCTGCTACACCAGATCATTCAGGGTTTTTTTAAGATGTTTAGGAACTTCTAGGTGAAATCTTTGAGCAACAGAATAGGTAAGAGGAAAACAAACCCATGATTATCAAACCAATGTTTGTTGGTTTCTTCAAAGTTCAGTTATTCTGATGTGCATGGGTGTTTGAAAGCCTTTTTGTTCCTTCAAGACAGCACAAATATTTTTTCTCATTTCTTGAAACATGACCTAAAGTAATTCTTTTTCTTTCACCCTGGAGATAAGGAATAAATTTCAGTAAATCCAAATAATGTCTTTACAGCTTATGTTTTCATGATGTAAGAGAGGGCATTATTTTTCAAGACACAACATAGCCATCCTTATAAAACACAGAAGCTTTACCTGCATAGTACAGTTTGTTGACTGGAACCTCAGATAGTAAAGGTTAGGCTGGTGCAAGAGCCCTACTGCAATACCATATCCTGGTTTCTATATTGTCAGTGTCCCTGTGCTCACAGGAGCACCTAGCTCATCCTCCAAGACAAGACACCATTGTACTATTTCCAGGTCTCATATTAGCTGTCTCTAGGTCCTTTTGGCAGACAATTAGAGATTCAGTGGAGAATTATTAACATTCTCCTGTGAATCTGGAAATGTAGACTGCATTATACTGCAAACACAGGGCATGCAGACCATAGAAAAACTGTGGTTTAACCATTCCAGACCGCAAATTTCAAACATTTTAAACATTTAAACAGATTGGTTAAAGCAAGTCCAAATCTGAGTAAGCTATTTTTCTGAGGTGATAAATATAAACAAACAGCATTAAAATGTATGCTGTTTGTGACTACATTGTGACTACATTCACAAGCACACATTGACATGACAGAAGATGACACCATGACTGGAGGACCGCAATGGATGGATGACATAACATTTGATATGAAATGGACAAAGGCTTCTTGAAAATACTGGAAGAAGGCTTGTAGCTGCAGACCCTGTTTGTCAAGGAGAACTTGAACCATACTGATATCTGCTGGAATAGGGAACTCTCAGAACACAAGGAACACATGAAATTTATGGAGTACATCATGGAAAACTTTTTGCACAGGCAGTGAAGAGGAGGGGAGGGTATACCTTGGCATAGCTACTACTCACTAATAAGAAAGAACTGGTTGGAAATGCAGTAGTTAGGGATAACCTTGGCAGAACTGAGCAGGAGACAGAGTTTAAAATCCTGAGAGACATGAGGAAGTCAAATAGTCAAGTAAAACTTGTAGGCAGAATCACATGAGCAACTGACTTGAAGGAGGCCAGGTGAGCCAGTTGACCTTCAACAACAACCTCCTCAAAGAAGAAGAATTGTCCCTTCCATTGTGTAAAAGTTCAAGCACAGGAAGTCAGCTTGCCTGAATGGGAAACTTGTGACTGAGCTCAAACGCTAATAGGAATTGTACAGAATTGGAAACACTGTTGAGCTACCTAAAAATATTGTGAAAACATTTCTCGGGCATTCAGAGTAAAATTAGGAAAACCAAAGCTCAGATGTCAGGCGATACAAAAGAAGCAGTTAAGAACTTATTGTTGTCTCAGAAGACTAAGTGTAGACCCTTTGCTGAATGGAGCAGCAAAGTTAATGACAGAAGAAAAGGATAAGGAACACAATGTCTGCTTTGCTTTGCTGTAACTTGCAAAGGCTTATTTCAGGTCAGCCCCTAATTCTGGGGAATAACGCTGGGACAGGGATTAGTTGTGTTAATATGAAGCATGGAAGACTCAAAGCAAATTTAACATGCAGATCCATGGAACCAGACTAAATGATCTTCAGAGGCTGCTGGGGGAGCCAGCAAGATTCACTGAGACACATTTCTGCAGTCACTGAATAGACTAGCATGTGTGGGTTCTCTCTGAGGAATGGAGAGGGGCAGATGTTACATCTGCTTTCAGGAAGGGCAGATCTGGGGAACTGCAGACTGATCCATTTAACCAGTGGAGAAGAGGCAATAGACATATTTTGCAGGACAAGAATTTCCAGTTAGACACCAGGAACAGATCTTCTGCAATAAAATGATCAGGCACTGTAGTAGAGACAAACCAGAATTTCTGCCCTTGGACATATTCAAAACTCAACGGGACAAGGACTTTGTCTAACCTCAGAGACATTAGGCTGGAAAGACTGTTTTAACTAAGAGGCTAAGACTTGATGAACTTGAAAGGTATATATCTGAATTATTTTGCGATTCTAATTGGTGATTTTATGCAAGAATATTTCAAAAGAATTGGCAAGGACCAGTTACCAACTACTAATAAAATTACTAACAAAAATTAAAATGGAAGTTTTCATGAAATTTTGGCAATAAGTGATTTTGTTTTGAGATTAGAAATCCTGAAAATGTTAAGTGGAAAATCTTTTGACTAAAGTTAATAGGATTTAAGACAGGAAAAGATCAAAATACAGTGCTACTACCTTTCAAAAAAAATTGTGTCTTCCCTATGCTGCAGTAGAATTCTCACGGCATGTTAGTGTTGGTGAACTAGAAAACCTGTCAATTAACAAGGGTAACCCAAACCTCTCAGAAAGTAAGGGCACTCCTCTCTTTTCCTTTAACAAGTCAGTAACTGGTGGCTTTCAACAATTTGCTTATATAGGAAATATAAATGTGAAGCTCTCATGCAGCAGTACAAAGGAATTTGAGATCTGGATGCCAATTCATTTGGATGCCTTTGAAAATGTCAATGAATTTTTTTTGTTGTTGTGTTGGTTTGTTGGGGTTTTTTTGCCAGTACCAAAGGGTGTTTCACAATGGGGAAAAAAAGTACCCCTAATTCTGTAGCCAAACTGTTGCAAGTGACTGCTTCATCTGTCATTTGCTCTATCAGTTGGCATTCCTGCAGATAAAAGAAGTCTTGGTGCCATGAGATGAGTAAGAAATTGGGTCCAATATAGTATGCTAGCACACTGATTTTTCTCTTTTACATGCCTTCATATTGAGTGGGATGTGACTGCCAAATGAAATCCAGAAGAAACAGTGGATTTGAATGTTAGCAGAGATGGGGAGGCTGGGGGGATAGGGGAGGGGGGACAATTAACATTATCATTAAAGCTGCTTGCAGTTGTAACTGCATTTCAGATTTTGAATATACAGGATTTCTGGCGTTTTACACTGTGCTTCTCTTCTCTTTTTTTGCTGGTGTTGTCTGTGATTTTTTGGGTTTTGTTTGTTTGTTTAAGATAAATTATTTGCATCCTTAGTTATTAAGGCAATATCAATACAATAAAGATTAATTTAAATGGAGGAAAATTTGGATTAAAAGACCAAATCCATAGCTCTATCCATTGAAACTGCACCTCTTAATTAGCTGTTACAATTATCTTATAACTGCTACATTCATAGCAGTCTTCAGTTCTTAAATATACATATAGATAGCTATGTATTTATATTTCATAAAATATTATTCTTTTGCTAAATGGTGTCCACTGGAACAAGACTCTATAACCTGCAAGTCTCTTGTGAAATGCTGACAAACAACTCATTAAAAAAGCTGAAGTAACTGTTCCACAAGCACTACTTGCTCACTTCACACACTGTGGTTTCTAAGGTAAATTAAGGTATTATGAAGGCCAATGGCATCAAATTCCGTTGAGAAAACTTAAAATGTATCAAGTACAGATCAAATATGCTACTTAAGAATCTCACTCTGTGGTCTAGGGTACTCTAACTGAGGCTGAGCACTTGCAACCTAAGCGTCCAAAGCACCACAGCCAGTTTGCTCCTACCCTGCACATCTGTGCCCTCTTCCTTGACATTTCTGGAGGAAATGGAGGGCCCTGAGAATTAAAGTTTCAGGCTTGGTATAAGGCACCTTTTTAGCCTGCCACAAAATCCCTCATTTCCCAAGCTGTCAAACACAAATTCAGTGAAACCCATCAGTGCAGAGAGAAATCCAAGTCCTTGCCCCGAGGCAGTTATTGCCCATGAAACAGATAGTCTACCTTGCTTCCCAAAAAAAGCACACCCTAGGCTTGCTCCAAAGTATGCTTAAAGGATACCAGGCATGGCGATAGAGAGCTCTCTTAAAAACTGGAGGGTGAGGGCACAAGTCCCTTAATGCAGACATTGCTTGAGGCTGGTACTTGCTATGGAAGTGCCCTTAGATCCACCTCACTTGTCAGCAGGGTAGCGCAGACACCCTGTCCCTATGGTTTCATTTACCAAAAATCTTGGCCTCTTTTTCTTTTTTTCTTTCCCCCTCCCTTCGTCTGGTTGAATTCTTCCTCCAAATTTGCAAACCGTTTCAGGCTTCAGAAAATGAAAAACTTGCCAAATCGCACAGACGTACAAAACGTCCCCTCAGCCCGTTCAAAAGGCCCACGGCATTGGTATTCACCGAGAATAGCACATGTCCTTTCACAGGGCTGCGACATTGTTGGTCTAGCTCTGGTCTTTCAGCTGGTAATAAATCACCTCCCCTGACTCCGAGACAACTGCTCCTATTTACCTCAACTAAGAACCTGTCCCCAGTGCCGAAATGTCGACCTGACGAGTTAGTATCTATTTCCCTAAAATTCCTTCTGGGCATTGGTTGTTTTTCTCTTCACTCTTTACACTACTGTGTGAAGTTGTTAGGCAGCGTTAAACATTAGAGACTAATTTAAACTGTGAGTGTAGCAATCCTTTATATCAGCTTTGGTGGGCAAAGGAAACGTTGATCATTCAGAAGGAAAAGCTGGTGCATAAATAATGACAGATAATAAATACATCTGATGGGCCAAGTTTTTCATAAGTCATTGCTAGTAATACTATTTTATTAGAATAAACTGAATACAGACAGATGCCTAACATCTTACCTCTCTTCACAGGAATTCTGCAGATATTTGATTTTTTTGGTCAATATTTGATTGTATAAGATCAACATTGTATAAGATTCCAAATATTGGATATAATTTTCAGATATAGCTCATCTCTTATTTCACCTTAAATGAGATGTCCCTTACAGGGATTTGTTTCTGCATACATGGGACAGAATTTATCTTTATCTTTTTTACTAGAAAATGAGGGACAGGAGCTGATCTCCTTTAGCTAATCTTTAATGAGGTTCCTTATTTTGAGATAGGATAATCATTATACAGATATTAAGTTGCTTTTTGCTTCAAGACTAATGGCTGCCTTTGTTTGCTTTTTTTTTGCTTTTTTTTTTTTTTTTTTGTCTTGTCAGTAGCATTTGGGTTATTTAGCTTCAGAAAGAACTAGGCATTATAAAATAAGGACTTATGTGTTTTGAATAAAATACTGGAAGTGTTTAAGTAGTCAGTGTTTCTACAAATACCCTTAACTTCATTTAGACTACATAAGAGTAACATGGATAGAAAGAATTGTTTAAAATTGACGTGCACAACCGCAAATCGGTGACAAACTTTTTGATTTCTGTGGATCTTTTTTTCTTCAAGTATTTATGATTATTTCCTTTTGTAAGTCATGTGTGCTACTTCTAACTATTACAGACAAGTCACAATGTGTCCCAACAAAATGAAATCATTCTCTACGATTAGATTTCAGAATTATTCTTCCTGTTCAGCTCTCTAAAACAATAAAAAAATGCACTTGTGAGATATGTTTTACATGGTAAAAGCTTGACTCTGGTGTCTTTTGTCAGGTAAAATTCTCTGTGCTTGGTGTTAGAATTTTACCCTAGTAGGGACTGCAAGACTGAAGAACAAATACCTCTCCTTAACCTGATGTTATGAGTTCTTTGGAGTTTCTGTGCTAATCTAACAGCTCTTTTGTTAAACTATAGAGCAGTGAGAGGGGGGTTTTATGCTTTGTGTTATATTGTGAAAACATTAGCAAATGAAATAAATGTGAATTTGGCTTTTTAGCACTTAGAATTATTCACTTTGAACTGTAAATTATTTATGGTACTCAAAGAGACACTTTGTAAATAACAGGAAAGCATCAGAAATCAAATGCAGATTGTGGTATTTAGTCTTGTCTTGCCATCATTAACCATTTCAGTTACACAACATGTTTCAATATATCAAGCACATCTTTTAGACATCTCTCCTAAAGGAATTAGAAAGCAGCAGAAATAAATGAAGCTGTCTACAAGTGACAGCTACAAAGGGAAACCCAGAGAAGGAGTGGAAAAAAAGGTACTCCTGTGAGCAGATGATAAAGCAGATGCTGTAAAACAACAGGGGGATTGCACCATTTCTCCTCCAGAATTGATGATCGTTTGATAAACAGCTAGTCATGCTCCTGGAAAACCCTGTCCATCAGTGCATATCGGTACAAATTAATGATGACATGTCCTGATTAAACTTGCTGTGCTGTGAAATGCAATGCATTATCTGCATGGCAGTAAGTGAACAAATGCTCTCAGGGAGTAAAAGAACAAGCAAAGTCACACATCTCAGGTTAGGTCCCGAGTCATAGCTGCCTGTGGTGAAGTAGGTGTTTAATTGACAAAATTAGTCCTGACTTGTGGGTTTTGCAGGCTGTAGCTTTTTGTTCTGTTCATTGAAAAGAGTCGTCTTGATAATGCCCTTTCTGTAAACTGTAAGTCTGTTTTTAAAACCTTCAGTCAAGCCCTTGAATCTCTTCCTCAAGCAGACCTTAAATAAGCTTGCACCCTGTGTTCATTAACAAGAAGTCCTCCTTCGGAATAAACTGAATACTACAAAAATGATAATGGTGAGAAAATCACCCAACATGAACTGAGTAAGAGCTAAGCAATTTTCAATGGGAATTTGAGAGCTCTCCCAAAACTTCATTTTCTAGAGGAGAAGGTAAAAAATTTTATAATTTTAAGGCAAATTTTTAAAAAGTTGCATTTGAATTTTTCTTGTCTAACATACAGAATGAAAACTTTTTTGTAAGAGCTAATTATTATTTTAAAAAATGGATGTCACACATTTAACACCACTTCACTTTACTAAAGCACTTCTGACATAACTGATAAATAATTATCTATAGAGTTGAAAAGATTTTGCCTCTTAAAAACAGGTTTGTTGAACAAAAGATCTCTTCTAAAATAGGTAGGCTCTCTTAGGTATGGGAGCCAGACTTTGTAACTTATATTGCAGCTGAAAGGAAGGACAACTCAAAGCAGTAAGAACACCATTGCCTATACAGGTAGCAGAATCTGGAATTTCTTCTCACATCTGTAAAAGATATTGATGGCTATGCACTCAATCCAGATGAGGCAGCCTGAAACACTTTTCAGAACAATTCCTTATCCTGATCTTACTTTAACTAATCTTCCAGGCTGGGTTCTAACCTGATGTAAAATCTAGAACAATTTAACTGATTGTTGTAGGCTTGCATTACAATTAATGAGATTCCAGTCCAAATGTTGGCATTTCTGCAAAGGAAATTCACAAGACAGCAATAAAGATATTTCCTCTATACTTTCATTCAGTGAACAGACTGAAACAAATAAAAAATATATCTTGGGAGAAGTGAAATATTTAATCCTTTTAGTACTTAGCTTTCTCTGTGCAAACTACCTGGTCAGTGAAAGGGTGGAAGGTGAAACATATCCATTTCCCTGACAAAAAAAATATATGGCAAAGAAATACTGTACAGTGAGTTCTTCTCTGAAATTTTAGTTCCTATGTTGTGAAAATATGAGGATCTAGGAGAAGAATTTGCTGTACAGGAAAACAAAGAAGCAAGGACTGCAGCTACAGACAGTGATGTAAAACACACTGGAAAGATTTGTCCATGAAGGCACAAAATACCAAAAGCAACCCTTTAACTACCCTTAAATATTTTTTCTAACTTTTATTAACAGGTGTCAGGCCAGAAGGCCACGTTAGAGAGGATATGGGGTTCCCAGTATTATATAGATATAAGGCAGTGCTTGCTTCATAAAGCAGGTTGAGAAGGCTGCAGAAACCCAGAGTGTTGTAAAGGCAGCCGATTCAGGAGGCTGCAGCCAGCGGGTTCCCCTCACCTGCCTGCAGAGCCTGGGACAGTCCAGGTGCAGCCAGGCACAGGGAGTGCCCTCAGCTTGTAAGCAGCCTCTAAAACAGAAAAATGAAAGACAATGCAATTTTCCCCCCTCTCTTCCTTGCTGTCACGTGGAATCTACTTATTTTATTTCTGAAATAGAGGTTTTAATTAAAGCTGCCTTCTATACAATGCACTGAACTTCAGCTCTGTTGCAAATAACACATTAATTTCCCCTGACTCCGAGTAATCTTACTTTCTCTCTTTTATCCCTGAAAGCATCTTGCCTGGGTGAACACCAAGGGGAAATAACAGGTTGGGGCAACAAACCTGAGTTAGCTTACTGGAAGTTAACTCTGCATTTTGTTATTTCTCTTCATTTTTAATACACATACTTCTTTATTCTTGCCGGTTTCCCACTAAAGTTATGGAATCAGCTTTAGCAATGCAGCTTCTCAGTGGAGGAATGGAAATGAAACAAGTCACAGAAGGTAGGTAGCAGATTAAGTAAATAAAGCATATTGAGAGAGAGGAGTATGTGGTCCATTCCATCACAATTGTGCCACCCTGCCTAGGGAGGCACATTAAGCCACAAATCTCTCTTTGTGATCTCAGGTAGTCAGAGTTAGCCTTCAAACTCTAACCTTGTATGCCCATATCACAGTTAGGGTATTTTACCTGAAAATCCAAGTCAAAATCTGGACTAAGTTTTTTTTCATCTTTCTGATCCTGGATCAGGTCACTGGTAAATAAATTAAATGCTAAAAAATTTCACAAGGCCAGCTTCCCTGGGGTATGCAGGAGGGAAAAGAAGCATGAAAATTTGTTCTATTTAGCATCTTCCTAAAAACTCTGCAATGTTGCTAGATCTGGGATTGCATGTGTCCATTGCAATTTTTTTTTTTGTATACAGAGGAGTATTTGGGATTTTAAAGAGGCACACCAACAGGGCCCTTGTGGGACAAAGATCTTACAGCTCCTTCTACTTGTGGGGAGAATGCAGTGGGAAGAAGTGAAATCACCACATATATAATTTGTTGTTTAACCAACAGAAGAGAGAATGAATGAAAAAGTTTTAGAACTGTAAGCTAAAACTGTGACAGAGTAAATCCTCTAGCTGGGATCATGTTCCCTGCAGATCATGTACAGATGGGACACGCAATGTAATCATCAGTGGGCTATAAATCCATCTGCCAACATAAAATTACGTAGATATATCCTTGTTGGCCTAACATTTAAATGATGTAGTAGTGGATCAGAACTATTGTGCTAGATGCTCTAATACCGCAGAACATGGAGTTCCCTTCTCCCATCCTTAAAAACAAGCTTGTAATTTAAAAGCTATTAAGTACAGATATGTGGGAATATGAAAGACAACAGGTTCTGATTTCTGTGTTAATAGTTACAACGTGGTCTTTTTGTACATGGTTGAAGGAAGGATTTGAAACAAGGTAATGGAGTGGCTTTGTAGACACTTCCATAGGAATTTTAACAGTATATAAAATATGCTAAAATTTCCAAAATATTTGCTTTAAAATCTAAAACTACTGGCTCCAGAATGCTGGCATGGCTTGACTGGATGTAGATCAGATGACTAAGCATTTACCTTTGTATCAAACAGATTCTAGGAAATGAGAGCTCTCAACAAAAAATTATTTTAGGCACAGACATAAAAATACTTTTTGTCAAGGTAGATGTAAGCCACTAAAGGCCTTATAAGTAAAGACAAATAAATAACTTGTGCCTAATGTAACCAGAAAGGAAGGGAGTGGGGGCAGGGTGTCAGGGAAGAAAACATTCTGAGAATGGTTCCTGAAAGAAGATAAGATTGTGAACTGACAGATCAGGAATCCTTTAGAGGTGAACTCTGAATGGATCTGAATAGCAAAGAAAATTTACAAGGGCTGAGACTGAGATCAAAATAACAAGTACTTCTAATTAGAAGTGTATGAACAAAGCAAAGGAAGCAAACTAGCAGATGGAAAACAAAGTGATGGGAAAACAAACAAAAAACTTCAAAGATCGAGGAGAATTAAGACAATCAGTTATTATTTTACGACTGAAGGAGAAGATATAACAGTGATGATGATTTAACAGAAGTCAGAGAACTGCTAAATAGCAGTCCAGCTTGATGGCATGCATGGCAATATTTGAATGAAACTAAGAAAGAATGGAAATCAAATAAATAAGAACAAGAACCTTGCATCTTCTCTATGTTCAGTATTGACTCATGAGAATTAAATAATAGCTTCAAAGAAGTGTTCTCAATCTTTCTTTACCACTGGATTAGAACAATGAGTTAACTTAAAATATTTTTACAGTTCTACATTCAACATTTTGCTCAGGAATAAGACTAGCAGTTTTTAGAAAATTCAGATTTTTTAAATTATGAATAAAAAGTACCACAAAATGTCTCTATTTTATGTTTTAATATGGTGTTTTATGCTAATTTCTGATTAAAAATTTAATAACACTGAAAAAATGAGCTACGAGATTGGCTTTTATATATAAGAGTGCAAGCTTGAAGGTGTGCAGTGAGTGCCAAAAATGACCAAAAGAGAAGTCAGAGTACACAGACATTGGCTGATACTGAAACAAAAAGCAGTATGTAAATGAAGGAGGTTGAAGATCTACTCTTTTTACACCATTTGTATACCTTAGACTGATGACATCCTAATCAACATTTACACACATGCCGACTTTTATGAGAAAAAAAAAAAAAGAAAATTAAATGTTTTTATATAGCACCTAGCACTGGCTATTTAAGCACTGGCAAAGGCCTGACTCACTACTGCGTCACTGCTGTTTTAAGCATAAAAGACAAGAAATCCAACAGCAGCAGATACTTTAGGCAGAAATAATTAGGAGTGGGCTGTGTTATGCTGTACATAGACCTGGTTTTTGCAGCACTGTGTCAGGGCCTCTTAAGGCAACAGCACAGAATTTGTTACCAAGTCAATATTCTGTTGAAGTCCTGGGTTCAAAGCAACTATTTATTCATTAGTACTCAAGTTTGGTGTTACATTACCTCAGCAGGGTGATTCAAACATTAAGGGGAGATTTTTAAGGCTCTGAATAGTGAGAAGAGGCACAGTTACACATAGAATCCATAAAATTTACATGTGAATTGGCAGATACAAAATAAAACAGTGATGTGTGAACTCCACCTAGTTGGAGCTTGAAAATTCTCATGCCTTTGAGATTCAGAGGGTGGCGTTTAAGACAGGTCCTTAACTGAGCAGGGCTCTCTTATATCATTGGCTATAGCACTTACAGTGTTGGCTGGAAAACTCGAGTCTGATTTCTTCCTTAACCTGAGAAATCAAAAATTTCTATTTCTCAGCCTAGAGCCTAAGCACCAACCTATGCAACTACGTATAAGAAAACATATGCCAATACAGCTTAAAAGACATCTAGTTAAAGCTAATGCTTTTGGAGACAGAGATATAGGGCTGCTAAGAACACAGAAGGGTAAGAAAGAGGAAAACGAGCACTCTGCTGAAGGGAAGAGGCCTGGTGACCTTGTTTCCAGGCTAATAGTGTGGGGAAACTTTGCAGGTGCAAGCATTCAGTAGGTTGTTACAGATATGTAACATAACTACTCAATCTCTTACTCGAACTTATTTGCAGCCATTTTCACTGGGGCAAGAAAGATGTTCCTAGCCCTACCACAAGAGAGCAGGGATAAAACCCAGGCTCTGTGTCTGCAATGGCAAACCAATGATTTTAGTGGAGCTGGGACTTGACATCCACACCCTGACTTCAGTTTAAATTGTCTCAAAGAAGGCTATATTTCAATCATTAGCTCCAAACCGGTGACAGTACCACATTCTACATTAGGACTTTAAATGCTTTCAAGGGATCCCCTTTGGTGTAGCAGAAAGAGCACGATGCACATGTAAGGGGAATCAGATCTGCCAAAATATTCTCAATCCTCCCTTATGCAGTTGTGGCTGCATATTCTGATGAGGATCATATCATAGGAACTCTCGGAATTCATTTGTGAACAAGTTAGAATGAAACAATGAATGACATTGTAATTTGGCTAGAAGCCTTTTCTATTGCAAACTTGTGCAGAGAACATGTGGAACTGGCATTTTGTGTTTTTTTTCCCTGCAAATCCCTTTGCTGTCCAGTGATGCTGGACCAGGAAGTATCTTGGGTTCCTTAAAACATTTTTATTGCACTTATTAAAATATGTTTTTATGCTATGCTATTGCACTGTGCTATGTGAAGGAACATAATAGAAATAGTTAAAAATTACCATTTGTGCTATATCTGAGATAAGAAAACAGCACAAATATTGCGCAGACGTGAGTGTTAGCAGTGGCAAGTCACAGACATATATAATACCTACTTGTACTCTTGCATTTTTAGACCAAAGTCACCCTAGAAACGAATAAAGGAAGTTTAACCCTTTTCTGAACAGCTCAAATTCTGCCTGTGTGAGTCTCACTCCAGGAACTGAGCTCTGCTCTCTGCTGCCAGCACAACTTTTCTGGTTATATCTAAATGCTTTGACTAGCTCTCATGGTAGTACATATTTCTACACACATACCAAAGAAAACGATTGGCATCTGCCATAAGATTTATTTTTTTGCCCAAGATTCAGCAGGCAAGCCAAGGAAAAACTATAAATCATTTCACACAGAATAATATCTCAACTCTTTGACAGAGAAAGCTGTTATATCTTATGAAGTGACAGAATTCACATCAGAAGGGAACCTTATCTTGTGCCAAAGAAATGTAACATTTTCTTAAAGCCCCATTAACCTCATACAAGTCCACTCACCTTGTGTCCCAAGACCATAAAAATAAGACTGATGATTGTCACAGCAAGAGTTTTAACATACTATCTATTGGGTTAGACATTGCACAGACAGTACTCAGCCATAAAAGTACAGTGACCAAAACGAAGATGCAAAATTTCAGACAGTGTACATGTTTTGGGTAACTACAGTGTAAAAAGCGTTCACAGATTAGCTATCACACAGCAGTAGCTGATAATTCACCCAAAAGATTAAGAGATATTAAAGACTGCAGGATTTTGTGACTCACAGTGACATACAAATGCCTTACCAATGTGATTGGTTATTTTCAATTGAGTTACAGTGTCTTCTGTACCTTAGACTAAAACATGCATTATATCTGCCTTGTCAATTTGTTTTACAATGCCTAGTCTAAAATCTTCTTCTGTGATTGAGTTATTTTATAATAATTACGATAACACAATAATGTAATTTCCCTTCTTTAACTATCTGCCCATTCTATTTTCAGTAAAAATCAGTCCACTTCTGGTTTTGAAGAGAACTGTCAAGGTATTTAGAAACTTTTAGGCTATGTGAAATATTTTTTTTTGTTTATCATTATCCTGTTATCTCTGGTTTTATTTGGTAGACTGGTAATGACAAATGAATCTAAAAAAGGAGGAACTATGAAAAAGCAAGTCCTTGAATGTAACTCTTAGGAGATGTGTACCTATTGGAATACCAAAAATGCAGAGATTTTATGTAAATACTAGAATGTGATGTGCAGCCTTTTAGCCTGGTGTCAATTGTAGTGGCACAAAGGCTGAAAGTTTCATTGCAGGATCTCGAACAAATACAAGAATTTAAAAGTTCTCTTAAAGGAAATAAGAATTCTGTTTGGAGCAAATTAAAAATAACAATTTTATTCATTTTTTGCTTTTTAAAGTGAAAAGTCAGTTATACTACAATGCTAATCACTACAGTACTGAAACAGTTAATGAATCAAACAAAACTTTACATTTCCTTTTGACATTCAAGGACAAAATATTTTGACATTTAAAAAGCAAGTCTTATTTTGCTCTGAAATGGGAACCCAGTGAAAAAATTGATTGATTAGGGAAAGTAGGTTCCTCCTCACAATTTAACGAATTTTGATGAAACAGAGGTTAAGGAACTTTTGACCAGCACTTCTAACAAAGTATGCAGGCCTGAAATTGCATCTCATTCCAAGACCTGACTTTGTAAATCAGGCAGTTGGACCAAATCTTTCAAAGCTTATTGTAAACTAATTGCATTGAAACATTAAAAGAAAGATTTAGCTGGTTTTTCAGAAAAAAAACAAACCACAACACAACAAAACATAAAACAAACCCACCCTATCAGTATTCAGATTATAGTCAAAGAAAACAGTGATTGATTTTAATGAGGTAAAAGTTCCTTAATCTGTATGTATATATTGTTGTAACAAGTTCATACTACTGAAAAGACCGACACACCCATTTCCCCCCAAAATTCTCTCAAGCTACCTAAATTAAAAAGTTCTTTCTTCCTTCAATAAGAGGACTGAATTAAAACATATGGAAGTTCAACTCAGATAGAATAGATCTTCCTGCATTTGTTTGCTTACATATGTGTAACATATGATAAATGTATTTTATATCTGTCTGAAACAAGGTTCTAGTTCTTATTATTCTGGAATAAAAAGAGAGGTTTAGAAATAATTCGTATTTACTAAAAAAACCCAACAAAATCAGAAACCATCACACTGACAAACCACACCATTTGCAACAGCAAATCTCATGGCTGGGCAGAAATTAGAGCTGATCCTCATGTCACAATGTCCATTCACCTCACCAAGGGACAGAACAATCACCACTCTCTGCAGGTACAAACAATTTAAAGAAGAGGTGTTGTTATGTGGTGTTTTTGGCTGAGCTTTTTTTGTATACTTAATGTAAACAGACTGACAGCCCTGAAGATTGACAATTTGTATTTTCTTATGGGCTGGCACAACTTGGCTCATAAAGATGGTTGTCACCAAAAGAGTAAGAAGTGTTCACTTCCCAGTCCAAAAAAGCAGCTTATTAATGCAAATGTCTGCATTCCTTCACAGCATGCAAGTTTCATCCTAGGTAAAAAGCAACCAACCAAAATTTTATTTCAAAGAGGTCCATCAGCAGCTAAGTATTTTCATATCAACATTAAAATAAAAATTGACCTGAAATCTTCAAAATCTTTCCTTCTCTCTCACTTAGACCCAGTAAATTATTTTCCATGTTTATTAGAGTAGGCATCTCACATCAAGTTGCTTCTTTACCATCAACACAGCTACCACCTTTCTATAAATAACAAAGCCAGATGATTATCACTTATTCTTTGTATGAGTCATATTTAAAGTGAGCCCTGAGGTGCTTCACAGGGAGTCTCTTTGAATCATGAATCAGAAAGGAAAGAAAGCAGCCTCTAAAATATCACCATACCCAGACTCTAGATGCCTAGAACCTATCGTCGCCTATTTATAGTTTCAAGCTGCCAGGCAGTTTCACATAATGGAAGTCAATGGTCACAGACAAGTTTTTCTTCTTCAGTGGTATTTGTAAAATTAAGAGAACGTGATAATGGGAAAGCTCCATACACTCAAAACAGAAAAGGTCAAACCTCCTTATTTCAAAATCAACTTAAAATCCATAACATTAACAAAAATGGAGAGAAAGAGCCAGCAGGCTCCCCATGGCACAAGCCCAGGTTCGGCAGTGATCAGCAAACCCTGATAGACATGAGGACAGCTTCTACCTCAGTTGTTGCTGCAGAGCACACCCTCAGAGCCTCACAGGCCACAGATTTTAAGCTATTACTTTATTTCTCATTAACAGCTTCCAGGTCTCGCCCATGTTTTATTCATTTTCCAGCCTGGGCTTCAGCAAGGCTTTTACTCACCTCAGCAGGACCACAAGAAGTTTCCTTCCTTATGGACAGAGAGAAAACAGAATGCTTTCAGACCTGATGGAGCTGGAGACAAGCAGCAATTAGCTGACAACAGGCTGACACGTTCTTCACCGCTCTTGCATAAAACATTGAGCAGTGCTCCTCTGGCCCACCTCAGCTTTCTAAATTTATTTATTTATTTTCAGGCTAACTGCTTAGTAGCTTAGCAAACTGCTATTTTGCAAAGAAAAAATTCCTTCATTTTTTTTCAGGGTATACAAAAAATAGATAAAGCTCTGGAAAGTTCTTTACCTTGTTTTGCCCATCCTTCAGCTTTCCTTTTCTTGCAATTCATTCTCACTTCCTGTGAAGGGCTCAGTTGTATCCTCTATTTTAGTCCAATTTCTCTCAATCTTTCTGCTCCCAAAGCAAGGAAATCCTACTTTACTCCTTCAGCCTTAAATGGAAAGGGTCTCTAGATAAATGTAATTAACCCATTTCTCTGCCTCATCACTGCGGTGATGAGCCCTGAGTGCCTTCACCTGGCCTCCCAGATCCCACACAACCATTTTTGTGGATGCCATCTCATCACACTTCACTTTGAGCACCTGTTTTCTCATTTCATAGCAGAGTTCTCTGATGTTTTCCTACTTCCTTGTATAGAGATATTTTTTCTGATTTTTTTTTCCATTTTTGTAGCCATTCTCTCTAGTCACTCCTACAGAGATGTGAGGGACAACACTTCTCAGAAGTGTCTGCTTCCTAGAAAGTCTTGGTCTTGCTATGGTCTCCCTCAGAGTTACAAGTACCAGAAGACAGTTGGGGTTGAAGACAGTAACTTGCAGAATACCACTACTACTCTAAATCACTAATCACTAAAACGCTATAACCTTGGCAAACAAATATTAACTTACAGATTAAAAAAATATGAAAAAGGTATTTTTCTGACTTTCTTGCCACAGCTGATTATATTACTTCTTACATTGATATTTTGAAACGTTGAAATCTGTAACTTTATTTGCCTTATATAATTTTGGATGTTAGCTAGTCGTTGTAATGTACATGCAACACTACAGAGTTGGTAAGAGTGAGCAAATGTAACAGAAAGTCTACTCCTGTTTCAGAAACTAAGTGCTTCCTATACCATCAGAGTCCTGAGCATACCAGCACATTACCTGGTCTGGCATGCACACACATGTATGCACACCATGAGGTCTCATCTCTAGCTTTAAATAATTGTGACATACATAAAAATATATTACAAGTACTGGAAACAGTAATTCTCTATTTGTCTCTTCTTCTTCTTCTACTTCTTTTTAACAGGAACTCATGCGAAGTGAGAGACTCTGACCAATATCAGAAGTTAAAGGTTTTTCCTGAGACATCATGTTCTTTTGTCAGCAGATTGCCCAGTTGACATGCAATGATGCAAAATTTGCAAATCCAGTGTCACATTTAATTCCTATATATTTTTAATTGCTATTTACATTGCAAGTGTCATTAATGAAGCCTTAATGAATGCTTCATTGTTAAGAGTAGAAGATTTACAGATATCCTCTTCAGTCAACCTAAGAATAGTGCATGTATTTCAGCTGTATGAAGAAATATGCATATATTTTGTTTTACGTCTTACACCAATAAATAATCTCGTGTTAGTTCTGTGCATACTGAAGTGAAGAAAAGAATCCCCCTTTGAAGTTCTCTTTCATAAAATCAACAATTTTATTACTATGTTTTATGTACCCTAAGATTTTCTCTTCACCATCAATACTTTCAACCTGAATACAGTTTTAAATTATTAAGAGGCCATGCTAAAAAACCCCAAACAACCAAGATTAATAGAAAAACAGTCACTGCTAGGGGAACTGTTAATTCAGTATAACGGCTGGTCTGTTGTATTTTGTTACAGTGAGAATTTACATATACTGACCAGCAGATCTGATTTACTTTTTATGACTGTTCAGAATTGCATGTAATTCTATGACATGGACTAATCTAACCCTCTTTACATAAAGAAGTGTGTTGTGAACAACATGCTATGACAGAGTGGCACATTGAAAACTGCACACATTATTAAATAATAGCTTATATATAATTTTATTTGTTTTCAGAGTTACAATGTTCATGAGATAATCATAGAGAACACATTATATATTGTTGTTAAACACAGTTTTGCCACAAAAAGTTGAGAGCATTGGTAGAAAATCCTATGTCAAGTTATGTGAAAATAGTTATCACCTGTAACCATAATTTCATAAAACCAATATACACTTTATGTAATATTATGTCAGCAAATTCCTTCTTTTCGCAAATAATCTTTCCTCTATACTTATGCATGTTCATAGTTCAGTGCATCAAATGCTTCTGTGTGTGTATGTGTGTTTGCAATGTACAGGAAAAGTACTAATTTACTCCTATGGTAACTGTAAATGTCAACACCACTGGACCCAAGAATGGTTAATTACAAGATCTTAATTTTAGCGAATAATCACCTTCATATTTTTCTACCTAATGCTGAACAAAACATTAATTGGTATTTACCTCCTAATGTTTACAGAACATAGACTGTATATTTCAAAGACATAACCTTACCAACTATATACTGACTTTTATTTTAGTGTCTATTATATAAATTAGGACTCTGCTGAATTCTTATGCTGAGAAACAAATGATAGTAACTTTATTTAAATACATGCACAGTACCGTGCACTACAGCATGATGAAGTATTATTTTTAAAAGGAATGAATGAATCAATAGAAAAATAGATTTAATAAATAATTAACATTTTAAAGTCTGGATAAAAATGGAAAGTCATGCATTTCAAGCAAAGTTTTATTTTTCCTTATTTTTTATGAAACCTCTGAGAACTTAAGACATGCAGAGCTGAGAAGCAGCTCACTCTGAACAAAGAACAATGTTAAGACTGCACAAAAAGTTTTACTTGAGATTGTTTATATGCAAGACTGAAAAAAGTTGCCATTCTTGGACTTCCCGTCAACATTAGACAGTGCTGTGCAAACCTCAGACAAATCCCTGTATTATGAGTTCTAAGCTGTTAGGAAGTCTCTCAGAGAGCTAAGAAAGTTAAAACCTGAGCAACTGCCTCACCAAAATTTATGACAAGAAATGTTTGGATTCCAGATAGCAGACTACAAAAGGGTAATAGACAACAGTTTATCCTTTTCTTCAGAGATTAATTAAGGGGATGAGTAAATTATGGATGGCATAAATTTATAAATAATTATGACACAAAAAAATAAGTTTAATTTGCTAATATTTAGAGTTGATATCTATGTCTCAATATTTAGAGTATATGACTATGTTTATGAAGTTATGAAACAAATGAAAAGTGAGTGTTTACTTGCAATTAATTTAATGTTTTCCCTACCCCAGCATTTGTCTGGACATTGACAATGTAATCAACAGAACTGTAAATTTTCAGAAGTGACTCTACTCCAGTGAGTTTGATTAATTATGCATTAACCCATTTCTCTGAAGCATCCTTCACTAAATCTTTGGTGGGAAGTGCACTTTAATTAGGCATGAGCTTTGGTTATTTGTGTGCTATTGGTCAATATGCAGAATGATTTAAAGTTTGCCATGTTACAGAGATGTATTGCTCATGAAAATAATGCTAGGGTTTCAACAAACAACACCGATGGCTAGTTTTGCAAGTATTATTGTCTTCACTCAGCATGATCTCCTTGGTCTCACAGTTTTTGCTCAAACTTTCATCAACTTGTAATCTTAACAAAAACTTACACAAAAGCAATCATGATCATTTGAATACTGTGCATATTGTTACATGTTTTCAGCAGGTACAGTTACTCATATACATAGGAGTTATCAGAATAAGTTACAAGATTTGAATACTTAGTTGAATAAAAATATTCTCAGGGTAGAAAGAAATGATAAACTAAAAATACAGTTTAATGAGACCTGTAATGACCTTTACTCTGAAACTGCTCAGATTGACTATTCACATAAAGATGTTTGATTGAAGAGATACTATTGAACCTATGGCATATAATTATTGTAGTAGAAAAAATTGAAACAGAACAGAGAGAAAATCAAATTACCCATGACATTCTCTTCCCATATTCCATGGCAGAATTGGCCCATAGATTAGTAAATGGTAACGCATGCAACAAAAAGTATGCTGTATCACTTCATGTAAACATCTGCTTTCATCATGCAAAATGCCTACAAAACTGTGACAACATTTTTTTCTAGTAGCATAGTTTTACATTAGCTCAGCTACAGAACAGTTAAACCAAAATCCAAGATTTTGCAAATAGAAGATATTCTAAAATTCTTAAAAGATTTCCAGCATAAATATCCAAAGCCCAACAAAGCTAATTTTTTTTTTTTTTAACTAAACTATATAGGCTTATTCCTTGCTGTGGTTCCTTGTTCTTTTGATGATAGAAGAGAAAAGACCAGTTTTTGGAGGAGGTCCCATCAACATGGGGGCTTGGTTCTTGTGAGTAATTTTTATCTGGGGAAGAAAGAAGAAAAACAGTTATCCCTTGAGCTCGTTCAGTACAACCATCTGAGATGCCTGAATTATCTTTATACATAACTTCCAGACCTTCTTCACTTAATCTAAGATGAAAGGAAAATACAAGGATTTTCTTTTATGAATGATGTTCCATATGCAGTAAACCAATCTATGTTCAATCGTTTTTCTGCAAATAATTTAAATCATGTACAAAATAAACATTAAAAAACATATGCAATAAAATACATGACAATATATAATCTTACTTTTTGAGTGTGAGATTTATTGCTTGCTGTTGAGGAAGAATTTAAAAGTTGGAAAGAACATACATGCTGACAGATCAAGCTGTTGCCTATTATTAAGATATAAGCGATGTCTTTATATGCTTTATTTATGCATGTAATCAAGCTGTACTCTTTTACCACAGGACACTACTTAATTTCAAAACAGCCATTATGAACAAAAGTATAAAGTTACTACACAAGAAAAGGTCCAAAAATACGAGCTAACATTCTAATTTGTTAATTAATTGTTAATAGAATACACTCAAATATTGAAAAGACTATTTAAAACACTTTGTAAAACTGCTCTAAAGCCACCCGTTTTGATTTCTTTGATATAGAACTACGAATCACCTTAAATGAGACAACCTTAAAGTAGATTATGTCTGCAATTTTCTCTAATTCAAGTCTAAATTAGAGAAGACATTTTATGAATGTATGCTATGCTCAAAGCTAATTGAAAGCAATTATCAAAGTGGCATTTTGTCTGTGACTTTAAGATACATTGTAAGATAATAAATGATTCTCATTATGTAATAAAAAGGTCACATCTTGCCTTTGGGCTAGTGACGTTAAGAGTTTTTCAAAAGCAATCCGAGACATTTTCTTTAGTGAACTACGACTAATACAAGAACCATCACTTATTAAATATCAGTTGTCACCTGCATAGTACCCACATCAGAGATGGGTATTTCTTTCAAAAAGAAACACCACCTCATTAAAAACTGGAAAAATATATCTCTTAAAGTGCATACCTGACATTTTCAAGTTAAAATGAATATCCTTCACTTGTCATTCACTAACAGTAATGAAACAAAAAATGTATGTCACGTGGAGAGGCTCATTAAAATATAGATCAGGACATTTCTTGGGGTGGAAATTTACTTTAAAATATAAGGAGACAGAAACATAAAATCTCAACAGAGTGTGTGTCTTCGTTTAACTCTGTTAGAGCCTTTACTTTACTCTCCAAATGATCACTTTCATGCCACCTTATTCATTAACTTCAAATTTCATGTGGGACCTCTTTTTGTCAATGCTGTTCATTAGTATTGAATATAGCATACGGGGGATTTTTGGCAATGTGCATTCATTTCACATGGATAATACCTCTTGCTTTTAAAGACTGGCACCAATATTTTTTCTCACAATAAATTCTGCTTCAGGCATCACTTTGGAAGCCAAATCTGTAGTTGGGGTAAACTGGCATTATTCCATTGATGTCAATACCAGCTGATCTGGTTCTGGAAAATTGCCTCAAGGATTTTTGTACCTATCACATGCTTCATAAGACATATTTTGGGACTCAGGAACAGTGATGATATCAACCTGATCCTGAGGATTATGACATGAAGCCATCTACAGCTGGTGTGAGTGAATTTTTCAAGTCACAAAGGGTTTCGCTTATTGCAGGATTTGGCCATGATGTGGCAGTAGGAACACCTTTAGAGTTTCCTTTCAGAGGTAAAACATAGCAATTCCTTCTTAAAGTGAATAAAAGAGCAAAGCTCCAAAGATGGCATTAGTATGAAGGGGTGAGCTTATCCTGAGACCCTGTACAGATTGCATGTTGGGTTGGGGCTGTTCATTGCTGCTCAGGATGAATGCAATTACATATTGAGTAAATGTTTATCATTTGTAATGTTCTTTCTTGGCTTGAGCCATCTGTTTCAGAGACCATGACCTCTTCAGTATGTTGCTTCCTATCAGCTGAGATCAGCTAAGATGCCTGAACATGATTAACCACTCACATGCATGGGGATAAGTCCTATATGCCTTTCTCCAATACATATTTTCAACTGTTATAAATTGGCACAATTTCAATGGTGTAAAATATATTTTACATTCTGAAAAGACTAAAATAAAGTGTAAACTTCAAGTACATTTTTTTACTTATGCATGGTACTGTCTGTTAACATTGCATTGGTTAACAATGATAACCATCAATTCCTTACTTTCCTACTCCAAAAAATAATCAAATAAATGAAAGCCTCATATTTTTGGCTGGTGAAAACAGATCAGTATTTTTCTGAGCCACTGCACAATCGTGCCTAAAGAAGGCTAATTTTGTCTTTTTCAAGACTCTCAGGCACTGCATTTCTGTCCTGGTCTCTCACTTCTGCTTCTGTTCTGATACTGGCAGCACTGCCAGCATTGGAGCTGTGAGTTTGGGTGACAAGTTACAGTACACACTTTGAGATGGGCAGAAGCACTGAGGATCTCAGAGATAGTGTTGTAGGTCAAAGTAGGGCTGGACATTGAAAATGCTCTATGGGAGGACAAAGAGAGAGAGAGAGAAAGAGAGAGAAATCTTTCTTTTCAAGCAACTGAGACTTCGTTAAGTTAAAAATTCCTGCTTACAGCTGTATAGGGATTCTGTGTGTGTGCATGAGGAGAGACTAGAGACTAACTTTTACCATTTTGTTTCTCTTGCATTCAGCAAGAAACTTCATCTCTTTTTTAGTAGAAACACAATTATGAAAGTTTTAAATAAGACCTTTTTTCACATTTAATTTTTCCTAGATTTACCTGTAAATCACACACGCAAACACACACAAACACACACACACACACATGAGAAAAAGAGATTGCACAGACAAAAATCCAGAAAGCTAAATTCCTAACTTAACGTATTTTTAGGAACTGATGATACCCTGACAAACATACTTGTAAAAATTACTATGGAATTCTGGAAAACAGTTTTTGAGATCACTTACTCAATTTTATTGAAAATATATAATAATTTGAGGGTAATATGGAGAAAATTTTAAACATAAATTAAGGTAGGTACCTGAAGCACTGCTGGAACAAAAACAAACCAAACCAAACAAAAAACCACCCCAAAGAATCCCAACCAAACAAAAATCTCCCAAAAACAACAAACACAAAACCCCAAAACCAACATCAACCAAAAAAACCCTCCAAAACAACAACAACAAAAAAAGCAAAAAAACAAACAAACAAAAGAAACCAAGCCCAAAACAAAGCAAAAAAAAAAAAGTTATTTGACATATTTGGCACAAATTTATATTTAAAAATTGGCAAAATCAGGAAATAACAGAATTCCACTTAGGGGATAAATAAAGAGCCCCATGAATTGCTAAGATACCGTGGAATTTTTGGAAGCCTGATCCACAACATTCTAGGCTAAACTTAAACTGTTGAAGCCAATGACAAACCTCTTATTTGCTAATTGAAGCCAAGATTTTACCCCATGAGAGCTGGTATATCTAGCAAATAGGTTTAGCAGAAAAATATTGCATTTGCAAATTTGAAATTACCTTTCCAGTAATAGAAATTGTGTCCAGTGATGGTATTCATAGCAAGAAACACTAGATCAAATTGAAAGAGCATAATTCTCAAAAGAAGAGATGGTAATATCTCCCTATATGTCAGTAGAAAATTTTCAGATAAAGAAGAAGCCTGAATTTTTGATACTAAAGGTACTTACAAGTGCATAAACCAGGAATTTATTTCTTTCAGGAGCAGGTCAGAGTTTCAAAAAATGCCCTGAAGCCCCATTGATACAATGCATCTGCTCAATGAAATGCAGAGTGCATCAATGATTTTAGCATGATAACAGTATCTTTTAGGTCAGTCAGTTTTGCTTTCCTGTTCCTTTTTCTGCAGTATGCTCTGGTTATCTTCATGCTCCTCACTTCACAGAACACCTAAATATTTACTATTTCAGAAAATATGGTGCTATAAATACAGGTACTAAAGTACAACAGAAAACTGGATAGAACTAATCAGCTCTGCTTATAATATTTCAATTCAAATTAAAGGACATATGACTGCATTTTAAAGAGAGAGGGAAAAAACTACTATAAAAAACCCCCAACCTTATCCAGTTGGATCTTTTAATTTATGGTCCCTTTTTTCCACGTTCTCAGCAGGTTGTAGATGTTGGTTGTTTTGAGGGTATGAGGGTTTTGTCACAGTCTAGATGCCCAAATGCTGCTCCTCTTACAGGAAATGGAGGGATGCATCACCTCTATATCACAGCAGTGCCAAATACTTTTATCTTTCCTTAGATGATCAAGAGGGTATGGCGTCCCATTATATGAATCAGACTGATAGTATGTAGGCAGCGCTGAACAAAATTAACCTATGCCTTGTATTATGTGGCATTTTGGACAAAATCTTGCAGATCTAGACTAGTTGTTTTAAAAGCATTATGCAATACATCTTAAATAAATTTCTAAACAATATTATTGTGCAAAGCGCAATCAAATCTAATCAGTTTGGCATTAATTAAGCTCTAATAATATACTCTAGTCTCTCTCCTAAGTAGTGTGATCCGTTTCCCCTTCACACAGGTAGATTGGAAAACGTTACGGTGTCATCATAATTTTTAAACATACTGAGAAAATGACAGAGCTGCAAAATTAAAATAAATGATTAATGGCATTTTTTTCATGTTTTGTACTAATAGGTATCACTGAGGTTTTAAATTAATAGAGCTGTCAGCTCAGGGTTGTTACAGATCCAGTGCAGAACTAAAATGGAAATTATGTATTCCACAGATACCTAAAGATGACACTTCGGAATATTTTAAATTTTAATTAGTAGGTGCAATTGTTTTTCCCCCTCCTCTCTAAAACCACTGCAAATTAATTGGCAATTAGTCACAACTAATTCTTTTCTTAACAATCTGAACTGGAAAGAAAGGTGCATTACATGTTAGAGTATTTGTCTGGGGTGCAGAAAGCACACATGCAGTAAATTGCTTTGTCAATTACAAAAAGTACTGTTGTGAAATTAGGAAAAAAATATGCATACATAAACAGAAATAATTAAAGTGCAGTGTACCTGTGACCAAAAAAATAGTGCCCAGCTGCAAAATGAAATGTTAGAAACTCAGCAAATCAATCTGGCCTTGAAACAGAAATACATGCACACTGCTGCTCAAAAGGGAAAAAATGCAGCATTTTCATACAACACTAAAAGACTTTTCTAGTTACTGACTTCCATTTATGGGTTAACTATGTAGTAATTGGCTAACATTCTACTGAAATTAGCCACCATATCTAGGACCCAGCTCCTCTTTGCTCTTAAGTGGCAGACACAGTAGTTTAAATTCTCTCATTATAAACAACTGATAAGAAAATAGTAGTACAGCTAGAGGCATGGAGAGAAGATACTTTACAGAGTGTAGAATACAGCTGCAGTTTCCTCATCCGATCTGTGGGGTGTTAGAAACAATGAATCCATATAAAAGCAAATCTGTAACTCTCTTTTAGTTTTCTCACCTAGCTCTGGCACATAGTGATTATTAATAAAAGTTTGGCTAGGTTTGTTTTGGTTTAAGTTCTTGTTTCTCTCTGGATTTAACTACAGGACATTGCCTTGGCTCATCACATCTCTAGGGACTGAAGGAAAAACTAGAGAGAAACCACTCACTCAAAACTTATTTTTAATGTGTACTCACATTATGATACTTTGAAATACTAATTATGAGTAACATTATTACATTACTTACACCAAGTTTTTATATCAGTAAACAATTCTAAAAATATTGTGTCTCAGATATCTATGAAACTGTGTTTCTGGCAATCCATTAGGTGAGCTCTGACTATGGATTTTTATTTTTGTTTCTTTATTTAAGCAATATTCTTGCATCTTCTATAGACATTTCTGTCTTCTACTTTTAATCTACTGTTTCTAGAAGCTTGACACTCTTTCAGATATCATGCCAAGCAAGTCAGGAATAGATGAAAGAACTGAAATTGCAGTTATTTCTAATTAAGATAGAACATTGTTATAGATTTTTTTAAAACATTGCTAATAATTTATGTAGCTAAATTGAAAGATTACTTTTCTTAAAAAAAACCCTGATGGCTAAAGCTGGAAGTTTATTGAATTAACTTGAGAGTCTTTGAAGTTTCATTACTATTAATGACCTGTTTGGAGATCAGGTGAAACCATAGATATCTTTCATGTTGCTATATTTGTCTGGGAGAGCTCTGATAGAATTTCCTCTTCAGCTAATCAGACAAGATGTTTAACATAACATTAACATTATCATCTTTCCTTCTCCCAAAGACTCTTCTATAAAAAAACAGTGAAAACAATACAATTTGATGCTCAGATGCTTCATCCTATTATATCAGAGCAGAGTGACTTTGTTAGACACTGCAGTCTGCATGTGTTCAACACACAGAATAATTCTGGATGATAGATTTTTAGACCAAGCCACTCACATTTTTAAGTAAGCACAGAACCTATAGGAATGCATACCTGCTCTCATCTGGGATGTTAGGTGCATAAGCAATAGATCATAAAAGATTTTAAAAGAAATACATGACAGTTTGTTCATTCCTAAAATTGATCACAGGAGGGAAAAATCACAGATCACAGCTTCTGAAGAATCACTGCATTATCTACCACATCCCAAAATATTTTCTCAGAGCTCACAATATCATTTTGGAGGAGCATGGCCTCCATATGCATGAGAAGGGACAGAGTCAACAACTCCTGCTATTTGTGTAAAACCTTATTTCCAGTCAGAAAGGGGAAGCAGGGAAGGGAAACGTTGATTCCTTCAACTGGAAGTAAATTTCCAAGCAGCATGTGCAGGCTGCATCCTATACATAACAGGGATTTGATGCAGAACTTGTTTTCGGTAATAGGCATAATAGAAAAGCAGGAGACTTTTGATCAGGTTGAACTTGACTTTTTGAAAATTACCATTAGGATCATTAGGATCATTAGGAAAATACATTCATTTGTATCAAAACCTGAAGCCAGCCAGAAAAGTACTTTTGAGCTTAAGTATTTGCAACCTGGGCAAGAGCTGTTTCAATACCTGCTGATTCTATGAATTCCTTTCTCACTTAGTCTCTGTAATATTTGTAGGTCAGTCCTTAAAACTACTGAACTTAGATGACACTGAAGTTCCTATGATGACCATACCAAAAACAAAAGGGTTTTTTTGGTGGGTTTTTTTGTTTTGTTTGTTTGGTTTTTTTTTTTTTTTTTTAATTAGTAAGAGCTTTCTGGCTGGAATACCAAAGAATCAAAAACCTGAGACTCAGCTGCTGTGTCTCACTGATGCACATGATCTGTGCAACCTAACAAGCTGCAGACCTCTCTCCCCTAAAACTAGTGAGATTTATAAATAACCAAACCAATATTTTGTATAACCAAACACAACTGTAGCTTTTGTTGCTTTTCCTTCAAACAACACAGCTAGTAAACTAGGTAAGTGCCTTGACTCAGCATCCTAATATGAGAAAAGAGGTAGCACGGGAATGTCTCCCCTTGTCTCAGTGCACAATGCAGGAATGGTAGCATCTTTATCCAAGGGCCTCAATTTCTTGTAAGTACTAGGGGAACAAACTTCTTAAGATGTGAAATAAAAGGAAAGCCAAACTATCACATGTGTCCTAGGGAACTAAACTTACAGAGTCCTTTATCTGGCCATTATAATTTTTTTTTTCCCCATTTAAAAATGGGTCAATAATAATTTGTTTTCATTTTGGGAGAAAAGGGCAGTTTTTTTCTCTAAAAAAAGACAAAATCCATGATGTTTTTATATTGGCCTCCTTACGTTGTTTTCTGAAATTTGAGCTCTTGTTGGTTCAAATGACTGACTACATAGTTGACTAAGCCTAAAGAATTATTTTGATTTTATGGGGGTTTTTATGGGGGTATAGACTCTGGTTTGGATACACAAATATCACCCTGGTACTTCTGTGATCAAGTATGCTTTGGCTTCCTAACAAAGACCCCATGTGAAGCACAAACTCAGAAATCAAACCATGATCTTTGTTTGAGAGAAAGCTAATATCCACCTTTTTCATTATCTAAGAAAGAACTTCTAGCTACTTTGCAGAGAACTTCAAGAAAAAACTCTACTGTAATTAGAATTAGTAGGGAGGAAAGAGGTTGGACCATTCATGTTTTTGACTTTGTAACATGTAGAAAACAATGCGGTACATATATAGCAATAAAAGGAGCTATTGCAATAAATAATTAAGCTCCTCAAAAGAAAAAAAAGAATGCCCAAAAATGATTAAAATAACAAAAATTAATACTTCTATATCTAAATTCAAAGAAGTGCATTGGTATAGACAAATAGTTCATGTATTTTTTTCTCAGAGGAAACAAGTGAAATTCAACAGCATGGTTTTCTTACACAGGGCCAAATATATTCTCATAACTATTGTACAGCAAAAAGAATGGGTTCCAGAGAAAAGTCTATGCCATTTCTACCCCCTTTAAAACTGGACAGCAGTAATTATCAGTAGTAATTTACTGTTTCCTTAGGGTAGTCATTGAAATGTGGAACTGTCTCTTTTTCCAGATTCGTTCTCAATTGCACAGGCAGCTTCTGCTAGCATAATCAATCAGATAGCAGGGATTTTGCACAGAGCAAGCATCAGGACAAGAAAAAAAAAAAAAAAAAGCACATGTTATTGCCAGCATCCTTCCCTAAGTTCTCTCCTGTAATCTGGCAACTGAAAAATTACATGTATTTTCCTGAACAAGTAACTGCTGGGTTCAGTACTGTTGCTCTGCACTGAGCCATCAGTATAGAAAAGGTAAAAATAATGATATCTCTTAACTCAAAAATGTTTTCTGCAACAAATCTCATAAAATCCCCACTGTTCTGCTTTCACACAGTATGTACTTATGTGGTTCTCCTCACATTACAGAATCTGAACACTTCTCTAGAGGATTCAGCATCCTTCACACTGTCCAGCTGTACACTATGGTGTATCTGGTAAGCATGAACTACCACAACCCTCTTACGTCATCCTAACCCATATATTATAAGCTGTCTCTTTTATTTGTTTGTATAACTTTTAATTCTTCCACAGATATAAAGCTCATGAAAGCAACCCAGTACGCTCTTTTGGAAAATTACTCCCATTTTCAGTGGGATTTCTTACTTGTCACAATACTGTTTTGACATATTTACAAACTTCAAGGCTACAGCAATTCATCTGCTTAAAAACACAGGTCTTCTTGAGGGAAACAAGATTAGTAGAACTGTATATTAAAACACGTTACTAAGATTACACAGGACAATAAAGTACTTGGATTTCTTCAACCTCTTCTGCAAATGCTTGGTTAGCCTCTATAACTTAGTGGAGGGAGATGAAAATGGAGAGTTCTTACAGATACACCTTTTCTTGCATTGTCTGCTAACAGTTACTCAAAGAACCTTCTCTGAGAAAGCTCCTATCCTACTCTAGCTTATCCTAACCTATCCAGATCGATGTTAACCTGCCCTCACTTCATATGTGGGTAATGAAAGAAGAAACTAAATTAATATCCTTTAAAATGAAAGAAGAAACTAAATTAATATCCTTTACTCCTCCTTTAAACTGTAAGGACTTAAAAAAATATTAGCCCTATTGTATAATTCAATCAACACAGTTAAGATTTCAGCTTTAATTAAAACTTTCTTGATATGAACTCTCAAAAATATAATAGAAAATCTTCCTAATTTTTAAGATTAATATTATTACTTTATACATTTAGCATCAAAACAAACATTGAATTCTCCTCAGCAATAGAGACTCTAAATCTGATACATCACCATAAATAAATTATATTGGGGAAAAGGATACTGAGACTGGACTCTTCAAGTATTTTCCAAATTTCTGAAACAAAGGCTTTTTTATGCCATTCTAACCTGTTGAAATCGGATAGATAAATTGAAAATGCAGGGGGTATTGATGCATACAAAAACAGTATATGAAGATGTTATTTAAGTAAATTGAGGTAATGCTGATGAAAATGGCTGTCTTTTAAACAAAAGAGAAATATTTCTATCATTGTAAGAGACAGATAAAAATCAGTTGCAGTTACCGTGCAAGGAGTTTGCATCCAAGGTTCCCCATCTATCTGCATAGGCAGAGACTTGCTGGTCCTAAAGGTAAAAATTTCATAATATAAGAAAAAGAAACTAGACAGAACTGATAGAAGTATTTATTAAAAAGGCATCTATCTGATGGCATATAGATTTGACCCTGATTTACCCCTTAACTCCTATGAAATTTCCAGTATGACTTATCATGCTTACAAAAGTAACATAGTCAACTTAGCAGGCTTAGTCTGATTTTCAACACACAAAGCAAAAACATGGCAAATATTCAAGTATCTTGCTAGTAATACTCTTTCATGGAAGAAGAGTCTGCAATTTGTGAAATAATGAGTGAATTACACAATAGTTTCAGGAACAAATCTTATTAACAAAAAAGATAAATTTCTGCTATTTTTTTATAATTTTTAATAATACTACTGTAAAGGAAACAAGGAACAAATTTTACGTGTATCATTACCACTTACTAGAACCACTGTGTCTAACTCCGAGTTAGAACACTCACAGAGGTTGAAGTTTGCACTATATTCAGTTTTTAATGTGCCATGTTATAATTTTAAATTGCTAGCAAAGGGGCACTGATTTCAACATAAAGACACAGACAGTATTCCCTCTCTAGTTTTGGATGCCACATTAAGAAAAGTGTAGACAAATGAGAACAGAAAAAAAAAAAAATCACTATGTTTTTAGTCTTTTCCCACCCTGTATTTCTGCACTGTAATAGTCTGCATACAAGACTATTGGAAATAGGATGGAGTGGATAAATCTATTAATGGAAAAATCAGTCACTCGTGTTGGTAAACAGAAATTCTGGTCTGGATATTACTTGAAAACAACTAACAGTTCATGGAATTATCCACTGTCACCTATGGCCATAAATGGAGGAAGGGAAGAATGTTTAATAAGCTCTCACTTTATAGTTCAGGAAGGGTTCCTACTTATTTTCTTAAAGTATTTATTGTTGCTCTTCTGTTTTAGGCTTATAATTGTAGATCTTATGGGTTTAATAAATTTTGGAAAATTCTTCCTGAGGAATTCTTCACTGAAAAAGAGAGAGATGATCAATTCTTTTTCAGTCCTTATTAAATCCAAAAGTTAGAATAATTACTTTTTTCTTGTGTTCTAATCCAAGTTTACTCTATTGTGAAGGCTCTTATCTTAGAAATGGTAAAAACCAATGAAATTAGAGCACTCCACCATCATCGGTTCACACATACCAACAGATTTATTAATAGTGACTTGTCAGAATTCAGTAAATAACAAATAATTTAAAAACAGAGCACTTTAACTTCCACAGATCAAAAAGTGCTTTACAATTACTAATTACATGCTACTATTCCCTGGTGAGGTATGCATTATAAATGGGTTAAAATGTGACAAAGTAATGCTAAATTACTTTTGGCTTGAAATGGCACAGATGGTATGTCAACAATAAACCCCAAGATGTTCAAGCCAAATTCCTTCTGCTCCAAGTACTTGACAATACTTCTTTATAGGACAAAATGGCAGTTGAATACAACATGTGCAGATTGAACACAAATACCCCTTTTTTAGGTTTTTTTTCCACATTTAAAGAAAGCAAAATGTATGGAATGTGGATGGAATAGACACCTTTTCATACACAAAAATGATCCTTTCACGAGAAATAATAATTATAATTATGACTGTTAAACTACAAAAGAAAGTCAGCTGGCAATATATAAAACTCTACAGTTTCACTACAACAGTGCAGAGTAAATTAAAGCTGCTGATACCTGATGACAACAGATGAGCACTGGGCAAGCCTTCTTCCAGCACTTTTCAGACCTGTGTATATCTGTCCCATCTCCATGGCTCCTTCCAGACCAACCACTTCCATAAGCTGGTCACTTAGATCTGCAAAAGTTTTAAAAAACCCCACATTTTGTCTAGACAGCATTTTGAAAGCACTCATATTGACCAACAAGAACTGTCAGAAGACAAGCTGGGCCCTGCTGACACATGATTCTACAATATTCTGACCAAAATTATTCTGAAATATAATAATTATATCCATGGCTTATTTTCATATATAAAGACGGAAGAAATAATCTCATTATATGAGAAAATAGGAGAGATTCCTTCATTTTGGTTACCTGACACACAGAGAATGAAATGTTTACAATTCAGAAATTATGCTGTTTATTGCTTCAACAGATATTTAAAATCTGTGAAGAAAAAGTCAGCACTCCAGACCCTACTGGATTCTCTTCTCTACAGTACTTTCCAGACAATGTGCACAACTCTAATTCAGCCTTTATGTGCATGCATTATTATTATGGGACCATTATTATTTTTTGCATTGGATCAGTGTCTTAATTAGTACACAGATGCAATGCAAAAAGGAAGCAAAACACCTTGTATCAGTAACTATCCACCTAGCCTTCCTGAACTTTGTAGTGCTTACTTTCCCTCAGTTATATATTTATTGTTCCACATTTCTTTTTGACTAAATAGTATTTTGGCATTAAACTTAACAAAAAAAATTGAATAAATATTAGTTTGCTTCACTTCAAGAAGCAAGAATAAACTCTGTCTAGAATTTCAGGTACAAACAGAAATCTAAACAGTAATAAGCAGTCTGCTTTGAGAAGCAACCAAGCATGGTAATGAAATATTATCCAGAATCAACTAGGGTGTTTTGTATGAAGTGTTTTATATGCTGCTGTATAAATATATGTTGCCAAGACCAAATGGACAAGAAAAAGAAACATTTCTTTTCTAGCTGTATAATGTGTGTGTTTTATAAATTGGCTTTTGACACCGATGTTTCCAAAAGGTACATTATTTGGTGAAGCAATGAGCTAAAATGTCAGAGTCTATCATCACACTGAAAAAAACAAAGAAAAGAGACCACATTACTCTGTATATTTTAAACCCCTCAACCTTTAATGAAGGTAAAATTTCATGCTAACAATCATATCTATGAAGCTATTCCAGAGTTTCAATCAGAGTCTTTTCTGTTCACTTCTTTGGGCTTCCAATGAAGGTAATTAACTGAAAGAACTACTGTGATGAGGGGGAAAAATATTAAAAGCAAATAGGATTTATGATCTGGATTATTCTGCTTCCTACTAGAGAATCTGATACTATCCAAAGCTTTCATTTTTCTTGTTATACTTTCTTAATATTTTCTGCTATATTCATTTTCTCATCACAGTGAAACCAGTTTCATATAATATTAATGAAGAAAAAAAACAATATTCTTTCCCATTAAGGGAAAACAATATGATGGTCAAAAGTTTAAAATATACAATATGATTAATTCCAATGATCCGTTTTTATTGTTTTCATCCCTATAACACATGTAAGTCCAACTTTGTATGTCTGGCTTTCTACTGCTTTTTTTTCCTCCTTAAAATGTTTTCCATAAGTAACTTATATTTAACTTAACTGAGATTTAAATAAATGCTGCGTTTCTTGGTAGCCACAGAGATTTAGCTGGGAAAGCACTACTCATTTTCAATAGTTACTATATTATAAAAGCACACAGAACTTTATAGATGCACTAAATTATTAAAATGTTTAGCCAAAGAAAACATAAAATTCCTATTCACTAGGCTATTAGAAAATTATTAGTTTTTAAATGGAAGAATAATTAAGAACAGATTTTTATTTCTGACAGCTCAGGCAACATGTGCAAGATTCAGAATAGTGACATTTGCAGGGATATATATTTGATGCATCAGTTTCCAATAGCTGTGAGATCAGTGCCAGTAGCAGCAGGTAACTAAGGGCCAAATCCTGCCCTTTGATCTAAACCACCCTTCTCAAAAAATGTGGTATATAAAATATTGGAAGATGGAATTGAACAATAATCTCATCTACCAAAAAAGTGAAGCCCTTTCAACAACTTCACATTTGCAGTGGCACATTCCCAAAGTAGAGTTATTTTAGGCCAAATATGAATATTTTTAGAATCAAGCTTAAATTAGACAGAACTTTCTTTCAGAAGCAGTAAAAAACTAAAGCAAATGTAACATGTAATTATTGACTGCACTGCTAACATATTGACTGCCCTTGCTAACATATTTGACTTGATGCTTTTGCGTAGCCATATCCATTTCAACAAATCCTTGAGATACATTGACTTCGATAACACTCAAGTGAAAAGTGGAAAAGGGAGTGTGTCTATTTTAGTCCCACCCTTCAATGATGTTACATGGCTATAGGTACACTGGCTGAATGTAAAGGCTCAAGACATCAGTGAATGGATGATATCTTTTCTTAAGAGGTCTCCACCAAAAACTCTGAAAGGGATTAAGCTCTGTTAAAAGAGACCTGATCTTCTATTAAATTAAAAGATAGGAAAGGGGAAGTCAACTTTCATTCTGGTGGAAGTTTATCACTGATTTTTCAGAAAGATTGGTGTGGGCCTCTGCACTGCTCAACATATACCCCAAAATAATCTCGACATAGAAGTAGATAGAGAGTACTGAGGATTCAAGAAGGGATGAACAAAACCGAATTACAAAAAAGTTTAGGAATTTTGCACTACTGACTAATGGGGCTTTACAAAGGCAGAAAGTTCAATATATGTAACTTAATGTCTATGAGGAGAAAGAGAGCTCACTATAGTTAGACTGTTATATACATATATATATATAAAACATTTGGAAATAAATACAGTGTGTGTGTCTCCACGTGTATATGCTTATTTCGTTGGACTACAATTGATACTGTCATGCAGGAATGAACAGTAACTGTGGAGTTACTGTGGCGAGTTCTATGAAAATATCAGCTCAATGCTCAATTTATGGCCATCAAATATTACAATTGGTACATCCATAAAGTATGGGATTTTTAGTTCCAGTTCACTCAGCAATGCAAAGGAAGAAAAATAAAAAAACTGGAAATGAACAAATATGGTAACAAATATGGAGCAACTTCTGTATGAAAATAAACTAGACAAGTAGCCTTCAGGAAGTAAGGAGATGAATGGAGGAAAGATGAGAAAAATGATGAGTAGGTGAAGAGAGCAATGTAATTCAGTATTTCTCAAAAGGCAAGAACCAAGGAGTTTCATAGCACTTCTAGACAAGCAGAAAATCCTTTTTCCATAATACTTTGTTATGTGATGAGGCCACACTAGACTCTGAAATTACTAAAGTAAAAAATGATACATGTTAGTTAGGATGCACCTTAACAGAAAAGAATCGCTGTAAATTAGTTCTCTTATGCTTCACATCTAATTCAGTTTGGTTGGTGTTAGAGATCAGATACTGAGCTACACAAAGTTGTGGGCTGATCTGGTATCCCTTTTCTTGTTGACTTCTTATATATCTTATAAATTGTAGTGGAGAATAATGAATGCTTCTGCTCACTAAACATCATTCGTCACTTGAAACAACTTATAATGTGGACTTTCCTATGACATGTATACCTATTGTGTTTGAGACCTCATCGAGAAAGTCACTTTTTTCAATCCTCAAATTATATTCTTAAGTTACAGGCTCATGTGTATCTTCATCTCTACCAACTATAAAGCAAAAAATATATCTCTTTCTAGAGATCAATTTCTTTCTTGTATTCTTCTGTATACTACAGATTTTATTCTAGAGAGAAACAAATGGTGATTGTACTGATAAAATCCTCCAATGCATGCTTCACCTATTATAACTAGTTTTAGAAAGTTTAGGAGTAGGAAACTGAAGGTTAGATTTTCAAGAATTTTGCAGCTAACAGTGAACAAAAGCAACTATCTGATATTGAGCAATTTTTCTTTCTAACCAGTTCACTTAGTTGCCTAAAGAGGAATGAAGTCTCATAGGTAAGCTATCATGGAGAGCATCTCAGTATTAGTCCATTAGGAAAGTGTATTTTGACTGGTGCCTTGGGGTTCCCGCGTCCGTTTGTTCTACTTTGAGCTCTGTGAAAGAGCTGAAGGCTCTCGCTTGTTTTCTATGTGAATGAACCATTAGAGTGTGTGGGAATGTTTTCACAGCCCCATGTCTCTCCTGCCCTCTTCCACAAACCAAAGTACTTCACGTGTCTCCTCATATTAGCCCTGTCAGTAAACAAAGCCGGCTCTCCCAGGGGAGCACTGCTGTCAGCAGACGGTGACTAGTATGCAGAGGGGCATCTGACCCCTTGCACTCATTCCTGATGGAGAGATAAAGTCACTAGGGAGCTGACTGCCCATTTCTTCCCATAAGGCAGCAGAAGAAAGAGAAGTTCAAACAGAAACTTGCACAAGTGGCAGACAAAACATTGTATGTGACTATAAGCCCTTTATAGCCCTTCCCAAGGCATGAAGAAACACACTTGGAGACTTTAAAGTTTCGTAATGAGTTTACGTTATCCATTATCTTGGCAAATGCTGAATGCTTCAATATTCAAAGTGAACACACAAGAGAAAAACACATTTGGAATTCATCTATGAAGATAAAGCAAGGAAAGCAGAATGGGGTAGGGGGTGGGTGGGAAGAAACATGGTGTGATTAGAAAAACTGATTTACATAGAGAACTTTCCCTCTGTAATGGAACTGGTTTTGATATCCAATTTATCTTTGCAGTAAATAAATATTGCTGTCCTGGCAAGAGATTGAATGGCTCTATTATAACTTGGGGTTACTGCACTCACTCAGGCACATTTGCATAAAAACACTGTTGGTCAGTGGTAAATCTGTCTCTGGCAGCAGTTTGTCTTCGAAGAGAAGGGGCTCCATAGCTTACTAAATGTAATCAAACCCTAGTAATCATCATGCTGGAAATTTTTTGGTTCCAGTTAAAATACTGGATAAGAATTTGAAAGCTGGTATGATGCCAGAGGATCCTTGAAAAACTCCCAAGCTCAATGCTCTGCACCACATGAATGCTTCAGAATCTTCCTAGAACACAGCATGTATTAAATCTCCAGTTACCATTATGCAGGAATGTGAGAGCACTTCCATATGCAGGGATAGGAACTGTTGTAAAAAAATGCTAAAAATGTGTTTACTGTCACAGTATTTTCCTGATTTCATATGAACACCTTTTTTCTAAATTCCTGGTTACAAAAAAAATTAGTAAATCCTGTGCAATCCGTACATCCTGGTTTGTCTTCCTTTAGAGAAGCTACCTGAAGTAACATATGCCTCAACATTTATAATTGTTTATATGAGAGATGTATCTCAAGGTCCAGATGATGTCAATGCTCTGTTTTGTTACTGATTCTTAGATATATACAAAAGACAGTTCTCTTATCCAAGAATTTATAGACAAATAAAACAGACAAAGCATTGGGGGAAAATAACATTATTATGTCCATTTTACAAAGTGAAAATTGTACACAGACATGTTTAGGTCCTGGAAAATATTTGTTCTCATAATCAGCTGAATATATTGTGTGTAGACCCACAAGAGTCATAATATTATTTCTACCATATAAAGTTAAGCACAAGAGTTTTCAGAACTGACTTGGCCAAGATCACATGAGAAGTTTGGAAAAGAGACAGGAAATAAATCAGCAAATCCTGAATTTCAACATTCTGGTATCAAAAGTCTGTTCGCCCTCTTAATGTTGGTTTCAGGGATATATATCAAGTCCTATATCTACAGTATGTCACCCAGTTTTGAGTATTTTGTGTGGCTGAGTTTGCTTGCAAACATTAAAAATCTCAGGTGAATCCATACATTTATTTCAGGCTAGTATTGATTCTCTAGCTCTTATTCTTGGGTTCATATTTTGTTCTCCTAGTTTTAAAACAAAAAGAACAAGCTAAACCTTCCTCTTAGTGTGAAGGAAGATATATCACTGGTGTAATTCCCACCCTGGAGAGATACTCAGATACAGTGATAATAAATTAAGCAGGTATTTTATATACATAAAAACACACAAAAATGCATACACATTTTATACCTCTGTGGACATACACACATGATATATATTACCTATATTTAAGCATATGTGAGAAATTCAGTAGAATTTTGCTCCACCATCAGAATTGATGGTGCACTTAATAGCCCTAATTGGATAAAGGGGTAAGATGCAAAAGTGCTAGGTTTGTCACTTAAAATTAATGCAATCAATAAAATCCTCTCTCTGCTGAATTTAGTAGCATAATTCTCACTGATTTCAGTGGAACCTGAAGTTCACCCAGTATCTTCTCTTGCATCAGTCTAGCAGAGAGGCTCTGTCCTCAGATGCAACCATTTAACAGACACAGCTCAGCCTACTAATGTGTAATGGATTTTTTTCTGTGTACACAATCATCTCCCAATTCTCATTAATCGCAGAATGACGAGTTTTGCCCCAAAAACCAGAAGGACAAACAAGGAAGAATCAGTCCTTATAATTAAATATTTTATGAAACATCTAATGGGCATAGAAGGCCTTTGTAAAACTCTTCCTTAAGTGAACTTTTTTTTCCTAGCCAGTGGGGGGAAAGGAGAAGAGAGTTCTTCATAGAAATTTTTTGATTAATGGTAAAAGAAGGAAAAAAAAACCCCAACAACCAAAACCCAAAACTAACCCACCCCAGAGCTTTCAAATAAAATTACTTCCACCCAGGAACTACTCCTAAATACCAGTGTTCGGATGCTCAAAGTCTGAAACAAGAGATCTCATCTTCCAGTTTGGTAGATCATTATGTATAAGTTTTTTTATGGTAAAGGTTGGCAGACAAAACGTATTCTTTTTTTAATGGATTTATTCTTTTAATAGTTTGAGGTACAATTGCACTGAGCATGCTGCTGCACCAGAAAAAACTCCTATTATTTTAATCTATATTCTTTTAAAAGTTACTTGTTCAAAAGGATTTCAGTATGTTACTCTTATACCCCCTTCATCCAAGAGAACAAAAGCCGTTCTATGAAAGGAGTCTAAACTTGGACAAACCGTAAAAAAAAAAAAAAAAGTAAAGTTCCTCTCTGTTTTTATCAAATTTGATTGCTGCAGCTGTTCCCAGTTTCTGTATTTTAAAAATAGCCTTATTCAGTGCCTTGTTGGCTAAAGGCCAGAGTACCATTAGAACATGCTGTACGGAAAACCTCTATTCAGTTACAGATACAGAAATATATTTAAGATCAGTGGGGGTCATCTGCAGCAAACACTTGTATGGGGAAAATGGAATTTTAATGTGCTTGGACAGCTCACCACTTTTAACAGATATTTAAGAACTTCAAACCGGATATCTTCCTATTTGTATTGGTACTATCGTATTTCTGAGCATCAGGTATGATACAATATGAGCAAGTCAAGATCATTTCAACTAACAAAAATAGATCTAATTCTCAAATTACTCCTTAGTAGTGCTGGCATTCTCTTTAAATGGTTCCTAGTAATACTGGATATTTGATTAGCCTATAAAAATGCCACAGACTAGAAAAGAAAAATACAGTAATATTTATGGAAATGTAGAAATTTGATCAATGAAAACCAGCTTTGTTTTGTACATTTCTGGGAGAACTAGTAATAAGAGGGAATAAATGTTCTCTTTCTGCAGGGTAGCAAACTCTATTAACAGCATTATCCCTATATTTATCCACCAAAGATTTTTTGAGTCATCTGCCAGAAAGAAATGTTCATTCCATTTACGTGAGTATTAAAACTCCTTTTGATTAAGGTGGTAGTGACTTTGGTCCATGAGTTCAGAAAATCCCAAAGATGATCTTCATTTCTCTTGCTCTTCATGAGAATCAATTCCATTTTCTTCGTCTACCAGGCCAGTACTCCACAGTGTTTGGAGATCGTACTATGCAGAGTTTGAACAACAGTATTATTTACTTGTTAACCAAGAACCTAACTCAGGAAAAGTATTCTGAACATCAATGAGATGTCTCATAGATTACTTATCATTTCTAATGGAGTAAAATGCCTGCCTTAAAGCATTCAAAGTTATGCATTTCTACTGCGCCTGGGGAAGAGCCTTCAACATGGCAAAGATATCCAAGGTAGTTTGGACTGGTACTAAGAGGAAAGAAAACATGGCAGTGAAGAAACCAGTGTAGTCTATGGAGCTTGCTGAGGCTCCAGGTTTCCAGGGGCTGGATTGCCTCTTAAGTTTCTTTGCCTTCACTCTCTCATTACCTAGGTTATTTTAATTAAATAAATACTACAATCACGTTTTGGATTGCAGTTTCAATTACATTGTTCAGACCTTCTCTTTGTACAGAAGGAGCATCAGACAATTGAATGAAGTCAAATCCAGTCAACCTCCGGCAGGTATTTTTTACACCTAAGTCCATCAGACAATCTTCCTAAACTTCCTGCAGTCAGCAAAGTTAAAGAAGCTTTGATTTAGTTTCCCACTAAACTAAACATGTTTAGTGTTGTCTGAGGTAGCCTAGGATTTCCAGGACATTCCCAATGGGCTGACAAGCCTGAAAAAGGAGCAACAGAAGAAGCAGATGAAATGACAGTACCTTGAGAGCAATTCTAAGAGTGTTAAGGAGTTATATATGGAGAATTGAAGAAGGCTTAGTTTTCTCCTGACAATGATTCAGAGGAAGAGTCTAAGAGGTTTGGTTTTCTGGAGAAGCATATTTTAATCTGCAGTTACCAAGAGGAATTTTGGGAGACAAGTTTGCACGCTTGGACAGTTTAGGAGTTCCAATAAATCTACCACCCATAATTACCCTATGTGTTGGCTTTTTTTTGTGGAGGCTAAAGCCTGAAGAAGGGACACACCCTCTACTTACTCATTGTTTGATGGGTAACACGTTTGCTTGCTACCTCCAGGACTGAGCTCCAAGAATGTGAACAAATTTTGCCAGGGTATTCCTTGCATTTGTTCTGTTCTCATTAGTTGTCATTGTGGGATTTGGTCTCTGCTACCTAATCTAGTTATATACAGACAATTGCCAGTACATTTCTCCCTATCTGAACTACACGTTGCTAAATATTCAGTATTTTTGGTACTGTTACTAGTGTACAAGGCAGATCTGGGATACACCGAAACCTTTGTTACTGGAGAAAGCAAATGGGAAAGTTACCTCTAATAGTGCTGGAAGAAAATGTCTTTGATGTGCTTTACATGGAATGGCATCTCAAAGGACCGCAAAGAAAGCAAAAATAAATTTCTTGTTATACCTTTCAATATTTTAAGTATTAATTACTGACATAAAGCTATTTTTCAATATTTTTTCTCAACGGTTATTCACAACACATAGGAAGAAAACGTATTTCCATAACCATGATCAAGTACAACAGTTCCAAATTTCTTCTCAAGGACAAAAAGACCAAAGTCAACCACAAGTATCACAGTAGCAAGACTCAAATTATTTTTAGTGATCTTGTCCTGAACAGTATCTGACACAAAAAACAAACTTTATTTCATTCCAAACAAGAAAAGACTACTTATAAGCAAAATTGAACCTGGTTACAACTTTCTTTATACTTTATTCTGCCACAAAAGCAAAGCCACAATATTTCACTAAAAAATTATCTGAGCACACACTATTCAGTTGTAACACCACTCATGATTCAGGTATCAGAAACACAGAAAGAAAGTCCTTGCCCAGAGCTAACTCCTACAATCCTGTGCTGAAAAGCTATACTGAAATGTGGAGCCTTATTGAATTTGTCTTTAGACGGATTTGACACTGTAAGAAAAATATTTTTTCAAGGAATTCAATGCAGAACAGGAGACGTATAAAACTAACAAAATTGTTCTAATCTTATTTTGTGTTTTTTCACTCTCACTTTTTCTCTGAATGATGAAGGGTAAGAGAAAGTACATGAGAAACAGATAGGGAGGTCAGAGCTGTCTCTGAGACAAATTTTTAAAGGACCTTAATGTTGGTGTCTGCCCAAAAAAACATTTGAGCAAGAATATTCAGTAATATCCACAGGACTACATGCATGTTTCAAGCGTGACAGGTGCTCTGTTTATACAGGCCTATTGCTATGGTAACTATTTTATGGTACATGCTTTTGGAATACTAATTATAAAGCAATATAAATAAGGTTGTGTACAACAAGCAAGTTGGCATTTACATATTTCAAGTGTCTGAAAATTCTGCCTCACATGTATAATATGATGAAAAATATTTTTCAAAATCAATCACACATTATTGTAATTCATGCATTGTAATGTTAGCTTCATTTTCTTTTCCATAACATTACTTTGCACTAGGATCAGCAGCACAAGAGGAATGCAATATGCTGCAGGAATTAAAGAAAGCAAAAGATGCAGGTGCACTAATAAATGGGTGGCCTTTGGAGTACAGTATTTATGTGTGCTATGCCGAGCTAAACAGAAACCTAAATGTTACACATAAGAAGTGGTACAACAAGAACATCTGTGTTGGGGAACTGAACTGGCATGGCTAACACCTCCAGTGCCAGGTGCAAAGGACATTTCAGTACAGCTTGAGTGATTTTGACTGTTAGCATCTGTATATATCAGATTATCTCTTCTTTTCCCTCCATATTCCACTAGAGTATTTGTATTACACATCTGGCTTTAGATTCTAGCACAGCAAAAGACAGGTTTCAATCCTTCAATTCCTGGATGTTAGCCATAGATTTTTTTTTTCATGTGAGTCTTGCCTTTCATAGAAACATACAGCCAGAGTCACTAGTAAATACTAAATGTATGGTTGAGGAAAATGAGCATTTTCCCCAGGAAAGAAAGAACCATTAAAGGAAGAACTGTACCTTTGATCTATTTAAAGTTGATCAAATGCCTGTAGAAAAAGCTTTTCCTCTCTAAAATACTAGAGTTGAATTGAAACTTCAAGTTTTGAAGGCCATTCTTCTGGGAAATTTTAGATTTTCATGTAAAGTCGCTTCTTCAAACCAATACTCAAAACAGTATGAAAATTTTTATTTCAGTTGACATACCTGATTCATAGAAATATTGATAATATTTGGTAGAAGATTTAAAATGAACAAATGAGGCAGCTGATTGAAATTACTGGTAGGAAATGCAAAACAAGTTACTTGTGAGGTATTCATTGAAGTCCAAATCTAATAATCTTTGAAATATTTGAGATTCCAACAGAGTCCATTGAGACCATGACCTACCACCAAGTGGCTCAGGCTCAATCTTTTATTTCTTAATTAGGCAAAGATTTCAGGAATCAGTTGTTGTTTAAAGCCAAAACCCTATTAAAATCTATAAAAGTGGTAATGTTAGTTCAGGTGGAAGTCAATGGCCCATTCACCATTACCATGACCCCAACAAAAGTTGAAATTGCTCCCAAGAAAGGCTTGAAAAGAAAGGGGAAAACGTAAGAAAAATAGAAAAAAAGAAAAAATAAGAATAGTGTTTATATTCTGGGAGAATCTACTCATGTTGGTGCACTGTTAATGAGCCTGAACCACAGCTCTCCAGGTTTTATTTGTCCAGCATAACAAGCCCTACATTTCCATTCAAGACAGGAACAAAACATCGCCAATAGTAAAACAGGACATAATGAGATTTGACGGAATTTCTTCAAAAAACTGTTTCTTTCTCTTGGCAATTCCAAATCATCTCCTTCCATCCCCAGCCACTGTTAAAACCCCTTGAACATGTCTAATAAATAATCTAAAAAAGGAAAGGACAAATTATTTAAGTCTACACTTCCCTGGGAACTGGGAGTTTGTTTCACCACATTGTAAATTAACTTTCCTAACTTCTAATAAGGTGTGACAAAAATGCAATAAATACAAATAAATCCACAGGGAAGAGATGTAAAAAAAATTTACAAAAGCTTGGTGGAAAAAGAAAAATAAAAAAGAAAAAGCTATAACAAATTTGCAATCCCTAGTCACTCATCTTTTCTTGTTACTTCAGTTCTAACGCCAAATTCCTTCATTATTTTTGACCTGATATGAAGCACCATCTGGCAAAAGCATGTTGCAATTCCAAATAAATGAAATAATTGGATGGTCGCTTTAAAATATCTTTTATAAATAAGTACTATTATACATTAGCAAAACTCATTTCATTGCATTTCTGAGCTCTGATGCTGTGCTGTGACTTTCTGTCTGCCTCGAGGACCTGGGGTTTCCAAGCAGTCTCGCATTTAGTGTTAGACTGTCATGAGCCTGATGAGTTTCCGCAGTCACAAAGTATCAGATGCATATGTCCATATGTTTCATTTGTATTTCTTGTATGCATTATTATCATTATTAATGCTACTACTGTCAGACAAGGGTAACAACACAGACTCAGCAGAACCATTGCCCTGAGGATGAGATCACCACTTGAGGGTCCTGACGGATCTGCAGCAGCAGATTACAAACCATATGGCTGACGTGGTTGTCTTATAATGAACCAAATGGCTGTGGGTATTCAGGAGCCATTTCAAAAGTGGATCAGATGTGACCATCATGAGATATATCTCTCAATCACACTTCGAAATGCCTTCAGAATAATTCTGGACGGCCAATTACATTCATTCTACTACCACAAATGTTTTAAAGTCTGAGGAGCTCATCCTATTGCTGGAGTCATACAGATGTATTTCTGTGTCCACACAGACCCTTTCACTAGTCTGGAGGGTCTTCTGCAGAGTGCCCACCTCCCTAGGCATACATCATGAGAGGAATCAGGTCAGAAGAGACAGAGAAGTCATTGATTAATTGGATACCTGTTACTACACTGCTCCTCGACAAGCTATGACAAGCGTGGGGTAAGAGCGAAAAATAAAATATTTGTTAGTGATGAAAAGTGGTGTACAAAACAGCAGCTGGTCATGAGCAAACATTTGCAGCTATAAAGACCCACCTGCTTTGGCTGACTAAAATGAAAAGGAACAATGCTTTAGGGGTTGTGAAAGAAGATCTCACCACTGATGGATTATACAGAAAAAAGGACTTATGTTTAAAGCATTAGTATTCATAGTCCTTTTTTCATAACAAATCTTATTTCTTTGAGTCAGGAGTCCTAGACAAGTATGGCATGCACTAAATGAAAACATTCACAGCTCTTGAAACCAGTTTGTTCTGTATGCCTGCTTTGTCTTTCATTAAATATTCATTTATTGATATTAGACTTATGAAAAATTTAGAATAATTTTAATCCTCCCCTATATGAATAGGAGAAATTAAAGGAAAAGTGAGTTCATCCAGATTTATAGGTATGTGTGATACAAATTGTGACATTTCCAGAAAATGACAACAAAATCAGGAATCCAGGAGGAAAAGAAATGTCCTGTGCATCACCTAAATATTTAACTACAATATCAGCTTATGTTAATCATATTTCAAGAGCTGGGTTAAACATGCTGTAATTGTGCCATCAACCCACATGAATCAAACCTTTATTTAATAACTGTAAAAGCTACCATTTGCTACTTTTAAGATATCTAATTTCTCACAGCCCTTACTCGATAATGGTCACTAGAGTTACAACATGCTGAAAATAACAATGTTTTTGAAAATCTTGTTTGAGTTCTTAATGCAGAAGCTGAAACATCTGTAACAGTATGGCAGTTTTCAGCTTCTTGTACTTTCTGGCAATGTTCATGTAAAAAGGCTTTAAAAGTACAAGTAAAAACATTAGTGTTTTGACTACTTGCAGGAAACTGGTATGTATACAATTAATATAAAGGGAACTGCCAAGTCAATCTGAGCCTAATATTCAGGGGCTTGTGTTATTTTTATTTTATTTGTTTTTGAATTTGTAAAAATTCCCAAGCTGTTGCAAAACCTAATACCATTTGAACATTCCAGGTACTCTATTTTAATTAATAGAAACATATTGTTATATTCAACAGATACACAAAATAATAAACAAGTAAGAGCAGAAGCTCTTTATACAGTTAACATATGAAAAAAAAAAACCCCAAGATTCCTCATCCTGATTTGTGCAAGGAAAAAATCAAAATCAAAATCAAACTCTACAAACAAGTGTTCTCTCAATAGCAAGCACAGAGAAAGTTCAACAACAGTTTGACTCAACCCATATTCAGATATAATGAGAACTGGACCCAGTCCTAAATCTATTGAATAAAGGGAAAAGTATCCTCTCAGAATAAAATAAAATTAATCAATGCTATTTTGGCTATAGCATGAAAAGCAAACAAAAACCAAGAGGAAGACAAAAGGAAAGCAGTGAGGGACAACACAGTTAATGGCTAAGTTTTGAGATATTTTTTCTCCATCATATGTTTTCATCCAAAATATCCTGGAATATGAAATTGCCAATGCTAATTCCCTGTGCTTAAGCAATTCTTTAGATCATCAAAGCACAGTATACACACTGAAGTTCATGGCACTTACCACGGAAAATTAAATGTACAACACTATATGAAGTCCAGAAAACTGTGGCCTTCACAAGAAGACTGAATTAAGGTTAGACTGTCTGAATATTGGCCCTTTCTATGTTTTGAGTTCTAACTCTGCAGCCTTTATTGTTCTTTTGACTTACTTTTTATGTTCAGTGTACATAAAACATAGAAACAGAGTAAATTTAGAGACTTTTCCACAAGCACGTACAAGAAACCTTTTATATAAATTTTATGTTTATCTAATCCTACTACTTCTAAATTCAATTAAATTTTTAGTCTTTTAATTGGCAAAAGCTGTTTCAAAATTTAACAAAAGATTTATCAAACTGAAATTACATTTTGCTGAGCCCTCACAGCACAGATTTTCCTGCTGCAGTATTTCAGCTGTAAAGGCTAAGACAGAGTGCCTAGTGTTTTTCCTATTTCACAAACTAGGACCACATTTTGATGTTGCATCATAGGAATCATGACTACTGCTAATAATATGAAGTATAAATCTTTATTTGGGATCTGCTCCAAAGCCTGCCAGTTCTGTGGGAATAAAATAACTACCATGTGTTTGGTATCTTAACTTCCTAAACGGATGCAATATCAGATGAGTTGTGTAAGAGATTATTGCTTAAACATTTTCTTTTTATTTTTATCTATATATTAATCACAGAGTGACAAAGGCTCAGGGAGAAAAGCCAAGGATTTTGAATTCTGTTCAGCTCACCCATATAACTCCTATGTTACTTTATGAAAGCCACCATATCTCCTTTACAGCCCTGGTCCAATTGCACCTTTTGAATTAAAAGAACTATTTAGAGTTGCTATACATCTGGATTCTTCCAGATCTTGTGGGAATAGGAAAATCTTAATTTATATACATTCTCACAAAATTTTTCATACTCTGGTTTCACATGTGAAATCAATGATCAGTCATGATCACCAACAAAACACTGAGCATATTGCAAGCTTTCCAGGGCATGGATTGCTTTTTTTGTTTGTTCCCTGTAACTCCACTATCTGATTAGGCTCCTTAGGAGGTACTGGAATATACATAAATAATAAGCAAGAGGAGACAATTAAAAAAAAAAATAATTGCTACTATTAATCTGTGAGATTAAGATGTAAACTACCCACTTTGCATTGCACTGCTGACTCCCAAGGGAAGCCTGGCAAAGAGAGTGCACACTGAGCAGTGCTGTCCCCCCACTTCAGCAGAAATTCCACCCCCGTGCAGACTAATGATTTACTTCGAGTTTTCCTTGGCTAACTTGAGAAGAGTTTCTCTCTCCAGGTCAGTCACTCAGCCTTCTTGCAAATGTCAGTTTACTGTTCACAACTATTATTCCATTCACAGGGGTTTTAATAGGCATGAATGAGGACAGTTATGAAGGAAATTCACAGTGTCATGGAAAACCCTGGAACTCAGTTATGAATTGGGCATCCAGGCTTCATATATTTTTCAAGCTGACTAGCTCTTGCTCATTTGAACAATGCCAATGATCTCTTTCTAGGCTGACCATCATAAAGCCACTTGTACACAGTAGCATGGCTTTTCTCTGAGCTGGTGAGTGTGCCTGCAGCTCAATAGGACTATTCACATGAACAGATGTTACTCGATGTGAACACTGGTTGCAGAATTAAGCCTGTCCTTACTCTTCCTCTTGCTCCAAACATCAGCTGCTCAGACATTCAGGCTACTTTTTTTAAATGGCTTTTTGCCATACACAAAGCGTGCAAAATAGCGACTCCTGTAATTAAAAAAATAAGAAATAAAAAAAATCCCCCTATATTCCATTAGCACTCATACAAACTAACATTTGTATGCTTCTCTATAGAGTTTCTTGTATGGCTGATGATAAGTAATTAAAGTCTGTTTAGTTGTTTGGCATAATATTTTGTGGCTTTCACAGATAAAGAGAAACCTCTAGCTTTCATTTGAAAATATATACTTGAATAGATATGGAAGGATGTCAGACCAATATTGAATTTTTATTTTCATACCATGCGAAAAAGACTGATGAGTCTACAGAATATGTTTGGCTTGACATAGTTTTTTTTCATCCCAACACTCTTTTGTCTATACCGAAGTAAATATATCTTTTAGAAGTATGTAAAACAGCCTTAACCATGGAAAAAAAGCCAACCCCAAACTTCTAAGAATTATTAGGCAGACACTTAACTCTAATGTTTATAAAATTCTAAGATTAAATATCTCATAATATTTCTTTATGTAACTATTCTTCTCAGTTTTAACCAAATCGTAACTGTTACAACCTAAATCCACTTTTGGTGTAAGAAAGATATTCCAATTTAAGACCTGAAATTATGTGTGTTAACAGCTGCTTGTAGAAATACACTACAAACTTGAAAACAGACAATAACAGTACTAATAATGTTTCCCATATTTCTTATTTAAATACTGAAGGCATTTTATTTAGCTTTTTACTTTCGGGTGATGGCCAAAAGTGATCATTGATATTAGTATCCTTTTGAACGTTTATATTTTTAAATCTCTCCAAATTGATTCTGTGCTGAAAGCACAGCTGAGGCTCACAAATAAGTTAGAAAAGGTATAAAAAGATCCTTTGAAAATGACAAAGAAAAATACCTGAACAGAGCAAGCTTCACAAGTGGCAACTATACAACCAGGTTTAAAGACCAAATCAGGCTCGTGGGGCTTGTTTTTGTTTGTGTAGTCTTTCCTTTCCTGTGTTATATAAAAGTCTTCAGTTATTTTTCTTTGTTGCACACTGTGAACCCAGTAGCCTAGGAATAAAGATCTGGGAGGAAAACTTTAAGGGAAATACATTTCAGATACAGCTGGACCAGGTGGTCCAATCTGCCAGTTTACAAATAATTGGCGAACCACTTGCTCCTCTTCAGACCCCTGGTACCTCACCTGTTCTAATGCCTTGTCAGAATTATGACAAGTGGGTCCACAACCTATTCTGACAGTTATTTAAGAACCCTTGACTTAACATCATCTGTCCCTGTTGATTTGGGTTTTAGTTATGCTCTTATTTCAATATCACTAATTTCAAATAGTTTTCATTAAGTGTTGGCTTGCTTTCTTCTGTGTTTACATACTGAAAAAGAAAACAAACCTGAAGACAGGGTGAGGAAGGAGAAGAAAAAATCCCTGCAAACTCCTCAAAACAATGATGAATACTTCCAAAAATGGCAAGTTCCCTGCTTCTTTTTGGTAAGTACCAAAACATGCTAAATGGATGCACATGCATTCTCATGGTTACCCCACTGAACAGAGGAAAGTGATTATTCCTGTTTAGCAGGTACAGCCACATTTGTGAACACATGAGGGAATTTGGGGCACCCTTCCCTTCTCCTTTCATGCCTACAAATTACTCTCAAGGGAAATAAACCAAAGAGTACCAATACTTTCTTAAGTAGCAGACATGAAACTGCAGCCACAATTTACACAGCAAAAAACGATTCAGAATGAAAAACCAATTTCTCCCAACCCAAACACTTAATATAAACGACCATCTCCTACAGTAAAGCATACATCACCTTTGTTTTCAGTCTACTATTTAGTTCAGACTTCTTATATCATCACCTTTCAGTTCTGGAAAGTTTAAATAATTACTAGCCAAGTATCTTCCACTAGCAAAACCTGTAACATATATTTACTAATTTTTTCCTTTTTTTCTTATTTCTTTTTAATTCCTTCATTCTCTCAGCTTATGGAGAACGATGCTGGTACTCCTAGTACCAGAACTGCCATCTGTTATGCCTTTATTATTGAATCACTCATTCTATGCCATCTCCCATGTCCTGCCACCTCTTACTAACACTGCTTACTGGATACTGGCATGCTGATTCTTTTAATGTCACAGTACATCATTTTTAAATGCAGTATATAATAATTTTTTACTTGTTTATCCACTATTGTCACAGGTTGCAGTCCACTGCATCTAAATGCTAGCACCTCTGTTCAAGGGACACTGAAGGAGGAAGCAGCTGAGCATATCCAACCCTTCCACACACAGCCAAGTTTCCTGTCTCATCAAGAGAGAGAGACCTACCTCCATTAAGTCTCTCTTTGCTGGCTGCACAGGTAAAAAGCATCAAACAATCCCTTCCACTTAGGATCTGCTCCTTTAACCATATTGCAAGGTGAGAAGTGATAGATCAAGATTTTCTTTTCTTAGGAAAGAGAATTATAGCCACAGCAGCAGCACTGACTGCTTAGCTCCTGGCACTAGATGATACCCTTAGGGTTTAAGCCATACAGAAGAGTGCCTGCCAGTTTTCACAGCATGTTGGAGGACCATCGATGTGTAAGAAGAACAAAAATATTCATGGGGTTATGAGGAAAGAAAGAAAAAGGAAGCATGGATTCAGCATGTGAGAGTGGAGTACCCAGACATCTTTCCTGGATGAGGCCCCTAACTAGCAGTCCATAGTGCAAAGGTAAAGGAGCAGGAAGCTATCTATGCTCCTGACTAGTATTGCCAGTATCTCACTTTGGAATCTCCCTGTCTGAACTGAATCTCAACAAAGCTTGAGTTAGGAAATACTCCCATCTCCCCAGATTAATGCTGGAAGTCACAGCTGTTAACACTACCCAACCAAGCAGCTAGTTTCAGGCACCTGAGCAGTGCCTAATGCATTTCATTGCCTGGAAGGTTTACACAGTGATAGAAGTCAAGAGTACTGAACCTTTCTCTGTGGTTAAGATGGATTTTAGGCACTTCAATGACAAGTTAAGCTGTATTTAGATTCATGTGATCCTATCTATTCACTATTAATAATATTTTAATATTAAAATTGATTCCACAGAACTGATTGGACTTTCTCCTGCTGATCTTACCAAATGCCATGATGCACAGTTAAGTGTTATGCCTAACCTATTGAAAATTGAACAGTTCCTAAATTAAATGCAATTAAAATATCAAAGTTTACACTTCTACAAATTGAACAGTAAGATGTGATTTAAAATACGTTGTTTGTCCTTGAAACTCCTGAACGTCATGTTTTGGCTTAGGGAATTTTTGTAGCTAGATTATGAACTTGTAGAGTGATGAAACACTGAATTGTTCTGTAACAGTGATAGTATAATAGTCTACTGATGGGAGGGAACACTGCGTCTCATGCTGGAAGCAAGCCCACACCTTCAGCAAATACTGAATGAAAACAATAAATTATATTGATCCAAGGACTCAAAGAATCATGCTGGAAAACAGTATCTAATGGTAGCAGGAAGCAAACCAATTTTTATGCAATTTCGAAGTAGTCACATAGAAACTACATGTTTTATGCTGCTCCTGTGTATAATATGTACTTCTTACTAATACTGTGCTTTGGGCCCAATAAGAACTAAAGTTCTATCTCAATACATGCTATGTTAGCATCAAGTTTTTCTCTCCCCAAATTGATCTGCATCATGTGTTCAGACAAAAAAAGCAAAAACCCACATGTAAATCCACACATAAAATACCTATAATAAGTAAATAAATAAATTCAGTGGGACCCACAGCAATATATTCCGAACTACAGTATACAGACCTCTCCTTTCAGAGAAAAGACATTTTACAGGGATGGAAATCTGGTCGAAGGAAGCTTTTGCAATATATAGTTTCACAAGGGAAAGAATTGGAGAAATGTTCCCCCCAAAGAAAAGTAATGCAAAAGTGGGGCAGAGAAGAGGTAAAAGTATAAATACTCATATTATGCTTGCATAAAGAAAATCATTTGAGAAAAAGAAATAAACAACCTCTGATCTCTTGACTGATCTGGGGAAACAATTCAATTAAAATAATCAACATGCCAGATCTCCCTTCCTGATTTGCTTAAGCAAGCTTGCATTTGAAATTGTAGAATTAGATTGTGCATATATATGAGTGCTTCCCTCCTCCTCTTCTCCCCCAGGGAAAAATCAAACTTACAAGAGGTTGTTTAGCAAATGTTATGGGGGATTAAAAGACCTTGGGTTCCCTGAATTTTGGCTACACTAAGTATAGGATTTGTGTACATTAAAAGAGGGATCTGGCTCAGATTTAACTCAGCAATTGCTTTGCCAGCTCAACTAACCAAACCTCAGTTGTGTCACGTGTGGTTTTGGTCTGGAATTGTGCATTTGCTCCACAGTGGTTATAATTTTTGTTAGTTTCTATTCTACCCAAACTAAAAAGATGAAACACCCATTTTTACTGTATCACTTTTTTCAATGTCTGTACAAATCAGATTCATATAACTTAGCAAACAAACAAAAAAATCCCCTCCAAACAACAAGAATGACATATGGCATGTTGTTATCTTTACCACTTTAAAACATAAACCTCCAACATAGTCAAACTGTGAAAGAGTGATAGCGTTAAAGGTCTGTAACATAACCGAAGATTTTACTTGTAGTAAAAGACGTATTTCCAGTCAGAGTAGATGATGCCTTTGGAAAAAGGAAAAGAAGCTGTTTCTTAGGGCTACAACAGACAAAGTAACAAGAAAATCAGGGATGGATACAGCAGAGCACTCTGACAATGATGAGAGCTTCTCTGTTGCTCTCTAAGTCTATCCCCACACAGAATACAGCACTTTGCTGAAAAGACCTACAGTCCATAGACTCAGCAGGAATAAGGTAGCTGTAATATTATTATAGTATGTTACGTTAAATTTCACCTATGATAGATTCATAAGATAGTGTAATGATGTTTCTCAAGGAATAATATACAAAAGGCTAAAAGGGCTTAGATACTGATAATCACACAAGTGACAGTAAACCTCAAATTTCTGGATTGCATTTTTTTTCTGTTTCACAGGATTCACACTGCTTGTATTTATACATTTGCTAAACAAAAATATTTTTGGCAGTTCACACTTTTCTAAAAATGCTATGAAAATTGTTCTTCTTGACATTTATTGAAACTTAATACTTGAAATAATTTCCCTCAGCTCTCTAGCTCTCATAATATAGTATTATAATTTCTATAAAGTTATCAATAGATTATTTCATAATTAATAATTTGTAATGATATTTTCACTCCTCTTATGCCCCCAAAGCAGGAGGTCTTTTCCTGAAAACTTATTTATATTAAGGGAACACAGTTCAAAAATAAATAAATAAATAAAAATTAACAGTAGCTACTTAGATACATTTTTCCTAAGCCATTTTCCACACAACACTAACATTCAGATCTATTTGGCCTTTATAGTGAGGATTTCAATATTTGAATAAAGATTAACTGAATCATTGGTGAATAAAATCACAAACCTTCACATAGTATAAGATTTTTGATTGCTTCTAACATATGAAACCATGCTGCAGTAAAAACAAGCAAAGATTTCAGCAAAGAACAAACCACTGAAACTCAGTATGAACAGTATCAGTCAAACATAAATTCACAGTTTATAAATGTATTTCAACAGTCATTGGCAATAACAGTTGTGAATACTGTTAGATCTACATGGGAAAAAAGTCACTGTATTTTCACTTTCAGATGTCTGAAAATAGTTTTCAAAAAGAGTTGACTATTGCTATTTCATCTTCTAGCTCTGTATTTATGAATAAATATCTATCTTCTCAATAGAAATTCAGAAAACACCAGAGTTCACGTGGCTTAACTTTGTACAGGCACTGGTGAGATTCATGGCGTCCCACCTGGTGCAGATCTGAGTTTCCTGAGTACTGCTACAGAGCATTGCCAGGAGACAGGAGTGCATTCAGAAGGGCTATTTTAGCACAGATTTCTCTGTTCTCTCTGTCAGGGAAGCATGTCATAAATGACCATAAAAGCTGTTCTGTGAGCTCTGGTAGAGGAATAATAAGGCACACAATTTGGATTTCTTGGATTTGGGAATTCTATTGATGTGTTCTTTAAAATGCTATTCTAATTATGGATCAAGTCTTTAATTTTAGAAGCCAAAATTCAGTATGAATTGCTTTTAGAAACAAATGGAAGAACATTCATATTGCGCACATAGGGAATAAGCATATTCCCTCTCATGAAACTATTTTAATGAAGACATATAAGCCGTCAATTTGATTCTCCTTCAGTTTGCTGAACTTAACCACACCTTAACAGCTGGGGAATTCTGGCTTACTCTTTGCCTCTGCCACAAGTTCTGGGAACCTCCACAGAAACCTATTCCAGTCTTACCCTTCAGTATTATAACCAGGAAGCAGTCCTTTTCGTAACTATGCTCATAAATATATTGTTTCAACTTCCCGGTGAGCAGCATGACATTAGAAGGAAACCTCCCTCAAGTCTCAAAAATTAAGTTGAATGTATTAAAAGAAAGAAATTGTTACCAGATTAGCATATTTACTAGCAAGGTTGTAGAACTTGGCACCTAGAACTGTTTGTGTCTGACCAGAACAGGTGGATAATTATATCCGCAGGCATTTATGGTTTGAGTTACAGTGACTTCATTCTAGAACAGTCCAGCATAAAAATCCTGTCACGCAACTCTGCTTTGGAAGTTTTCATTTTGAAGTCCAATATCCAAATGTTTCCCCTTTATACATCAGCTAAATCTGCAGACATCTTTTTGAAATCGTAAAAAATAAAACAAAAAAGAAACAATAAAAGAAAGCAAAAAAAGCCCACCCAAACAAACTTTCAAATATTATGCACATTAGTCTGATAGAGCAAAAACATATAGATAGGGGTATGTGTATTTCTATATGTGTACTTGCATGAGGGGAGAAAAAAGGCAGAGAGATAAAAGGACTTACCTAGCTCTCATTGCAGAATTTCTAGTTTTAAAAGCTTAATGACTGTATTATGTCATAAGTCTCTGCGCTTCACTAATTCCATGACTGCAGGCTTCTTTGTGATTTTGATTTTGCAATTGAAACTGATTGGCTGGCAGACAAAGGGACAGAAACAGCTGCAACTAGTATTATTGATTATTTCCTCAATTTAAAGGAAGTAAATGAGGACACTAACAACATTGAAGGACAAAGGCGAAGTTGTTGCTCTAGAGCTCTGGCAAAGCCAGTCACTGTCCCCTGCCACATGAACTGAATAATAAATAAAATGCAGATATTATCAATTTAATACCACAGATCGTTGTAGCAGTGATAGATAGTATAGAAGCCTGTTATGATAGTGAATTTTTAATACTATTTTTTTAGTAAAGACTTAAAATCTCTGATATGGAAAGACACTAAATCTAATGTAAACATTCTGGAAACTGCTTTTGGGCTATGATCAGTAACACAAACGATTTTCTAGAAATACACTGCGATTATAATAGTTAATGCCTACCCTGAGAGGTCCTGCCCTCTGAATGAGAATTGTGACTTCCTAAACAAAACAGAAGATAACTCTCAAAAACCAGAAGATACATCAGAAATCCACAGTGCAAAAAATACAATTGAATTAGAGTGGGAAATGTGTAAATGTAGGAAACAAACGACACAAATTATATTTGTTTTGCCCCTTTCCTTTGCCCTCGTCAATGCATTGACTCAACATTAGCCACTCTTCTTATGCTGAGCTTAAACTCGAGGGAAGTAAAGCAGAATTGAAGAGCTATCTCCATTAAAGAAATCACAGAAGCACAGAGTAACTGATTTGGAAGGACCCATAAAGATCTTTCAGTCCAACTCCTGCCCCTATACAGAATACCCCCAAGAGTCACACCATGTCTCCAAGAGTATTGTCCAAACACTTCTTGAACTCTGTCAGGTTTGGTGTTGTGACCACTTCCCTGGGGATCCTGTTCCAGTTTCCAACCACCCTGTGCATGAAGAACCTTTTCCTGATATCCAACCTAAACCTCCCCTGGAACAATTTCAGACCATTCCCTCAGGTCCTGCCACTAGGCACTACAGAGAAGAACTAAGTGTCTGCCCCTTCTCTTCCCCCCATGATGAAGTTGTAACTGCAGTGAGCTCTCCCCTCGATCTCCTTTGCTCCAGGCTGAACAGACCAAGTGACCTCAGCCACTCCTCATATGAATTCCCCTCAAGGTCCTTCACCATCCTCATAGCTGTCCTTTGGACACTCTCTAACAGTTTAATGTCTTTCTTATATTGTGGCACCCAAAACTGCCCCCAACACTTGAGGTGAGGCTGCCCCAGTGCAGAGCAGAGCAGGACAATCCCCTTCCTTTCCTGGCTGGTGATGCAGTGCCTGATGCCCCCCAGGACAGGGTTGGCCCTCCTGGCTGCCAGGGCACTGCTGACTCATGTTCAACTTGCCATTGACCAGGACACCCAGGTCAATTTCCACAGTGCTGCCTTCCAGCCTCTTATTCCCAGTCTGTCCATACATCCAGGGTTACCCCAAGCCAAGTGCAGAATCTGGCACTTTCCCTTGTTTAACTGAATATGGTTGGTGATTGCCCAGTCCCATAATTGTTGCTGTCTCTCTGCAGGAACTTGCTTGGTATCCCTTCCAATCCTGCATCCAAGTCATTTATACAGATGTTGAAGAGCTCAGGGCCTAAGATGGAGCACTGTGGATGCATGGTATAAACAGCAGCTTGGATATACACTTTAGGTGTAAAGTTAGGTTTGTCCTCACACAGCTTCTGGATGCTGAGGTACCCGATGGAGGCTTCTCAGGCTACAGAACTGTACCTTAGGTAGCAGAGACTGCACGGTTAAGATGCAGTTTTCAAACAACAACAGCAGGAGGCATTTGATGCTCCCTTGCAACCAACATTTTTATAACAAATCTTAAAAACTACCACTACAGATGTCTGTAAAGACCCAGACAAAAAAACCCGAAAAAACAACCCAAAAACCAGTCTTGCAGGAGCCCCTATGTCACTCAGTCATTCTCACAGTCTTACTGCAACAAATCCTCCCTTGCCTCCCTGAGCAGCCTATTCTAGCTTCTTTTTCTTATTACCATTACAAAGATTTTCTAGTCTAGCTGAATCTCTTGACAGAATTTAAACCCATTACTCGTTGCTCTGTTCTCCATGTACATACAAAACAGATGATCCCCTTATACTTTAAGGAGCTGGAAGCCATCCTCACATTTGTCTTCAGGCTTTCCAAACTAAGCAAGGATCTTTTAAAGAAATGCCCTCTGGGATCTGAGACCATGCTTAAGGGATCATAAAAACTGGTTCTGTGCGCTACTGGATCATCTGAGAATAAATATTATCTGCACATGTAGATCCCAACCTTTCTGTTGAGAACACACAGTATGATGCCTCCTCCTACACCCACGGATCAACTGCGTTCTCTGCATTTTGTCTTACCCTCCCCTTGCCTTCCAGTCAAAGCATTCTGTCTGTAATGCTAAACTAAACAAGGTCAGGTTTTCTGGCCCTGGGGCTAACTGGCACACAATGGCTTCCTCCCATACAGTTAAATCTCTCAGATAACAGTATAGCTTTGTCAGTACTGCCTATTGGGAATAGTCCCTGGCCTGCACCCAGACATTATCTAGGAAAGTTAGTTTCCACCAGGCAGTAGTCTCAGTAATAAGCATGTGCCAGGACTTGAGGCTTTTCCCTCTTTAATTTACAGCCATATATGTAGCCAAGGATGTTGACTCTATCATGTTAGAGGAGAAGTTTATGGCCACTAACACTTTGGGATATGGTGTTCACTTCCTGAGATTCACTAGTACCTTAGAAAAAACCTCCAGAGAAAGTCCTTACGCCACTTCCAGGCTGCCAAACTGCAAGTCCAGAAAAGACTAATTATTTAGCAACTATGCACAGACCCATTTGCCATTCCTTTTTTTCTCATGCTGGGGGAACGGTTTAAGAAATATATTAAAAACTTGAGAATACAAACATTTTTTTCTTTCAAGTAGAAAAATTCTTTCAGCCAGATCACAAAGCCAATTTTTGATATAGTATCCCTTGCCTGTCTCTGCACAGTTGTCTGTACTATTGTGACAGTACTTTGCTTTCCTATTTTATTCCACAATATCTCAGAATATTTATGCCACTGTAAAAGAGCTGTATAATTTCCATGATAAGAAAAATTATAATTACCAGAAAATATTAAGAAAGCATAAGAGAATTTCTGATTCAGATTTTGAATTTTATTTGTAATCACAAGAGATAATTTTTGTACTTAAGAAAAATAATCAAAGGAAAGCCACTGACTGAAAGTGAACACATATCTGCTGATCAATCATCAGGAAAGGAAATAAAGCACTAGACTCACCCCATAACAAACCAGTGGACATTGGGTAGCTGAAGCTCCAGTGCTCCCTTCTAATGCCTCTGAATTGCCAGCATGCTCAAACTGGAATGGGAAGCAGGATGTGTGCTCAAATACTTGTAGTTAATAACTTCTACACTGTCCCATTAAGAAAGGTGAAGAAAATTACTGAAATTGGCAACTCAGTTATTGTATTCATGGACAGACCCCAGATGGTAAAAATCAATGTGCTTGAAAACTGATTTAATATTAGCCTGCTTAGTTTATCCAAGTTCTGTGAATCTCCAGTGATGGAATGTCAAACCTGATGACAGAACAAGGCTGAGATTCCCTATGCTCTGTTCATCTGGGGGTTTATATGATTACACAGGAATCATGCAGCTAGGCTAAATTAGGTCAGCTATCAAGACAAGTTCTACTTATTTTTCTTGTGGAGAAATACATCTCAAAGATAATGTGATCCAAAATCCTTGAAAAAATTTGTGAAGATCTGTGAGGGTTATGTCATTGAAGTAGCAAGGGATATGCTATGCTAGCACAGAATGACCATGCAAATGGAAGAAAGATGGAGAGAGACTGTTGCAAAGATGCAACCAGATGGAGAACTGGTGTCAAAGAGACACCAAGGGATACCCAGCAGCAGCTGACAGCCTCGTTACTGCAGCACCCACTCCTCAAGCGGGCAAGTTTCATATCCAAAGAGTAAAAAGATTTTTATAAATCCGAATGTTGAATTAAGCAGCCACAGTAACAATGATGTCCTTGCACTTGTGTTTATGTAAGTACATACTGTGTTCATGCAAACTTGCATACAACCAGAATCGTCCTTCTGAGACTAAGGAAACACACCAGGTTTAATGAAAATAACTTCTGGCCATTTGCCAAGTAGAAATAGTCTGAGATAATGTTTTTGAAAATGTTGCAAAACTCTATATAGCTTACACCATCCTGTGTAAGAATCTCTGTTACCATGAACAGGAAGTTAAAGGGCACACAAATAATATTTATGCCGAAAGTTCTCAAAAGTGTGTATAACCTCTTTGAAAGCACATGTAATGGTGCAATAGGACAGACCACAGAGGGCTTTCTCCCAGCTCATACAGGCTAAAGGAGAGGCCAGAAGACCCACAGGTTTACTGTGACCAGCTGACTACAGGTGCTCTCCTGCTGCTCTCTCTATGCCAGCTGTAAGCACAGGGAGAGCCCAGTACAGCACTGACACATATCCCTCAGCCTTCACAGACATCGTGCCTTTATGTATTTTTCTTAAAAGTAAGAATGTCCATAACAAGATAAAACTGAATGACTGAAGTATTTCTTTAGATTGCAGTTCTGATTTAGCACCTATTTCAAGCAACAGCAAAATCTCCACTGGTTAAACTAGAACAGAATGGGATATGTACATGTGTGACTGTAGATTCCTTTGTCTAACGCTGCTCTCACCTCTCCTGAAAAGATCTAATCTATTCCTGCATACTTAAAGAGGTATTTATTAATTTTTAGCTTCCTGTAGATAATTTGACTTCTCTATGCAGCCATAAAATTTTATGACAGTAAACATGAGAGATGTGCCTAAATTGCACAGAAATGTTTCTAGACTGCCTGTTTTATTTTTCTTTTATAGTGTCAGTCCCACTAAATTTATACTGATGCTAATTTCACAAAAACTTGGTGTCAAAATTATTAAGGTGTCAAATATGCTGAGTCAATTAATTTTAGTGATGGCCCTGAATGACTGTGCACTGTATTTTTCAGTCTGAAATGTACATATGTGGAAACAGTACAGCAAATGCTGCTATGCTTATCCAACTCTAACTATGACAGTAAGAGATCATTAAAATGGGACTTTAATTGTTCAAATCTCAACGTGCTCATCAGAGCACAACTCCTTAAAAAAAAAAAAAGCTTATTTCTTAAAATTATGAAAAAACTACTGTGAGACTAAAAGATAAATACACATTTATTAAATATGCTACTTTATTATAAAACAGCTGAATATTGTATTGCTGAGGGTAGATTTATCAATCAGCTGCTCGGCCTTCTCAGTGCAAAAGCAGAGTACTCATGAGATTTACAGAAAGAGCTCCAGACTAGTCCAGAATTGGCACAGCATGGATTTCTACAGACTGGAGAGAAGACAAAGATTATGAAGAAAAGATACACAACACAACAGTGTATCTTTTGATGATGGAATATTTCTGCAGTCATGCTCTGTGTCTACTTAGATGAACTTTCCCAGACTGGAAGTCTCTAGCTGAAAAAAACAACATAAGGCTTAAAAGTTTGAGCAATTCAAGCCACTTTTTCCTTATACTGAAATATCTTAAAGCACGATATTTCGTCTCACTCGTTGTGTTAAAGGTTAGTATGACTTTCCATCCCTTCTGCCTGAGATAGTAACAAAATGGCATGCAGGTCAACAGCTTACACTCTCCTGAATCCTACAGAACTCAAAACATGGCAAGCGAGTTCTAGCAGTTTGTTTAAAGTCAACGTTACCAAATTAGATAGAAATAACATACATCTCAGTTCTTCAATGCCAGAGTGGGTTTTTTTCTGCATATTTTCTGTGGAAGTATTTTTCATTTGCCTGGCTTCTCTTTCTGTGCCTTTCCTCTGTTTTCCTTCATGTTTTGGTGATGGTACTTACTATGAATAAAGCAATATTTTTGGTATTAAAACATAAGATAATGGTTTTTACTTTGGCTACAGACATGATTCTTGTAAGATATTTTTATTTGTCTGAAGGAAATCTTTTTAATCGTCAGGGTTCACAAAGCAGAACCTTGTTTGGTCTAGAACTACATATCTGATGAATAGCTAATTTTGAACCCTCACCAAAAAAGTTCAGTAATTGCATATGTAGATGCATATGTAGATATTATCTTTTTTTTTTCTTTCACATATATGCCCAAAGCAGAAAGGTCCTTCTGAAATTCTGATTGTACCACAGTGAAGAGAGATCTGCCATGTCAGTGGCACGGTATTTTCTCATAAAAATTACTAAATATTCCCAAATCCTATTTTCCTAACCTCTTCATGTTTGCTTCTCCTCATTCATTTTGCATTCATGTTTTGCTTGGATCTGTTTACATACTAGTCCATTATTCATCTACAGTATAAATGGTGCAGCAGCCACTGTATTCTTTTCATATAATTTTTGTACCTTCTGTTTCCAACTTAGTTTTTTAAACTTAAATAAGCAATCAAGCCAAGAAAGGGCATGAGAACACAAAATAAGGTGTAGTTTGAACCCCAAGCTTTTTCAATTTAGGCAACGTTATTGTTGATCCCAGGAAAAAGTAACATTCAAAACTGTTAGCCACAATGTTTTATGCTCAAAGGCACGATACATGAGAAATACCTGGGATCCAAGATGTAGGAATCATAACAGATTTCTGATGTCCAGGAATATAAAATACCTTACAGGCTGTCTAGCTTTTCTCCATAAAGCCAACAAATCAGAGATCCTTCAAAGAGAACAACAAATTTTTTGAGTATCACCTTATAGATACGGGTTTTTTTAACCTGCAATCTCCTATGTAAAAAGACAATTTAAGGGAAGTTTATGTAAATATCAAAAGAGATGCTTCAGTCTCTCCACTGTAAATCTTTTCAACATCAGCATAATTTTGTCCTATTTTCTTCATCATCATCAGTTCTCATCCTAGCTTTTCCTCCAAATACAGGACTTCCTAACTAGGCTGATACACTGTTTTATAATGCAAGAAAATGGAAACACTCAAAGAAGACAAAATTAAAAAATAATTTAAAAAAAATCAGACTCCTTATGAAATAAACTGATGAAATAAACTATTGAACCGATAGCAGAAAATGCTACCAGAGGAGTAAGTAAAGGAAGATTTTGAAACAAATTGAAATAAGTAAGATATATATAAATATTAATTGAGCTATGATTACAGTTTCAGGGGGAATAGAAACTTTGTAATTCAAGACATAAAAAGCAACCATAATTTGCCTGATATAAGGAAGTAAGTCCCTTTCAGGTATTGATACTTGTGGGAATTCTTGCCATCTCTGTTAGGGAGCCAGCATAGGTATTCAGAGAAAGAAGAACTAGATCAATGAGTTAGTGACACAGTTTGATTATACAGCAGTTATTCTTCTGCTTTTCATCTAAAAAAATTCACTATTGTCCTAAAATGGTCTTAGAAAAAATATTTTTGAGGCAAGTGTACATACATTTATTTATTAAATTTGACACACTATTGCATAAGCCACTTCTCTAGTCTCAGAAAATGTTAAAGGAAAAAGAAACTCCTTAATTGTCTGAGTAAACAACCCCTTGGCAACACATATACAAAACTTACAAAGGATAAGAAATCATAAGCATGTATTTGAGAAAGAGTGTCAAATGCTCTTCAAGAGCACTATGAAAAGAAAGAAAAGAAAGGAAATAAAGGAAATAAAAAATAAATATTGTGTGGTACACCAGTGTACTAACAGCAGATGTAACATAACTAGACAGAAAAACATAACAAATTGAGTGGATTACTGAAGTTCGTAATTTCTACATTTCCACACACATTTCCATAAAAGCCCAAGTGTGAGGTAAATCTACATTCTTCGGTTCAGAACAGGCAAGAAACTAAACAGATTTTTTTTTAATTCAGTCAATGACCTGCCTGCAGGCTGACATAATTTTCCTTCACTATTACTAGTCTCTGGTGGATACAGATTTTGACTTCATCTTATACAAAATTGTATTTCTGCAAATTACCAAGAAGTCTTGGATATTAGGCTAAATAAATCCTTCAAGCCAAAACAATTGTAAGAAATGGATCTAATGCTGCAGTAATCTCTAGACTCTGTTAGAGAAGAGAGAATTCAGGCAACATGCCCATTCTTCCACAGTACAGATCATTGGCTGCAATGTCTGACTGCATCTGAAGTTTGGATTCTGTCCTCACAGGACCAAGGGTAAAACCCACAGTGCCCAGGTTTTCTGTTTAGATGTGGGTTATTTTTTCAAAAAAGGCAGAGATCAACTGAGTTTTCATCCCAGGCAACGGATGCCAGGCTTTCACCAGAACTCCAAACCCACTGATGCCTTAAAATGTGAAATAAACCTTTAAGAAATAACTTATGACTATTCATAACTTACATCACTAACAGAGTGGAGGAAAACTACTCTCCATAAAACATAATTGGTGACCTCAGAAGAGTGCTAATACCTAAAATATAACTACTCCTCCTATGACTTCCCAAATCAATAGTAATAATATTTGAATATGAAGTTAGACCTTTGAAATTCAATTGAAATGTCAGTGACAGTAAATTTTGAGGAGACCTCATACCCAAAGACATGAAAGTTCTTCAATAAACAGAAGAAAAAGAAGAAGCCTTCTGGCTCCATCCCAAGAACACCTAATGTATCTCCAGTGTAGAGCACACATCCTCAGTTGTTCAAGAAATCATCTCTCTGTCCCCTCAGAATGAGACTTTCTTAAAAACACAAACACACAGCTTGGAAGAAGAGTCCTCTTATTCAAGTTTAGGTACTGATGAGAGAAGTATTTCCGAGCATTTCTTTGTGCTCAGAGAGGCTAAAAATGTCCTTTCATGTTTCAGGGCTTTTTCTGTTGTTTCGTTCTCCTTTTTTTTCTTCTTTTTCTTTTTTTCTAATAAAATGAAAGATATTCTTACTGTGTCACATGATTCCATGATTTGGGGACTGAAGAAAAACACCAAATGTCTTGAGAGCTGGCAGCTCTGAGAGTGTTACAAAACAAGCCGCTGAGCCAACTAGACTGAGAGATGTTGGCCTCGCACAGTTGCTATAGCGTAACGATAAATGTTTAAGTTAAACGCCTATAGCGCTGGGAAGCTGCCTCTCTCTGACTTTGTGTTTATGTAGAGACTTGATTAGGATAATAGCAGATGTCACTGTATGCAGAGCTCTCACGAGAACACACACTCCATGGCTCCCCCAAAGCAGGCACGGAGGAGCTGTGGCTCTGCTGGCCCCCAGCCCTCGGCGCCAGCCAGCAGCATCTCTGGGCAAGCAGAGAGGTGAAGGCAGAAGGCATGTGTTATTTTGACAAATATGTACCAACGCAGAGCACCGAGTTCTGTCGCTATCTCGGGAGGGCAGGCTTGGATTCAGTGGGGTGGAGCAGCTCTCTTCCCATCGAAATGATGAATTGTACTGAGACTGTGCAGCCGTGTGGCGTGTTATACTGAATTTTGTCTCAGTGCTTGCTATGTAGATTAAAGGAATAGCTCCTTAAAATTCAAATTGCAAATCTCTTTCCCCACCAACTTTGTTTCTTCTCCAGAGGAAGGGGCAGGAGAATGAAATAACAAAGAAAGATCAAAATGGCTTAAAAGCAATTTAATTCTTGCGCTTTCTGGCTTGTCTTTGTTACTCACTGAACAATTGCTCTGTAATAAGTAAAACTACTAACACCAATTAACAGAAGAGAATTTGGATCATTCTCTCATTTATTTGATCTAAAAGACTGCTCTGCTGTGCAAATGTGGTCTCAAAGCATGTTAGCAAAGATAAAAACCACATAAGTGTCAGCTGAAAGAAATGCAAAATTCACCTGCATTGGGTCCAAATCCAAACTGAAAAGAGACTGAAAAGCTGGTAGCCATCTTATAATTCCAATATGTCGGCAAGAATGTTTCCAGTGTTTTTGGAATAGAAATTAAAAATATTGAAATTTTCTTAAAATTGTCACAAAATGTGTTCTAAACAAATGAAAATATTTTGCTTTAATAACATTGAGACATTTCATTTTGATTCTGGCAAATCTTTTTATCATATAAAAAATAATCAATGATATGTTTTGGTTTTTTTAAATCATATTATAAAGACCATAAAAAATTCAACATTATTAAAACACAGTAAAAGAATAAAATTTACTAAATTGATTAATAAAATTGAAAATATTATTTAAATATTTTTTATAATACATATTTAAATGAATTTTCAGGTTTTATGACAATAATGGATCTCTAACTACAAAGCTTATTCAACATTTCAATTATATTAACTAAACTGATTAGGTCTTAGATCTTAGAAACTGATGCAAGTAGTTATGAAAATATTGAGTACGTGTGCAAATCCAGTGAACATAAATTGAAAATAACGGAACAGGGGAGTGCTCTTAAAGCTATGGACACACACAACTATTTAATCCAATCAAGATCTACATAGGGTTGAATCTGGTTTGAAATTGAAATGATATCATAGTGGCTTTTATTTTAACAAATGTATTTAGTTGGAAAAAATAATTCTGAAAGTACTTTAAGAACTCAGGAAACAACAGCTCAGACTAATTATCTAAAAATATACACACGATTTCAGGGAACAAAACCTGTTTTAGTAGGGGGGGTGGAGAGCGAGCAGGCGAGCAAGAGCAAGTACACCTTAATTTCAGTTACTTTTAGGCACTTAACACCTCAAGTCAGTTTGTTACTCCAGGTCCTCTCTACAGCAAATGGAGAGAAATGGGTAGTCCCAGATGGTGACTCTGTATGAGTCTCAAAGTGCTTAAATACTTATGAATTCTCACTTCCCAAGCTTTCCCTTAGTGATCCTGAAAGCCGAACACAGACGTATGAGATATCACTTCATCACACCATAGGAGAAAATACGCAGTCAGTAAAAGGCTCTGCTCATCACACCTCAGTTCAACATTTATACTGATACAAAACACGTAAGAAATGAGAAGACAACTCCTGGCATTAATTTAAAGAGGATTTTTGAAGAAACCACAGCTGATGGGCATATAGATTTTGAAAGCTAGTAATGAAGTAGCCCACATTTCCAGTACAAAATGAAATTTTACTGATCTATGTTTCCAGCAAAATCCCTCACCCTTTGCATGCTGCAATTGACAGAAGTGGCAGAAACATCTATGGGATAGTAAATGCTTCACGTTAATCCAGTAAAAGAACAGAAAAACATGAGCAATAGAGAGACTGATTTGCAAAGATAGGAAATGGCTGGATACTGAGTGTGACAGGCTGCTGAATGACAGGTACAAAGCTCTCATGGAAATAAGATGTGAAATAAAGATGGTTTTTAAAAGCAGTTAAGCCGTTGCCTATTAGCACCCATTGTGCTGGAAGAAAACTGGTTTATGTTTGATGGTGTGGTCATTATTACTGCCAAACAAGTCTCTACAGGTTGTAAATGGCAATTCCCAGTAAACAGGTTTTTTTGGGAAAGAAAAGAAAGACAAGGCTAACATACTATTTGTTCACAGGATCAAGGAACAGTGGGATATCAAATGGAGAAAATGTTTGTTGATTCATGATTCAAAGGCAAAATTGAAACTATGTAGATGGAGGTCACTGGGAATTGTTCTAATTAGCAAAGTGCAACAAGATAGATCATCTGTTTCTGCTTCCTCTCCCGAGTGTCCAAATATATCTCATCAAGAACAGCTGCCAGGAAATAAATAAATAAATAAACCATGTGAGATAGAAGTGTCATAAAACTAGCAAGTGCCAGCCACAGCTTCTTTAGGATCTGGAGCTGCACTTTTTGCTGAATTCCTACCAAAAAACGAGTCACCAACGTAACTCTGTTTCAATATAGATGCATATTGCAAGTATATTCCTACAATTTTACTCCAGCTCTTGTTAAATTAATCATCAAATCTACACAAATATATGCTCTCATTAAGCTTGTAGAGATTTATGAAAGCAGCATACCTCTCCAAGCAATTGTGATACACCTACAATAGCAACTTCACCCCTGCCTTAGTCTTTACCTGAAATGAATGCTACTTGAAACCAAAAATACCCATTAAAAAGCAGTGTAATTTAACGTGCTACAAACTGCTTCCACAGAAGGAAACTATCTCTACTACCTTTATGATGCAATCCTAATTCAAAACATTTCACATCGTATATGTCACCATTATGAATGTGTTGATTTTGAAACTTTGCAGAACACAGAAACATGGTTTATTATGGAAGAGAGAGAAAAAAACATAAAACCTAGAGTTTACTTAGGGAAAAAATCCTAAATAAATAATTCATACTTGGATGAACTGAATTCTAGTCTTTAAGAAGGTGCCAACAGATGGTTTACATTTATAGAAAGTGCATTTGCTGACTTTTAAAACAGAAATTAAAATTCATAAACTATATCATTAGCTCCCCTCTGAAACACCATTATGTTTATAGTGAAGATTTGAATTTAACCAGGTGAAGAGTCTTTCATCATAATTTTACTATGGAAAAAGTGCAACATGTTACTTTTTAGCTCCTGTTTTATGTTTGTAGGTTCAAAGTTAAGCTAAACGAATGATCAGTCAAAGGGCAAAGAGAAACATGGAATCTGAACTAGGCTGATGTTTTCAGCATTTACAAATTTCAAAGCAGTTTTAGAATTTTCCCATTCCTTAAATTAAGGGCACCATATCATCAGTCCTCATGTGGTAGTGGCTCATAAACTCTGACTTCAGTTTACAATATCCCTGCTTACACTTACCACCATATCCACCACAAAAATCAGTGAGCTCGCAGCTCATGTAAGAGTAGCCATGGAGTTCTTGGTTAATTTTAGTAATTCCATAGTGTAAACACAACCAATATAATAGCCTGGTATTATTGAAACACTTAATTATTAGACGAAATGTGAGCACCTAGCAGGGTTATGATTAAGGCTTACTTTATACCTACAAAATATACAGCGATTAGCTTTCATTAAGTATTTTCATACATCTTTTTCCTTCTTCCAGATCTGATTTAATGTTTAATATCTTCCTTTTTTTTTTTTTTTTTTTTTGATGAAGGAAAGTAATTCTAACAGGTATGGAAGAATCCTGCCAGATGGAAGGGGGGATTCATCCTTACTGTTGCAGGGTCAGGCACAGGACAAAGGAACCCTCTTTTTCAGTAGGAGGCTGTTGAATTTTAAAATAATTGAATAAACTCGTTGTTTCAAAAGAAAGCTGACAGAGGAAGAACTATTAAGGAGATACTGTCTGCATGTCTAGTCCACAACTCAAACACCTTTATACTTTTGGTAGCATTACATATCCAACCATAGTAATGCAGCACAACAGCCAGCTAGGAGCTGTGGGCAGATATGAACAGGCTTTCCACAGTTGCACACCTAAATAAAGTATCTAAATGAGGACAAGCACCTTTTCAGAAAAGTAATTACCTGCAGAAGGCAATAAGCAGTGCACAACAGACTAACACCAGTACCTAAGTTAGGCAGTGGAAATACCCCTTGTTCCTAGAAAGCACCTCCAAAGACATTTGCAATCTAAAGTTTTGCATAACACTTAGTCACTTCTTAATTCTACTGTCAGGTGAACAAAGCTCAATATTCTTTACATCAAAGTTTTGAAAGATTAATTGTGGTTATTTCTCATCTGAATTATGATGGCCATAGAACACTATGCAGAGCCTGGGCTGGAGGTGTGCAGGGCACTATACAAACAGGAATAAATGCTTGTTCTTGCCACTTCTTCATGTGGTCAGACTGTGTTTTTGTGTTTCGTGGATGTGTATCTTGTTTACAGAGAAAATTCTAAAGGGCAGACAGTGTTTTTCACAGTCCTTCTCACCAGTCATCCTGGCCTAGACAGCCTAATAAAAGTATTTCTGAGACAATGTGTAAACTGAAAATTCTTGAATTTCTTAACTAAAACAGATGAGTATTTTAAGTAATTTTCACATAACAAAACCTACCATATCACCCATAAAACTGAGCAGATTCTCATCCAAACACCCAGAAATATGTATCAAACTCCAAAACCTTTCTCATTTTCTGCACAAGACAAAGGTGAAACTAGGGCCAACAAGAATAAACAACAAGAGCAACCAAAAATCCCCAAACTAAACCAAAACAACAACTGAGTAACCAAACAAAAGCAGAACCTGACTAGAACCAAACCTGACTAAGAACCTGAAATTTGTTATTTTTAAGAATTTAGCTTTCTCTAGTAGATAAGATAGACAAGATCTATCAACAAAACTCACATCCCTATAGATCCTTATAGCTTTTTTCTACACTACATCACTGGTGAGCTGTGCTGACCAATATACTGACTTAAAATCAAACATAACCAAAATGTAAACATTTTATCTATTCACTTTACTACATATTTGATACTTAAAAACTACAGTTGAAATGCCAAACTGATTGCTACTAAGGCAAGTTTCTTCCTGATACCCAACAAAAACACAGTACATTCCTAAAAAAATTCTTTACCAAAACAGAACACTACTGGGATGCAAAAATTAGGAAAGAATCTGTCTGAATGGTTGAAGAATGGATAAAAGAATCAGGTTGTCTTTGGGGGAGTAAGGGGATTGCCTTCCAAATTTCCTGAAATTTATCTTCTACACATTCTTCAGTACTCTCTCCCTCCCTCTTCCCCAGTCCCCAATATCTAGAAGATATCCCATCATATTAAATCAGGTGGAAAATGTAGTCTGGAGGTAAAAAGGAAGAGAGATTCCTGAGCAGTACTCCAACAGAAACAAGGAAAGGTCACGACCTCTAGATCACTGAATGTTATGTATGTAAAAGAAATCAAACAAAACTCAGGGCTACAATTCTGTGAATTATTTAGATTTTTTGGATAAACAGAGAATCATTCTGGTTACTGCAGAACTTGAGCCAGCTAAATCAGACTGATATGGAGGTACAGTATGCAATAGAGACTAAAGAGGTAAACAGATCAGCAGCATCTTATAAATTAATGTGAATGGGAAGGGTGGTCAGTGCTTTTTGACAGAACAGTTTTTCATCTGAGGGTATGAAACATGACGGATTCTGTCAAAGTGCAACCTGAACTTTGCTAGCTCTTAAAATCATGCTATATTTACCGCCAGTAAAAAGCCCCAGGAGTGTACTACCTATTACACTTGGATTGGGATCAAGTCCTTCACTCTCCATCCTTCCATGCACTATTCAAACAAACACATTTTCCCCAGAAGCTTTCATCTTATTTTGGAGAAGGAATACAGTTTTGATATACTGAGAACGAGGGGTCTATTGTTCAAACAAAAATAACAAGACAAAAATTATCATTGCTTTTACTTTAAATTGCCAAGATGTGAAAGAAAGCCACTATATATGATCAGCTTAGAGACTGGTAAAAGTATAACCTGTAGGAAAACAGTTTTCTTAAGACTTGTTCTGTTACCCAAAGCCAAAGACAATGCATTCAATTACTGGAAGTAAGTATTTCCAGTATCTTTTATAAATACTACTATTGCATATGTTTTATGCACTAGAGTCTTTGTAAACTAATAATAAATGAGATGCTATCATGAAAACGAGAATGGGCTGTGGCCCTTGATAGATAATAAGGGAAAAGCTTGCAGTTCCAATACTTTGACGTAAAAGTTAATTCACAAGACCTTCAGGCAAACCTAATTGTTGTTTCTAGTCTATAAATATCTTCCAGGAATAATAATATATACAAAATTAACAATATATATGGTACTGTTTCCATTATTTGTTCATTTTAGATGGTTCTCAAGTATATGTTTTGAAAAAAAAAGTCTTTCCACTTGTCCTTCCTCACAGACACACTGGTCTGAAAACATCTGGAAAGTTAAATCAGATGTGGAAAGAATTTACTTTGAGGTACACCTCAAATATTAGGCTGCCTTATGCAGGCTGTCCTGTACATAAGTGACATAGCTGGATTGCTTGCATGGTGACATAAGATGTTTCTCTTCTATTCAGGTCAGAATGTGAATGCTTCCAAAGCTCTGGAGTATTTCACTGGGTTAGATTCAGGTCCATTATTAATATCTAATTTCCTGACTGATATTAGGATCCTCATTAATACTCTGAAATTTGACCATTAATATCACATGTTGGTTGTTAAAGAGCTGGAAGTTTCTAAACCTTAACATATTCTTTTTCCTTAAAATACAAGATATATATTTATATATCTGGAATCTAAGTTTCCTGGGACTCAGAAAAAAATAGGTAAACCAAACAAAACAGCCTATTCATTGTTTGCTCCTACAGAGGCTGATTCAAAAGAAGAGATAATACTTTGATTAGGTTTCTTGAAAAACACCTGTAAATCACTGTGTTGGAAATCTGCCTGTTGCTAAAAAGGTTATGAATAGCATAAATAATTTGATGTAGGATCTTCCTTATGTAGCTGCTTATTATGTTTTACACTTTTTCACTTAATAAGAGGACAAAAGAATGAATTCTATTGAATGATTCAATCTGCCAGCACTCAAATGCAACATCTTGGTTTCCCCTAGTCCAAAAATTTGAGGGCTTTTGGCCTACTTGAGTGAGAATAGCCTTCCGGATGCAGACAAATAAACTTTCAAATATTTTGCCTGCTAGTAGTAATATTCAAAAACATATCTCCACTGAAAAAATAAATAGTCACTTATTTAATGTTATTTCTATTTGAACTCATTTGGAATGTAGAATGTTTCACAGGTATATTGGGTCTTATGTTTTTTAATATTTCACATGCTATTTTACACAAATTATATACTGACACTGCTGCAGATGAGAGGAAGAAATTAATGCTCACTTCCACCTTCACATAATGCTTTTCTCTTTATCACAATTGGTCCTAAAGCACATTTCTTTTCCTAAATCATAGTAGCATTACTACATCTATATAGCCTCACCTGTAGGAACAAATATCATGACAAGTTTGACTAGATATACCTTGGAGATACTTGCCATTTTCTATTAAAAAAAGAAAACTCTTTACAAAGGATCACAGAGATTTCCTGCTCTTGGAAACAGAAGAGAATCACTTGATCTTTCTGCATGAGAAACGTATCTTTAAAAACAGAGCCATCAAAACCTCTTAGTCATTACCAAGCAACTCTGCAGGATATTGATCCCCAGTACAGTGAAGGAGTGAGCTCACGTTGCTCCTCGGTCTCACTACCCCAGCTCCAGTTGCTTTGGTCCCCACCTGCTCCTTGTGGCCTGTCTTCAGTGCAGGGCTAGGTAAAACAGCTGTGAGGGCAGAAAATTCTGGGACAGCTGCTGGAAAACCCTGCATCTGTCACGGCCTGATTCAACCAAGTCTCTCACCTGGTTTGCATCATATTGACTCCCACACACTGAAATAACTCAGAACGATTTTAGCATCTGGAGGCTTTATTGGCATTCCCGTCAGAGCATGGTCACACGAATGTAAATGAAATATTGACACATTAAGGAAACCATTAGACAGTAGGAAGAAGGATCACCACAGCAAAGCCCTTCAGGTTTACCTTATGCCCCTTTTAGACTGTCCTGTCACAGCTACACTGGTGAGTGAGCTATTGGGACAGCTTTTTTTCATCAACTACACCTTAGCAAATATTTCTGAAGGCAATATTCCTGCAAATCATTAACTTCAGTTATTCAAGACCATATCTGAGTCTGAATAACAGACATGACTACAGTCTGATTCATCTGATCTACTTCAAATACCTACCTCAGAGCACAAAAGGAACCATGCTCTGGTTAGGCAGACAACTATGGTGCAGCTACTGCTGAAGGGTAAGTGTGATGAACATCAGAAATTATATCTGTGTCAAAGTTTGCAAGAACTAGACAACTGTGCAATTAAAAAAGTCTACTTGCCTTTAGTTTCCACTGTTACTTTTTTTTAGGGTCTTTCTCTTCCTATGTCTTACTCAGAATACAAAGTGTAATTGTTCTTATTATTGAACACAGGAGGTAGGAAAGAACTACCTCACTACTACCACATATAACAAAGTGGTCTAGGTATTTTCTACTTGCTTTCTAAAAGAACTACATGGTACTCACTATATGAATTGAAACAAATGGGGTTTGGATTTATTTCTAATAAGGCATGTAGTAATAAGGCACACCATCAGTGCAAATTAGGAGCTATTCCTTTTATGTAGGATCTTTAGAAACAGAGGTAAATCTATTACTTTTTATTTCCTCAGTCATTTATACAGTATTTTGATTCATACCCATTTAAGTATACATATACAGAGAATGTTCTGTCTTAAAACATTAGGATCTATTTCTGTACAAAGAGGGCATGATTTCTGAGAAACTCTCAGCTAATAAATTAAAGGATTTTAATGAGAGTTAAGCATTAACCTGACATTGTATCCTAATTTTGGGTCAAACTTTCAAATGTATCCTGCTTGAGTCTGTCAAAGTTCATCAACAAGATAATTGTAAGTGCACTGTGCATGTGTTTAATCATAAAGTAGTCAGTAATCCAAGAAATTCAGGCTACATAAGACTGAACAATTCTTGAGACTTACTACGGCTAAACTTAATTTAGAACAAAATAAAAGATAATTTCAAAACTTATTAAAAAATCTCAAGGAAGTTTATCCTTACTTTTGCCTGAAGAAAAAATAATACATACAGCAGAATTTTGCCCATATAAAGATGTACCATTCTATACACTATTGCAAACAGAAGTCTGTTTCAAGACTGCTTCTAAAACATCTTAGAAACTTCGGGTAGATCTTTCCAACAAAGGGGGAAAAAAAAAATGTTTTTTTTTTAAGCATTGTCTCTAAGCAGTTTGCAGATATTTTATATATATATATATATATATGCTGAGTTTTCTGAGGAAGCTGCGTGCATTTTCAAACAGTTGTTCAGAGACCTCTTTGCAGTTACCAGCAAGATTGGCTCTTACCACTGTCATTCCCTTAACAATGTCTACTGACATTCCACTTTTGTCTTCAAACCAGATGTCATCCATTACGGAGAACATTCTCTCCACAGGTGCATTAGTGTCTCTGCATGCCAAAACAAATTCAGCAAGGAGCAGGAGATTCTAGAATGTATGGTATTTTTTTTCAATTATTTACAATTTTCACCCATCTTTCAGTGAGCTTTCTGCACCCAAAACCCCATGACTGAGGGAAGAGGAGAAATCTCCATTTGAAGACAGACTTTCATTTCAGAATGCATAAAGACTCCATGATTTAAAAATAAAATAAAAATGATTTTACTCTCCCTGTGGTTTTGGAACTATGTTCTGCATGCTATTAAGAAGATGGAGAATTTTGGTTTCAGAAGAAACTCAGATTTGAATACCAGTGACTTAGTAAACAAATGTTGTGGAGATGTGTTTATCACTGAAGGGGAAAAATACACTTTCAAAAAATAGGCTTGCATAAATCTGTGTAACTAAGTTAGTCCAAGTGACTTATAATACTCAGTTTGCAAAATTCTGTAACGCAGAGGATTTAAGCCTCCATTACATTAACTGAGGCTGCACTGCAAGTCAGAAATGAGTCCACTGGAGCACTCTTGTCAGTACCTTGTCACTGGACTGTCTCCTTAATAAGCATAGCCACAGTCACAATTGCATGAAAGGCAATGGCACTGGGACCAAAATTTTCAAGTCAAATGAGATTTGCTGCTACATTATACTGCTCATATGTCTTTCACCTTCAGTCTTCCACTAACTCTGGCCTTGTCTTCTTGGGGGGGGTTAGTGCAGCGTAAGCTGGGATCTATACTTAAACAGCAAATCCTTTCTATACATTTGTAGTTTATGCTAAAAATGCTATTGTATGGGATAATGTAGGAGCACTTCCAGTGCTGTTAAATCATACATTCAGCAATTCTTCCTGAGTAGAGGCCTATATATTCGGTGCTAATTACTGCTGACACTGCATGCATGCAGTTGCTGATGGCTGTGATATTAGTGTAAACAGAGTCTGTAATTAAAAGACCATGACTCTTCCTATACAAACATTTCTTCCTGAGTATCTCATGCAGTGATGCATATTTCAAAATCTACTCAGTATGTCAGGGAAAAATTGAAGGAACACCTCAGGTGAAAGCACACAGTTTTTAGATGTTCCTAACTTTTAAATGACAACAGCATTTCTAAGTTTTGAGTTAATGGAATTTTAGAAGTAAATAATGTATGGTCTCTCTTAGAAATACCTAAACTCTGCTTTTGCTGCTCTTCCTTGTAATGGGTGGCAAAAATTTATAGTGCCACTAATGTCAGGCAGTTAGAACTTATGCTTAATATCCATACCCATGAGATTTTTTTTTTCTCCAAAGAAATATAATTCTTTTTCTTTTTCCTTCTGTTTTTTGAGTCTTTAAGATTCCATCAGGTAATTTTCTGTGACCAAAAGAGCTAAAAAGTAGACCCTCCTTATCAAAATCCAAGCTTTACAGAACACCTTGAAAACTTGGTGTAGACTATATAGTGGGGCAAAATAAATTAGGGCTTCTGCATAGCAGGGGAGTGGGACAGCAAATAATTCATCTGTTAATTCCAGATACTACTGAACCATCATATCAGTCTTCCTTATGGTGTGAAAAAATACTCATTTTTTATTCTTGCTTGCAGGACACTGAGGTGGCTTTCAATGTTTTATTACTGTAGAAAATAGTGATACTCTTTTTGTATAATAAAAAAGCACAAATTAATCTCCTCTCATAAGGGGATTTATAATATGCCATTCAGACACATAACTTCTATCTCTGGACTAGGAAAAATCATGTAAGAACTTACAGGAATGTACTTGGTTCTCAGAGAGGGGAAAAGGTGACAGTGCTCTGAGAGCCTTTCCTGCTCACAGTCTGTTAGGTTGGAGGGTTATTATTCTTAGAGCCAGGGGATGTGGACATCTGTCAGCTTTTTTCCCCTCACATGTGCAGCAACTGTGTGTGGTCCTCTAAATGAAACTATTAGCTATGCAGTTCTGTATTCATGTACCAATTCTGAGCATGTTGATCTTGTGCCAATTAGAAAGTATTTTGTTTTGGGTGGGTGAAATGGGGATATGTAAATACCATATTAAAGTAAACAATTGCTTTAAAATAACTTCTTTATCTTAACTTTCTCTCCAAATTTTTAATTTATTCTTTTAAAATGAGAGTATACACCAAATTAACATGTCTGTTTTTAAAAAGCAAGCTTGTTTTACAGCAGCATGCTTAACTGAATGATAATAACTGTAAGAACATCTGCTGTGGGAGGTCAAGGGAGTCAAACTAGAAAAAGAAGCCATTGCAATAAGAAGTTGGGTGATCTCTAGGCGCTGTTGGTTTAATTCACAAAATCTACATTACTAAGAAAACTGCATTAATAAAGACTTCTGGGAGCCCATGTTTACATTCAAAAGTTGTTACACACATGAGGATAGGCTACTATACTCATTAGTAAGTATCCTGTGATTGCACAGGTGTTTATTAAATACTTGGGAAATGCTCAGCTGATGCACAACAAACACCCATATGCCACATAACACTGAATTAAGAGATTTACTTTATTTACTGGGTTAATTAACTTTTCAGATTAGGGCAACCTTCAAGATTACATTGAAAACAGAGCCACTGTAAACACACGTACTTTACAGCATAAATCCTGCAGCAGCACTATCATCAGAGAACGCCATCACAACAACGTCTAGGCTGTGTGTAATGCCTTTTTGGGGTCTCAACACACAGTATGAGCCATTTTCTATTAAGGGGCAGAAATACACACTTATTTGGCTTCCCTGCCAAAATAACCTGGCTATGCCACCTCACATGCTCTGCCCCTTCTTGTTGCTAGATATGTAACAGTGTCATCTACCATGCTGTACAAGTAATACATGATAGTTAAATGGATTTTTCTTTTTCAATTATCTGGCAACATTTTGTCAATTATCTAGCAGCTCACATTGGCAAGACTTGTCATAAACTTCATAGATCTGTCAGATTCCTATAACGATGGAACATATGTTAAGAAGAGCCCCAAATCCCTTAAAATAAAAAAAAAAAAGAAATGAAAAGAAAATCAAACATGTGGCCTAGACCAAAAGGTATTTAATGCATGTACAATGAAAGGAATCTAGTGATTTTTCAATTCACTGGTCACAATGTCACCCTCTTTTTCAAGTTCTTGCAAGTAGTTCCTCTACTTTTAAAGCTAAAAGGCCATCTTCTCTCCTATTAGCTTTTGTTTTAACACAGTCCTTTCATTTCCCCAGCAGAACAAATCTTTTTCCATGATCCAGCTGCCAAGAGAAATTTTCTTTAACTACCTGTCTCTCAAAGCCACCCATAGCCTTGATATTACCCTCAAGAAATGTCTGACAATTTGGGGATTTTTTTCAGATTTTGACAAGACATACTATTCAATATCTTTTTGAAATGATTCAAAATAGATTTTATAAGATCTTCTAGTTAGCCTGTAAAGAAATAACTTCTGAATGCTAAGGCACTAAACAGACATATTACCAATTTGGTAGAGGTAGTCTTAACAGAGTAATGGAGGATGTTTTAAACAGATAATATGCCATTAAGCATACTTTTTTCCTCATTAGTTTTTTAAAATATCTCTTCTATTTGTTCAATAATAAAAATAAGAGTTATACTCAGAACCGTGATCTACAAAAAGACAAAAAAATCATAAATATAGTAATAGTTTTATACCAGTGATATCCTGTTCCTATGTCTGAGTCAAAGAAATATAAAAGTGAACTTTTACATTAACTTTAATCATTCAAACCATTGCCATCTCACTCACAAAACCTCTGCTACACAAAATGAAAGGAAACCCTACCTAGATACACAAGGGCAAAGCCCTTCTCATCTGTCTTTTCTGGTGCTGACAACAAATTACCATGAATTTTCTGGCATATGACTACTTCATAATTCAACATAGAATACAAGACATAACGTTAAAATAATTTAGCAAAGCAGACAATACCTCATGAACTCATGAGTAAGAAGTGATAAAAAAATTATTACTGGACCAAAGCAGTTATGCGGATGATGTCAAATGTTCATACTCTGAATATGTCTGAGGTAGAACATGTCAGAAAAGAGACATTCTGTTTATCACACATATCTTGGCAAATAGCCTCAGCAGCTCAAACAGAGGGTCAATAGAAGCTGCTTTAGACTCCTGTCCCAAGGAGTTTTAGCGCGGCCAAAGAGAGACACCCAGGTGAGAAAGCCTTGTCAGTCATTCATCTGCATTCTTACTTTTTACATAATTTAAAGTATGAAGTGACTAAAATGCAAGAAATATAACAACAGTTTTCCTAGGTGGGATAAAAAATTTGGAACTTTCATGCGCTGTATTGCGACCATTTTTGCTTGTTAGTTTTTATTAAACTGACTTTTGCACATTTACAGAAATCATAACTCTGAGACAACCCTATAGCAACAGAATTAAATGCTTTAGTCAGGGTCACCACTCAACACAAAAATTAGCGGATGATCTTAATTTTGAATACTATAAATGCATACGTTCTCAAATTATTATCATAACAAGCAATGTTAGAATTTATGTTCAGTGTCCTTTTCTTTAAGAAAGAGAAATTATTTCATAGAAGTCTGATAAAAGTGACGTCTTCATTCTTTATATTCAAACAATTCTTTCGGGTACAATATAAGCAGAAAGTTCATATAACTGGAAAATTGAAAAATATGTATATTGCAGCTACATATCATGATTTCTTCCCTCCAGTAGGTGTCTGCAATTTTTCCTTTGCTTTTTATGTTAATATTGGGTTGACGCTTACTTTAAAATACAGCTTATTGCAAACCAATTTAAGAGCATGCTATCTTTGTTAGCATTTGCACTCAGTTACAGCTTGATACCCATCAGACAAAGTTTTACAAACCTGGACACATTTATGAATAAAAAGAGTGACCTCATCACAGTGATATTTGAACTAAGTCTTTGTGTCTCACTATAGAAAAGGTTCTGTAGGCTGAAAATGTTAAAAAGTAAACATATATTTCCTCATAAATGTATACCTAAATAGCTATCCCAATATATTTTGGCAATTTTACAGCTGAAAAGCATTGTCAGTACATATGACACTAACCATTAAAATTTTTACCTGTAGAAAATGATAGTTTAATAAATTGCTTCAGACAGAGCTAGATTAATCAACTCCATCACCCCAATTAATTATACAGCAATTATTTTCTGATGTTTTAAATGTCTTCTGATTACGTCTTACTCAGTAATTCTCAAAGTGTCTACATCTTAATATTATTTCCGATGTTATAACAAAAATTGCTGATTGTTTCTTACTAGCATAACTTTTTCAAGCTCTAAAGACTTAATCATCCATTTTATCTGTTCCTAGGTAATGGTTCTAAACATCTCCAAACTGGCAAAGAATATTTTTAACTGAACAAATTAAAAAACTTGGGTTATGAACAATTTATTTTCTATACAGCATAGAGAAAATGACCACCTATAAGAAACATTTCACTATGTGTAGAAGGTCATATAAATACAAGGCCACTTGCACTCTATAAAGTTTTTTCCCATTATTTCTACAGGTCTGTAAGTCATTTGGGATCCAGAGGTCCTAAGCTTTCAACTAATTTTTCATAAGAAAATGGAGCTGAAATCAAATGAAACACAAAGTAGGAGGTCAGTAAGGAGAAACTAAATACTTGAGAAGGAAAATTACATCCTCAGATATATCCAGAGTCCAGGTAAATGAGGGGAGGCTTTCCAGAGGATACTAGGAACTCCCCTAAGCATTATTGGTTCTATTTGATTTTCAGCACAAATTTACAAGTCAACATGTGCCTCCTTGTTGACCATCAATGAGTTAAGCAGGTCTTTAAGGAACAGATGAACATAGTGGGACTTCACTTGAAGCAGCCAAAAAGGATAATTTAGAAATTTTAGAGGAAAAGGCAGGGAACACTGATCAGAAAAAGTAATGAGAGAATCTATTTCAGTGCACTTTTTTCCGGTAGGGGTGAGTGTTCCTCAGTGTTTTCACTTGAGAGTGCTGATTTTGCCCATGGGTGGGTATTCTGAGGCTTTTTCTGAAAAGCAAGTCCCCAACAGAGAACTCTTATTTCCACGACTGTACTAGAAGCCTCTAGGATAGGCCTACAGGGTCAGCTAAGTCTGTGATTGAGTGAGTAAGTCAGATGAAAATAAAACTTATTACATACTGACTGTCCCATACATGCAGTAAGAAACTGGACTTCTTAACCTTGCATTCAGCAACCAAGCCCTCAGATTTTAGCAAATGAACTTTAGATCATAAATTCTTAGAGACTTTAGAGTGCAAGTTCTGGGCAAGCCCCTGAGCAACCTGATCTAATTAGACATGCTTGGAGCAGAGAGGGTTAGTCTAGATGACCTTTGGAGGTCTCTTCCAACCTAAATTATCTTTGGGCCTCTGATTCTTCAAGAAGGAAATGTCCATTTGATCTGTGTTTATAAAGCACCTGTGTCTGAGACCTTTGGGTGTTACCACAGAAAAAATAAATAATAATCACTAACTGCCAATTTGTTCATACAGTTGATATAAAGTAATTCAAGGAACAGTTTGGTCAGCCTCAGATTATTTACTGGATTCTAAAATTACTTAAGGATATCACTTTTTTTCCTGACTGTAATAGACACACAAGAAAGAAAAACAAATAAAGGTACACAAATATCACCTGTAATCTATTACAAAGCCATTGCTGCTCTAGTCTATATTTTAAAAAAAGTTTCTTACAGATTGGCAGCTGAAGCCACTGAACATCATAAGCAATCATTTCCGGTAAGACAAAGTTATTTAACTATTAGCCAGAGTATTCATTATATAATAACACACATAGAAAATATTTATAAGTTCCACTGAGGATGTGCAAACAAGAAAAAGAAATTCAGCTCAAGCCCTTGATTTTACCATTTCTACAGTGCTAACAACTATTGAAAGTTATTGTAAGTGTAAAGTACATGTGTCTTACTGATAAGGAGGATGATGGGACAACTCCTGAGCCCTGCACAGTGGACCTTTAAAATTGTTCAATTAGCCTCATGCAGATTTCTACAGCATGGAATGATATGCCAAGGGGACAACAAAGCCAACACAGGGACTTTAAGCTGTTTTTTTCTCTATATCAGGGAAAGAAGCACAGCCAGAAAATGTATTGCCTGCAGGAACCACCCACTGGGGCTATAGATAGGTAGCACAATTTAGTGCTATCAGAAATCACAACATATACAATAAGTGGCAAAATTTGTACCTACTTGGATTTTGCAATTAAGTATATACCTCTGCTTCACTGCTATTTTTCTGATGTCAAATTTCAAGGACTTTTGATGATAATAAAAAACCCTCCCACTGACACATATGAAAGATAAGCAGTGTGTTTGTAACCCTGTTGCCTGGAAATAGTAGGTCCAGAAATAGTTGGCGCTAAACTTTAAATAAAATTATAGAACTCTTTCAACCTTTTTACTCTCACTGTGTAAATGCGAAAGTAGCGTAAATCTTGTTGACTGTTATTGCCATATCTATTGGCACACACTCAGCAGCAGTTTGAGAAGTGTTGTGCAGCATAGCTAGTGCCCATTACCTGTCTCCCTATATTTTCTTACAATTTATTTTCACCCCAGCAGGCAGCACCTCACAATGCCATTAATTTGTTGGGCAGCTCATACTTTCCAACACAAACTACTTTACAACGTTCTCTTATAAACAACCCGGTGGTTTACTGGCAATGCTCAACAGTGTCAGGAGGGAGGTTATGATTTAAAGGCAGCAGGTAAAAATTTGAGCAGGTCACAGAGATGACATCGTTTGACCAAACCTCTTCTCCTTTAATTTTACTATCATCATCAGAAGTGCACAAAATCACCAGATTTACACTTGGTCTCCACAATAAGTGACTGAAACAATGCTACTATCAAATAGCTCTTTTTGTTGGTGCTTTTACTACATAGTCTTCTGCTCTTAGAATATTTGCTAGCTGACTATGGGTGCAAGAAAACAAATAGAGAAAGAAGGGGAAAAAATAAATCTTTGAATTGATTTTAACAGCAAGTATGAAAAACCCCACCCAAAGCCCTATCTCCTTGCAGAGTAATTAGGCACTAGTAAAATACTTTCATGACGCCAATATGCATTTATAGCTACTTGTATTTGACTGCTTTGGTTAATACAAGCCTTTGCAGAGTGAAGGAAAAAAAACCCCACCACTAAGAGAACAAAATCAGGTTTTTTAATGTAACAAGCTGAATCTCACTTTTTTGTTTTATTATACTCTAAACACTCCAAACACTAATTTTCTCTTGTAAATTATATTTCTATCTCTAGTAAGTATATGTATATACACACAACCTGAGGTCTTACCAGGTTCTTCTTACCATAAATATTTTCAGAATATTTTACATATTTTTTTTTATCAGTAATACTAATGTGTGCATTAGCTGAAGCTGTCTCTCCTGTTGTTACTCAAAATTAAATTTCTGTCAATCTGACACCTTTTGCAGACACTCAAGGAACTCGAAATTTTCTATTAACAAGTAATAGAAAACTAGAATGGATCAGAGGATACGATTACATGTTACAGCAGCCAAAAATTATCTGCTAGGCTATTCTATTTTTATTTCTGTGTCTTTAATCTAAAGATCCTGGCACCTGGGGCAGGGTTAAATGAGCAAACAATCTGAGTAATATGCTATCAGTATTCCTAGTGAATGCTTGTCTGCCATTACACAAATTGAATACTGCAAAATGGTTATTGCAGCTTTTCATACAAAGGTCACAATATAAAAACATATGTTTGGCATCAAAATTTTGTTACTGTAAATCTAAGCCATAAATGCAAGTATCAAGTCATTCACATGTAAAGAGAGCCTGAAGGAGTTAAGCCTGTCTCAGACTTAAATTCATGTAACCTTTCTACTTAATTTTAAACATTTTCCATGTGCTTGCAATGTTTTCTAATAACAGACCAATTCCTTAACTCACACAGGAATCTAAATTACAATAATCATATGCATTCCTTTCCCCAAGAAAGGAAACACCTGTTGTAGTTGGTTAATTGCTGACTTTTTGTAAGCTTTTGGAAGAAAACTAACATTTACAAATAATTTATAACTGAAAAACTTCAGAAGCAGAGAAACATGAATTTCAAAACTGATATGAAACTCAAAATGTATGTTGAGATAGTAACAGATGTTTTCACTTTGTTAATTAAAGAAAAACTCTGTGTCAAAGTACCATAATAAGATATGGTTATTTTATAACTAAGATGGGGCTACTTTCTGTTCCATCTCACTTCTGCAATAATTGTTATTCATGCCACTCTACAGAAAGAGGAAATATAATTTAAGCCCTAAAAAAGTATGAGAATAAAAAAAAAGTATGTGTACTTAAATCAAAGTACAATGTAGAAGATGTATCCAAAGAGGAATTTAAGAAATTCATTCACTTGTTTCTATGGAATTCTTGGTGAAGTAGACAAAAAGGCATATATTTACCTGAATGATTACAATCCCCAAAGTGTCAATTACTTCTATCTTTTTAAAAATACACACACATGCACTCATATTAGTTGCAGTAGTAGTAGTTTTAATCTGAGATTTGCTAATTATTTCCAGCGACATTCTAATGTACAAAAATTGTGAAATTCTGCCCTAAGCTATGTTACTTTATTTCCATTCATATAAATCTGGCTATGTCAGTGGAATTACCCTCAAAAGGAGCAAAAGGAGCCTTTTTTAAGTACATTAGCCTTGTGCTAATGCTCTTATACATATATCTATATTTGAGGCATGACATGGTACCTTTAAATAGCAACTACTCATCTGCTATATCTGCTGTTATGCTACTAAGCTGGACATGGTAGTTAAAGCATGGTAGGAAAAGTATAGTCAAAGCAAGATCAACATGGAGGAAGGACTCAAGGAAAGAGTGCAGGAAAGGCAAACTTTAACTTCTCCTGTCATGTACAAATGAGATAGAGATTCATATCCTGCAAGGTGTATTTTCAAATGACAATCAAGTCATTACAGGGATAAATAGCAGCAAGACCATTGCCTTCAGAACTAGAAAAGGGAAAAATATTAAAAATAATAAAAAACCAAATAAAAAATGCCTGGGTAAACTGAGCAGTTTTTGCTACAACAAAAATTGGTTTGTGTTACTAAGTCTGCAGTGGACAGAGGAAAAAAAACCAAAACAAATAAACAAATATCTGGACATTGCATTCACATCCTCTATCATTTATGTCTTAACTAATAGCTGTCATATAGGTAAGTGCTCATTTACCTGAGTTAATGAGGTGCAAGGCTTATGAAGAGCTCCCAGCAAAGCCAAGTCAAGCACTGGGAATACTGTGGAACAGGTCTTATGGACCTTCTGCAGACACCTGTGCTGAGGCATGTGCCACAGGCCCTGCACAAGGTGCACATTAGGGCATATCCCTTGTTCCAGGTCAGCCAGACCCAGGCTAAATCCACCTTGAATGCTGAGAGGAGCTTGAGCTGCTCTCAGCAGCTGGCTGAATAGGAGAAGGCACATCAGCAAGGCGATGTTTCCTCTCTTTAGCAGCCAAAGTGAGCCCCAGCAGACTAATGCAGTAATGCTGATAGCAGAGAGTTCCGTGTGATTATTGGGATGCTACATTGCAGGTGTATCCCGAAACCATTAGTAACTTCTACTTCTTGTTGCTACTTAACATGCCATCCCTCCCACCCTCACCTTTTTCTCTGTACAAACCAATTTACTGAGACTTTTTTTCTTATACAATAGCTAATTTCACCTACTGCATTTAATGTCATAGGAGTTATACATGTAAATCCCTGTACTTAGAGATAAGATAGTCCTTTATGCCATTTTAATCAATCTTTGTCATGGGTATGTTACTTAATAGCTCTGTCTTCCTATAGAAAATGAGCAACTTAAGGGAAATGAAACTTTTCAAAGATACATTTTCCTTCTGGCAGACTGTGAAATACACCATAATTATCCTCTTTCGATGAATAACGTTTGAAAGAAAATGAACATTCTGTGCACCAAAAGGTATAATACAATGACAATCTCAACTGCCTTGTAAATAAAAGGAAATTGTTTTTCTACTATGATCTATATTGCACAGAAACATATATACATGCTTGATAAATATAAAACCAAATCAGACTATCAAGCCATTTTTTAAGGTCCTACTACTTTCTAATAACAATAAACTCAGTGTTTCACAGCCAAAAAGCATTGTATTTATATTTCTAAAAGATTAAAACTGAGTTATGAATTATGGGCTCCATTCTGCACGGTGATGGAACTACTTGTACGAGTGAGGCTTGGACTGAGCACAGCCTTTTTAAAGATAAGAGAGAGAGATATAATAGCACCCCAAAACTTTACTGCTGGGGATGGGGGCTTAGGGGGTAGTGGGGGTGGAAAAGAAAAGGAAAAGGCCTTTTCAACAGCATAATAAAATCATGACATCCCAGCCCACATTCTCCTAATAGGAAACAGACCCGTACTATCTTTAACAGCTTGGTAAAGCAAATGTTTGAATACAGATCTTACAAACTAATGGTGCAATGCACAATTTAACTAAATGGTTAGGACAAAGTGCCATTTAGCCCTTTTTGATATCTGAATATGTTGTTCCAGTAAATAGGAGCATGAAGCAAAAATAAGGAGCCAAGGCCACACAATCTTCATTAGCTAATATCAGACAAAAGCATTTGAATATCACTCTTTCCCTTAGACAGTCAGCCAAAATCCAGTTTTGAGTTAGGAAAACTACCTCTCTACCATGAAGAAATTTGTTACTGTGGGAAACTGATGTTTATGTCTCACATCCTTTTTCTTTTATTTTTTTTCCTTCTCCCTTTCCCCTCACATCCCCCCCACCTCCTCAAATCACTGCCTCCACAGAGATAAGATGCTGCTGATTAGTGCTCAGCAGGTGGAAGAGGCCAATGTACAATTAGCACAACACAAATGCACCCAAAGGAAACAGGATACTCAGCATGTTATTCAGATATTCCAATGGTGACAAAATAATGCAGTCCACACAAAAGTCATAGCATGACTGAGTACTACCCTATTTCCCAATATTGCTTATACAATAATATCCAAAACAGGTGCTCCCCTGCTCCAGTCCCCCACACTTTGAGAAGGGTTTGCATAAACTGGAAAAACAGATCTTCTACCACAGTCATTTCTGCTCAGTAGATTGGTGATCATGGGGCTAACAAACGACATGGGACACATCAGCACCAGATCCCTGGAAGCAAGCATGATGCAGCTCAACAAGTCTTATCTGGCAGAGTGGTGCTCAATTCCCATTCCTGCTCCAAGGACTGTTGAAGTATTTAGTCAACTGTCACCACATGCAGAACATACAGAAATTCATCTCACCATCTAGTTAGGAGGAAGTGAGGTGTCTAACCCAACCCATTCCTTAGGTTCTACTTAACTAGAGTGAGAGTCACCTCCAGGGAGCATTTTATTCTATCTATCTTGGATACTTATTTGAATGCAGGATAAACACTTTTCCTGATGTGACTCTATCTATTGGCTATAGGGTTGATTTTTAGACACTGAAGTTAATGCCACACTAACTTTAACAGTCCTCACAATTATTTCATTTACTGTAAACAACATGCACTCCCAAAGTAGTAACAAAAGATTCTACACAGAAATATGTGTAGTATTATAGTTTAAATCTTCAGAATGGATGCAGCACAGGCATGGAGAAGAAAAAAAGTTCTTTGAATAAATTTAGAAATTCTTTTTCCAATATTTAGATTAATGTTAAAAGTTCAATGTCTTAACACAGAATGGCTATGAAATAGTGCTAAATAGCTTTTTTCTCTGTGTTAATGTGTTAATGTCTATGTTGTAAAAAGCTGTCTAAACAAGATACAAAGTAAAGGATATTACCTTATGTAGCCATGACATTATCAATAACATTTAATAAAAAATATTATTATTGAGATTTCATTATATATGCCTTACCATGTCAAAAAAATCCTAAAGTCTACCAATAATGAATATGTTCACTGGGTATATTTAGTGTACATATTACACAGACTGTGTATATAGTACACAGTTTCAACTTTTTCAACGAGGAAAGGTCACCTAGCTAGAGTATAGGTCATGAAAGACCTCCATAAATTAAATTAGACAGCCAGCTCACGAAGTTATAAGCTGTTTACAGAACATGTCAGGAATCCCCTATCTACAGGGAAACTTCTAATTCTCCCTGTAGAGTGGAATTTGACACCTAATAAGAAAGGTATTTTCTATTCTCTTAATGTTTATGGATATTTTGAAGTGTTTTAAGGCCTTCACAGCCTCTGCATGTTTTGAACTGCTTTTAACTGAAATGTATTGCCTGCATACACATTATTCCATCTCCAAGGCTTCTGCATTTCCATTCAGAAAGTCATAATGCAGTTATTAAAAGAGATTTTCACACAAAATTATTGAATCATATTGGTAAGCTTGGTTTATGCCTGGGTGCTGTGATATGAATGCACAACATCTTGAATTAGTCTAGTAGTCTGTGGAGTGACAGCTCACTGCAGCTCTTAACCAGCTGCACAGATCAACTTGGTAAGTACTTGCTCAAGTATCAGTGTACCTGGTGAAGCACAAAACAAATACAAAAATGAAATTGCGCTGAAATATTTATACTCTAAACGTCTGGCCCACCAATAGTTCACAGATACTGTCTTCAGGTATGAGTCCACTGAGGTGAGTGGAACCACTTGTGCAAAAACAAGTTACATATACATTTGCCATCAAATCTTAAGAGACTTTAAAAGAGCTTCCATTTCAGGATAGGGCTCTAACTGAACTTCAGCCATGAATGCAAATCAAGGCATAACAACATCCACCCCTAGGGAAACTTACTGCATTTAGCAAAAGAGTTTCCTGGAGAGATTTAAAAAAAAAAAAAATTAACTCCTTTTTGTCACAAAAGGTTTGGAAATTTTGTTTATAATTTCTGTGAGGAAGAAAACTGTTTAAGGCTTAACATAAGGTGTATATATTTTTCATGTAAGACATGTCATGATTTCACTTATGTTTTAGATGCAATTTGCAACCACGTAGCACAGTTATTCACATTTATGTTGCTCAAATCCTAGTTTGGTTTCTATGCAGCATGTTAATCTTTCCAAAGCACTGATTTTTGGCATTTATCAATATCTGCGTATATCCCAAAAACAAATCCTATCCAAATAATATTTAAGGGTAGTTCACAATAACATCTAAAATCTGTAAATGGCCAGTGGATAGATGTATCATAGATATGTATATACTAGAAGATTTTAAATAAAACAACAAATGGAAACATTGCAAATGTAAGATTCATGATGCCAAAACACTAAGCCATCTACTTTCACAAACTGTCACATATATCTGTAGTTATATTTTTTCCAAAATGTATTGACATTGCACAAGAAATTGGACTGATAAATTAGAAATTAAAACAAAATTAAATTATAAAATACCACATGATATTTACCCCAATAAAATGTGATGAAAGACCCTCTCTACTACAAATTCTACACAAATATAGATTGATATACAGCTGAAAAACCTACAGTTGCACTGCAATTGAAAAAGTCTAAAAGTAAATGGGTTTGCTACTCAAAAGTCCCATATAAGACAATTTGATCTATAAAAATCAACCCAAACAAAATCCAACATCAAATTATATATATGTATCAATAGGAAAATATGAAGATTGATTACTGTCTCCTAGGAAGTGCAGTATTTACTTGCCAAGTGACTAGATGCTTTACTTGGGCATAAAAAACCTGCAAGGATGTTTATTCAGAATAAGTTAATAAAGTGAAGTTAACAAGCAGGTGTCTGTTTGTTGTGGTTCTCAATACAGCAATACCTATCTCTGCACCAGGTATTTATAGTTTGCAAAATGTTTTCTTCAAAGTTAAATTTCAATGTGCCAAAAGTGCATAGTGCCTTAGAAGACAATCAGCTGGTGAAAAAATAATGCTTGCAAGTGACAGTCAGTGAGGACATTCAGATTTATCAAAACTGTTTCAGAAGCCTAGACATAAAATTGATTGAATTTCATTATTCAGCCATAATTTTGAATTCTGAGTTGAAGAAGCACACTCAGCCTAAGAACCTATCTTAGCTAGCAGAATTAATTGACTGTTCTTTGCAGTATACAATAGGAGGGGATCCATAATGCAAATCAGTTGGTTCTGAAATGTTCACACCACCTCCATTTTTGAGTTTTACTTTGAGTTTTTTTAACTTGGTTTCATGGACTAAACGCCCACCTGCAGTCAGAGCATGTATATCCCATCCCCACACACCCCACATCTTTAAAAGGAATCCACTTTGCATGCTTAAGGCTGCACAGCATTTCAAACTGGAACAAAATAAATATGGACCACTCTGAACTCCAAAGGTACTCCTCCTCAGCACTGAAATGCTACTGGAGATGCAAACAATAATACTATCTATATACTCAGTGATGTGAGATGCGCTCCAGGTTTTGATATTGAAAAGTCAATCTCTGCCTTAAAGTTGCCTTTTGGATGAAGCTACATCCATTCACAGTGCATATAAAGTGATTAGAAATTAAGTAATGAGAGCAGTTTTTCTAAAGTAATGTGCTTAATGTCCGCATTATGAATACTGAGGCAGATAACATAGGAACTTCTGTTCAGTCTTTAATATTTTTATTATAATTTTATTTTATCCTGTCCAGGAAAATGGAAATTGAGTGTAGCAATGCCCTTTTAATACACCAATTATAGTCAGTAGATTGAAATCAGTGTTATATATGTATCAAAGACGCACATAATTTCAATAATTAAAGAAGTGATAATGTCTGTTTCACCACTATCAAAAGGATAAATGTTCTGTCTCCCTATGTTCAGGAGCAAAACAAAAGGAAAAATTTTGGTGAGCCCTTTACCCAGAAACCTTGATCTCTTGAACATCAGGACATAATACAGACTTGTAGCATATGCAGAAGCTGAGAGCCTGGTAAGACTTCAGCTGACAGGGTGTATCGGTGAGTCACACTGAGATACTGACAACATATGTCAAATTGCTAAAACGCACAGAAACTGCATGCTAGTACCTACTGCAGCCCCTAAGCCATGAAAGACTACTTTATTCCTGAACTTTTGTTATTCAGATAATTTAGCTGAATTAAAACTACAACATATAATAATGAACTATGTTATAACTAGTGACTTAAAAATTACTGTGGATGAAATGTAAAAATAGGATATTCAAAACTAGTAAAAGGATTCCAACAGCTTAAGTCAGTTAAAGTACCAATCTTCCTTCAGTCTGAAGGATGAGAAGCAAGAAGACACTCTGAAGTAAAAGATAATCCTTTTTTTAATGACAAAAAGAGAAAAACAAACAAACAAACAAACAAAAAAACCCCAAAAACATTTTCAAAGTCTGGTCTGTTCATCCCTTTGGTGTGAAGAGAGTGATGGCTAATAATCAGTCGGACTTGAGATGTGCAGTGATGTGTTACAATGCATAAGATTCAGATTCTCAGAGAAGAACAGAGATTATTATCTATTAAAGGTTTTTCAAGAGTTGTGTTTAATGATAAAATTGAGTAAATGCATCTAATCACCAGGAAAGTATATGTGCCCTGAAAAAAATGATCATGCCTGTGAAAGCCAACTACAGCATATATATTCAACCTAGTAACATAAAATGCATAGACAACTTTCTCTTTTTACTCTGAGGTAATTTCCATAGCCTCTGGCCAAATCTTATTAGACATAGGGCACAATTATTCCCAAGTTTTATGCACACTGACATTAAGAATCATTATAAATGCTCAGGAAGCACTTTCCAACTGCAAAATCTCCAACTTCTTCTAGACTGAATATCATAGCAGCAAACAGTGCCACATGGTGTGATTAGTCTCCTTAAAAGGTAATATCTGAGGCAGGTTTGCAAGTATAGAGACTGCAATTGGCAGTGCCTCTTTGTTTATGCCCTTGTGCCAAAGCTCCCCATCAGAAAAGCACAAGAAAGTAAATATCCAAGAACTGCCAATCCTTTTTCTTCGCAAGGTCAATGACACAACCGAGTAGACATTATGGAACCAGATAGCCTGTATCATTCTGTAAGCTTACCTTGGCATACAAACTTCAATTCCTTGGCATCTGTAACGGTGGTTCTTTTATCTGACCTCTTCTTTTCTGTCCGACGGTGGCTACGTCTTTTCTTTGTCTCTCCCCAAAGATTCGATCCACCATGCATGCTTGGGATGTTTAGAATGGCAATTCCTTCCAGAGAGATATTGATTAAGTCCAGCTGAATTCCATCACACTAATTAGAAAGGAAGACAAAAAAAAAGAAAAAGAGAGAGAAAGCAGTAAGAGACAGAAATTTCTGAATGTTCTACTTCTCAGATATTTTTGTTCAGCAATTTATCATTCTTAACATGGCTAATAGTTTATTCAATGTTTATTCCTAAGATATATACTTGTATCTGAAAAGGAGGTATGAGATAAGAATGGATTCTCCTTCAGAAGGTAAAATATGATTGCTATTCTGCTTTTGATTGCCTAAGTGTGGGACCATTTGGTAGTGTCTTGTTATCTGATACCTGTTCACTGAACCAACTGAAATATACTTCTAGCTTCACTACAGCTATTAGCAGAAAACCTTTTATACTACCAAAATTTCTGTATCTAGAACTGGAGGGTTTTTGTTGTCTTTTCCAAAATTTGTTGTCTTTTCCTAAATTGTCTGTCTTACAATTTTGCTATGATACTTTTCAGTCTAAAAACTGAGGCCCCTACACAACAAACTGAATACAAAAGTCCCTGCATGCACAGAATACACAGATTTATGGAAAAGGGTCTAAGCAAGCCCCAAGAGCACAGAATATCACACAGGTAGTAGTTTCAATCCAAGCACAACAAGCATATCAGCACAGGGCTATGCCTGACTGGTAACTCCTAGCAAGAGGTAAAATTACTACAAGTGGGTACAGCAATTGCTGATGCAGCTACAGCATTTCTTACCCCAGAGCTTTCACCAACCAGTTCTCTGAAATATCCATCACTGCTAAGGGAAAACATAGGATATGGAGCTAAAGAACAGGTACCAGGGATCTAAGACCTTTTCAAGACTTACTGGACACACAAAAGCAAACTTCATCTGTGGGACAGTCCCTTCAGTAATAGAATCATAACCATTATATATGCATCTATATAGCATATAGATCTATGCATAGATCTATATGCTATATAGATGCATATATAATGCATCTTGTGTCTCTAGTGTGTATTTCTCATGCTTCCGATAGCAAACCTGGACACTATTTAATACAAATATATTTCTTTGCTAAATCTGGCTTCCAATTATATCTCATAAAGAGACGGTATTTTTCACTTCTGGAGAATGGCTCCAATCTTAACAGATCAGCCTGCTCAGCAACAAACAGCAGCATTTTCTCATGTGGTTGAAGTTGAAAACATTTGCAAATACAGTTCATCTGAGACACATTGGATGAGATGAACCTAGTTTGATAGGACACACTTAGCCTTAACTGGCTGTGATTTACTCAAGCTAAATCACCCTCTCTGCCAACATTAGGAAGTTCTTACCTTGAATAAAATAAAACCCCAACTTCATATTACTACAATGGAACGAACCTGGCAGTGGAAAACAAAGCATCTAGTTCTACTCATTAATTCACTGAACCAGCCAATGTTCGCCAGGATTCATGTACTTGTACCTTGGCTAGAGATAGATTAGCTTCATTCCTCACAACATACATAGAGTATATTGGCATCCTGGCAAGTCACATGCAACACAGTGTATAGCAGCAAATTTTTAAAACATTAGATCCTACTCCTGCCATGTTCTGCAAACTAGTAGAGGATCCAGTCACCCATTTCAAAATGATCAAGGATATTATTTTCTAATTCCAATATACAATAATCAGGAAGATAACTGGAAAAATAATTAAGCATGCTTCAGTAATAGTCCACTGACATCTTGCAGCTTGCTGCTCTGTGGGTCACTGGCACTTCTTCCTCTCTACCTAAACCTCTATCACAGCTTTGAAGAAGAAAAGCCACATACAACTCAAGAGTAACTGTGAATAATTGTTTATTCTGAAACTTTCTGAGATCACAAAACAGAACTGTATTATAATAAACACACATCTCCTTAATTCCTCTAAGAAGAGCATAAATCTGGAGAGAGAACAATTTCAACACTAAGATTTCCATTTCATATTTTCTCTTCAAGAATTAAATTTTAAACCTGTGGATTACATTCATACAGGGAACCTTTAAAGTCAAAAGGCATAACTGAAAGTGAGTTGGCAGTTGTGGCAACTACTGTAATTGAAAGTGTAACTTTTTAGTAACACTTTTCTTACAAGAATAAAGGCACAGGCCTTCGCTAATTTTTGGAAGCAAATTTGTGGTTTTCCCCTGTATTTTATATGTATTAAATACTAAGATGATTTATTTTGCTAAAAATTCTGCTCATGTGTATGCTCACTTACTGCTATACATTCTAGATAAACAGATATTAATTTCATAATTAAAAGTAATCTTGTGTAAATACCCTGCAGGCCTCAATGAATCAAACACATACTGTGTGTCAGGCCTCCCACTGTCTTCAAGTGGAATGTACTGGCTGGATAATTAGATAGTACATATTTTTTAACCTTATTTGCATGCATATTATATCTTTTGCACACTGACAAGCAGCAGTAACAACAAAAGTCAGATTACCACAGGGAATTCCCACAAAGAAGTCTTCATTTCTTATAATTTGCAGCCTAAATTAAAATAATTTGATCTTTGACAAGGATGAAATGTCAAGCAGAAGGGGGTCCTCTACAAGCCACGGCCTGTGGCTTCTGAAATCTGCCTAATTTATGTCAGTCACTTCTTAATACATATTTAAGTATTACACGAGAAAGATGATAAATATGCAATCTGACACCTTTGGTATTTCCCTGCTGTTAATTTATAAAGGTCTGGCGTCCCCCAAACTGACTGGAATTATTTAAATAAAAGAAGAATTGTGAAATAGGATGGCGCGGGGTCTAGCTTCCATTTTCACTCAATATTGAGCACAGCAGGTAGTACACTAAGACAATTATGTGACGAGGCCTCAGAGTCCCACAGTGATGAGCAACTTTCTGAATTAGAAAAGGAGCATTTCTTTTGTTCATACACAGACAAGAAGTTAGCCCTACAGGTAGCTCTGCGTAGTCCTAACACATTCATACACTGCAAAAACAAAATACATATGTGCTCTGCTCTTTTTCTTTTTATTTCAAATAATGTAATGATGCTGTTAAAAACAAAAGCATGCTTTTAAAATGTGAAGTATGCCTACCTAGGTTAAAAAAACCCACTATCTCTTCTAACTCTTTTTTGCCTTCTTTTCTGACCTCAGTCACTTCTTGGGTATTATTGCTTAAAATTTATTTATCATATGAAATATTTTCATATAATACCTCCATTGAGAACATATGTATCTATGCCTGAAAAGACCTGAGATTAAGGCTTTGCTGTGTAACCAAGGGCAATATCAAGCAAGTGTATGGGAATGTTTTAAACTCTTTTCCCTTACCCATTAATACAAGGCCAATAGAAGGCTTACACAGCTCCCACTAGGCTTTCACAGCATTGCAGGTATGGTCTATGCCATCCCTACTCACACCAAATCTATACCTACTCTCATTAAATTTCTCACCTTTCACACACCTTTTTTTTTCTGAAGTGGAAATAAAGCACAAGTTCTCTAAATTGCAAAATCTTCAGCCTTGTTTACTGACACATTATTATTGAAAAGAAATAATTTAGTCCTAGTTTTTGTTTGTCTGTTTCATTTTGGTTTCTTCTCCTTTAGAAGCTGTGTTTTTCTCCTCAACTTCCTGCATCCCATTTTGAAAACAAAAATACATCTTATTCTGGATAACATAAGAATTGTGTCTAACTTTGTTCTGCATCTCACACTCACACAGAAGGAAACATACAGAACATAAATAAAGAACATATGTCAGGAAAACAAAGCTTAATTAGGTTAGAAATCAAATACAAGGTTGAACAAATATTTGCCCAGAGAACATTTGATCACTGTCTCACAGCTCAGAGATACAGATTCTTAATCTTCACAGGCTTTGTTCATTCAAAATTTGGCTGCAGAGCAAACACATTTTTTGTGCATTTTATTTGGAGTGAAATGTGGTCTCATACACCAACCCCCCCCTTTACAGTGACATCCCCAAGTGGCATCAGGTCAAAAATCAGATTAAAACAGTGCTACTCCAAAATGCTGATAATGTTCAAACAAGAAACATTAGATACAAGTATATTGGCAAGCATTGTCATTTACTCATTGCAAATAAATATGCAAATAACTACCTCGTAACACTTGTAAACTTTTGGAAACTATGTTTTTGTTCCTAATTGTAGGACTAATGCTAATGATCAGGATATATGAAGTGAATAGTAACAAATGTGTCTCGTATACTGTCAATGTAACAATTTATTGGTAATAATACTTATTGACAGGAATTGGTAATAATTATACAACTGATAGCAGCGGCACCACAAACTTGTATAGCTACTTGTTTGCTTTTTGATGTTAACATTTAATGACCCTTTCAATGATTACAATTATACAGTTAAAGTTCACATCTTAGTATGTATCAGGATATGTATGATTTTCCCTAGATATTCATATTTTATTGGGAAAGCCTGCTCTTCAATTTGTATTTAATCAAAAGGTACATTTAACTTGCAGTATATTGAAATCTAATCAAACCAGGTAAGAATTTCTTCCAATAACTAATAAAATATTTTTTCATGCTACATTGCCTTAAACTCATGCACATGAAGCACTCTCTTGGGAAGCAAAGGGGATTTTTTTGTTAAGTAGGTTTTTTTTCCCCCTAAGGTTTTTCTAGTGTTTTGTTTTCTTTTTATTATATTTTAATCTAAGCATGTTTGCACTTCAAAGAGAAACATAACAGCATAACGGACAAGTGTGGAACTGATGGTCTTAGAGTTTCAGTCTCAGTATTCTTTGCTACTGTTCTGCTACCAGGTACATGGACCCTTCAGATCATTTCAGACTTCACTTTTCAGGAGGCTTTGACTGGACTCTCACAGCTCCCACCATACCTCTCTGAGTGCCAAATGCTACTATAGAAATACTTCATTGACACATGCAGTTCCTCATTACTACTGCAAAGGAAAAGCACCACTCTTGAGAAATGATTTCATTATTTAACCTAAATTCTCACATTTGTATCTTCACTCACTTCTCATTTTTCATGTACTTATTTATAAACATCAAACCCCCCAAACAGTTTATGGAATATAGCCACTTATCCTACCAGCCATCAAAGAGGCAGTGGCACATTATTTTAAATTCCTATTTTGTCTGTAAGTATCCTGTATCTTTTCAGTTAATGTTCAATGTATAATGGAAAGATGACCCCTTGTGCAGAGAGAAAAGCTATTTAATGAAGGGGAATAATTCAAAATATATATATATATATATTCTTTAACCTTTATTCAGGAAAGTAAGTACAATTTCAGGGAATTGAGTTTTAAAGGTTATAAAACCTTGGGACCTAGAAATAATAAGATTATATTTTTTTTATTTTAATCCTGCAGCAGCTCTCACTCCCTCCAACAGTCTTTCATTTTTCCATCTGACCTAGCCACACTTCCTATTGATTTCTAATGTTATACTTCACCTCTTGACCTTGTCTACTGTATTAAGACTTCACTAATCATCAAACTGAACTTTGTTCCAGTGTGCAGGGCTACACTACAAATAGACATGATAAAAATAATATTTTGGAATATAAGGTCGAAAGGATGTGCACTGCTCTGCCTTGTTGGATTCAGGCACTCTGCACCCTTGCTCCCTGCATTTCAGCCAAACTAGTGACATTTCAAGGATAAAGGCAACAATTAGTTTCTTACTTCTATTTCTACAGATTCATGCAGCTTCTTACAGGTGGCTGAGAAAGTTTCCGAAGTGCCAAATTCAAAATACCAAAATTTGTTCTTCATTCTGAAACAAGAAAAAAAAAAAAAAGAAAAAAAGAAAGATCTTATTCACTATCAATATGTGACAAAAGTGATCATCCTGTCTTCCACTATAAGTAATGGCAAAGGCTTGGGAACATGTGACATCCCATTTGAAATAGATGAGCTCATAATTTTCAAAGCTTAAATGTTGGTGTCAAGTTGTATGATATCCCCTAAAGGGATAACAGGAATGTGTTGAACTGACAGGTTCAAATGTACCTTTGACTGTTCTTTTTCAGTGACTATCAGAATATTTTTTGTCACTTAACCAGTGACGTGCCTCAGAAAAATGTATCCATTTTGTTTCATGTCTTGCACCTACTATATGATTTCTGATTTACAGTTAACATCTTTATCCTGCAGAGTTACAGAATGTGCAAGCAGGGCAATCCCATCATGAAGAAGAGCCGAGAAAAAAATGCAGCTTGCCTTAAGCTAGTTAAAAGTAAAGGCAAATGCCTATTGTGCATGATGACAGATAAGATTCTAGAAGAAAATAAAAATTCCAGATCTAACAATCTTTAGATATTTTGCAGTAGGAGAGCTGCATTACCAGGTAATTTGCTCATAGACACATTTTAAATGGGCAATGAGACCTGCATCTTGAAGTTCATTAACAGGTTCTAAAGGAAAATAAAACTGGATTTAATGCTAGTAAATTGCTTAGTTTATAATGACAGCAGGCAGAATTTACACTTTTTTCTTCTTAAATACATAAAGACTGCTCTTCTGTTTTACCAGATTTATTGCATACTGTTAAATACAATAGGACGCCAACAGCACCATTTCAAATAAGTATGTGCACTTTTTTTGAACTCTCATGAGTAATTATTATTCTGTAACAAAAAAAAAAGAAGCTAAACAACCACAATAAAAGACACTGAATTAGAATTCATTATTCACACTTAGGAATCAGATATGAACACAGTTTCTCCACTTGTATAAACTGTTCTCTCACACTGGCACAGCACATTGTGCTTCTAACTTGAAAATGACTGAGTTTGCATGAACTAGAAGTGGAAAGTAATGAAAACATAAATGTAGATGACTGTAAAACATGGCAGAACTACAAATCCTACCTGTAATTATTTCAAATTACATATAAAAGACTTCTTAGTTGTTGTTAAAGTCTACTTAATAACTCCTAAAACCACAAAGTGAGGACAGGTATTGCAGTACTAGCCAATTCCAGAAACCTGTTCATACAAGAGCCAGCAATTCCTGGTGAAGTATCAGAGGATACTGATGTCCAACCTAGAAGCCCACACAGACTTGAGAAGAGATGAGAAGAGTAATAAGGAAATGACACACTTCAGATGGAAAAATTTACAGGAATTTTGAAATGCTTTTACACAGAAAATCTGAAAATGTTTGGAAAATATTTTTGAGAGTCTGCTCTCAGATAAATGGCGTATTCTTAAAGGAGCTGCAACAACCAGAAGAGTTCAGGCCAGAGTCAGGTCCAGATTCCTCAAGTCTATGAACAGAAGTGATGGACATATTTTCCATCTATACCTGCAGTTTAGTTAGCACACTGCCATATTGACCAGGGATCAAGTGCTCTATTTATGCAACATATATGAAGAAATTTAGAAACCTTTCATTTCCAAGGAAATGTGAACTAAGTCCTGAATTTCCATTGGGTGCCTTCGGAAAATTTGGATGCAGCTATTTTCCCACTACTTTTTAAAGGGCTGATGAATAATGAAACAACAACAACAACAAAATCCCAACATCCCCCACCCAAAAAAAACCAACCCAAAGCAAAACAAAAAGCAAAAAAAACACCAAACAACAAAACACAAAACCCAAAATACGAAACCAAAACAACCGCACACTGATCAAAACCCCTAAAACAACCAACCCACCAACCACCCCAAAAAACCACAAAAAACCCCCAACAAAACCCCAACCAAACAAAAAACATCAACCAAACAGAAAACTAACAAAACCTTGATGGAATTATTCATGAAAATACTTTGTAATTTCTTTTGATCCTATTAGTAAGATAAAAAGCCTGTGTCCTCTCTTTCTTTTGATAGCCTTTTCTTTTGCTATTCAGTTACTTTTACCCCAAATGAAGAATCTTTTTTTTTTATTTAAAAGACTGCTTTAAATTGATTCACTTATTAGCGCTCTATACAATAAATTCTTTGACTTACAGAAAGTTAAAATAGACACACATTTTTAAGTAACTCAGAATGTATTGTTTCAAATTCAGGTATTTTGAGTTCAGCCACAATAAAAACCAGCATTGTCAATGCACTCAAGGATTACTAGAAAATTTAGATCTATAAATCTAAATCTTGTCGAATCATATGACAGAAGATTAAGTAAATATATCAGGCAAAGTTTTGATTTCTTGTAATTGCAATATAACCTCTAAGATTATATCAGGCCAAAAAATGTATTGGGAGCCTGTCCTCCATTCTCGAGTCGACTAAGTCTCTGTTTTTAAGCACAGAAAGACAACTTATTTGACCGCTTCTCAAACACAAAGATAGATGTAGATACTCATACTTTTACACTTCATTTTCAAACGATTTACCAATTTCCTTTAGAAGCCATGAAACAGATTAAATTCCATGGTTTTATTCAAATGCACTGTATCTTTTATTGAACAGCGAACTGTATTAGAACTTTTCTTAGAGATACAAAAGGGAGTTAAATAAAGAACTTCAGATAAATTATACTGAAATTTCCATAAGCAAGACAAGTCTTATTATTCTAGCAAACATTACAATTTTTCTAATAATAATAATAAAAAAACCCAACCTCTACGTTCATACCTTTCACTTGTATTCCTGGTTGAAAGAGGTAAAGTTCATCTGCTTATCAATACAGCAACAAACAGTAGAAGAATCCATTCAGATGGTTGAACTACTCTTATGGCCATTCTAATTTCTTCCAAAATGTAAGTAAATTTTAGATTGCTAAACAGATACATATTTAATGACAATTTTGCCACATTAAAACTGTAAGAAACTGAACCAGAGGCTGCTGTCATGTACATTTTTTCTCTTCCAGAGCAAATGATCTGGACCTTTCCCAGCTTTTAATACAAGATGACCAAAAATAAGTTTGAAGTCTGCTTCTTCTTTACAACCCCGGTTTTGTTGGAATAGAAAAAGGGATGTATTACTCTACAGGAAAGGGGTTGTCTTTTTTGTTTTTCCATGTGCTTTGAAATGCATAATTAAACTCTTAAACAACTTTACAATATAAATAAAACATCAATCATTATTAAAGGCTGACCTATCTTGCTACTGTATTACAGTATGGCAAAATATACAGCCTATGGGTGTAGGAATGACAAAACAAAACTGTGCTTCAAGTACCCATATACCTTTTATTCTGGCAGTGTTCCACAGTTTCAAGTATTCGTAAATTTTCTGACAAGTGGAATGATCTTCTTTAACTGGGATGAAATAAATTCTCAAGACAGTTGGGAGAGACTGAAATGTTAATGGTTAATGACTCTAACAATTGGCCATTTGCAAAAGCAGCTCGTGCTTTGCTGAGGCCAGGTTGGCACCCCCCAGCTAAAGGGGAGGAGGAGCATTTCTGGATGTGTGGTGGCAAAACCTAAGAACAGCCAAAGGTGCAGAGGAGGTGAGCACTAGAGGATGACCACAACAAACCACCCTGTTTAGCAACAAGCTGGATTTTGAGCCAAATAAGGGAAGAGGCTGGTAAGGAGCAAATCTTGAGAGGTGGGATAATGCTTTTTATCATGCCAATGTCCTCACTTACTCAGTTTGCTCAGGCATAAAACTCCGGTCCTGGGCAAGTACCAGGACATGCAGACACAGGCCTGAAGGTGCTCATTCCTTCTGATGGGGCGTAACTGGCTAAACCAAGCTGATACGAGAAGCAGTTGTAATGTCTTAGAAGATGTCATAAACCATCAAAGATTCCCAAAGTGCCCTCAGACTCATTTCTGAGGCCTTCCACCAGATGACTGAGCATGACCCACAGTATTGCGGCAAACAGTATTAAACTCCCACCCCAGGGGAGGAACCTTGGTATTCCTATCTGACCCTGAACATGTATCAACCCACTGAATTATAAGTTTCAGGGGCTTCCCCCACCCCTGACAGATCAAAACCATGACCATCACTTCAACCAAGCAACAATCCAATCTCATCAGCAGATCCACGAGTGGTGATATCTATGTATATATAAACACTGGTCATTCAGTGTCATTTCTCTCTAATCTGCCCCAAGGGATCTGTTAACAAGAACCTCAGTTACTCTCACCTGCAGTATAAAAAGGCTAATACTGCCATTTCTTACATCATTTCTATACTGTGGATAGATATCAGACTTAGAAACTTGGATTTTTTTCTTGGAAAAGTTCAGACTAATATTTGGTAATCAAGGCAAAATAATCAAAATAGTCTGTGATATGGTTTTGCTCCATTATCAGTTAATCAGAAACCCCCCTACTGCTAAAACTATTTTATATAACCTTTCTGATTAAGCAATTACAAGGCATGTCACTGAAAAATTGTCCTGTATCTAAATATGGAAATAGTAAATACTTTATTCAACACCTGAAGAGCATCTATACTTCATTGCAGTATGAACACTCTGTCAGAACATGCATAACAATACACCAGTTCTGGGCTGCTAACAAAAGGTCACACTGAAAGAGGAGTACCTTTAACTTAAGTAACAAACTCTTATTCTGGCATTTAGGGTCTACATTTGGGGCAAGAGCTAACTGCTACATTTCCAAGTTTGTCACACTTTCTACCACATTCTATTTACACTTCTTATACTTACTATTTATATTTATTATATTTATTTCCACTTTAATTATGTTGTGTCAAGCTTCAATGACTTCAGCTAAAATTCCTACATCAGAAAATTTCTGACTGGTATTTTTGTAAAATGTCAGCTGAAATACTTTGACCATTTTTGAAAATGACTGGATTAAAAACATGTATACTTGCTTATATTAAGAGTGTTTGATAATATACACTTTGAACTGTTTTAATACAGCTACACTTTCTGAGCAGAGATTTTAAATTTAGCATGAGAATGGCCTTGCATCAAGCATATGCCTCTAGCCATCTGCATGAAAATACATACAGAATTTAACCATATTATGACCACTTGTAAACAGACTCTGGGAAGACTTTATTTTCCATATTATATGGCAGAGAAACAACAGATTTTTGTCTCCAGTTATGTCAACTTTTATCCTTTAATCTATACTAAACACAGAGATTTTTTACTCTGGAAAGTACTGGAATTCTTCATTCTTCCAAGATAAATTCCTTGAAAAGTCCACTGCCAGGATGCAGTGGACCTCTCATACAATTCTGTGCAAGAATGTCTGTTCATGGACAAGCAGAACTTGAATTCTGTCCAGAAAGTATATTGTTCCCCAAAATATAATCTCTTGGCACTGCTTTCTGAAAAAACTTTTTTAAAGACTATTTCAATTTTGTTGCAAAAGGACTGTTTCTTTGTCAGTGAGTGTCAAGAGCTGATCTCAATCTATATCATAAACTCATAGAGTTTTCAGCATAAAGCTCCCATTCTAAGAGCAGCATTCATGAACAACAATGTACACAATGTAATGAATTTAAAAAGAAAAATTCTATGGCAGGAAAGAAAACCCAGTAGTGAAAAAGCCATAAAGTGTAGATGCTTATCATCTCATCCACCACACGTCTGGAAGGTGCTGAGAGCCACAGATTCATGCCATGTATTTAAAAGGAACAGGTCTCTTTACCTCCCTTTTCTCCCTTGTTCACTCTTTTGTTCCAAGCAAATGTGGAATAATGTGTAGAACCACCTCTGCAGGGAACCAAAAATACCAGAAAAGTGTGCTGAAATGGAGGTATATTTCCACAGAGGAGAAACTGTGAGCAGTACAAAGGGTAAAAGGGGTTGACAAGTATATGTGAAAAAAGAGGAGGTCAGAAAATAGAGGCATCAGAAAATAGAGGCATCATGAAAGAGAAGAATGAGGAAAAAAATCGGAATTTAATTTCAAAATGCATTTAACTTCTGCAACACTGAAAAAAGATATGATGATAAAATACAGAAGAGAAGAAAAATAAAATAATCCTAAAGGAGACCTAAGTAAAAATGCATATTTCTTAAATTTAAAAATACAGATAATAAGGTCTAAAAATAGGAGTACAGGAAACATCATGAGGCAAAAAAGCTGAACATCTCTTCCAATGTTCTGTCACTGACAGTGGTTATTACCAGAGACCATGGAGGATAGTATAAAACTCCATGTAGTATACAGTAGGGAATAATCTAATTCTATGGAAGGTTTATTATTATTTATGATTCCATAAAATTGAAAAACACTACATTCAGATTCGACATAAACAAGAATTCTTTTACAATGAGGGTGGTGAGACACTAGAAGAGATTCAACTGAGAAGCCGTGGATGTCCCATTCCTGGAAGTGTTTAAGGCCAGGTTGGATGGGACTTCAAGCAACTGGTCTAGTGGAAGGTGTCCCTGCCCATAGCAGGAGGTTGGAACTGGACGATCTTTAAAGGTCTTTTCCAACCCAAACCATCTGATGATTTCAATTCAATATGTGGACACTTCCATCACAAAGCAATATGAAAATGATTCCCAATCTATGGGGGAAAAAAAACCTGTCTCTTTGGGAAAAATAAGCTTACTGAGGTGTGTCTGAAGATGCTGCTTTTGGTTTAATGAGTCCCAGTCTGTAAGATAGACATTCAAGAGCAAGTGACAGATGCACTCTTCACTGGGCTGCCTGAAGGGCAGGGTCCAGAGACTGATGGCAAATGGCGCCACATTCAGTCAATGTGCCATCATTAGTGGTGTTCCCCAAGGATCAGTGCTGGGCCCAGTCCCATCTACTATTTTGATTTATTTGGATGAGGGGCTTGAGTCTACCATTAGCAAATTTGCAGACGACACCAAGTTGGGTCAGCATTCTTATCTGCTGGAGGGTAGGAAGGCTCTGCAGAGGCTGGAATGATACGCCAAGACCAATGGCATGAGTTCCAAAGCCGAGTTCCAAAGCCAAGTTCCATGTCCTGCACTTTGGCCACAACCACCCATGGAGTGCTACAGGATAGGGGCAGAATGGCCAGAAAATGACCCACAAGAAAATGACCTGGTGGTGCAGGTTGACAGCCACTGAACAAGTGTGGTTGAACACAGCTGCTGAATGCAGTGGCCAAGAAGGCCAATGGCATCCTGGCCTATATCAGGAATAATGTGGCCAGCAGGACCAGGGAAGCAATTCTTCCCCTGTACTGGGCACTGGTGAGGCCACACCCTGAGTGCTGTGTCCAGCTCTGGGCCCTTCAAATCAGGAAGGACATTGACATGCTGGAGCAAGTCCAGGGAAAGGCAACGAAGCTGGAAAAGGGTTTGGAGCACAAGTTCTGAGAGGAGCATCTGAGGGAGCTGGGGGTGTTTAACCTGGAGAAAAGGAGGCTCAGGGGTGACCTTATCGCTCTCTACAATTGCATGAAAGGAGGCTGTAGTCAAGGGTGGTCAGTGTCTTTTCCCAGGCAACAAGTGACAGGACAAGAGGACCTAGTGCAAAGCTGTTGGACATTAGGGAGAATTTGTTCACAGAAAGGGTGATTAGCTATTGGAATGGGCTGCCCAGGGAGGTGGTGGAGTCACCGTCCCTGGAGATGTTCAAGGAACGACTGGACATGGTACCACGGTCTAGTCGACATGGTGGTGTTTGGTCATAGGCTGGACTCAATAATCTGATGATCTCAAGAGTTATTTTTTAAACTAATTCCTTCTATGATTCTGTGAAGCAAAAATTCATAGCATATTATATGTCATAGAGATTGTACTTTGTATTTCTGGTGATGAAAATATGTGTATACATTGGATTTTATCTAATTAAATACTCAATACCTTATAAAATAAATAAAAATTCAGTTGCTGAAAATAATTTAATGTTTTCTACAATTCAATATAAAGAATATTTTTACCAGGTCTCTCACAGAAGTTTTCAACAGACAACATATTTTCCATCTTTTCTTACAGTTCATAAATCTATTATCTAGGTAATTTTATACTTAGGTAAAAATGATTTCATTGCAGCACATAATATATATTAATAAGAATGTATGACTTTTTCTAATGTTCTTTTCTTTCTACTTCTGTCTTAACAATCATATAATTCCTGTTCTGCTTTATAATGAATCATACGCAAAGGTAAGGAAATAGCCAGTGGAGATGCACATCCATAAGAGATTTATGTGTGACTGGCATGATTTTAATAGAGACATCTTTGACAATTTTTTCTTTTTTCCATTACCAACTGTACTTCTGGCAAATCTAAGTGTTAATCTCCTATGGCACAGAGCATAAGCAGAGACCATACAGATAACTGCAGAAAAACTAAAATTCTCATAGAGAGGTTCCAGTTTTAAACAATAAATAGCATTTTCACATACCATAAAATGATACAATCCTTGGCTGAAAAGCTACCCCATAAGTACTTATACCACTAAGTAACATTGAGATAGTTTTCCCTGACATTTATCAGTTCTACTGCTGAAAAGCTGCATTTGACTCCATTTTAACTCATGCTTTATAATAGTTTTGCACTGTAGCTCACAGTTCCCCATGCAGTTGAGATGAAATCTCCACTGCCCACCTGCCTGCCCCCCTTTTTTCAGTTCTTTGCCCAAGTTTCTCAAAACTCTCTGCAGTTCATTCCAGCTCTAATTCCCAAACTTTCCCCTCATCCATTCAGTTCTAGTCCTGCCTTCAGCTGTGCTCTCACATCTGGCCAAGAAAACACTCCTGGACACCTTGCTCTGACCATTTTCTGTAATAAACACAAGTCAGGAAGAGTTGCAAAAGGGCCTTGCAGTACTTAGTGATTGGGGGATAAAAATGTAGATGACATTTAAATGTGGGTAAATTTAAAGTGATGCATAACAAAAAATAACAAAATAATTCTAATTCTAAATTAATTCTAAATAATTCTAAATCTAATAAACAGTGATTAGTCCTCAGAGACAAAGTCTTGGGTTTACAAACAGCTGAATTAAACTTTTGTCTCCCCAAGAGGATTAATGGAGGGGGAGAGAGGAAACCACTTCTTATTGCAGGCTCCAACTATCCATTTGGATTGAAATATTTGTACAGACAGTTCAGCTATGAATACCAGTCAATTCATGCACTCCAGACAGGTACTGATGTTCCCAAACATTATCTGTTGTCTGTATATTTGCAGACAAAAGGTGCAAGGAATTCACTGGAGGTCTGTGCACTGTTTCCTGATTTTGTTGAGCTACAGATCAGGTTGTAATTTGTCCAGGTTTCTGAGAGAAATAGTAGCCAGACTGGAAGTGTTCCCTTCATTAGGGCTATCAGGAAAAAAAACCAACAAGAGCAACACAAGCTTGATAATCATATCCATAAACCATGATCTTCTTTGGTATGAAACCTGTTCTTGTTCTAGAAATAATGACACCTTTCTTGTATACCCTCCTTACACTACAGACTCCAGCAGAACCTACTACTAACATCTATAAGGAGAACAATCTTATCCTAAAATAAAAGTAAAATTTACCATATGGAAATATAAACAACACACCCTAAAATTTTTAAGATCTTTGGAGCAGGAGCTAGGTGCTAAAATGCATAAGGAACTTTTGAGCTGTGCCTCAGGTTGTATCTGCTTTTGCCAATATGTAGCAAGATGTTCACGAGAAAAAAAAAAAAAAAAAAGTATTTTCTCCATAGTTACAGAAAAGCGGCTCACTCAACTGAGACAAATTACAGAAGGTTAACATACAGCAACCGATACAAAACCACGCTATTATAAAATATCGTGATACATGACATAGTTTACAAAATATTTCTCCATGAAAGAGGGTACTGTTTCTAGTCTGTGATAGTAATACCTGTTTTAAATAAGGAGTTTTGCTTGCTTTTGAATACATTGTTTGAACAAATTTATTAGTGAGACAAAAAAAATAATTTTCTCAAAATATTTACTTTAAAAGTGTCTTCATTATAGCTATGATTTAATCTGTCACTTTGGTCCATTAAATAAACATTCCTGTTACTCTTCTTAAATCCTTTGTGTCCATTCACCATCATGAAGATTTCTGCTCTTACCATTTTTCTTATTTTTATCCTTATATTTCTCCTCAGTTTCTTTCCCAAATTCCGCAGTCTTGGGAGCAGATGCTGAGGCACCAATGACTCATTAATCTCAAGAGGTTTTTTATCATGAACAAAAATAAAGTCTATAAACAGTTCCCCATTTACCAGCCTTGGTCGTACTAGAGAACCAACAAAGCTCTTAAAGAAAAACAAAAAAGGCAAAAAAAGCCCTCTCTGTATATATTAGAATAGATCTACTATCTCAGAGCAAGGACACAGACTTCCACATTTCATTTTTATATTATGTCAGATGAATAAAACAATATTACTTTCCCTTACCCATTAATATGTTTACGTAAAAACAGACATGACACTAACTACACTAAGGAGTACTTATAAGATAGTTCAGAGGTTCAGGGACAGGTTTGAAGGAGGAAATCCTCACTTGCTGCTCCTCATGCAAAACTGTAGCTTTATTTTAGAAAACAAACAATCTCATAAACCAGTTTTGTTTCTCCGTAAAGCAGGTGATGATATGTAATTAAATAATCTTTTTCTCTAGCCCTTATTTTAACTCTGACTGAAAAACAGAAGTATCTCAATATTTCTATTCAATTCTTGCCAAATAAATCTTTCTATTACCATGAAGCACTTTAAACATCATGCTTTGCGGCATTTCCAAGTAGAACACAATGAGAAGAAAAGAAAGAAAAAAGAAGAAAGGGGAGGGGAGGAAAAAAGAAAGGGGAAGGGGAAGGGGAAGGGGAAGGGGAAGGAGTAAACAATCAAATGCTGCAAGACAAACAAAGAGCAGCTCTTCTGTGAACACACAGGAGAAAATTAGACTGTGTAGGAGAACATCTTTGACTAAATCTTTCCCCTTACTATTCCTCCACAAATATTTAAACCTTACAGGACTGGGAACAGACTGTGTCTGAATGAGATTCAGAGGAGTATAAAATTCATTTTTCTATTAAAAGAGATGGTTTATGAGTTTAGGAAGTGTCACCCATTTCAAGTTTCAGTGTCTCCTGACTCCACCTCTAAGAGAACACCACTTCTAAGAAGGATATGGCTTGCCTGGGATTTAGTTTACCACCACACTTCAGAATGTCAAAGCATTTATCTGCCTGTGAAGTAGACACTGTATTTCCATCCAAGACAAAAGACGTCTACTCAGTGAAACTGAAGGTGTGGTTTATCAGGCCTGAGTCAGCAGAATTGCTCTCCAGGTTTCATTGAGAGAAATTACTGGTTTTCCACTGACTGTAGTGAGAGAACTGACATCTAGTCCATATGTAGATTTTGAGTCTTAGATTAAGCCCTGTAATCTAAAACCAAAAACCTATCTTGTTTCAAAACATCTACATAGAAGACTGTTCTCCCAAGCCCTTCAAGATAAATGAAGTCTCATTATTTCTCACTTTTCTTGCTAAAATAAAATTTGCAGAACATATCCTCGCAAGTATTTAGGTAGGACAAGATTTCTAAGCACTCTTATGTCGCTGTTGAGCCGCTAGCAGAGAGAGAAGACCCGGTTCTCTGTGTGGCATAAAAGAGAGCATTTTATTATTTAATTCCAACTTATATAGACTTTTCAAAGGTCACCCAGATTGGTCAGTTCAAAACCTCCCCCTAGGCAGATTGGCCAGGCTTGAACCGTCCAAATCTCGAGACACTGTTTTTAATAACATCTAAACTTTATCTTTGTTTATAAAACACAGGAAGAAGAGAGAAAAGAACTCTCATGGGAAAGGTCTGTGCTAGCCACACTCTTATACCTACGGATTTTCTTAATTTACCACAGAAGAATTCAAGACCTGCAGACGATTCAGGAGAGAACAGGCAGGTGAAACATGTGGGCCAAACTTCATCCTCTTTGTGAAACAAAATTCGTAGTTATGAAATAACAGTACATTACTTTCTAATTTTTAGAGCAGGATGGCATGAGTTTTGCTTTTAAAAGACCACTGATTTTTTTAAAAAACCTGAAAATATTACGATTAATGCTATATTTGTGACTTTATTTTTAGGCAACTTTTTCCCCTGAAGATTGAACGCAGTCATCAGCTGTGGTTAAAAATGCTGTTCTGTAAATGTGCAGAGACTTCAGAATGCATTTTTAGTGTGACAGAAGGTCTTTACTTAGTAGAAATCAGGACCTAGCATTGAAAATGTACATGGTAGCTGTATAAATAATAAATTCTACTACTATAATTACTTACTGTCTTATCCTTCACAATAAAAATTTAGAAAACTTTCTACATTGAACAGCACCTGAAAGGACAAGGACAAGGCAAGCTGCCAGGCAGAGTGTGAAGAAGAAGGAAGAGCATAAATGGTTTTGGTCCTCGGTTCAAATCTATGTGACCAAGGATCGTTCCTCCAAAAACTGGGTTGGATTATCAGCAAATAACATTTATATACCCAACATGTAATGGTTTCACTTATTAGATGGCTGTAGTGAGAGCACTTATTCTTTAATCCCTGTGCTCCATTATAATACAAAATACATGCAAACATGAAGAAATCAATTAGATTTTCTATAGTATCCTTAAAATAAATCTGTAAAATGGTTCCGTATGTGCCTTTCATGGAATGTCTTTGTGATTATATACATTTCACTTTGAAGAAATCTATGCAGACTCTTTTGACAGAAATATGCACAAAGATCATATTAAGAAATCTGCCTTTTTGATTTTTTTTTGTAATCATATGCAACAGGAATTGTAGATTTAGCACCAATGTCTAGTAGGATTTGTTTCTGCAGCCAGAGTTGGTGAGGAATCAACCTTTATGGGTGATAACTCTAAGCTATCAAGCCTAGTAATTAGACCTGTGCTTCTGCCTAAATTATATTTGTCTAGTTCAGTGCCTTTGGTTTTACTTTTTACACTACAGCTCCATATTGCATTTCTAATCATTACTTCACCACAGCTTTTTAAAATCTCTCACAGCTCCATGCTACCAGCTGTTGTTTTCTTTCCTAATGCACTTCACTTGCAAGGGAAAAAAACCAAAAAACTAAACCCAACAAAAACCTCCCAGATTTAGATTTCTTTGAACCTCATCCTTACTCACTGCTTTTCAGCTCCTGAAATAAATGGAAGTGATCATTTTGTGCTTTAAATTCAGTAATACTTTAGGACTCAAACTTGATAAGGGAATTGAACATGGTGAATGATAATACTGTCATTTGGGGGCAGTGGTCTGAATATTTCAAATTTGCATAACTTGGACTCTGTTTCAGTATAAAACTTCATAACTTAAGTGAGATAATACTTTTCTAGCTAACTAAGCCAGATAAACCAACTCTAAAAGTTAAAATACATATAATCTACAATGCGTCTAGTTCAGTCATTCTATAGATTGAATTTAAAAACTAGCAAAAAAACCAACTCCAAATGACAAAATAAACAGAAAAGCTTATATTAAACTGGCACTTTTTTTTTAATCGGTTCATGTTATTTGACATAGACAAAACATCAGCTGCACAGCTTTTGTTAATATACATGCACAGCTTTTTCTGAACTGTGAATACTTAGTCAGAAATTACAAATTATCAGCACATAAATGGCTGCCTCACAGAGTTTGCTGCAGTTACAGGAGAACTGCAGGTAATGCTTCCACTGCTGCAGTTGTATAAAGTTCACAGAAGTTAGCTTGCAGGCTTGTCTTTGTTAAAAAAAAAAAAAAAAAAAAAAAGAGTTCATTACAACATAAAAGCCTAGTATTTAAAACAGGCCTGAAAAACGTATTCTGCCATAAACTTTTTAAGCCTGAAGAAAAGTGAAGGGCAAGTGAAATTTTCAAATAATAGCAAACAAAAAAAACTTAAAGAAACCATATATGAAACACTCTCTAACATTTTCTGCTTGGGACTTCACAAAAGCATGTACTAAATTCTTATATTAAAGCTTAGTGTGCTGCCTACAAAAGACATACTTAAAATAAAAAATAATGTCTATCAAACTTTTTAAATTTTTCAACAGCGAACACACAATCCACCATTTTTCATTTTAAGGTATATTGCAGAACTATGATGAAGTATACACTGAAATTCTTAGGTTTTCTGTAGTTCCTGGGCATCAGTTCACAAGCACAAAGGTACAGTAAAAATTATTATCATTACGCAAAGTCGGAATACCCTCTACCTCACAGTACTGTGATTTTTTTGTTGTCCAGGGGTTTTCCCAGAGAATGGGAAGATACTTGAATAGTTTTTTCTTCTCATCAGTTTTCACCTATGTAGCATGGTGCTACATAGGTTGAATCAAATGTCCCAGCATAGAGTTAATGACTTAGCTATCAGGAGAGGTGGCATAAGACACATGTAGGATTTGAAAATGTAACTTTCAGATTTAAAATATGCATATTTCAATATTTTTGTGAGATCCCTAGATCTGACTGTAATTCCAGTTTTCAAGTAACAGGTACATGTTTCTGTGTTAAGATATAAGCAGCATATTAACCAAGTCTAACTCCCTTCAGAAAAGGGGATGGGAAGCAGGGAAAAAGCCAAGCCTGTTTAGTGAAAACAGTGCTGTTTCCAATATACAAGAGACTATTATGTTAAAGCAGAACTGAGCAATGCTTTCTGAGGAAAGGTCTTATCTTTTCCAATGGACTTCAAAAAATGTTCCTGCACAATTTTCCTAACTAGGGGCTATAGACTATGTGTTGGGAATTAATATAAAATTGTGGCTTCATCTCTAAACGGGAATATTATCAACATACCAGCTCTACTCTTGTAAGCTTCATGAGAACATGCTAAAGAATGATTTCAGCAACACATTTTTTACATTTACAGACATAAAACACTTGACAATCATTTGTATAAACCTATGACTTTTTCCAGAGAGGTTGTCTCTAGGAAATAACAATCATATTATTATTTTCTTTAGCTGTGTCTCTCTATGTGGCAGTATGCTCAAGAGGATTTCTTTAAGCTTGCCTAATTTTGATAATACTTAATTTTTGCACCCAAGCTTGCTTTTTCTCTGGGTTGTTTCTTTGAGCTAAGTATTTGCTGTGAGTATGAAGTATCATGGGCAATTGTCACATGATAAATTACTGTTTCCATCCATCAAATATTAAAGCTGCTCACTACTGACCTTGAGCACCACTTATACTGCCAGAGCCACGGCCCTTTTCTAAGTCAGCAGGGTACAGCTGGCACAAATTCAGCCAAGCAATCAAGATTCATACCCCTTCACAAAAGTTAAGTCTTTTAAAAATGCTGTGTCTCACATAGTACAACCAGAGGCTTGACCACTCTTGAGAAAGGTGTGCAACACCTGACTGTTCCTATCAAGGAGTGTTACCTGCTGACATTGATTTGCAGCAAAGTATTTCTCAGTAAGCATTTCCACTTAACATTTACTCTCATGGAACCTGTGTAGTGGGAGATATTTACGAGTTGCTTTCAGCTTAAAAATAAATCACCTCTAATTCCTCTAAGCGAAATCAATCAAAAGTCTTTAAAAAATGGACTGGTTGTTTGGTCGATTCTGGCAGAAAAGTAAACAGCACTTCAGCTTTTCTCCACCATTAAGGTCTAAATGGCCTAGAAAGTAAATCAATATCTCCAGTCAGCCTTCTGGCTATTGTTTAGCCAGTAGATATGGATTTTCTCTAGCTTACTGCACTCCTTTGGGACTAACCTGTAATCCTGAGAGAGTAATAATAAGTTCATTATCTAGTTCAGCTCTCCGTTGTACATTTAAATGGACCACATCCATCAGCAGCACTTGTTAAAGTTAAAGGACAATGACATCCCATTCAACCTATTTCACAATGAAATACTTGCAATACCTGATAGAGAAAATTATTATAAAAACCTTATTTGTTGTCAGGTTATTAAAAATGAAATATCACAAATGAGTTAAACAGTAAATAAGGATTTTTCCTTATGTAACATTGTTTCTTTGTTAATGAGTTAAATTGTGGTAAAGTTTATTTGTGTCATACATCATGCAATCTTTCATTATTCATTTCAATCTGTTTCAAATATTTCTGGTTAAATACCACTACAAAGCAGGCAGCTGTCAGAACCAATCAGTACTTTTTTATCATTCTTGAGCTACCAGATGTTTTCTGGACTAAAAGGATTTCCCCTCCCTCTACACAAGAAATCTCTCTCATTTTTAAACAGTGAAGTTTTAAAAGGCTCCACTCTCAGATCACAGAACCTGTGCTCTGCTCTCAGCCAGAAAGAGTTACAGCCTCTGATCTGAGCCCTCTGTTTTACTGTGTGTGCACATTTTCTCTGATAAACGTATACATTCAGTCACAGCATGACCAGTAAAACATTAATTTTACAGCTTTCACATGGAACATTAAAATAAACCCAACTAGCAACTATTCTGTAGATGATGTGAGTACTAAAAAAACCACTTACTACTTGCTAGTTGCTGTGACTAGTTCAGTACTGTAAATTGTGCACATGAAGAGTGCTGTCTGCTGGGGAATGTGCTGTATTTTACCTACAGCCTCATATTCAGCCCTCACAGGGGTTACAGAAATATTCATAAAAATCACAGCTCCAACAGGCAAAAGTTCTTTTCTCTAATTCAAGAATTATTAGGAAGAATGAAACAGGAAAAGGATGGGGACTATGGCTCTATTCAGGCAAAGGGGGAGAAGAGCAGTAGCTTCTGTAATTAGTAACTATGCTTGATTTCTTTCAGAATTGCCTATCTGAATTGCAACCACATTTAGGTGAGTGACAGTCTTCAAATCAAAAGGAGAGCTGACAGAGTCCTAAATAAAGATAAAGAAATTGATCCTTTAAATGGATCTTCTAAACTCAGATGTTAAGTCCAAACAGCAGTGTTATACAGAAGGATAAATGGAACTTTATGACATTGGAAATTCCCAAGATGCAGCTTTAGTCTTCGGTGAGCTGCTGTTGGTACTGGGATCACCACTAGGTGACAGCTGGAGAGCACCCAGAGTTCCCCAGCTATGTTCTCTCTGACAACTCAGCTCTGTTCTAAAGCAATTCACTTGGTTTGGTGAAGTTTTTAGCTCACTCCACACAGCAGTGTAATGAAAATCAATAGAACTTAAGTTCCTAAGTACATGACCATTTGAAAATATCTGTTAATATTGTGTGAAATAATGCTTACACACTCTAAAAATGTAGCCCTAAGGTCTTCTGAATGTCACTAATCTTTGGCAGAGAATAAGGTCTGGTGGAAAAACAAGTCAAAGAGATCAAAGTCATAGAATGGAGTCCCTGAAAAAGCATCCCAGAAGGTGTCTTTCCAAAATTCTTCACAACTGTTTGTTCTTGTATTCACTCTTTCAGCATGCAACATGTAAATCAAGTATCTCCTCTGCTTTTCCCTTTGACTTGGGGGTTCACACTACCCCCAAGTAATGCCATTGATATTCTAGGAGGGTTTAATTGTTTGCATTTGGGATTGTGGGATTCTGTTCCCCTTGTTATGTTTGTTCTCATGGAACTGTAATGGCATTGACTTGTGAAACAATTCTTTCAACAGCTCATTTTGTTGATTGATGAGCATTTGTATTCTTCATTCTTAGATTAAATCTACCTACTTGCAGCTTCTGCACCTTTGAATACCTTCATCTACTAAACACAACAACCCTTTACAATTTTTACAAATGAGTAAGATCTCATGCAGATTCTTGCTACAACTATCTCATAATGTAATCTCACATTTATGATGAATGACTACTATTTAACTGTTCCGTGTCTTTTTCTTTAACAATTTCTTTCTTTAACAATTTTTGCAGTTTTTCCAGAAATCTTTGCAGTTTTCAATGGTTTTTTTTCAAAGTCTGGACACCAGGATTGAATAAAACAGCAGTGTTCTCATGAACACCACACGAATTTTAAAGGATCACGTTCATACATCTCACTTCCCTGTTCATAAAGCCAAAGCCCTTATCTCGCCTTCTAGCCACTGAATCACTCTCAAAAGCTCCTGTTCAGCTCATTATAGGCATGACCATCCAGTTCTTTCCTGAGTCAGGGCTCTCTAAAATAAAAGTTCATCGTTCTCTACATGATCTACCTTTGTGTTTTCCAAATATCTGACCTTCCATTTAGCTATTTTTAAAACAATTCACCCTGACAACTGTTGACTTTACTCAAGTATTACTTGACATTCTTCAATTTTTATAAGACAAAACCTTTGCTATCAATGCTTTCTTAAAGCTCTCTAATAGAGACATCATGTTCCACTGTAAGAAATAACTAAAGTCTGTATAAATTTGGCATAAAAATATAGAAGAGCAATTACTCCTATGAATTAGCCTGTAGACTCTACACTTGTATTGAATTACACACCTTTAGGAAACTACTAGAAACAAAATATACTTAAAATTAATTTTGTCCTTCATGTAGCATGTTATAGAGTCCTTCCAGTCAATATATTTTTAATCTCCTGTTATGTTAAAAAGTGCTGAAACCTAAATCCTGTTTAAGAAATTAAAACCTTTAAGATATTTCTTTGATATAGTATCTTCTGTGTTCAGTTTTGTATCCTTATCTCACTCCTGTTAAATGCTAGTTTTGTACAAGAACTAAATCCTCTACAAAATCTGCATAATTTGATAATTATTTCAGGAACTTTTAATACTTTCATATCCTAAGTGCTACTAAGGAAACTTACACCTTAACATCTTGTATCTAGAATGAAATCTGACCCTGCCAATTCAAAAATCAGATTCATGCCAGTTTCAATGAGGTCAGGGTTTCGGTCTTGATCTTTCAAGGCTTTAGCATAATGTACTCGAGTCTGATTTTAGCACTCTTCTTTCCTTTATAATGCTCATTTGTAAAAGTTTTTTCTCCCCTTCGGTTTTAGCCAGAGAGCAAATTAAAAAAACAAATCAATTTGGTTCTTTTTATATGTTAAGAAAATGAGCTCTGTATAAACCTTCTCTTATTTCATCACTCATCTGCTCCTGCTGTCTTTCAGGTCCACAGCAGAATGTTTTACCCAAATTCTAGGACTCAGGCATGCAACATGTTTTAAAAACTTTGCTGACGAGGTGTCACAAGATACCCAAAGATACCCATAGCTAAATGTTTAGGTAAAAGATTGAATGTTCAGAGCTGATCACCATTTTCGATATATTGAATCACCATGGATCAATATATGAGTGGAAGTTTTGCGTTACAGACAAAAGATAAAACCAGGACTCTCACCAAAGTACATAAAGCACCATGGCATAAATAGAACAGGAACATGACAAGAGCTAAAAGTTATCAGAAGCAGTGGCAACAAATAATCCTGATGGAAATTGTTCAAAAGTGAGCATAAATAGACTTTCCCAAGTGAAAAGACCTCACAGGTAGCCCAACTTCAAGATGCACCTGCTTTTCTTTGCTGTACATAGAGAATTTGAGAGAGTGGCATTTATTCTATGAAACCAGCAGTGTGCTCCTAGGTGCTGGCAAGACAACTGGCACAACACATCCTGACAGCCTTCAGGCAATGAGGAGAGGTGATTTTAACCATTGGAGAAAACAGGACAAAAGTACCTAAACTACAACTCTCTTGAGACACTCAGCACTTGGAAGCATGCTGTTGAACTTGAGAGACTTCCTAATTTGCCAGCACTGCTCTTTTGAAAGAATTTCTCAGTTACATGTCGTGGCCTTGGGAATAAGGTGCTTGTGCAGGTCGTGGAGCAGGCTTTTGCTTTCAAGTGACTAGAGCAGTTTTTGTAGCTGGACATATGACTTTCCTTGGGCATTAAGGCCTCTGCTGAATGCAATACAGTGTCCTGGCCTCATACTCCCCCTGGGACACTATGTGTCAAGTTTGATTGGCCATGTGCTTCGGGCACAAGGAGCTCTATTTTATGTTACCTGAGCGAAGGCTAACCAAAGTAAACATGAAGAGCAGGTAAGGAGCAAGGAGAGAGCATCTAAGTAACCTCATTAGTGAAGAACAGAACACAGCACTGTCCAAAGAGAAAAAGTTCAGGATTCCAGCAGAGGCCACCAAAGTGGCTGGGGCTGGTGCATTTGTCCTGCGTGAGGAGAGGTAGAGGGTGCTGGGCTTGGTTCAGCCTGGAGAGGAGGCAGGGGAATCCAGGTGCTTCACAATGGTGTATGGCAGAAAGAAAAAGGGCATAAATTGAAAAAAATCTGATAGGAAATTTGATTTTCTTTTTTTTCCAGTGGAGAGCTGAAGGCACAAAAATAATTTGTCTACAAAGGCTGTACAGTGTCCATCCTCTCAGGTTTTCAAGGCCAGGCTGCATAAAGACCTGAGCAAACTGGTTGCCTCATAGCTGACCCTAGGATCTGGGCATGGACATGGGAGAGACCTGAACTCCAGGATATTTGACAGCTCTGTCACTATGAGCAGAATACAGAATCAAGAGGGTAAGGACCTCTTGTGTAAATCTAAAAATCTACACATGTGCCTAGGAGAATCCATCAGTACTAGACAAGAGTAGAAGCAACTACTTAGGGAAAACAGAATTACCAGGAGGTATCGAAGACCTTCAACCTCGACAGGTCATGCAACAGGAAAAACTAACAACACGGATACCATCCAATATTACAGAAAACAATCTGCTAATCAACGTGTTATTGATCCCTTGTTTTTGTCAAGGTCATTTAATGTTCTAAAAAATGATCTCACGCTAAATCTTTATAGAAAAAGTGGGCTAATTTGATTTACAAAGTAAAGTGCTATTAATTATGGAAGACAGTCAATAAAAAAGCTGATTCCTCTAAACACAAGGCAGATCTTATGGCCTATGATTTATGATGATGATTATAATGGCAAAATATTTGCAGTTCTCACTATCATCTAACTTGGGCTAGCTGGAACAAAAGATTCAGATAAGACACAATCAGGCATCAATACAAAGAGCATTAGGAGACAAACAACCTTTAGAGCAGTAAAAGTAAACATCTGGATTAAGAGCAGTATACAAAAAGAGTATTATGACTTACGGTTTTGTTTTTTTGTTTTAATATAAGAGTCAGACTTCTGTCATGCTGCTGCTGTTTCCTTTTGAATTACGGTCCCTAAATGTTTAAGTTACATAACTAGACACCTCAAGGGTGCACAGCATTCATCTAAAAGGATGTAGTCATTCTAAATTTTCCCATTCCAGATTATTAGAATGCCAATAAAACCTGGCAAGCTCTCTCACAACTAAGGCAAGACTTGTATTTTACTAAAAATGCCTTATGGGACATAAAAATATTAATAGACCTGACTCCTTTTTAACAAAGGCGCACTATTTACCCCTTAAACTGAAGATTAGAAACAACATATCAGATATTTTAATTTATAATCTTTAACATTAAATAAATACGTTATCAACCAGAAATAAAAATATAAAAGATAAGCCTGGAAAGAAGAATGAGAAGAAATTATTTACAGAAAAAAAAAAATTAGATTAAAGAGTAGAAAAATGGAGAACTTTGGAAATTCATATACATGTATCACAATGTATGAAGTTTTCTCATTGTTTTTAGTTTGCAAAGTGAAAATGGAATAATTCACACTTCTTCGAATAATTGTTTCAAGCTGCCAATAGACAAAGAAAAAAATAATATTAGTTATGCCAGGCCATGTTTTCAAACTTTTTCTCATAGCCACAAAATTTACAGTATGTTTCTCTTACTGACATAATCAAAGGGCTTCAAAAGTCAACATCCATAGCTTGCTCTTTTAATATATGTGTCTTAATTCAGCCTGGATTTTACAGCCATTTCTTTAACATAGCTATTTATCCTACAAGGCTTAGAGAAAAGAAAAGCCAATTTTGAAAGGACTTGTCAAACTTCAGCCTACCAAAATAATCCTCTTCCTTTACACACAAACAGCTGTTTGAAGAAAGTATCATTAATGTATAGTTGCAAGGCGCTGGAAAAATAGTCTAAACTAAACCTACGCCTATCACTAAAAGCTTTCATCATGTTTGCTTTGTTTTCATGTGAAGAACATGGCACTTAATTTTGACAATCTGTCATTTTTCTAGCATGTTCAGAGAGTGGCTGGACAGAGCAGTACTTTTATGTTTTCCATCAAAAGCCTTACGATGCAGAACTGCTTGTCTTCTATTAGAGTCCTTGTCAAGCTCAGTGAGCTGTTTAGGCTGAGGGAGGACTATGTCATATTGTTTCAAGCTCACATGTCAGCAAAGAGAGATATAGATCTAGTGGTTTCTATCAGCATTAATGCTTGCTTGTGCATTCATATGCAGCAGATATCTTTGTTTGCAAGTTGCAGTTGGATAGTGCTGTCGTGCCAGCATGAACAATCCATAAAAGCCTCCATTTTCAAGGCAGGGAGAGGCTACATGGCATATCCTCCACCAGCCTGCTCTCCTGGAGCTGCTTGTCCCTGTAAAAGCACAGCGACAAACAAGGGGTACAATAGTCAAAACATTGTAAGTGGATAGTGAGTTGTCAAATCACTTGTGGAATGTTATTCATCAGCTCTCATTTTTAAGTCTAACAGAAAGTTGTATTTCTCCATAGATTCAATTTTGTTTTCGCTCTTGAGTAATTACAAGGGTATCAGATAATTTCTGAGAAGTTTCCCAAAAATATATAACTGCAGTTTGTTTGCAGCTTCATAAAGTTGTAAAGTTGCAAAGTCTCTCCTTAGAGAAATTACTTTCTACATCTCTCTCAAGGTCTTAAAATTCTTAAAAAAACTGAAACAAACAAGCAAAATGCAATTCACTTTTTCATAAGAATATATATATATTAAAAAATCTCTCATTATAACCAGAGTACAAGAGGCACCTAGGACACCCACAAATATTCCTCTATTACTAGCAAGAAATCTAAAAGTATGTAATGATTTTGCATTACATATCTAAATAAACACAAAAGGTTATTTTCTGGCAAATATGTAACCTCTTTTGGCTTTCTATCAGAAATAATGTTCATTTTAAATTCATGCATCATTCTTTCTGGTGTTAAACCTCTGCACAAATGATACTCTAAGCAAACTTAAAAACAGAAAGATGACATAACTTCTCAATTTAAATCTTTGTGAAGTAGAGCTCTGAAGTTACCTACCATTCTTTGATGTCTTCTTGAAGTGCAAAATAATCAATTTAAATTAATTATACAAAATTACAGAAGCTATAATGTTAAAAAGAATTGATGTAACTTACATCAATCAAACTGCCATATGTTCCTAAGATCTAAGTGACTTCTAACTGCACAATAGTCTGTGCTTACATCAACAGCACCTCTTGCATATGAGCTCAATCCCAAACTCAAGCCTAGACCTGCCTTATTTCCAAACTGTCGTACAAATATCTCTGTGGGAGAGCTCAGGGGAGAGCTGTTCCTGTTTCTGGACTCAAAAATAAGTGACTCCGAGTCCTTCTCAGAAGGGTTGAGATTTAACTAAACTTACAGGAGTACAGAGTGTAGAAGAATGTGTACAGGACACAGCACAGCCTAGCCCACGGAAACTGACTAAATGGTCACAACAGCAACAACAACAAAAAAAAAAATCTAATTTTTATGGGAACATTTTTGTTGTCATTTTTGTTATTCCTACAGCAACGCAAAACCGCTGTCATGGAACAAGACACCATTATGCCAGAAACACAAAACAAAAAGATGGTCTTCGACTCAGAAACCCCTTACATTTAATGGAAATGCAGGGTTTGGGTTTCTTCCACGTTATTGATCAGGTAAGAGGCTTTTATTCTCTGGAAGGATAGAAGATTTTTTAGAGAATACCAATAGTATTATTTCTTATTTTATGGTGTATTCCAACTTGAGACAGCAGTATGGCCAACTTTAATATTAAAAAATCATGCACTGTGGCTCAAAAAGCATGAGACTGGAAAAAAATGTATTTGGTTATTTTATATTTGTCCTTTTCTACTTTGCCTAAGGGAGAATTCAAATCATAACATTAAAATGTTCTTTACCACAATAAAGACAAAAACTTCACATTTGCAACTGAAAGGAAGCTTTTCTGATACAGAATTTAGGTTTGAGACCACAAATATTCAAACATACAGCATTTTAAATGAAAAAAATTTATACTATTTGCCAATACCATAATCAAAAAGCCTGTATTCAATGAGTCACTTTTAACACAAGGACAGTCTTGTACAGTCCTTGGGTAAGACTTCCTGTTTGCATACAGAGCTCTTGCAAGGAGCAGGTCAAGGTGCATTAAAAAAAGAAATATATATATATATGAAAAGGACTAAGGATGAAAACAATAATATTTGGTGTTTCTAGAGAGGGTAGCACTCTCCTCCAGTTTGCATTTATTTCACATTTATTCCTCCATTTATTCCTAAATGGTCGGAGACTATTGTCCAATGGAACATATTGTTTAGAAAAGAGATTTAGAAAACTGAAGTGGAGGAGGCACAGGAAGATTAGAAAATAAGTTAAGATATGGCATCTGAACAGATTCAAACAACATCTGAAAGGAAAAAGAAAGCTAGTTCAGGTACTACTTTGATAATAACAAAGCAAAGAGGTGGTATTTATTTTTACTATCAAAGATTAGGTAGAGACATAGCAAATCAAGACAAGAGCCAGTATTAGATTTCTGTGCCTCATGCCTAGGAACACAGTGGAATGTGTTTCATTATTTGCCTAAATTATCCATGAGAAACAACCTACAGTTCTTTAACATCAATGCCAAATGTCACAGAGAGGGAATATACCTCGGATGTCAGCCAAAGGACCCAGCATTTCAGCCAAAAATGATCCATGTTTGAAGCTCGAAGGAAGGAAGGATCATGTTCCGAGGCCTTTTGCTATATCTAACTTCAAGATTTTTTTTTCTTTTTAACATGGGTTTTACCAGTAAAATCGTTATTTTGTACAAAGAGTTAATTTTCCCTAACAATGATTTACTGTCAAAAATGCAGAATGAAGGAGAGAATTTTGATTTGGTGAAACAGCTTCAAAAACCAGTCAGCTTTTGAAATTACAGTACATGAGATTCTACCCCATTAGAAATTTCTAAATGTTATGATTTGATGTACAGTTTCTTAGAGGGAAAAAGGTATCATCAGGTTACAGCAAGGACTTACAGCAAGGATGTGTGGTTGAAAATAAGGAGAGATCCAACTGCTTCACAGCCAAGAGAAACATAAGCATCCTATGCTGTTGTGCTGCATGCACTGCCTAGCATTCATTCAGCTCACTCTAGCTGAAAAATAGCTGTGAGCATCTATGTTCCATTAACACTATGTTAATTATTGTCATTGTCTCATCAGTAGTTTGTTTACAGCAGCTCTGGGTGACAAGGATACTGAGATGCTCTGTCAAAGCCATCACCTGATGAGATTTTTATTGGCATAAGGTCTTTCTTTCCCTTAGTCAGCCACATTACAAAAATCACTGATTCATTAAATTCAAATACTATTGCCTGCCTTTGGCTTTTTATAATAACCCTGATCTGGCACTGCATTAACTGGTTTCTCCACTAAGTGAGGATAAGCTAATCTGCATCTTTTCTGAAGAAATTCATGCTATAATAGTAAAACATCAAATGGACATGTTGAAGCTTGCTTAATAAATCTTTTATTTCTTATTCTCCCATGTATGAAAGATACAAAATGAAACATTATGGTCTAACTAAAAGCAAATTCGACAGAAAGGTTAGCACTAAATAGAGTGCAAATGCTTTATTATTCTTCAGTTGCATTACTGAATATTTAGACATTCAGTTTAAATTATTAGTTTTAAGTCTTTTCTTATGAAAATTTTCTGGAGCTTTTTCCTAATTTCCTTCCTTATTTGTCCATTCTAACATCCCTTCCAAAACAAAGTATGTTCTAGCAAGGGAAACGACCCAGAGCCAAATATATACAGGGGACTACTTCTTTCGTTTTGCTGGGTATTTTGCTAAGTGCCATGGATTTTACTGACAAATTTTATATTTACCTAAAATCTATTTAAGCAGATCTTAGACATGCTGATTTTAGAAGGATGCAGACCACCTCAAATGAGTTACCGGGCACTATATACTTAGGCATTGAGACAAATGTACTAGAGTAGAGAGTATGAATCTGGTTCTATCTTTAGCTTCAATTTTCCTCTTTGGCAGACACAAACCATGATGGTTCTAAAATAATTGGTCCTTCTTCTCTCAAAATTTTTTGAAGGTGGAAATTTGATACCTTTAGAAAAAAAATTAATTCAATTAGTATTTGAGTTTGTGAACAACAACATGAACAAATGCAACTTCATTAAATTGTATTGTACTAACTACTGGGCTATTTCCATATGTCATCTTATTATCTTTCACATTTATCTAACAGTTTTTCTTCCGGCACTTTTAATTATCTTTGTTATTAAATAGTTACATTATGTTATGCCGAAGTAGGAACTGGCATTACTATGGGAAAAACATAATATAACTCTACTTAAGAAATAAATTTTATCAAATATTCCTCCAACCTGATGATTTTTATTTCTCACTTTGTGATGTCTGTCTTCAAAGAATTATTTAGGTTGAAAAAGAGCTTTAAGATCATTGAGTCCAATTGTTAACCCAGCACTGCCAAGCCCACTACATCTTTTAAATACTTCCAAGGATGGTGACTAACCATTTCCCTGGGCAGCCTGTTCCAATATTTGATGTCTGTTTCCATGAAGAAACTTTTCCTAATCCAATCTAAACCTTCCCTGGTGCATCTTGAAGCCATTTCCTGTTTTCCTATGACTTGCAGCTTGAGAGAATAGACCAACACTGACTGTGTTACAACCTCTTTTCAGGCAGTTGTAGAGAGCACTGAATTCCTTCTGAGCCTCCTTTCCTCCAGACTAAGCAACCCCAGCTCCCTCAGCTGCTCCTCATAAGTGTTGTGTTGCAGACCCTTCACAAACTTCATTGCCCTCCTCTGCACACACTCCAGCACCTCAGAGTCTTTTGTGGAATGGCCCGAAAATGGACACAGCACTTGAGGTGTGGCTTCACCAGTGCTGTGTATAGGAGAACAATCATTGCCCTGGTCCTGCTGGCCACACTACTGCTCACACAGGCCAAGATGCCATTGGGCTTCTAGGCCACATGGGCACAATGACAGCTCATGTTCAGCTGGCAGTCGTTTTTCATGTTGAGCCACCAGGCGTTTTTCCACTGGGCAGCTTTCCAGCCACTCCACCCCATTCCTGTAGCCTTGCATGGGGTTGTTGTGACCCAAGTCCCGGACACAGCACTTGGCCTTGGTGACCCTCATACAATTGGCTTGAGCCCATCAATCCAGCCTGTCCAGAAACTCTGCAGAGGCTTTCTGTCCTCCTGCAGAGCAACAATTCCACCCAACTCTGTGTTGTCTGCAACTTGACTGAGGGTGCACTTGACCTCCCTACACCGGGTCATTATCATTCTACTACATTACTAACTAAAGATGCAGCTACAGAAAGGAAAAGCCACATTGCATTTCTAGTATGAACCTCATCTTAAACAGTGCTTAGCTTTTAAGTTAAATCATCCTGAGCCATCATTCAGCCAAACACGAATTTTCTTTCATATCTCTTGGACTAGCATTTCAAATGTACATAATGTCAACCCAGTCTTTCTGTAGCTGATAGTGTTGCTTATCATCACCCAAAAGTTGACCTCAACAAGTCTTTCTATAGTGCAACTGCTTGAGAAAATATCTATAAGATTAAAAAATAATATTTTTTGTATCACAGAGTTGTTTCCCTTTCTAGAGTTTACCTTTCTAATGATCATGCATGATTCATATTAGGAGAAATTCTCATATTAAGTACTGCAGGAGTATTTTTTGAAAATATACAGCGAATATCAGATCAGTCCTTACCACATAGTCACAAGGAAATCAGTCAGTATAAACAAAAGGATCATAAAAGAAGTCTGAAACTACCAGGGTCTGTTTCATGCAACAGATTTTAATATGCCTTAATCATGGAATATCCTTTAAATGGTCATGGACCATTAGCAATATGCATAGAAATTAGTAAGAAACAGTAAATAAATAAATAAACACATACAAGTTCAGAGTAATAATGTTCAAAATTTTATACTTTAAAATGGTGAATAATGATAAGGAGTAACTACATCCAAAGCGGAAAAAAATAGGGATATCCCAATGAAGCTTAATATATAATAGAAGTGTGTGGCTCCTCCACATCCATATTTCCAGACACTTGGAGACTAACAGTACTCAGGTCAACCATTTACAAAGCAGGAGACAGAGAAACACCTTATTCCACATATTACTTGTTTTGCTCATATTAGTGATGCTTCAAATTTTGTCATTATTTAGTTCTAAGTCATTTGTCTCCATTTATGATCCAAGTAGTTTGTCAGCTAATCTAAAAGATATATTTCGCACCATGGCCTCGAGGACTTTTGTTACAGCTTGCTTGGCTTATTTATGGCTAAAATTAATTTAATTATTTAGTAGTTCACTTCAGTGACTGAAAGATCACACCTAAGGAGAACAGTTCACATAAAAAATAGCAAGTGATTTCCTAAAAGAATTCATGAGTGCTTGAAATTAGCCTTGATTTTTCACTTTTGCATCCGGAATAAAAAAAAAAAAAAAAAAAAGACAATTTTTTTTATATTGCTGGTCCAGGGAGTGTGCCTGTGCTAACATATGGTACATAACAAAGCTTATAATCATAAATTTTCTCAACGAGGTTACAAGACTTTTCTGTTATGAATATGTATTTTTATGTAGTTTACTTTTGCAGATAGTAATGCAGATACAAAGACTCTAGATTTTAATGAAATTCATATGACTATGACTTCTAATGAGCTAGAACTAGGAAGGAAGCAAGGAAGTCAAAGAAGCAAGAAAGGTTTGAAGATACATTGGGCCAACAATTTGGCCTAGAATTGATTAAGTTCTGGGACAGGTCTTACAAACTCCAGGCTTCCTCTTCTGATGGAGCCAGACCCTCATGGTTCACTCCTCATCAGTTTTCTCCCTTTACTTTAGGATGGAATTGGAAAAGTATCTCTGAATCCAAAAGCACACTTCTAAAAGGAGAAATTCTGCTTAGCTTTGAACTATGATTAAAGGGTACAAGTCAAATGGACAATGGAGTTAGATTTTGCGTGTGTTTTGGTGTGCTTGTACTAAAAACATACCTTTCCATCATCCTTTAACCTATTTATTACTTACCCAAAGGACTTTCCTAGCCTTTTATGATGTCAAGTCTCAGTAAGGAATGACTTTTTATGGCCCTATTATAAACCCATAAAAATGAAGTTTTACAATGGAAAAACTAACAGATGTTTATTTCTAGCTTTGAAAGAAGGAGCTTTGGACTCCAGAGTGAGCATTGTTTTTATTTAAAAATAGTCAGTCTTCTCAGCTATTTGGCATTTTGTTCTGGAACTCTATATTCTGTTTCCTACAGCTACTACAGCTAGATCTATCACTCTTACAATAATATTATTTGCCCAGGTACACTACAGTCTGCCTTTCCTTTTTCAATAAATTCTTATTCTTAGCTCTTGAAAATATGTTCTACATTTAAACTTGTCATTAAAAGTTGGGTTAGGAATGAAACTGGTTACAAAATTTAATAACTAAAAATATGTATCCATATTTGAGTTTTTGACAAAAATACAGAAATGAATGACTTAAAGCTTAAAAATTGATTTTTTAATGGATTCTGAGAGGCAAAGAATTTTTAAATGGTATTAATTGATTTGTTATTTTGTAAAAAAACTAAAACAGAACAAGTCCATTGTTAAAAATAGGTCAGAGTGTTTTCAATGACAATTGCATAAAATCATCCATTAGAATACTAACCCCTCATTGCATTAATGCGTTAGTGCCTATAGAAAAAAAAATACTGAGAGATCATCTAACATTGAAAGTGAGAACACTATTGATATCTAATATATCAAAAATTAGGCAACTACTTCTACATATCACATCATGAATTATTCTAACTAAATACTTAATTTGGTTGAATTTGGGGGACCTTGCAAGACATATTTACACCACAGTAAACAACGAGCTTGTGCTCTAAACAGTGATGAAGTAAACATACATAACCCTATAAACTCAGTGCTTTGCCTATTAAATCAAGTTCAAAACACATGCCTTGAATTCTGACTACATGATGCTGAGATGTGTGGTAATAGAAGAGCACCTTTAAGACTTAAAAAAACTTAAAAGACACATAAATGCACAGTGTAGCTATCTGGTGTATACAATACAAGGAAAATTGATGGGGTATTACAACACAAGCCCAGCATTATTCATTTGCAGATGTATTTTAAACAGTCATTTCCTATAATCTCTCCGTATTTCCTCCCCTGCTTTGCTGACTTTCCCTACAATGACTAGATTAAAAGGAATGTACACTGTCAACAGCAAAGAAAATGGGTCTCATTGATTCTCTACAAATGCAAAAACTTTACAATTTTGAAAAAGCTTTTTTCTATAGGTTTTTTTTTTATTTTTGGATACATAATAAAATGCCTCAATAACAAGAATATGAAATTATTTTGGCTGCTTAAAAAAGATTGATTAGGTCTAATCACAACTGTGAAATTTCACACAGAAAACAATCACAGTTTTACTGTTGTACAACCATGATGTACAGTGTCTGGTGTGTCTATTCTATTAAATTACTACTATTCATAGTTTGGGTTCTCTTGACTAAGGTTTCTCAGAATGGAATCCACCCAGTTTTGGTGATGCACTCTTGAAAATTTGAAAGGTGATTCTAAACAAACTGTGCTGCAGGAGAGGAGAACAGGGGATACCTCAAAACTACGTAGAATTCCTACTTGGATAAACAAATCCTATCCACACCTATCTACTCAACTGTATCAAAAGAAAACATTGTAAACAGGAATATACATACAATGAGAACAAAGTATTACCGAATAGATTATATGAAATACAACTCAAACAAACTTTTTTGGTAATCATAATCATTGTCATCAGAACTTTCCTGGAAGCAGTGAATATCTGAATTTCCAAAGTATGAAATAGCATTTTAAGTTCTCTCACTGAATCGGTGCATGTACTAATTATATATATACATACACAAAAATTGATATGCATTTTTAAAGATCACACAAAAAGCATAAAATAATATCACTGAAACAGAAATTTTTCAGGGCAACCACACAATTTATTCAGTTTGGTTCTTTCAAAGTAGTTGATGATCTGGGGCATCCTCTTTTGATCAAAAGATTAAAGAATACGAATTCCTTATGATGACAAATGTCAAAGGAAACAAGGAATAACTTAGGAAATCACTGAAATCTTTCAGTTAGGACATTAAATATATTTAGGAGGAAAAGAGTTATGTCATAAGATAGTGTCTTATAAAATGGCTAGTAAATTAAATTAGAATTACACCAAATCAAATTGATAAAATTCTATTTTATATCATAGGATGTTAGGATTATTTCTTCCTTCTCTTTCAGGCAATGTTATTTCCTATTTAATGTACCCATGGATTAACTTATTTTATAAAAGTTTTAAACCCCCCCCACGTTGAGAAAAGTACTCCAAGGTAAATGCACACTACAGAAAAATGCTCATGTGCTCGTGTGAGATGTTCTGTAGGTAAGCTTGGTAGCAAGGAAGCACTCCAAGGAACACCCAGTTCACAAACCGATGTACATCGATAGAGACAAATACGACAATAGGCACAGGCACAAGTGAGGGTTAACAAGATAATGAACAAAATTTTAAGAAGAAAATTGCTTGACCATGTTTATTATTAATCAATTATGATCTGCGTTAGGTGAATGCTTCACTGATGATGTTTTTTCCTTCAAATGACTTATTAAAACCTAAGAAAATTTATAGATTAACTCAAATGGCATAACACCAAACTGCAGGGGCTCGGGGAATAACCTGCATTGCTCTCTCTCCATTCTAAGGCTATCCTGAGGGCATTTTTCAGATGCCAGTTGGAAGGAGCACAAAGAGTAAGATGAATGCTGCATCCTAGGCTGGGCTGAGAGGAAAGGAGAGCCAGCAGAACTTTAGTAGGTGAAATAGTGGGGAACATGAGCAATAAAATTGAGAAATACTGAAAATGGTCACTCCTGTGTGGGCATGCACAACATAGCTTAGTGAGAGGGATAGTGTTAGGAGTCAGAGACAAGACAACATTAGGATAGACGTCATGCACGTTAAGAGAATGAGATCTGAAACATTAACATCCTGATTTTTTTTCTATACAATTATCAGTTGCAATTACACACCAAAAGAAACAAATCTACCCCCAGTTGCGATGGATGAACATCTGCACTTTCCAGACGTTCTTTTCCACAGGATTTCTTTGCAATAGCATAGAACAACCAATCAGTCATTTAATGACAGCATTATAACCCATTATGTTCAAGAGTCAATTACTCTAAGACCTTACAGTTTTATCACATACAATATGTCTAAATTGGATGCAATACTGTGGATCAATCAAATTTAAAATTTTATTTGAATCTGACTGTATAAGGCTACAAATGATTTATACTGGGGAGTGGGGACAAGGAAGAACAGTCAAAATTACAAAACATCAAACAGTTGATGAGCCCTTAAAGAATTAACTACTTCTTTCATTGATACATGGCCCGTACACAAACAAGATAATTGCGGTTTAAAGAAAGTGTCTGGCACTTTTTCCATTTGTAACAAAGCCCAGAAATCAGCAAATACTGATTGGTTAATCGGAAACACAGAGCACAGAGCAGCATGTGGAACTAAGACCATATGTGAAAATGGGATTGTCACAGCAAGGACACTAAGGGTCACAGGACATACATCTGTAGGAAATCACTCTTCATTAGGCTGGCTGCTCATGGAAGAGTTTGTTAGTATTATGTTCATGTATGGATGTGCAATCATTAATAAATTAGAACTATAAGTTACTTTTCAGAAATAGAATACAAAATATATCTAGTCTGCCCAAGGGATGAAGAAATGCACATCAGATGTATTATTTACAAATGCTATATTTTGCAGCATCTTGACATTTGCCTGTTTGTAAAGGCCATAGCTGATATATCTCAGTTGAAAAGAAAAGAATTTATTCCTGTACTACTGGAAAAGAGGCTATGCTCCATCTGACGTTCAAAAGAGTTACAAATTCATTACTGGAAAATAAGATCTTCACTGGCTGTAAGAGTGTATTACTCCATCAAAATCAATACTGTTGATTGACTGTAACAGGGGAAGTGTCAGAAACATACATCAAAACCTCTTTATAATTTTCTTTTTTTTTTTTTTAATAATAACCCATATACCAAATCAGTTTCACAAATAGTTCTGTGTGTCTTTAATGGGAAAACTTGGAATTTAATCAAATTACATGTAAGTAGACATTACTAGAAACACAGGCCAAAAATAGGGCCAAAGTACAAACATTTAGGTTTTCAGTTGTGGTAGACAGGTGCTGTAAGCAGCACCAGAGGATGGGAAAGGATACTTGGATATTGAAACAGCATGAAAGAAGCTGAGTTTATGAACATGTGATCAAATATGAAAAGCCATCTGTTTCAGGCAAGTTAATAGTACGATATAAAATACATAGGAAAATATTCTACAATTCAGAAACCACAGGTGATATTCCATCATTTGGCTAATTTGTATTTTAGAAAATTGAGGCTGACAATATTTTAAAAAATTCAATTCAATTCAATTATGGTCCTATTTAATAGCAGAATAGCATAGTTTTTAATGAAAACATGTTGCCCTTTTCCTCTCATGAAAAGTTCTCCATTGCCTTCAGTTTTGAGTTTGTCATCACTTAACAAAACAAACAGCTTCAGTAAAAGACTCCTTCAAATTTCTGCATGAAAACTGCATTTCTACCATGAGAGAAACATCTGCATAAATTCAAAGTAACAGGATAGATGGAACCTTGATTTGACTACTTTAAAAACTAAAAAGTTAATTTTTAAATACAGTAATCTGTGACATATGCATGGTATCATTAAGGTATAACAAGTAGGTTTCTTTTATGAAAATTATTTTGTTTTCTTGATACATATGTAACCCTTCTCAGATGAAGAGCTGCTTCTCCCATCTCTTTTTTAACTATGGATTGGCCATAAATAAATAAATAAATATTTAGGATAGATGCTTGCCAGAACTCCAGATACCACTAAGACACCTGAAGTGCCACTCTTCACATAATCAAGCCATTTGATAATGGGGGAAATTTTACCCTACACCAGGTGGGATTTTCTTACAGCCTTAGACTAGGGTCTGCCTTCTGGGTTTACTTGGAATGGTTTGGATTTTTTATTGGTCTCTTTTTTTTAATTCCTCATATAGCAGGTATGTAGGGCTGCTGCTGTCTGTGATCACATCTCTATTCTTTCCATCACACAATATGATTTTGGATGTCTCATTACTTATAATTAATTTCTGGTAGCAGGTAGAGAAGTATGTAAGAGTTCTGAGGATCTGATAACCCATGGACATTTTTTGATCATTTTATTGCACTATCACCTGTAACAGCAACTTATTCAATTTGGTGTCCCAGATGTTTACTTCACTTCCTAACTTCACAGACAAAAAAAAAAAATACAGAGCAAAACTTCCCTTTTAGATTTTCACCTCTACTTTCTGTACTTGGTGCAACTAGACTACAAGGTTTAATAGCTCTTCATCTACATCTTCCATCCGTTTGCTTAAGTGCTATGTCATTCTGTGGATTGGCAATTCTAAGTCAGGAGGGTTTGAACTACTCCCTCAGGTTATTCATTCTGTATATTTTATTAAAAATATGTTTTTGTTACTAGAGTAAAAAGAAATTGAAAGCTAATAGCTTTGACTCTTCTATCCACAATAAACCTCTGGATGGATACTTAATGAGAATGTGTATATCTGGGATAATCAAACAAAGCAGATCCCTAACCAACACAGGTTAGTGAGACAGGAAATCCTACATTTCTTACTTAGACACAATTTCCATAAAACCAAAAGTTTTTGTTATATTATAATGTAGTCAACTTCACATTCTCTGTCAAAGGTTACAAGACGCACATTCCTTCTGACTCAATATGATCACGTCTCTCCTGTCACTTTCAGTATCAAAGCTCATATTGCAGCTTCAGCAGTTTTATTAGGATTCCTAATCTATATTTACAATAAATTAGCTTTCTGTAACCAAATCTGTAATAAATCCTGTTAATAATGTTATCAGGAAAATAGGGCAACCCAGCTTACAGATTTGTCTGACACCAAAATATTGCATATCCTAAATTGCCATTTAAAGTAAATGAGGTAAGATGGTCAATAAGATTATTTTAAAAAAACACTCAAAACTCAAGTCACCAAGTACTATACTTAAAAAAAAACCAAACGTATAAATAAGAGAAGAAAAAACAAAACCTAACAACCCTCAAAGCAGGTCCTACAACAGAATATTCACTGTATTTACATGGCTCTTCTACTACAGCTTAAAATTTTTGCTTGGAAACTCATGACAAATTAAATTCATTATATTTTCAAATTCCTTTATGACTCTCTGCAAGGCATAAAGGAACAGACTGACACCCATATATAAAGCAGAGTCATAGCATCACTACTACACAGTGTGGAAATCTAAAGGAATGTTCTTTTCCCTGTCACTGCCTGGGAGCCACTGGGAAGGCTTTAGCATCATCTGAAGATGAACTGCTGTAGGGTTAATAGCAATAAATATGTACTTTCTCCCTCCCTAAGAAACATTTACTCTGCATTTCAGACTGGGGATTGGGAAGGATGAAGTTAAGCCCATGCATCTGCTGTTTGCTCAGTGATGACTCAATCTCCCCCATCCTGCTGTCCCACATAATTATTTTGTGGAATGTGAGTGAAGAGAAAGACCTCATATTATGTATTGCTGTTTTTCTTCTCCAGACATGTAGTTTACACCAATTCTCGAATTGCTATCTATCTCCTACTTTGCCATGAAAACCAAAGCAGCACTCCCTTTTACAATAGCATAAATCTGAAACTATGTACAATCTAAATTAAAAATTGCACTAAGCAAAACTTGTCAAGTTTCTTATTAGGAAATATTTTTTATTTACCAAACGTGATTGCACATGCATGCTTTATTTAACTAGTTTATTATTTTGATTGCATACCTCCAAAATATGTTTTCAACTAACGTAATTGTGTTAATTTGCATCTTGAAAGGGCACCTTTGCAAAACTGAGCATTTTATCAAGGTTATTCCAGCTGAATCAAATGAAATTCACACACAGAGTTGTAATAATTACCTTCAATATGTAGCATTAACTAGGGAAAGAGAAACCAAATGTTCAGATTTTCTTATCATAATACAATTTTAAAAAGTGAAAATAAAATGGATTTTCATTGAAATAAATGTAAAAATAAATTATTTCTGATTGTCAGGGAATTCTTAAAAACAAGACCTAAATAAACAGGATGTGATACAGATAAACCTTTCTCTTATTCTAAGGAGAGCACCAGATAAAGTGTCCTAGTCAACAGTTGATCAAGCAGTGGCTGTTCAATAGAAAGTTTAACAGTGAATTGCATAGCCCTTGTCTTGATTTTACTCACAGGTGATTTTGCACCTTTTCACTTAAACCAGTCAACACAAGCCTATATTTGTTGTATTTTTTCTAAGAGGGTTTTTTTTTTGCAAGTAAGTACATAAAAGCTTCCTTTGTTTCAATGGAAATGCACTTAATGTGTTGTTTGTTTTTCTTTTTTCTTTTTCAAGTTAGGACTTACTATATCAAGGTGAACTGATTTTACATAAGTAAAATCCAAATTTTAGATCATATAACTTTAAATTACTAGAAAATAGAATAAACAGTTAAATTCAAATGGCTTTTGAACTTATGCAACTCTAAAAGACTTCTGATTAGTGACTGCAGCCAACTAAACCACAATCCACAATCTTGCTCCCTCCAATCTTCATGCACTCATGAAAAGAGTACACATCATATAGTATGTATGATCCCTTTCTTAGGCCTTGTTCATATATATGCCTCTGTAAAAAAGAACCACAGCTTTCACACTCCCTTTTGGGTCTCTAGACTCTACAGAACTGAGGTAGGAGAAGAAGTAGTGGTAGTGGTCTGGGGATAATACTGGTATATCATCTCATTTCTTGGCCTCTACAAATGAGAGAGGAGGTTTCCTTAAATGAGAAATAATATTGTATACACTCATCCAATAATATGCAGATCAAATAATCTGTTAAACACAAAACTGGAATGAAAAATCCAAACTAACAGCATTGAAAGATCCCTTTGGATATATTCACAGGTGACCAGTTTAATTATGTGGAATCTAATAAATTAATTACATTATTCCAACCTGATGAGTTGTGTCACAGTAATGCTGATACAGTTAAGATTAAAAAAATGGGGATGTAACAGCCTGCCTTGTTATCACTGTGTATGCTGTCACAGCTTCGCAGTGAACTGTGACTGAGATGTATTAGCAGGTCAAAAGGGCAAAGCTTTTCAATTTTTAAAAATTCTAGAAAATGGATGACATTCAAAGAAAAGCTTATGCTTAGCGGGGAACCAAACAAAGTAGTATTTTCTTATATATATTCTTAAAGAGGGAAAAAGGAAAAACACAAATGCAGACACTGTTATTAAAAGGCTCTACTTCATGCCAGGCTTCTTCTATATGTTTATTGTGTACAATTTACTGCTTGAATCCCCTATAAAGCTCACACAGTGATTCAGATAAAACCAGAGGGAAAACTGTTATGTCTCTTGCTTCCTGGAGTGGCAGAGGTTGGGCCAGAGGTGAGATTTCAATGAATTACCCTCGTAAGTGCCTATCAATTATTGATAACAGTATAGTTAGATGCGTTATTTTATCTCAAATTAGGGCGATGCAATTGGGTATTCACAGGAGCTCTCTCCAGCAGCTTTATGCAAGTGTTGGCAGTCGAATGAGGTTGGACCAGACTACATCTTCTTTAAAGAAACAGATAATTAAGTATCTCCCAATCATCTGTCCTCTCTTCTTTTCTTTTCCCCCTCCTTTTCAAAAGGTTAACACTTGAATGCTTTAAAATCTTAGTAATAAGAAAAAGAGTATGATGACCGGCTACACTTTCTAACCTTTATTACTCTTAAAGACATTTTTAACATTTAATGTCCCACAATAATTTTGCTAATGCTCAATATTTTTCCATTTAGGAAAGCCCAATCTGCTTGCCCCCTGTGGCAGGATGAAGACTTGGGTTAGTAATGAAATCAATAAACACTGCAATAATTAGAAAGATTAGCAAGTTTCTTGCAAAGGGGTTAAGGGAGAAAGCTCACTACATCTTTCTACTTCATCAAATCTTTTCTCAAATTACATCACATTTTTTGCTAGTGCATATGTTTCTAGAATACATAAAAAGGATGACGTATTCTTTGACATTCAGTGCCTTGGGCTGAATTTCAGAGGGTATCAATTTGGTCCTATACTCCCTGGAAAACCTTTATATATCTTTACATACCTGTTTCACTATCCTTGAAGACTTCATCTAAGCTTTTATATATTCATTGACTGTGAGAGAGAAATTATAAACACACATAGAGCTAATGATGTAAATTTAATTGAAATTTAAATTCTCCTCCTTAATTTTGCAATGATTTCTAGGGTGCTAAAGCACAAACTATTATTTTAAAGACAAAGCTAAGCCTCTTTAGACAACATTAAAAGAAGATGCCAGGCAGGACATTATGGATCTGTAAGCATTTCCTCTTTCAGTTTGGAGTTGAAAATGGATCTCCATGAACCATCTACTTTCAACATGGCAGTATTTCCTATGTGAGGAAGGCCAATACACAGAGCTGTAACAGCATTTCTACACTTACTTGCACCTATTGGTCCTTCTTTTGAACTGTGAAAAACTTACTATAATTACAAAGGCTTTCAGCCTGCAAGTTGATGAGAGACCATCATGCTTCTTCAGTAATACTTCAGTGATGGTAATTTACTGGTGGCCTCATGTTAAGAATTCATTAGAGAGGATTTGACATGATAACCCTGCTGTCTTTATGCTGTTTGCTTACCTATAAAAAAGTCAAAAGTCCTAAGAGAAAAGTTTGCCATTTAACTCATCAGGTTCTGGATTCTGGAAACCAAGGATGAAAACATATCCTCAGAACAGCCCGCCTATATTACCTTTTCCCACAGAGTAAAACAAAGGACTTGCACCTAATAACTGCTACCTTGAAGACTCACGTAGTTCTGAAACATTTTTAAAAATTCCACTTTTTCTGGATGCCTTATGAGCATGTCTTGTTCAATCAAAAATATCTACAATTGTTACATAAAATGTCATTCAAAGTAGCTATTTACCGTGATGATTGTTGTGAATCATCTATTTAAAAAGGGAGAAGTGTGGTCAATTGTTTCTAAATTGTTGGCCTATAGACTTATAGAGCCATTGTTGATCAAATTCTGGATAAGAGCACAGGTTGATCTTTGCATTATGATTTAATTTACATGCAAAGAAAATTTTGTTAATATACAACAACCATAAAAAAAAAAGACTTAACAATATTAAGAATATATTTTATAAATCCCTTCATGACTGAGTCTATAACATTAATCTACTGCTGTTAAATCAGTCAGTACTGCATCCCCTTTTGTAAATGACTGAATATTTGTCCTTTTCTGTATGTATATTTAGCACACTAGAAAAAATGTTCTTTCACTTGTTTCATAATGGTAATAAGAACCTGATTACTTTTTACTTGTCCATAAAACATGTCCCCACAACAATCTGAAGCTGATTAGGCCAGTATATCAAACATACATATGGAACTGTGCACACACAGTAAGGCTGACTGGAATGTATGTACAAATTAGATGATTGCAATATTTAATAACTCGGAGAAGCCTTGCTAATGTAACACTTTTTTCTGCATCCAGTTATTTGAAATTGAAGTGATTTCTAGCCAGAACATGCTGGGTTTTTAGTGTTTAAATCAGCCCTCCTTTATCAACATACTGATCATAAGTGATGTGATGAAGCACCTCAGACCTTGAAAGTTTGAGCACACAGATGAAATACTAAGAAAACAGTTTTGATTCTGTAGTGTAATTTCAAGGCTGTTACAAACAAAAACCAAAACCAAATCCAAACAAAAAAAAAAAAAAACCAACAAAACAAAACAAAAAAAAAAAAAAAGAAAAAAACCAAAAAAAACCAACCAAACAAAAAAAACCCACCAAACAACACACTTTCCCCTCTTTCCTGGAATAAGTCTTCTTTGAACTATAGAAAAAAAAATCTCAATCTCATTAAAAGTGATGGAATAGGAACACTTACAGACACTTTAAATGATCTTAGTCTGAACACTTTCCACCTTGGGCTTAGGCCAGGAAGTTAGTTTTAAGAAGTAGTTTATGCTACACAAATCCTAAGCAAAGGAAATTGGCTTCCATGTTTTAAAATGTAAGGTCAGTGCATATTGCACTGATTCAATGTGATAGACACAAGACCTGATTGTTTAGATGTGAACCACTCATTTCACATTCATTGCTATTTCTCTACTGCCTATATTGGAGTCTAGAGTCACCAAAAAAATCATTCTGTGTGCACTCTACCTCAATAGTAACTGCATTTAGTTTTGCTTAAAATAGAGAATTAATCATTGCCAGCATTTTTTTTTCTCTGACAGTGCTTAAAGTTTGCAGTGAAATTAGAAAATGATTGTTAATTTACACATACAAGATAATTTTATGTGACTTAAGAAAGATTAAATGGAACAATCAGGAGTGACAGTGGAAGAAATTAAATCAGGATATGAATGAGCACTGTTTTATACTGTAGGTGTTCCTGCAAAACCTAATGCTAATACTTAAACTCACCAGTTAATCACTTCCCATACTCTTTTTCAAATATTAACCTTTTTAAAAGTTGAATTAGCTTAAGAATAACTTGATATATTATTAGGACTCATTTAAAAAGTCCATGCTGAAAAAGAATGGTTCGCTTTTTAAACAGTTTTTAATTATTATGAGGCTTATATGAAGAGGAAAATATATTTTAACAAGCATCCACACAAGTGGTCTGATTATGTTATTCTAATCTGCAAACCTAATTATCACCTTCTTATGGAGTACAAGGAACAGCTTTAGAAGAAAATTAATGTATCCTATCAGTGGGACAGTTTGTCACTTTATTAAATAATCATCTTCTTCGCAAATAAAATTGTTAGAAGCTTCATTGTATTAAGGAAAAAATAAAACCTCTCACACCATTACATATTAAAATTAACTTCCCACCGTTTCTTTAATGGTCTATTAAGCCTTCACTGTGGTGGATTATGAAGTACAAATGAGGATATCAACTGTTTCTAAAACTGTAAGAAACAAGTATGTTCTATGTGCCTTTTTTATTAAGGTGAGCTATAACTTAGCAAACATTTAAACTATTTTCACTAGTTTCCAATGCGGAAAGTGTATGTTTAACCCAAAGTAGATAATGTAATTTATTTTTCCTCTTTTTGATCTCAATCATAAGCTGTGGTACAAAGCTAATATTTCTCTATGTCTAGCTCTCTTTCTGTGAAACTGACAATTAATATTCTATATTGCAACCTAGAAGAAAAAACCAAGCCAAACATAATCTGATGTGCTGCCAAAGATGCCCCTGGAATAAATCTTTAGACTGACCTATGTCACAAAAAGTGGAAATCTGGACAGAAATAATTAATACATAATTATTTAAAATATCATTCTACCTAAGTCTGAAATTTTACCTCCATATCTTCAAAGAATTTTTGTAAAGTAATAGAAGAATATAACAGCTTGCAAATACATAGTGGAATCCATCTTGTAAACCAATACAGGGTCATAATGTCTGCCCTGTAAAGAAGAAATCCTATTTGGCTCACCAGTAACTAAAGACTTTCTTTCACTGGTCATTGCAGTAAAATAATACGGTACAGGTTGTCACCTTTGGGTTTTTTCCCCTCTCAGGATATGTGTCATGACTTCTATGTAGAGCTAACCTGGATTATTTTTAGCTATCTTTGATTAGACTATATTATGTAGTGAAACAAAAAACCCACCACACATAATGAATACAATTATAACAGAATTTTCATCTAGAAAGAGTTAGCTAACAGATGGAATATCAGCTTAAAGCTACATATAAAAGCATACTTAGCTATCCCTTATTAACTATCTCTGGTGAGTCAGCGTATATCACCTGAGATTTAGGAGACATAATTTGTGTATACTGTATTTGCATTAAAGGCATAAATTAATATCCAACATCCCAGGCAACTGCTCTTACCTTTGAAATTCTAGCCACTTTCCATTGCTACCTGCTGGAGTTGTCACCCTGATAGCAGGACAGCATAATCATCAGCCAAGTCCCTTGGATGAGCCTATAATGTTCAGGTGCTCTGCTTCGTTTAAACAAACATTCACCATTTAACAAACAAAGAAACAAAACCCCAAACCTTCTGTTTCATTTCAAGCAAGCACTGCAGCTCTCAGTGTAGCAGCAACTGCAAGACAGCAGAATTCCCTTTCTGTCATGGAGGCAGGTTCTGACTTTTTTTTCGCATCAGAGAAACTATTTCCTGCTCAGCACTATCTCTGAGGAAGCTTTACTGGCTACATATTTTTTTCCTCCTTCCAGAAAGCAGTATACTTTGCTCTCATGGGCAATCTAGAATTTCATAAGGTTAAGAACTATAAAGATACTGATTTTCCTTAAGCATTATCTAATACACTTAAAAGTTTGCCTCTTGTGGCTTATGGGTAAGATATATCCAGCCATAAAAATTGTTCAATATTCTGTGATATTATACATGGGACATTACCAGTAGTCTGCAAAATAAAACTCAGTCTGAAATATTGAAGGTTACTTAATTTTAATGTAGAAGAGAGCACCTGAGTTAATGAAACAAGCCATGAAGTCATTGTTTTTCTAGTGAACTCTGTCTCTCTGCATTTTTTAACTTACAACTTCACTTTTGTGAAGATCAAAAGCATGTCTTGTGACAAAAGGTGAAAAATATAAAAGCTCAGATAGATCAGGATTTCAGAGATACACTGTCTGACAATGCCAGACAAGTCTGTGTTAATTCCCAAACTTTAATTCTTGGACAACAGAACAAGATAATATACACAGTTAGGTATGTCAGAGTGCTTTCATAAAAAACCCCATAAAAGCAATTATTTTTAGAAAAATAAGATAGTATTTAGTCTGCAATGGCATTGGTACTTTGCTTCATGCTTCTGAACAAACCTTCATGAAGAAGAATCACTTCTCTAAATCTTAATGTCACTTTTCCATTTCTTCAGCATGCATTGGGCTTTTATTTCTGTATGCTTTCAAAAGGGATTGCAGCTCCAGAAGCTCTCACTGATTTCTCACTGTACAACACAATCTCGGCACAGAAACTGACTACATCCTTTTCCAAGCCACAGGTTTTAGTGTGCTACTAGTTTGGAGCATTAAAATGGCCATACTTATGGTTTCATTACTTAAATTTACATTGTCAAAGAGTACTCTGGTAGATGTGTACAGCACATGGAGCTTTACACCACCTTATTTCACAGAGAATAAAAATGTTATGAAAAAGATAGACATTATACAACACAGGACTCAAAAAATTATTAAACAGACCAAACGAAGCAACAGTCAAGACTTCAAGTAAAAGCCATAGATGAAAAGCACTTTCCTCTTGCTCTGTCAGCTTCTCCTTTCCCCTTTTTATTAAAATACTAAACCATGAGCATTAAGCAGCTCTTAATTTAGCTTTATAATAAAAAATTGAAATCCTTCTTAACCAAGAGTATAGTTTTGTTGAAATCTGTATCATTGATTATTTTATAAGGTGAAGGAAGAAAGTTAAGTCAAGAAAGGCAAGGAAAAAATGAGTCAAATCAGAAAAAGAAACAAGAGAAGTCCTAAGATGCCAGAGGAAGGAGAAGATGAGTGTGCCTTAGAGCAAGAATAAATTTGTAAGTTAAAATTTAATCTCAAAGACTTCCTTCACTTGCAACAGCTCAAATATATTTTGTAAGGACTAAGGAGCTGGTATAATGTTGCAGACAAGGGAACACTAGCTTGTGACCCAGTGTACTCAACCAGTGCACACATTTTATCCAATACTTCAGCCACATCTCCACTTTGCAATGGGAGCATGCTTCCAGGATGGCAGAGCTGGTGCCAACTGAGATGGCTCTGCAAGTACAAGCCAAACAGCTGTAGTGGCATCGCCTTATCCTTTAGTAGTTTAAACCTACCCTAAATATCAGAAGAACATGTCTTGTGCTTCACGCAGAACTCGCAGTGCCATCCAGCCTAGAAGCAGTTCATTGCACAGGTCAGCTGTGACTGTCCACGACTCATTTTGAGAAACTGTCAGAATCAGTGAAGGTTCAGAGTAGCCCTGACAGGCATCATCTCTCTGTACCTCTAAGTAGTTCTGTCTTTGGCTGTATTTGCTGTGTCTAATATGTCTCTTTGACAGGAACTGCTCTGCACCACGCCTATATTCCCTCATTCTACAGTTTTAATGTCATTGGGCATTGCAGGTTGTTAAGGAAACTACCCGGTCTGACCATGCACAAGACTCTCTGGCAGTCACATTTGCCACACCAGAGACTGTCACTGCTGGGACAGAAGCCCCTCTGGAGCAGGCAGTTCTAGTTAGCTGACAGGTCCCTACATCTCTCCACACCCCACTCACACATGGTCAGACCAGGTTTCCTCACCCGTTTGGCTCTAGGTTTCCCACAGCAGAATTTCATATGTCTCATTCAATAAGGCAATTTATTCATGGTGCAGTAACAGAGACAACTCAAGCTGCTTCCAAGGAGGAGGGACCCCCAACAAACGACCTCTGGGCATTTATATCCTCATGGTCCAAGTGCATGCAAATCTCTTCCTCCTGAGTCTGTCTCCTGCTGTGACTATCAGTGTCCCTTCACCTGCACAGCACCACAGGTCTTCATGCCCCTTGTTACACAAATGGTTGGCAGTTCATGGTTTATTGTCTCCTGCTCCCACCCAGAGCTCAATCTGCATCTTGCACTGCAGCTTGCAAACTGAGCCACCTGCACCAGATGTATTCCTCAACAAGATGATGGCAAAGGAGGTTTGGTAAACAGATGGAAAACTACTGTGTGTACTTATGAAATGTAACAGACTGCAAATACTTTAGATTAGTGTCTGTGCTCTCCTATTCTAGGTTTAACAAAAGCAGCTAGTAATCTCTCATTCTGGCATGCAGATACTGGTAAACAACACATAAACCATCACCTTTGCAGCAGAGGTGTCCAGGTTCCACTTATTTGCTTGTGTGGCTAAAGTAGTGGATAAACATTGTCAGTAATTTAAGCAATATAGTAAAAACTTAGTATTTCACCAGAATTTAAATAATACAAAACTGCCTCTTCACCTGGCAACCTCATGACAGAGTCAAATTCCCACCTATTTCTCGTTTTCTGTGTTTCTGCTCTAGTTGCGAACAATGGCATTTGTATTTGCATTGCAGTCCTGCTCCTATTTTAGTGTTTAGTGGCTAAAACACTTGCTGAGTAAGAGAGTGTATCTGACTTTCCTTGTCAGAAGGAGGACTTGAACCTCAAACTCCCTCTTCCTGGCTGACTGCCCTCCCTATGATGGCAGTGTAAAAACAGTCCCAGGGCTGCAGTGTCCTGGCTGCTGTGCAGCTTTCCTACTGCAAGGTTTTTCTGGATAAGCCATATTTCGTTAGGTCAATCCACTCAGGTTTGATTTGAAAAGTCCACAACAATTTGTCAATTGAATTTATGTTCTCAAATCACTTTCACTGAAGACTTACACTATAATTCTCTATAAAATCCAAGCAGCTAAACATATTGAAGATTTCACTCAGTGTGAATATTCAGCTGCTTTATACCATCAAGAAGAACATATTTCTTTGATTAACACTTTTTTCTTTCTTTGAACATCAACAAAATCTTGATAAAAACCCTAGACTGACAGCTTTACACAGCCTTCAAGGCTTTACTATCAAATTCCAAATCACTTAAGAAGCTTCTGCTACTACTGCTGTTACTATAGTTATTAATATATCATCATAACTAAAAGAAAAAATCCAAGAAGTATTTTAGCACACTAAAAAAAAAAAAAAAAAAAAAATCAATGCTGCCCTTGTTTTTATATTTTCTGAGCACAGATACGCCGACCACAGAGAAAGTTCTCCAGTTGGCCATTATACTCTCAAATCACAAGTTACTGTTCCAAAGAGCATTCTATGCCTTTAGACATCTTCATAATTGGCTCAGAAATAGCACTCTGCAAGAAAGGTTAACAGACCTTGCTGTCCCTCATATGGACAAATCTTTATTAAAAACAGCATAACTGAAAGGTTCTCAAGAATCAGGAAACCATATTACTTGCAGCTGTTCCCTAAGTCTAATTTGAAGGAAAAAAGAAAAAAAGCAAAACTAACAGACATCTTCTCCCTCTGACTATTAAATTAAAATCCTAGGTAGCTTTTACCACATCTACCTATGTTATGTGGATCCAAATGCTACACTCTGGACCTGAATTTTAGCTCATCAGGAAAAAAAATATTAACCCAAGTTCAATATTTTTTAAAATTAATATTAATTTATTAACCAAAGGAACAGTATTAATTTTTGCCATAACTAAGCTGACTTACAGGGATTGAAACTGGATAGAATTGAAAACTTTCCAAGCTTAATAAATTCCAAGTAACTACCACACAACGGTTTTTCTGTCCAATGATTTTCTCCTTTATGCCATGGCAAGCAAACATAGCAGAAACATCAAGCTCATTCTCACAATCCCTGATCAGTAATGAATTCAGAATTCTGTAACTCCTGCTCTTTAAAATTTTGAGAAACAATACCAAAATGACACCATTCCTCACGTTTCTTTGCCCATTTTGTATCCTGTCTTGGCAGTTTGCCCATAAAGTACTCCTGCACATTTTGAGCTGGAAGGAGCCAGGGGTATACTGATCCCTTAGCCAACAATCTGGGACAAGCCTTGTTGATATGAACCCTTTAACCCAAACCAGGGGTGAACATTGGTGAGCACTGGAGATAGATAATACACATACAATGTGTATTTCCTGAAGGGCAAATAGACGGTTAATTGAACATGAACTATTTTTCTTTGAGCAATCTTGCAAAATTTTTTAAATTCCCATAATTTTAATGGGATTATTCCCATAATCACATGGATGTCCCATCTGTATGACAAAGGGAAAAGTGGAGAGCAGGATCCTAGTGCCCTGCACACTGGTGAGACAGCAAATGACCATCTATTAATCTTCTACCTCAGAAGCAGATGTAGATCAACAGTTGTCAATCGTTCAGCAATAGAATTGTAAGAGAAGCCAGAGAGGAATTCCCTTAGTGCCATGACAACACGCAGAAATATCCTAAAATTAATCCTAAAATATCCCTTCTTAGGAATGGCAAGAATGTAAGAAAGTATGTGACTTAGTCTCAAAGGCATAAATGATCAAAATGGTATTCCCAAAACACATCAGAACTTCTGTTAGGCAGACTATAAAGTGTCATGAGGGAAAGATGGACAATGCAACTTTAAGCCACTTTTATCTGTTAAATAAACTTGGCTTCAATAGTAGTAGAGTCACATATCAGAATAAGCAACAGCCATTCCCTTTAAGTCACCAAGAAAGCCAATATATTTCTCTGGTGATGTTTTTTGGTTTGATGCTTTTTTTCTAAAAATGTATTTAAAGATTTGTTTTACAAACACACACACACACACACACCAAGATGCCGAAAAAAATATTTTTAGCTATCATTACATAACACAAAATTAAAAAATATATTAAAGAAAACAGAAATATGAAAGAACAGAATATAAAATTTAGTTTTATCAATGCTAAAGACACCTTCAATACTAGGACAAATACACCTCAATTTTGATTCTATACTTATGTCCTTGTCAGGTTAAATAAAAAGAAGCAGTAGTCTGTATTATTTTACAAGTAAAACCAAACCCCAAAATTATTCTGAAGGCAATGTTAGCAACAATGGAGTTATAAAAAGGTACTATTGTACAGCTATATCTATCATTCACTTTTCACAGAAATGCATTACATAATTGCTCTATGATATTAAAAATATATCTTTTCAAAATATTTTCTTTGGAAAAATATATCCTATGTTAATAAAATGAAGACATAAATTGGAAAAGAATAAGAACTTTGAGAGAGATCTACCAGATTGATCTTATTTTCTAAGATACATGAATTATACTTTACTGCATACTGTAACTTTGGAAATACTTCTAGCTGTGCACATTTCTTAGAAAGACCTATGCAACCCATTGCAATGAAAATAAGGAAATTGGAATCACACCAGAAACAAGTCAGATTACTTACATGAAAACACATAGACATTAGCCAGGCAAACTACATTCAAATGGGATAAAGAGGCAAATGGAAAATGTTATCTGAAATTATGGAGATGTGACACAGGTTCTTTATTTGATACATTAAGTACTTAAAATTGCTTTACTTATATAATTAACAAAGATAAGAACTTTGGTTACTTAATTAGGAACTGACACATTGGTTGAAAGCATTACTTTTCACGTAATCTATTAAAAAATGAATTTTGAACAGTAGTACTAAGGGTTAGGAGGACTGACTAAATTATCCTAAATGTTCTTTTCAATTACCTAAGTTTGTCTAATATGATGTGAACCAATTTGCATTTTCAGACTGCAGAGTTGGAACCTGGAGTATATTAGTCACAAGATTCAGGATCTGAAGCATATCTAGGACCCAATTTCTTGCAAATTAAAGAACAAGGCAAGTAAAAGCACATACTGTATACCGTGTCAGTCTGTGCTGTATTAAAGGAGTATTTGGGCTCTCCTCATTATCTATGAATACTGTAGTAGGGGCTTAATTACTGGAATTAAAGGATTAAAAAAAAATGCCCCATAAAGCACCCACAGTTCAGAGTAAAGGTTTTCACGTTGTGATTAAATTTTAATTTCTTTGTACTAAAGAGTAATGTGTTTATGTTTATTAAATAGGAAGTGTAAAATTTATCCCTTAACAATTCATTTCATTGCTTTTAATGTATTGGATATTGTCAATTATATTATATGTAAGTACAGTGAGGCCACTTCGAACCTTGACTGGATTGTGAAAGGTTTTGTTGAGTTTGTGACACATATTAGAAAGGGCTGCTAGTCAACTTTTTATAAAACCCTGCATCTGTTGTAAACATGAAAGATAGCCACATCCAACTTATGCAAACATTCGCCATTTACTTCTGAGATTTGAAAATTAATTCATCCAAAATGAAGCTTGAAGCTGCAAATCCACGTTAGTGTTCATTAGTTCTGATTACAATCCCTCTCAGAAAAAAAAGCAGTATTTGATAAAACCCAATTTTATTACAAAGTGTGCTCATGAAAAACAAGGAAAATAACCTTACTGATTTTATGGAAATACTTGACCATACTTCAGCAACAAGGGAGAAATAGCAAGCTGTAGTTTAACAGTTTTGTTCAAGCGTTTTTCATTTCTATTATAGACCGCTTTCACATCTGAATTTACTACAAATAAAAGATGTTAGAAACTTTTATTTATGATTGTGTTATTCGCTGTTATTTCAAATGGTGTGACTATTCTGTGGAAGAGACCAAAATTTAATTCCTATAGAGTTGCATTTGCCTTTAACATATTGAAATAAGAAGCAGTAGTTTTAATTAATTAAGGAATGTGTAAAACATCCACTAGGCACTTCAATACATAGAAAAGGTTCAGTGACCTGCTCTGAGTAATGAAACATCATCTGCAATAAATGTCTTAACCAGCCGGACACCAGCTGAAGAAAAGGAGATTTTATTGACCTTGGCCTGCAGCATATGGACAGACCTTCTGTGAATCAACAGTTTGTTACTTCCATGATGCATGCTGGGCCAATCCCTCTGTATGATTCTGCACCATATACAGTCCTGTCTCCTAGATATGCAACAATTTTAACCCTTTAACATTAACCACAATGCACTTTACTTGACAATATCAAAAGAAATTATTTCTTTAAAAGACTGGGTATTACTACACATCTTATATAACTTTCTTTGAAGAAAATAAAACAAGAACATTCCAATATCTTGTCAATAGTAAGAGTATATGTGCTAGTTATGTGTTTTTAAAAGTTCAGAATGGCAGATACTACACAACAATCCTCTCCAATGGAAGTGCCCAATGAACAAGCAGCCCTTACCACTCTAACACTACAAAGCCTGATCCCAGTTCAGTCCTGCAGAAGTGAATTTGACAGCTGCAGACCCTGAAAATACAAACATAAATTCACTGTTCTGATTACGGTCTGATAGAGCACACTGCTTTCAGAGATGTACTTTGAAATCCCAGGGGATGCCCAGGACTTAGGGATGCCTGCTTAACATACATTTTATACAGAACACTGCCTCTAGTCCTCATGAGTCTGAACCTAAGGCTCTTCAGCCACACCAGCCACCCAGACAGCTGCTACAGAATAATATTTAAGAGAGTAAGAAGTCTCAAGCAGAGGGCCTTAGCCCACTAGCACTTTCTACAGAAATGATAAAAACATGAAATCTTGTATCAGACAGAGGTGGAGACACTGCAGATGCAAACTGCTGTGCTTTTGCTCTGTAGACAGCAGACATAGGGAGGCTAAACCAGCTTTATAATCCGAATATCTTTCTTTGTCTCAGGTCAAGCACACTTTCAGAGCTTCAGGCATTATCTCTAAAGGTGAGATACCACGTCTGAAGTCTGTCTAAAGAACATGCTAGTTGTTTTATTTAATATCTTTCTCTATTAACATTATAACCACGAGCTAGGCGGAGTATGTCGTCTAACTACAAACCATCTCTTGCCCACGGGAAAATATTTTGTGCTCTATTGCAAGTATTTTCACCTTGTTTTGCTTCTGAGGACTACAGGTGCAGCAACACTGCCTGAGTTCAGAGATTTTGCTCCCTGGATCATTATCCTTTTTTGAAAAGGAACCTGTGGGTTCAATGGGACAGGTAACAGATGTCTGCAATCTGGTCTCTCTGTGGGGCCAGTGTCTTCTTTTTAAGCATTTTCACGTCAGTCACAACCATGAATGAAGGCAGGAGAGGTTGAAGAAGAGGCTGAAATATCTGCAATTAAAGTTAGGAATTGTGTGTTGATGCTTAGTATATTCACTGAAAAAATGGGGTTGTGATTCAATCCAAGAGACTCCATCACCCAAACTGAAAAACTGGAAGAATAATGAAAATATCAAAATAGTTTTGTTCTATTCAAAATGAAACATTTTGACTGTTTGATTCAAAGCTAAAGTAAGTCAACTTTAAAACACAGTTTTGTGTGTGTGTGCACAGTTTGAGCACTTCTGACAGTAGACCACTTCATTCACCCCATCACAACTGATTTTGCTCTTAACCTGATTTTTTTTCACTTTCAGTCACAAAACTTGAACTTGCCTTCAATTTGAATATTGAAGTGGAATAACTGTGTCCTGGTTTCTTTGCTGCCAGGCAGGACTAGACATCCCTTACAATACAGTTTTTGAATACAGTAACAGTGCATACACGACAGGATTTTTTCCTTTTTTTAATTGATGTTAGTCAAGATATGGTGCTATTACTACATTTTATAGTGCAGTACTCAGGTCAGAACACACAGGACAACTTGCTAAAGATTCATTTATCTGCCATTTTTCCTACATTTTCTTACTGTGGCCTTTCCTTATTCTCCTAGAGAGTACTTGCACAAGGTAAATCAGTACTTTCTATTATTTAAAAACTTTCTTAGACAATAAATGTACAGATATCAGCACAAAATAAAAGTATAATTAAACAAGTTGAGAGGCATTCTTAAAAGTATATGGTCAGGAATACGACATAAATCAAGATATTAGGAACTTTTCTGCTTTAGGTTTTCTTCATAAAAAACACAAATAGATTGATGTTTGGAAACCGCAAAGACTATGTATTTCAGAATGTAAACACAATTTATAAATCTTACTTTAGTTTACTGAGACTAAGAAATATATTTTATGCCACGGGATGCCAAAGAGTCAAATTAGTATGCCTAATTGAACTAAATATGATTTTAGAAAAGCTCACATCAACTTGAATTATTTTTTGGTCGAACATATTCTTTGTTTCCTCGTGTATATTCCAGTCACATAACTCACACATCTGTTATTCCCAGCATTGAGCCCATGTTGTTTACACGGATCTCCCTGTAGGGCATTTTGGCCTAACTGAATCATTATTTCAACCGAATGTCCTAGTTTAATGACACTTTTACTTGAAATACTGCCTTTTGCAAGTCTTATCCCCACTGGCACTAACTCAAGCCCTTCCACACTTGCAGCGGAAAATCTGACCCTACTCTTACACAGGAGATTCTGCGAAGGAAACTGATTTCTCAAGCACAGGGTTGTGAGCACTTCAGACCTGTAGAGTGGGTAATGTGACAGCTGAGATTTTGGGGTTTATGAACACATTTAAATTTTAATGCAATATCAGTCCTGGTTTCTGATAATGTATGCTAATGATCAAAAGATATAATTAAAATGATATATTAAAATTCATTCTTTTGACAGTGCTCGGGATGCTACTACTATGTTCTCACTTCCATTCTTTGCTGCTTGACCATCACCAGAATTCTTCTGTTCCAGATACGGGTTTACAAACAAGTAGTGAATATTTTAAAATCACTGGTAGACATTTACAGTGAGCCTTATTTGGAAATGAATGTGGAGCCATTCCATATCACAGCTTCCAATACAACATTTTCAATATATTAAGGCATGTAATAAGAATTTTTTTGCTGCAAATTAAGCTTCTGAACACAGATTACACTTTTGACAAAGGAACTTGAGTTCAGTTTCTTAAGAAACTCAAATAAGCAGGTGCTTCATTGCAAAGGAAAAAATTGATAACATGGATTTTTAGCGCACGAATATTTACACAAACTTAGATTTTCCAAAGACTTATATGTCTAACTATCTCTACTCAATTTAGAAATCTGCACCTAAATTTCTTTTTATTTTTAATTAGTGAGTAATACCAAGTGGTTTTGTCCAAAATCTGTGAACACTGCAGAATTTCAAAACATGTCACAGTTCCCAAGAATTAGTCACCTAGCTCCAAAGAATGCCACAACATTAGCTAGTAGTTATTAAAAAAGTCTAAGTCTTCCAATATTCTCTTACCTTCATTTTGAGAAGGTAAACAAGTGCAAGGAGATTCTGCTTCCACAGACATAGAATGTGTCAGGGGTTTCCCTATTAGTATGCTCTATTTACACATGAACCTTGGGATCAGAGGGGCAAGAAATGTCCTCAGGAATTTGAGGATCTTTACCAGGATTTAATGTAAAAGAGTCTCTAAGTCCAAACTTAAACTTACTTCACTGAAGTAAATATAACACCTGTGGATTTCAAAAGAGTTCTGCACACAGAATAAACTTAAAGTTTCTCTTCAGTGAGGAAAATTTTTGCACTTTCATTTTTCAGAGTAGAGTGCAAGGACCTGCTCTGTGAAAACTAAAATGTCGAAAAATTAGGCAAGAGGAAACTGACATAAAAGCAAAAAAGATTTTTTTTTTTTAATTGCAAGAGATATGCCCATATGACAGTGTAGTATTTTCAAATGAGTAATGTAGGATTTTCAAAGGAGCAGGTGCTGTTGACTATGGAGCCCACTGTGAATCAGACTTGAGTTGGACTTGCTGAGCCTAAATAATTTAGATTGCATAGAAAATTCTACATTCTGGTGAACAAAGTTTTGGGTCTTAGCAGACAACTAAAAAAGGGGTTTCTTTTCGCACACTCCACGGAAACGCTGCTGCAACATACTATGGACTTACTTCACCACGCAAATAACTGGTAGTTAAAAAAAGTATCTGTAAACTAACATCATCTGGAAAATTCTATTGAACAAAAATAGAAATCTGCAGTTTTTTTCCTCACTACACAAAAGAAAGTACATTTTCTATTATACCTTGTTCAAGTCTTTATACTGTTTTTTAGAAAGGCATAACCTTTCTGAATGATCTTTAAATACCTAGAGAAGCATTGCTTTTTCAAGTTCTTTCAATATCACAGTACCAAAGTACGTAGGGACTAGGACTATATATTTTTGTAATTAATTTCCTTAAGATAATGCTAGAAATATCAGGTTCCTTAAAATATAGATGAATTTCAAGGTGAGTCTGCTAGCAGATGTTATTAATGACATATGATTTATTGTGACATGAAATCTGATCTGAAACTCATGTTATTAGCCGAGCTTTTTATAAATTATAATTGCCAAGTGCTGAAAATATGCAGAGAGACCACTGATAAACTAGCTTCATCTTCAGGGCCTAGAGTATTGTCGTCTGCTAAAAGTCCAATATCTCTAGTCCTGCTGGTAGGGTATAGTACATTGGAATGCACAGATCAGGCTTGAGTTCAGATCTGATCATAGGATAAGTCAGGATGAGAAGTAGCAGACCAAGGAAAAGGAGCTCATAGAAAACAAATACGTACTATGGGACTTAGAAAGATATATACACTTGGGTTCACAGTATGTCATTTATAGATACTAAGCAGACTGAGTATTTGAAGGAAAAAAGCCCCCATTCTGACCATTAGCTATAAAATATATACTTTTAATGTAAAAACAGTAAGCAAGATAATATTCAAATGTATGTAAACGTCATTCTGTACAGCTGTTAGATGATAACACAAACAGCATATTTCATCATCCTAATGTCTATGAAGATTTGCATCTACAGAAGACTTTCCAAGTCACCCTCAGGAAAAATGAACAGTCTATGGTTAGGCTCACAGTGAAAAAATTTTTGTATTAATAATTATTTCTAGACATTCTCTGTTTATTCCAAATTAGGCTGTATCATACTTTTCTCTCCCCATGTCTCTTTAAATGTTAATTAAAGTTTCTGAAATGTTGATTTAAGCCATCACAACTTACTTGCTAAATTACCTCAATGAAAAGAAACAAACATAAACATTGCATTATGAATGTTATCTACTCAACAAACCAGATATTGAATTTACAGTAAATGTAATACACTTTTTTATCTCCAGAAAAGCTCTGCAATAGCACAGAAAATTGAAAAAGCAACACAAGAAACACATGCTAAGTCTCATTCCTGACTTTTTAATGTAGAAACAAAGTTGTTTAATGATAAAAGCATTTATGAGCAAAATGGCATTCACTTGCCCTTACTTAGAGTATATATGGAAGAGCCCCCTGTCAATGCAGCAGTATGAGTGTGGGAATGGAACATAAGGATCACCATCTGCAGCTGTCCAAGGAGTGTTCTTCAGTGCCTAATGGCAGTGTCAGTTCAGGGATCCTCACAAACACAATGCATCATCTCGTCCATGCTAGTCTTACCAGGCAAACATTTCACCTCTTAGAACAGTTTATTTGTAATGCTATTCATTTCAGTAGAAATACCAGATATGGAAAAGTTACACAACAAGCAGTCTGGAAGCATATGCTCAATATAAAATAAACCAATTTCCTCTCTTTTATAAGAATCAATAGTAAAGGATGTGCAAAACTTAACCCCTCACAGAACATATCTTAATAACACGGAAAAATATTTTTTTATGCATATACTTTTATATTCTTACCTGCTGTTGAACTTCTCTGGATGTTTTTCCCTCATGATATGGAATCTGTGGGCAATTGAAGCATCCTAACAGGACAAAAAAAAAGCACCATAAATCTATTGTGACAGGAAAATTGCAAAACAGAAGACCAAACCTGTAAACAATGCATATAGTTTGCAAGGTGTTTTGTCAACTGTAATTTTCAAGAGCAATACTCTGATCACTTAGAAAGCTTACAGGTACACTGTTCCCAGAAAGGGATATATCTGAGCTTAATAATTTATTATTCTTTTTGCAGTCATCATTGCTTCTTTTTACAAATCAGATGTTGGTTTTGTATACTGAAAGTGTCTTCGAATTTTATACAGCAAATAACATCCCAGATATGGTGAAGTTTACGGCAAGACCATTGACACAATGCTGTCTTGTAGAAATACTAAATAAACTATTTGAAATCCATTTCCGTAGTAAAAGTGAGTGACAGATTCAGCAAAGTTACTTTATATGCATACAAGTGGTATTTGCATATGGCATTCAATGTCTTTCTCTAAAATTTGGTAGAAAATAGGAATAATTGCTAGAAGATTTCCCATTTGCTGTACGTCAGGATGTGAAATTGTGGGGAAATATTTTTTAATATAGAAAAGCAATTTGTTCATTAAATTAAATATATTTTATCAACATTTTAAAATTAAGTACCTTATGCTAACAACATAATTAAATAACATATATGTGAAATGGAATAGCTGTATGAAATATTTATAAGTGTATAACATTTAGAAGAGAATCAACAGCCATTGTTCTGGTGGAAGTTGTTGAAAATAGAATCTTTGGAACTTTAGAATCAGTTTTCAAAGCATTTTTTGTATCTCCTTAGCAGGTATGAAGAGAATTTTTTCCTCAGCCCAGATCATGAAATATTTATTTCTCATACTAATCATTAAAACTCCACAAACTGGGAATTAATAGTTTATTTTTTAAAGTATGTATTAAATGAGTTGTGAGAGTATGAAATCAACCAACTCTTGAGTCTTGCAGGGGATAGTAAACACAGAGAAAGCCATTGGATCACGCCTTTGTAATTACGTTTTAAAATTCTGGATATATATGAATATAAATATAAGAAGATTTAGTTCAGTTAGTAAGAAATTTAAATTAATTCCAGTTTCCATGCAAATAGCATTTGAGGAAAACTACAAATAAAACTGTCACTATAACCAACTATCATATAGATCAGATATATATGAACCTCCCCACCTATTATTTACCAATTTAAAAGATAGTGGAACTATAAAACCTAAGAATTTGAGAGAAATATTATATCCAGTATAAGCCTATATCTAGGAACATTTTAAGGGGTTTTCAAACAATGGAAATTAGAAATTGGAGGGAAAAAGTACCAAATAAAATACTAAATAATTTATTAATTATTCTAAACATGACCAAAGCTTTTTTCCAAAATAATTTTTATTTAAACCAATCAACGTTAATCTAAATCACAAATAAGCAAGCATTTAATGCAGATATAAAGGTACCCACTAATATAAACCATGGCTGCAAAATTGTGTGTTTAAAAATAAGGGGTTTTATTTACTAAAATCCTAAGCAGGGCATGCACCAGGGAACTGACTGATCCAGCCTTCGAGATTTGGTTTACTAACTCACAGGTGCTTTGAGAGACAAATGTATGAACTTTAATACCATTAAAGTCAAAGATAAAATTGTTCAGATAGATTGATAACATATGAATAAACTTTTATTATTACGTATAAAAAGCAATAAAGAATTCATCAAATTTCTTGCACACTATCTACATAAGGATGTAACAGAGTATAGAATTTTTTGGCAAAACTTTTGATCACTAATCAAATAAAATCAGTTAGTAGCAACATTAAATATATGGACTCCAAGAAGGTACTAAATTTTTTTCATGATCTTGTTATGTGGTTTCTAAACATGTACATTGTTTGTTGCTTTATGTACATCACGTAATTATTAATGTATTTTCATATTAAATTTAAGAATGGAATTGTCATTCAACATTTCACTGTTCTGCAAGGAAATTACAGCAAAATTCCCTAGTGAATGGACTGGTGTTAGTCAAATAATGCCTTATTGTTCTGTCTTGTCATGCAAACTGTCATCTGAAACTTTCAGTGCTGTATTCTCAAACTGCACTCATCGTTAATTTAAATTTATTTTTGTGTGCAATTTTATAAGGCAAATATCCACAAGTATCCAGGTGATCCCACAGTTCTTGGAGACGGATGAAATAAAGCTGACAGTAAACCCTGAGACACCATACTTCTAAACAAAGCCTGCCAGCTGAACTAAAATAATAACTCTGTTAACTTTAGAAAGACCCATCATTCATACTTTATCCTGCATTAGATGTGGTGGCATTAGAAAAGTATATTTATTAGCCAGTTTTATATGAAAAAGAAATGAAAGGATATTGTTGTAGTTAACTGTTCATTTTCTACACACGAAAGCATAAGACAGACCCAAGACAAACTGAATAAAGGAGCAGTAGCCTTTTTGACAGAAACTAGGAAACACTAATCAAGGACTAACTGTCTAATGAATGAAATGAAAAGGCTAATGTGCTTACTCATGCATAACAAATGCAAGGCACAAACAAGCTAGGGATCAATGCCCACTGCAGATGGCAAACAGGCAGTTGTTTCCATGCAAGGTTGATTTGATCAAAATTTTCCCCTCCATGAACATTTTTTGACTCCAAAATGAATCAACTAACTGAATGAGCAGAGAGGTAAAAAAAGTAATACACACAGCTAATTTTGACAGACACAACACAAAACAGGACACATCAGGCCAATTTCACTAAAAAAATTGCTGAAGAGATACTTTTATTGATGGAAACTGTAAACCAGAAGAGCAACTACACACAGATAAGCTCAAAAGCAGAGGAGCTGCTAAAGCTTCCTCCAGCTTATACTGTCCAACCGTTCCTTGAACCATTAATCAAATCCAAACTCAAGTCCTTAGCTTCCCTAACACAGGGACCCAACCATAACTCCACACTGCAAGAAAATCTGAAACCAGCCCATGCTGGTTGTGCAGACCAATCCTCTGCTTTAGGGGAAAAAAAGACAAGAGAGAAAAAAACAAAACCTAAAAGACACAGAAAATCCACCCAGGAAACTACACTGATTCTTCTGTTTTTGAAATGGCTGTATTCTTTTACTTGTTAAGACAGTAACACATAGACTGGTATAAATAAACTGAAAGCAATAGGAAGATTTGAAAGTAATAGGAACTTGACAGTGAGTAGGAATGTAAGTGCTGTCTCCTAAGAGCTGCTGGAATTACCAGATGCTATCCCTCAATCCTGAGGTAAAACATTAGAAGTTTCCTGGATAAGGAGAGCAGAGATTCCTTCATTGTGAGCTTTTTGGCTACATTTGAAACAGGATTAATTTTGTAAAACTTCATTCAGCTATTTCAAGTAGAGGCATTTACCCAACCTGTTTAGACATACAACTGTTTTTGAACCAGTGGAGAAATTGTTTCATTTATGTGTCAAAATCTATATTAAAATCAGCTAATTAACTATACAGAAACAGAGAAATATTCACATGCATGGCAAATCAAATATAGTACGCAAAATATGCTGACCTTTCCTGGTAGCAGATATTGCGAATGGCCAGTAAAAAATACGAGAAATTATTTTTGTATTTTACTATAAAACTGATGTGAAAGAGAAAACCCAGGATTCAGTAAAGCAAACTCACATGCTGCATGATATTACCTAGTAAAGCAAATAGGATTTTTAAAGAAAGATCATTCAACAGTCAGATACTGGTCTATAATAAATATAATCTCTGGGAATTACTTATTAATTTTTATTAGTAAATTGATTTGCATTCTGGCCTGAAGTACAATTTTCCAGCATTACTATATCTGAATCTAATATTTTCCAGTTTTACAAGTAACACACCATAAGTACATACAAACATACCTAAATTTGTGAAAGTTTTATCATTAATAACAATAATATGAGGAGAAACAATGCTGTCAAGACTGTTTCAAGAAGAAAGGAGAAGGAATGTCTTATGATATCACTCTAATATGAAAGTATCACCTTTCCCTTCATCCACATTTCAGTCACAGAGTTCATTTTATACCTATAATTGTAATACATTTCACCAAACCATCCAATAATTGAGATTTTTTCCATGAGTAATTTTGCATCAGAATCAATGTTGGGCAAAAAGTAATGCTGAATACAGAGCATCTACAGCAGAACTAAGCAGCCAATTAGGCAATTTCATGTTTCTGAGACTGTTATATGAATACTTGAGTTGTATGGTACTATTCTAAAATAATTCATTTCTTTTTCAAGATACACAATATTTTCAGTCATTTACATGTCACATGACAATAGCCTCCATGATAATTTTTCTTAACTAATTTTGTAGTACCAATCTAATCTGAAAGAAACTACCACACTATGTGGTCTTTCGTATGCCTTTCTTGTTTAGATGGTTTCCCCTCACTCCTGTAGCATTTAGAAACAAGAGAGGAAGGAATGAGCACTTGAAGAACAGAAAATGTAGTTTATCCAATTTAAATTTTACAAAATTGTACAGACTCTTGAAAAATGCACCTTTACATCACACAAATATTTAGCCAGGACATATATGTGATGCACGTGCAGACATATACACATATATGCACCCTTCCATTTGAACCTGTTCAGGGTCTGAAGCAGCTGGACTATCCTTATACCACATTCAGGTTTGTTTTAAATCCTGACAGTGAAGATAAGATAGAGAACAGACAGAGCATATCTGAATCTACTCCTAGGAAATGGAAAAAATATTTTAATTGAACTAGGACATTTCTCAAAGTGACCTGCCAAGAAGAAAAGAAGCTTAAGTTGCTACACCTCTTTAATACCTTATGATTGACTTACACACATATATATTCATCTTTTTAATGGGTATTAGCATTACCGGAAAGCAATCTGAAGCAGTCTTTTCAGAGGAGTAACCTTATACATTGTGAATAACCTTATAGAAAGATTAATGCATTTAATATATGTCTATCTATAAGTTTGCTGTGATTAAAATTTCCATTAAATAATAATTTTTATGCTGGTGAACAAACAAATGACCAGTGTGCATCTTCTTTGGATACAAATGGTCTGATTATTTTTTTCTTTTCCTAAGACACTTCTTTAATTAAGGCTTAATGGATCCACAAGGTTAGGAAGCTTAAGGGATAATTCACCAACCTGTAATCTTTGGATCAGAATGCAAATCTAACCTGAACAACCAGTTAACTCACATCAGTTATTAATGTGGTATAGTATAGATGTAAAAAAATATCACTGAAAAGAGGTGAAGAAAGTTTGCTGTGGTGGCTTAAGATTAAAAGTTATTTTCTAGATTAACAAACAACCTCGCAATTATGCATTCTACTTTCTGTACGTACATATAAAATATAAAAAACATAGGTACACCCTTCATTTTAGTATTTCTCATCCCATTATAACAATCTTAGATAAACAAATTGTACTGAACCATTGAACGACCAAGTCTAGAAAAAGGCAGTCAGGAAGCTTCAGGTTCTGCCTTGTTTGAATCAAGATGTCAGTTCACATTTGATTCCTTGGTTTTTGACTAAATTACATTAATTAACCTGAGATGGAGAGGGATTAAAAAATTAATTAATACATTATTTTTTGGTGAAACAATAGTTACTATAATTGTATTAGTTTCTACTGATATTTCGAACCTCTATAGAGGAGAAAGATGGTAGTCTGAAAATGTCAGAGCAACAAGAGATTACAAGCACTTCTTAAAACAGCTTTACTAAAATATAATGATTAATTCACTTTCTTAAGAAAAAAATCAGAGAAAAAAAAAATCTCAGAAACTTGTGTTCCTGGCTATCCAAAAAGAAAACAGAAATTGTGAAGATAATGTAATTTATTATATTCTTGACAGGTAGCCCTCTGAGGGTCACGTTTAAATACATTTCAGCAGTACATATGTTGATAAGTCACAGTTCATACTTTAAATATTCATTTAAATATGTAATATCCCAAAACCCAGAATGAAACATCAGTAACCACAGTATTTATAAATGATAGGCAAAAGACCAGAGGATGGTGTATCTGGAAATGGTAACAAAAAATTTGAAACAGGCCTACAAAGGTAAGCATATTTTGTGTCCCTTTTTAATTGAAGTCAGAATTCTGTTGAGTTTCTGACACTTTATTCTACACAGACACAAAGTGGACTCCATTTTGCAGGAAAAGATGTCTTTGTGCAAAAAAACTCAGCCACCCCTATGTTTTTCCTGTGTATAACTCTATAACTTGTGGGCACATGCAGCAATTGACTCCCTGGTATTTACTATTGATCAGTTTATACAGGGTGACCACATGTCCCAGCTGAGAAGGGACCAGTCCTATAAGATAAGCCTTTCTAGCAGTATCTCAAGGACTTTCTTTGAGGAGCTATTTTGGATTTTAGAAACTGACACTACATTCCTATGTATCTATGTTTTTAAGTCATTAATCAAATGTACGACAGGATATTAGACCAGATGTGTCATGTGTCCCCCCACTCAATGCAATGCAGAGGACATGTACCCTGTAAGATGATCTCTGCTGAGGATACACTGTGCTACATCTTCCCTCCTTTATATTTGGTGACCCTAAATTTACTGTAACTAGAGAAGAGCTCTTCTAGGTCCATGCTAAGTGTTTATGTGGTCACTAAAAAGAGAAGGAGAAAAGTGATCACATGGCAATTAGCCAACATAGCCATATAGACAGTGTATTAAATATCTTGTATATTAAAAAGATCTCTGTGGTAAACCTTTAGTAGCATTTCTGATAACTGCTGATCGAGAACTATGTTGAAATAGTCCCAAATTGTCCTGCAAAATGAGTTTGAGCAGAACACAATCAAGGACATAGCTTAGGCTGAATGTCAGTATAAGCAACACAATGCAACTGGTTGTTGCTTTAGATGTTCTTCAGAGACACACAAAAATGGCTCACAGGTGTCTTCAGTAAAATGCACAGAAACCAAGTTTACATTTAAAGCCTGTCTAACTTGAAACAAATGCCTAGACTTTCATGCCCATCACTTTTGCTGTTCTTAGGAGAGAAAAGTGAGTAATTTGCTCGATTGCTAAGCTTTTTTTTTTTTTTTTTTGTGAAATACTAATTAGTGTCATCACATTAAAACTTAGAGAAAAAGGCAAATTTAGGACAAGGAATAACTGCTTGTGTAGTGTCTTGAAAAATTATACCAAACTTATGTTTGATTTTTCAAACACTCTCATAATAAAAAAAACTCAAAACACCCCCAAAAACCTCCCCAAAGCCCCCAAACAAACATAAATCCCTCTAAACACTGATTAAGTTTGCATTAGAATAGTATTCTCAGGGGCTGAATGTAGGCCCTTAGCTTATGTGCCTAAACTGTCAGGGTGATTTCCTTATCCTCCCAGTATGCTCAAGAGTGAGAATAAATTTCTTTGGAAAGACTCACCCAAAAGGCATTTCCAAATGTTTCTGTTCTGAATTGCTATTTCAAAATCTTTTGTTATTAATCAAACAAGAAACTGTGCACACCTAGCTTCATAAGTTTATGAAGCTATGCCTGAAATGCCACAGTTTGAGCAGTCCTCTGAAATCCTTGATGGGGTTCAAGCCAATTCTTGTATCACCACCCATTTTATACACTCATTTGCTTGATAGGGATCAAATAATAAATGTTCACCTGACTTCTCCCTAGCAACTTCCCATAACTTGTTACTCAAAGCCTTGGCAACAGAGTCTTAGAATTTTAATACATATTTATGCTATTCATTTGTTTCCATAGCAGATATTTATTTTTATAAGAAATATGCAAACCACTAAAACATCTCTCATTGATTTACACTCTGAAAGAATATTTTTCTCTTAATTGAAAAAGGTCACTGTTTTCCTCATTCATTATGTTTTCTATTTGAAATTTAAATTTTTGCATTACAATATTATTTATTATCTTTCCTATTGGACAAACAAATACTAATTTATAAAAAAACCCCTAACATACTCATAAATTACGGCTAGACATTGGATTATTTATCTACAGATGTTCACTCTCTCTCTCTCTCCACTGATTTATGACAAACTTTTTTAGATCCTCTCCCTTACATCTTTCACATAGCCTGCTTGTTCTGCCTCATAGGCCCAGAAACAACTTTCTTAACTTTTTGTTCAGTATCTGCGTTTGTTCTTGTGTTGCATCAATCAAAATATTTTTGGAATCCTCCTCCTTTATTTTCTTGCTAAGGTGTGTAAGGTTTCTAACTCCCACTTTTGTGGAGGTTCTTTCAAGGTTACTCCCTCCTTTCCCCTCTACCAACACAGGACACCCCTTTCTACCAGTACAAGCACTTGAGATCCAGTTCAGACACCAAGGGTCTGGCAAAGTATGAGCTGTGGGAAGGCAACGATAGCAACTGGGGAGCATGCTTATGGGATTTGGGTAATGCTGCCTTGGTGGAGGAAGAGTGAGAGAGATCTGACTCTTCTCAGGTGTTTAAACATACTAAATATCTGTACAGCCTATGGGGGCTTCCATGAATTGCAGAAGTAGCAGAAGAGTCTCATGGACATACCTACATATGGCCTGGTTCTCCAGAGTGCTTACAGCTAATACAAGGGAGCCAGATTGCCTAAAAGCGGGATGAGGTCACAGGGAAAATGGCAGTTATATATCAAACTGAGACAAATCTATTTTACAGCAAGTTTGGTAAAATAACTGAGCAACTAAGAAGCCTCTGAGAATGAGCTAGATTCACATGAGCTAGTCATGCCAAGTTTGCTCCCACCAGAATGGTTTCTCCAAGTATCTGAAAAGGTACTGCAGAAATAAAAGGAAAGTAAACTGAAATGAAATTCATAACAGTATTAGATGGATGAGATTACACTCTAGCAGATCATCTTGATCACACACTGGTTTTACTGCTACTTTTAATCAAATCTGTAGCTTAAAAGGTGAATGCATACTTGTTTTCATGCATGGCATAGGTGGTCAGATTCCATTCTGGCGTGCAAAACACAGTCACATAATATATGCCAATGACCAATATTTCCATAAAAACAAGGGGTTTAGATTCACTGAAATATCCCTGCTAACCCAAAAATTTAATATGGTTAGTTCACATAAACAGCATTTGATATCAGTTGCTCTCAAGTTAAATAAAGCCCAGGCTTTGTAGTAACAGCTATCTGAAACATGAAATAGACTAAAAAAATGGAACTAGATGCCATCTTACTGAGCATTTAGGTAGGGAATGAAAATTATATTCTCTATGAATAATAGGAACCTGCATTAAAAAACAACACGAAACATGCTATGGCTTATATTTGGATATATGGAAAAGTGCTAAAATATGTCCAAATATCAACATGTGTTTGTGGAAGATGAATTCAAATTTTACAAAATTAATTCACACATATTTTCCTCCCAAAACAAATCAAGCTTTTTCTATAGTTGCTTTGAATAAATAATTTAGATATGCAAAACATTTTACAGTGATGATCTACCCAGAGCACAACATACAAAGGTTATGCAGTAGCTATTTTGGTAGACTTTGGACATTAAAAGGCTTTGAGTTTAAATATATTTATTTACTCTACAGAGAGGTTCTATTACGTGCTATAAAGGGAATAAGTCACAGGTTATTATCAGTATATTGATACTTACAGACAACACAAATCCTGTTCTTTCTTGTACTATAGACTAATAATTAAGAACTGTAAACTTTTTTTTTTAAATAAAATAAACATGGGATTAAACATGGTTTCCACTGAAAAGGGAAAAACACCCAGCAACTTTAGAAACTACCAATTCAGTATTTTACTCTTGGTTTATGTAAAAATGTTTCAGCATTAAGCAATCTCACAGCAATAAAAAATATGGTTCTTGATGTGGTCAGAAACATGGGAAACTGCACTAAAGCCCTTTTTTATGATTTAACATGTACAGAATTTTGGACCTAAGAAATAAAAATGTCCAAACTGCTGAATTAATCCTTCACAGGGGGTCATAGAAATGCTTTTGCTGCCCTTTTACCACCCAAGGATCCGAATTTGTGGAAGACTAGTGAAAAAGTCTAGAACAGTGTAGTGGAACTGAGAAATTCCTCAAATTTTCAAGCAAAAAAAATTTCCCCTCTCAAGAGTGCACTTGCATTACACTTTTTGCCTAACCATCTGGACAGACTCAGTGCGTCACAGTTGTTTAGCAACTTAGGGCTTTCATGGTAGCTTTGAATATATTATACCAGTGTCCTATTCTCGGCCTCAAATTGTTTGGGAGGATTCTATATCTGCATAAAAACTCTTTGCATAAGACCCATTTCTTTAGGATTTCCAACACATATCAGGTTTTCTAGAAGGCTAAGTTGTTTACACTAAATACTAGGGTACAATTCCCCAAATTAATGATCTACTGTACAAAGTTACTCCCCAAATGATCAAACTAAGGGTGCAGACAGCTGCAGTGCAGAGGCAGGAAGAACAGAGTGAGTTCAGGAGACAACTAAAGCATAGGGTCAAAGTTAGATCCACAAATTTTCACTGCAAACAACATGAATGGGGCAGTTTGCCTGAACTCTAGACCAGACAGTTATGCTATAAATATATTTTACAAAGGGAGAAACCCATTGTTTTTTGACAATAAATCAATTTGCTTCATGAGAAAGAAGATCTAGAAAAAAAAAAATCTTTGGTCTAAATGAGAGCATAGTCAAATCACCTTTCAACTTTTTACCTTGAAAAAACAACAATACGGTAGGCTGAAAGCTACTCCTAGATTTTTATAATTTGCAAATCAAAGAGCACCTGTTTGTAAAGTGCTGCTTTGCTCAACTACTTAAATAATGTAATCAATACTAAATGACAAGCTAGAATTCCCAAATTTGCTGCACAGTAAGCAGACACTTGTCTTGCTGATGTTTGTAATAAGTAATCCTTATGGTGTTAGCCAAGACAAATGTTGTTAATATTAACTTTTTCTCAAGCATAAATATCACATCCATATGACATCAGATATTATCTCAGAGTGAGATTATCTTAATGGTTGCAACTATTTTGTATAATACTAGCATTAATAAGGGCAATGTAAATCAGTTAAATCCTTCTTTTACTACGGGGCTTTTTTTTTTTTTTTTTTTACTAACAAATAATCAAAACCTATAAAAACACATGCAATTTAAAGATCACTGCAAACAAAATGTTTCCAAACATTTGGAAGAGCCTGGAACCAAAATTATTCTTTCTTTAATTCTGATTACGTACATTGTACTCAAAGCCATTTCCTAGCCAGAAAAAATATACTGTTGAGACACTGCTTTAAGGACAACAGATGTAACAGACATTTCAGAACTACAATCACAGAATATTCTGAATTAGAAGGGACCCACAAGGATCATCCAGTCTAGCCCTTAAGTAAATGACCCATATGAGAATCAAACAAAAAACCTTGGCATTTATTAGCACCGTGCTCTAAGCAACTGGGCTAATCTCAGTTTCTTTCTGATAAAATGGAAGTCGCCAGTCAAACTGCAATTATTTTCCAAATAAATTAATCTATGTCAACACTCCTCAAAGAGGCATTTCATAATGGCCTTCATGTATACATTATCTGTGACAACCATTCTGTTTCTGAAATTAAAAGCATTTTTTTCCCTTAGATTTATTTTAATAAAAATACTTACACTGTTCAAAATTATTAAATCTACATCAATTTCAGTGTTATTGCACAAAGTGTAAATTATGCTTTCAGAATTAGGGATAGAATTTTAAAAGGCTTCCATTTTTATAGTCTTTTGAAAGGACAAGGAAATCTATAAAAAACCAAGACTACAATTTCAGCATTAAAAATCTACACAAAATATTTCAAACAAATGTTATGACATTTAAGATAATGAAACCCTTCATTTATGCCAATGTGTCCTACATCACATGTAAGGAGTCAGAACAGATGTCCAAATATTGTAATGCCAAAGGAAAGTTAGGGCATATCTTGATTAATACTCTCAGAGCATTCCATGGTGTCTCTTTAAAACTGGCATGAGTTACTTCAAAATATCTATTCAAAATCCATTCTAGGAAACACAGCTAGACAAAGTGTTCCCAAGACAAAAGGAAAACAATAAAGCTCTGTATAAGCCTTTTAGCAATGTAAGCTGCATATTATCGACAGACCATTCATTGCAATCAACAAATGATTAATTGCAAATTTGTTGCTAAATTGACCACGAAAAAGACAAGCTTCAGGGTACTGTTAAAGAGGAAAAACTTATGTTAAAAATGATTGGAGACTTTTTGTAGTGAATTAATTCTAATCGATACTCTTGTTGACTACACATTGGAATAATGACTTCCTTAAATAGCGTATGTATCCATTATTGTAGACATTCAAATTAATATTTAACTTAATGCCTTCCTTTTTTTTTCTTTTGAAACAGCATTTTTCTAATTTCACCTTTAAGAAAAACAGTCTACTATAAGACTTTTTTTGCAATGTCTAATGTCAATCATCTTAGGAGGCATAATATACAGGCAACAAAATTTTAGAACACAAAAGTAATAACGTTTATTTAGAGTTTTTACTTCTTTTTAACTACAATTGGAATGGATGAAACATGAGGTGTCTTTAAGCATATCTACTTCACCAACTTCTGAACAACTATGCAATCATTTAGTTTGGTGCAAAAGTACGATTTCAGAGTTGCCTGGCTGTGCCTTTTCCCTCATTTTGAAGATGTGGCCATATAAATCAAATCTAACTTCTTAATGATACAGATACTTTCATTCCTGTCATGATCAATGTACCAGTACAAAATAGATATGAGTTAATGCAGGGGTATTTTTGTGGTACCAATATTATCTTGAAAAATGCTTTTCTTCTTGAATTTGACCAAAAGTCTGGTTTTCAAATTTTTGTTCAAGAAAACAAATTTCCATTAATTTACAAACACTGCTATTGACAAAGCAATAATTTAATTATTTAAATATATTCACAGCTAACACCCAAATTACAGTTTTGACAACAAATGGACTGGATCATATGTTTAAATGTCTCTCATTAATAAAAACTTTTTAGGAATCAAGTTTCTTATAAACATGGTTTAGGTTGAACTCCACAGCTGAACTATTTATATTCTTTTATATTCTAGGGGGATTGGGTGGGGGATTTTTGATTGTTTGGGGGTTTAGTTAGTTGGGTTGTTTCTGTATGTTGGGAGAAGACATTTTTTCCAGGCACTAGAAAATTTTCTCCTATTCCACAACTACTCCTGTAAACAAAAAAATCTGAACAAACATCTATATAGATATATATCTATATTGCTATATCTCTCTATCCCAGGGAAACAAATTTGAAAATACTGAAGTTTCTCCAACTCCAAAGCAAATGCTAATTTTATCTAAAAAGCACAGACTCTCCAAGAATACGGTTCAGAGCTGAAAGTGAAGCTGCTGACAAACTGACACCAGTCTTTAAATGTCTATGCAGGCCTCATTAAGCTTTCTGCTTTAAAGATCTCCGAAATATTGTTTTCTTTGAGGTACTTACATGACGGAAAGGATCCACAATACCTAGCTTCCAGAGTTTTAGATGAAGAGTGGAACCTAAACCCCAAATCTATACCCAAACATCTATATAACCAGTTACTTCAAATCTTGACTCAAAATCACATGTTTTGTGATTGACCTATATCTGGCCATATCACAACATTCTTTTCACTGGAGCATTCAGGAAAGTTCCTTCACCTGCTCAGCAGCCAGAGACCTGCAAGGAGGTACTTACACCTGTTCTTTAAGAGAGATTAGCAGAGCTTATACAATAACTTTACCTAGTCCAGTGTCCTGTTTTCTGTTGGGGTTAGAAGTTGATTCTTAATGCAAAGTTTAGAAAGGCAAGTGTGAAGTGGTACTTACTCAGTATACTCTCTCAGGGTCCCCCAACTTTTGTTTTTGCTAAAAGACTGGGCTGATAGGAACTTCCTGAACTGCAATAAAAACAAAGACTTGCATCTGGGTGAAAAAAGGCTACCATACAAGCTGGTGCTGAGTGTCAAGTAGATCTGCAGAAAAGGATAAAGTAGTCCTTGTGGACTATAAGATGAACATGAGTCAACAGGGTGCCCTTACAGCAAAGAAAGCAAACAGCATCCTGTGCTCCATCAGCAAGAGTGTATCCACCACCCATGCACACAGCAGTGACCCTTCCTCTCTGTTCAGCACTGGGGATGCCACATTTGGAGTGCTGTTTGATCTTGGGCTTCCCATTACTGGAAAGACATGGACAGAAAGACTGTGTCTGTAACTATCTGAAGGGAAGGTGCAATATGATGGATCCAGGCTCTTCCTGGTGGTGCCAAGCAATAGGACAAGAGGCAATGGGCAGAAACTGATGCACAAGAAGTTCCACCTGAATATGAGGAAGAACTTCTTTACTGTGAGGGTGGCCTTGCACTGGAACAGACTGGTCGGGGAGGGTGTGGAGTCTTCCTCACTGGAGATATTCAAAACCATCTGGACACAATCTTGTGCCACAAACTCTGGGTTGGACCAGATGACCCACTATTGTCCCTTCCAACCTGACCAATTCTGTGATACCATAAAATATTCGACAGAGGGACAGCAGGCTGCTCAGGGGCTGAAGCACACACCCCTTGTGCAGAGTCTGAAGCAACTTGTTCAGCCCCACAGAAACCTGGTCACAGGAAACCTTATTGCTGTCTACAGCTATCTGATGCAGAAAAGACAGATGGACTCTTGTCAGAGGTACACAGGTTAGGATGGAAGGCAAAAAGACACAAGTCAAACACTGCCCAGACAGGTTGTGGAATCTCCATTCTTGGAGGTGTTCAAGTTTCAGTTAGAGAAGTCCTTAAGGAAAGTGATGTGATCAGACTTGCTACAAGTAGGAGATTCACCTAGAGGATCCTCCTAAACTGAAATATTCTCTTGAGAGCCACAGGTCTCTGTTGAATAGTTCTTACCAAATGCCCCTTCCATGAACTTCAAGGTCTCTTGATCCAATGAAATGCAAGCATTTTTGGAGTTCTGCAGTTTAATTACATGCTGTATAGAGACATACTTTCTTTTGTTTGCCTTGAAACTGGAATCTGGGAGCTTCATTTGGCGCCTGTCAGTTTTTATATTGGAAGAAACTGCAAACATAAATTGACCACCCACCCTGTCCTTCTAACTCATGATTACCTAGATCCCATCCCCTGTTTTCTATACCAATGTATTTTAGCTTACAGAAATGTTCTGATGGAAGCATGCAAGAAGCAGAGAAGACTGATACGGTGATTAACAACGAAGTAATTAATTCAGAAAGTCCTTCTAGTGCATTTTACATGGATTACTTTCACAGTACACAAAAAAGAGTTTTCATATGAAGTAGGAATAACATTTCTTGACTAATAAGATGAGTCTTTACCCATTCTGGTTCTGCAGGGATATTTCCCCAAGTTTTAAGCACATAATTATTTCCTCTTCGTTTGCTTGAATATAATAGATTCATTAATAGAAGTTTGCTTTAGACACAAATAGTTCCTGGGACCATTTAAAATAGAATAGAACTGAACAGTTGGAAGGCACCTGCAATGGCCTCCTAGTCCAACTGCCTGAACCCTTCAGGGCTGACTAAAAGTTAAAGCACATTATTATGGGCCAAAGTCCTCTTAAACACTGACAAGCATAGGGATTCAACTACCTATCTCTCTAGTACGCCTGTTCCAGGGTTTGACTGCTCTTTCCTTAAATACATGTTTCCTCATGTTCAGTTTAACACTTCTGTGACTCAGCTTATTACCATTTCCATGCATCCTATCATGGGATACCAGGGAGAAGAAGAGATCACCACCTCTCTCTCCACTTCCCCCTCATGAAAAAGCAATAGAGAGGAATGGGGTCACCCCTCAGTCTCTTTTTTACAAACCTAGACAAAAGCAGCGTCCTTTGCTGATCTTCACAGGACATGCCTTCCAGCCCTTGCACCAGCTTTGCTGCCTTTCTCTGGATGCATGTAAGTACCCAAATATTCTTCCCAAATCATGGGGCCCAAAACCGCACACAGTACTCAAGTGAGTCTGCACCTATCTAAAACTCATTCTGTAGTTTCAAAAGTCTTCCTTCATTCCCTTCTTGTAAATTACAATTTGCTTCCCTCACTTTTTGGGCTTTTTTTCTCTTTTTTTTAGCAGATTGTTGTGTGCTGCATGCACAAGCCAGTTTTAAGGCTTTGGTACCAGTCTATGCTTTAAAAATATCCACAGCCAGCAGTAAAACCATTCCTCAGTGACACTGTCTCTAGCAGCTAAATACTGTTAATTACAACAGTTTTGGGGTGTTTTTCACAAACCTGTATTGTCCAAGAGCAGCAGACCTTTTTCTCTGCTAACAATAAGAGAAGCTAATGATGTGTTCTCAAAATATTAATACAAAAGACAACAAAATGTTGTTTTCTTATCTAAGAAATGAAGAATTACAGAAAAGGGCCATGTTTATAGCCAAAAGTGCAAATATTCCTCTAGTTTTCATTAAAGTGATGTTAACAACTACAAAATGGCATGAAAAAGCCCCAGCATCTGTATGACTAAATAGCCTCCATTTGGTATAATAATGCTTTCAAACTTTGACTTAAACTGTATATTCATAAAGAATATTTTTTGTAGGGTTTTTTTTTTTTTTGTTCAGTTGGTTTTTTTGGTCATTTGTAATTCTGATACGTAAACCAAAAAACCTGACATGCTATGTGAATGGAGTAGCCTCTTTGGATTCCAGCTGGCTTGGCTGTATGCCTTTCTGATGGTAATGAAGTCACACAGCTGCTAGGACAATCAGCTGGAGTTCAGATCATCACTAGCTAAATGGATATCCACTGACTGGCTTCTTATCATGACTCATTAAAGTTCAGTGTTAACAAACTGTAGGGTTACGTAGGTTTACATGGTTACAGCAAAGTGCCTTTTAAAAATGAACTTCTTGGAGCTGAAAAAAATCTCTCCTTTTTCTGCCTATAAATATTACTTTGTGCTGGTCAACTCAAGAAATGTTCAACCCTACTCCCAGTGACGTGAAAGAAAAATTCCCATTCATTTGCGTGGAAGTAAAACAAATCAGTTCCCAGTGTTTCAGGGATTTCTGAAGAATACTGCTATTCAAATTACTTCAGAATGCCTCAGCTAAAGGGTTACTCAGTATTCAGCTATGTCCAATTTTCAACTTAGAATGCAGTGCACACTAGACCTGTGAGAATTTACCAGCTTTTACTTTGCTGATCAAATTTCTAGCATGCTTATGGCAGAGTGAAGTTCCACCATTCCCATAAAAAGACAATTTTCTACCATGAAAAAGCAAGGAGATGTAAAATCTTGCCTTTTAGCCTGATGGTACGACTGCAGTATACAGTCCTGACAGTTCTCTAGCTTTTTCTGGGATTACAGTGAAGCCTGAGGAGGAGGGGTGGGGGGACAGTTGTACCACCACAAAGCTTCAGTGTGAACACAATACATTTCAATATTAACCATCTATCCTACAGATAAATGGGAAAGTACTAAATGTGTCAACTCTTACAAAATCATTACTGGTATCTTTTTCAAGTCTACAGATTTGTCCTCTGTTGTTAACTGAACAAAATTTGAATAATTAACCCCTATTAGAACATGGAACGTGCAATGCTGCTTGCTTGACATACCACAATGGGATAAAAGATTGTATCAGTGTAGTGTGAATGCACAGTGACAGACCTTCTAAAGCATTCTCTGCATTCTTAAAAACTGATACACTCCTTAGACAAAATTTCAGCTGTTATGAGTAATGGAATCAAATGGTTTGAATCATGGGAACAAATATCAACTGCTCTATGAGTGAAAATTCCAGTGAGAAATAACAGCAGTCAAACTACAGCCTCTTTTAAATTAATGAGAAAGGAAATTTTTTTTTTTACAGATATTCAGGTGGTTAGGATGTTGGTCATCAGCTTTACACATCACCTCAAAACAAAGGAGCTGCACAACATAAAATTTGTAATGAATTTAAAAGTACCTTTTAAGTTCTTCTATTTAAGGACTTTATCTTATCTTTAGAGTGGTTTGTGCAAACAAAAAAATACTTGCCCAAATTACAAGCAAACTACATCCTACACTCCAAACAGTTCTGACTTTTGCTCTCTTTGCTTTCCTTTTTGAGGTTTACCCAGCTCTTTCCCATTGGGTTTCCTCCAGGAATCCAAACCTAGTCAGTATTACTTATGTGAAACTAAGATGAAGAGCTTTGGCAACATTTCCAGATTATAATCAGCAAAATATCATATCTCCCACTAACCAATATATGGAAACTCACCCACGTAAATGATATCATCCTGGTTCAACTAAGCATGCTCAAACTGAGCAGTGACATTCATGCACAGGGAAAAGTCTACAGAAGAAAAAAAACAATACTCCTACAGTTAATTACACTCAAAGACAAACAGGCAAATAATTGCTTTATACTTGCACATACTCTGAATTCTACATTGTACCTCTTGCTAGAAACAAAAATATTATTTTAGTTTTGATTTTAAAATTATTTTAGTGGCTATGAAAACTGGCAGGATGACAGAATTTTTTACATAAAGTCCTATATTTATCCACTGAGCTTAGGCTTCCTTGCCAATATCCTTTGGCTTTTACCTACAGGAGCTGCTTCTGCTGGCAAGCAATAAGTTCACTTCCCTGGTTCACAGTTGAGGCTGTCAACAAATGTGCCAATTGTATAACATGGATATCTATTCAATAGAGAGGACTCAGCAGAATTATTCTATAGGTTGTATAAATGTCACTTGGTGATAACTTTTAGTTAATGTATATCTCAGATGAATTTAATCCTGTAACCTGTTACTCCTCTCAGAAACTTATTCCAGAAACCAACCAACTGACCACTAGTAGCCACAGTCAGATGATTTGCCATTGTCCACTAGCGAGAACACTTAAATATACTTTACAACTCTATACTTAATCAGTGCAAATATTCCTATTAACTTCTGTGAGCTTTTGATTAGCTCTTGCCAGCTTGTAATGAATGAATATTTTTCAGATGGAAAACAAGGAGGAACATTCAACTCAACTGACATGTACTTTATTTTCCCCTCTGAGGGTTTAGAAAAGGTAGCTTCAGCAGTAAAAAAGAGTTTGGCTTAGCGCATTATAATATTTTTCTGGTTTTGATTACTGCAGTATACAGGTATATCCACAGGATATAACAAAGTGTTAAAGTGGTGTCCAAAAGAGAGAGACTTCGTACAAAATAGGAATTACTTGCAGTGTTTTGCAGTGTAACCATCTAGAGCAATTGCTCTTGGCACAGGTCTAACCAATTTGTGAGCAGGCAAAATGCCATCTGAACAGATGGCATGAGGTACACAGCCAAATAGCCATGTATGTGCATCGGCTGTGGGTAGTAATGGCATGATTCCCAGCCATGAAGGTCTAAACAGTTGTCCATCCTGATCTTAAAAGCTCATGTTTATAGAGAATTGTCATCAATAACCCAGCTTTGTACTAAATTATCCTTGAAGTAAAAAATGTTCCTGGAGTTGAAAATGGCAGATATTGAGTTTCAGGAGAACTCCTGTGCTCATTTCTTTATTACTTCATTTAACAGATTTTAAAAAAGGAAGAAAAAAAGCACAGTGATGAAAACAGGCTCCAGTTTCTCAGACCCATTTTACTTGCTGCATGCTGCTGTGGTAATACTCTGCAGCCAAAGATCTTGATCTGAGGAGTAGAGAATTAGCCCCTGGGTAAGGGAATGCCTGTGCTGCAAAACTGCACGTCGATTGTATTAACATCCTCCTCCTTTTTCTTGTTCCCAGATTATATAACTAGTCCAAAAAACAAAAGAACAAAATGTTCTTCTACTATGGAGGTTCACAGGACTTACTCATAGCATTATGGACACACCCCTGTTTAGGAAGTCAACTGTACCTGGAGATTTACAAATCTTATCTGTCCATAATAATGAAACTACAAAGCATCTCTAATTCAACTTTCCCTGGCATTTTAACAAACTGTACCTCAGCTATGTCTGAAGATCCAAAGCAAAGATTTTCCTAAGAAAATTTCACAAAAATTCTCCAGTCCTCTAGTGCAACTAATAATTATTAACCAGCTATTTTTATCCAACAAAATTAATTAATTTTCTCCTTACAAACTGCCCAAGAAAGATTAAGTTATCTTTGTGATCATTAGTTACTTGAAATGATTTTACATGATATTTCAGTGATTGGTTCTTATATATAAATCTCTACAGATTTTCATTAAGTATGTTTGGTATAGAGTTCAGTTGGTTTGTTGATTCTACACAAAGGTTACAATGAAGTTGGTTTGTTGATTGTACATAAAGGTTACAATGACTATGTTTCTGTCCTCTGATGGGATGAACTGAAATTCTACAATCAAGATTTTGATATAAAGGTCTGTAATTTCAAGTTCCAAATGAAAACTAACATAAATAAATTCTGCTTTTCTTAAAAATGCTCCCTGATAGTAAACATACATCCATTTAACATAAATGTTACTTTGCTATTTTATTTACCATTTTTATCTCTCTAAACGTTGGAGAAAAAAAAACACAAGAGAGAGGCTCAGTTCTGTAAGCTGAATTGACTATCTGAAAAAAAATAAAACACGCTCACTTATTTTTTAAAACATGATACATACTAAACTTTATTCCTATGAAACATAATATATGTTATTTTCAAAAAAAACCCAATATTTTATTCTATATTAGCATCAATCCAATGGTCCAAGACTTTTTTGCTCACCTACGATGCAATAGTATCAATTTTAAGAGAAAATATTGTCAGCTGCAATTTAATTAGTTTTAATAAATGATCCATCCGTATAAATTCACTGGTACAGATAAGTGGATTCTGTGTGGATAGCTTGGGCTGATTCAATAGTGTACCTAGCAGGGCTCAATGGAATACACAAAAGACTAACAACTATAGTCTTTTAAGACATGTCTTGATGGATGCCTTTTGCATGTGCCAAATAACTTGGCAAGTAAGAAGACAAATTTGGTGCCCTTGAAACAAAAGAGCAACAACAAAAGGTCTACTATATATTTCAATATGTTCAGGAAATGGCCTATAAATATATTAGAGATTCCAGATTATCAAGATTTATATATAAGGAATCACAAAGAATTGTAGGAATATCTGTGGTGGAAAAGCTGTGTTACCTTTAGCATATTGCCTGTTATTTCACTTGTGCAAGGAACTGACCAAAAGAGAGCAGTTTGCTTGAAATGGAAAACAAAATTCAAGGGGGAAAAAAGGAGCACATAATCCGAGACAAAAGCTGTGATTGTCAAGCACCTGCTAAAACAGCTCTTACTTTGCTTTTGCAGTTTGTCTTGAACATATTGAACATTTCAACCTGGCAGAGAGAACCTATCAAATCTTAAAAGGATCTAGCAGTACAACTATATGTAAAATAGGCTAGTAGAGATGAAGTTTACATGAGCAAAATATATTTTTGCACCGAGAGCTGAAAGTTTCAAGTAGTTTTCAGTACATGATAAATGTACAGTTTGTTAAACCTCTTCTTCACAATATATCTTGAAAAATAAGTTTGGCAGAGTAAGTGGCAACAAATACTGCCCCTGTTGTTAGACTGATCAGGCATACAAAAGAGAATAAATAACATGTACATGCAGATGACAGGGATGTTGCATGTTAAGCAGAGGAATAAATATTTGGTGATGGCATCCGTCAGCCGTCTATAATACTTACCATAGCTGGGCAAGTAAAAGCCTTTCACATTTCCTGTTTGTCTAGGGCAGCTGTAACAACAGCAGATAGTGTAAATGGTTCAGGAATCCAAAAGAAGATACATTTCTCCCAAATGTGTCCTATTTAGACCTGGAAGCCATGACTGATTGGACATTATGAGATGAAAATGGAATGGTTATTCTATGTAGGAGGATACTGAAAAAAACAGATTCATGAATGACATCCATCTTTTCAGGCTCACAAGGAAGAGCTGCAAACAACAGGACTGATTAAAATGGGAAAAAGAAAATTCAGAATGAGGACCCACAGGAAACCTCCAAATGACAGCTACTTATATCTGAAGAAAAGACCAAAAATTTTGGACAAAACACTAGGACCGTTCAAAAAGATACAGACAATTTGGAGGTCAAGTGGTGAAGAATACAAACTGTGAAGATGTCAAGAAAGAATTTTAACAGCCATTGCTCAAGATGGCAAGAGCTGGAAGGTTGAACACACTAAAATAAAAATCATAAGCACTGCTTATCGGAGATTATTATGCCAATGACGTACTCAACAAAACAGATTAAAAAAAGGTGTGGGTGACTGAATATTAAGAAAGTGTTTTTCAAGCAGCAGAACTCATGACAACTCTTTTTTTACTGATCTGTCTATCCATTTTGTTTACATACCTGTCTGTTATACTTACATATCACTAACTCCCAAGACAACTCTGATGGACAAGTAACTGTGCAATCTTGTAGCTATTTCTAAACTAAATGTATGACAGTTAATGCACTATTGCTATGAATTAGACTGACAGCTGAATTCTGTCTGCTTTTCTTTCAAAAGCAGCCTCTCTCCTATACCAGCTACTGATTTTTGTAAATTATGGGGAACTTCATATGTCACTTCTCTTAGGAAGCAGCCTGAGGATGACATAGATATACAATATGCTCATGTTACATTTTATTTCATGGAATCATGTCTAAAATGAATGAAGCTTCAAAGCTGGCTGAGGACAGAAAACAGGGAAGTTCAGGAGTTGTTTTTCAGAGGAGCATCTCTTGAGCTTATCCACGGATAGAGAATGATGTATGGCACTATTTTTTTCCAGTGCTGAATCTAAATGTGGATAAAACTACAAGGAAATGGAAATGTAAATGTAACCCCAAGAAAAAAAATCCAGTCTTCCTATAATAATAAGGAATCTTTCTAACCTTCACATTTCAGTACGGCACTGGGCAAAACCACATTTTTACCAAGTCTTAATACTGAAGCAGCAGCTTCTCCAAGAAGTGGATCATAAATTTCTATGCTGAAAACTAAGACGCACTTACAGTGAAAGGCAGGGTGTTTTATGGTCATTTAGCACATTCTGGGAGTTAGAAAGTACTAGTGTGTCTTTGTGACCTTGCTCAAGTCACTTACAGGGTAACTGTCAACTAAAAAAAGTAATTCATACACTTCTGCCTCAAAATGACTTAGCTCCTGTTATTACGATTCATCTGGTATTAGTATGCATAAATCTACTACCATTACGACATAAATGAAAAATAATGTTCTCCATTTCCCATTTTGCTAATATAGTGAACTTCTGAAGTCTTTTCCTGTATTTTAGTATTTACCCGTGTAATTTCTGTTCTTAAAGTGTGTTAAGACAGCAATGGAGGACAGTAAAATGAATAAATACCTAAAAAAATGGAAACCATTTATCTTCCACAATCCTTAAAAATTACCATAGGAGATTTCAGTAGAGGCATAATGATTGAGACCACATTAACATCAGTATTTCAAATTGCCCAGATTTGGATTTAAACTGCACGCTTTTTCTGTTCTGAATCTAACAAGGGGACAATTACATAGCTCAAAGAGGTATAATAGGACAATGTTAAATGATTTAACATCACAGAGGGAAAGGCAAGAAAAAATACTATTCTGGTAGAATCCCTACATACAGACAATCAGGTTTATGTAGTCTGAAGAGCAGGACATCATCTCATCTCTATTACAAAGTGACTTATTTATGCCAACTGAGCAATTTTACAATATCTACTGTTTGGTTCACACCAAGAAAGCAGTGTATCAACTCCAGTTCACTGATAGAAAATGTAACAGTACAGTCTCAATTCTCAAGTGATTATAAAAATAATAATAATAATAATAATAATAATAATAACAATAATAATAATAATAAAGGGGTATCTTGCAAGCCTGTAAGTCACACTTTTCTGGGGATCTTGGTGACTACTGGGCTTAATGTGCTTGTGAGATGGATGTGGAAATTGGAATCTGGTATTTGAATCAGCCTAAAATATAAATGGAGAAGTCCTCCATACCACAGCCAGGCATAACATGGTTTTTATAATATTCCTCACTGACACTGCTCAGACTCACTTTGAAAACATATGTGCAAAGCATGGCAATAAAAGGGTTATTCAAGTACCTTAAGCATCTGCTTTTGTGATTAGTATTTGAAAGGAGATGAGTGCTTCACTTGCAAGGCACAAAATGACATGGATTATAACAGGTACTGTTAATGACAGTATATGAATGTTTAATAATGCAGAGTGATTAAGACTGGGTCTGTACTTTATTATTCTATCTTCTACATATGTCAGAATGGCTTGAATACCTTTTGGCATGACATTTAATTAAAAGTAAAAGTTAATTTTTCTCATTCACTTCAGGTATAAGAGCTATTACTTATTATTATGCTGTGTTTCCTAAAATGACTTTCTTTCTTTAATTGATTGGTTACAGTGGGAATTAATACAACTTTGAGTTCTTTGTTTTGTCTACAAAAGCGAAAAATACCATACTAATTGACTGAACATTTTTTAATATATTTATATTAAAGGAGTTGGTTTTTTTTTGTCCCCACAGAGTTACTAGACAAAGAACTGGATTTGCAAAAATTCACAAGTGATAACTATATTTTTCAATGGATATAGCCCTCATAAAATGACTTTCAGACCTTTCATCCTGCAGATCTTCCTTTCAGCTTATTTGAAAAATCACAGATGTATTTTATCCCTTTAATAAAAAATAACAAAACAAACCCAAAACAAAACATAACACCTCAAAAAAATTCTGGAACTAATTATTTTGTCCGTGAATTTCATGCCCAACAAAACTGACAGTAGCAAAGCTGCAAAAGGAACCATCTTAATAAATTTTAAATCAATTCTCCTACTAATTCCATCTTGTCATGTTCATACAACAACAGTCTTGCTAAAAATCCAAATATAAGCAGAGAGAACTAAAACAATTTGATTTCAAGTCACTCCTTGAACTGAGGAAGACTGACACAGATTGGTATATCAGCCTTCTGTGTCTCCAGAAGTCCCCAGAAGCACAGCACATTCTAGAGACAATCAGATACATAACCTTAAATACAAAGCACTTCTGCAGGAAGCCAATGCAACAACTGAAAATAAGAACATTTTTCTAGACCATCATCTAATGTTACCTGTGTTTCTTCAGACAAATTCACTAGAGATGATTATTTCCCGGAGATCTCGGTACTTTTAAATTCTTGTTCTCAGGACCTGGGTTCTTTAAAATGGGAATACAATTTCCTTACATTAAGCCTCACTGTGAAATTACATTAATTTGCAACCATTTCTACTGCAAAGAGAGTAATATAAAAGTCTATAAATAAACAACACTGTAAATCCCATTTATTCAGTGAATACTTGCCCACACTAGGCTGCAACTGTGCTTCAAAAAATATGTTTGGAAGCTTCAGGAATAAAAGCCCATATGTTTATTTCCTGTATAAGAATGTGAAGAGAGGGATAAATTAGTTTAAGACATCCAAAGTGGTACAAAGGCATTTAAATGATGTATAGTCCCCTGGTCTATGTAGCTGAAGGTGATGCAGCATGGGTAGATTCAGGTAAGGAAAGAAGCTACAAATCCTTGCCAGGTAAGTGCATAATTTTAATCTGAAATGTATCTTTAATTTATCACCTGCTATTTTTGAGGCTTAAGCAAGATGTCTTTCCTAGGTATTGTGACATCCTATATCTGCCCTTACATTTTTATATATAATTTTTTTTAAAAAGAAACCTTCTTATGCTTCTCTGATACTCTCTGCTCCCGTCTCCTCACTTGTTCCTGCTGTCTCCTCAAGCTCTCCCCCGGCACCCAGATTTATCAGAATGATGAGATGGGCAAGGCAGCTTTTAGGAACACTGTGCAAAAATATAGGAGTGAAAAATGATGGAGAATGAACAACAAAGCAAGAAAACTGAGGGAAGGTTGATTTGCTTTCCACCATTCATGACAATTTTGATTTTGTAGGTCTGTTTCTAGCACTGAGTCCAATTTCACATGGCTGAGTAGAGATTATAAACCTTTGTTCAAAGTCACCTTGCCTAGCCGAACAGTGCTACTGAATTTAAAAGAAATTGCTACTGACATATATTAATCGTTTGGTTCTTCATCTGCTGTTCAAATAAACGTGGCATCTTCATGAAGATGCTCCTTCTTAGCACTTTTTCTCTAAAAATAAATTCACCATAATACCAATAGATTTTCACATAGAGTTTCAGCAAGGCTATATTTTCACACTTTTCAAGCAAAAGGAAAAGAAATGAAGACGAGCTGAAGTTCTTACAGTCCTTGGGAACATTTCGATATGTGAGTTATTATTTTACTGATCGCCTAGCAATTAATCTTCAGTTGAAATTTTAATGCAGCACAACATAGGACTATAAAGAAATGGAATCCTCCTACATTACTGTTTTCATAAAGAAACCAGTTGTTAAAGTTATTATTTTCATTACAGTTTAATGTTGTTTTTTCATTTGCCCACAGCAGACCAACCAGTTTCTGATACCTGACCTCATGCAAATGAATACAACTAAACCATATCCTGTCAACACTTCTACATTTTCAGTAATTATATACATCTATATCTCTAATGATATTTTTATAAAATTCACAGTAATGAAAACAGAAATATGAATTTCAAAGAGGAGAAGAAAGATAGGTAGCTACATTTCTTAAATTTTGATAATAGAAGAAAAGGTTTGTTTTTACCATAATGTTTCTTTTCTACTTTAAAATCTGAAGCAGATGAAAACATCCAGATCATCAAGGTTAGAATACTAGTATTTAATAGACAGCAGTACCCAGACAGGCCCCAGGGACATAGATTACTTTTCTTTCAACATTCTGTCTCTAGACATGGCTAAAGTCTCCTACTAGATCTGTGAAAAATCAAGTATTGATACAGACTTTCTATGTGAGCTGGATCACCAATCTTTGTTACCACCATCAACCCACTCCTCCAAAGGAAAAAAAAGAAAGCACCAAACAACTGTCTGCCAGCAATCCGAGAAGTCTCTACAAGCAATTAAAGTAATATTTTAATAGTGTATCTTTTAATTTAGATGTCACTTTATTTGCCTACTGTAGGAAATGAAGGCATGAGTGAAATAAGGAAGGGGACATAGCTGCATATTTGCTGTCTTGTATTTTTTAATCTGTTAAGCAGTTGATTTACAAAAGTAAAGGTTTAATTCCTGTATCATCTGCTGAAAAGGAGCATGAATTATAAAAAAATTCGTTTAAAAAAACCAACCAAACAAAAAACCCAATATACCCCCCCACACACTTTTCATAAATGTTAATACTTCACAGAATATTTCAAACAGATGAGTAAACAGACACTAATCATAAATTTCAACTGACAAATCAGGTCTAATGATCCTAAGTAGGGTTGTCCAAAAAAACCAAAGAACTGCAGACATTCAGGCACTACAGCACTATGAAGTTTCCCCTTTTGTAGTTATCCTTCAGACTACAACTACAGAGAATGCAAACATCTCATTTTGTTTACTTTGCTCCTACTGTCTGTAACTCACACCTACCCTGCTTCTCAAGGCATCCTTGTCTTGTGGAACCCAATTTATGCAGCTCTAAGCAGACAGTCATGCATTCAACTATTTTACCCAATTGGAACATTCTAATTTCCAAAAGCATTTTATAAACAGATTATACCATGTTGACATTTATTTACAAATTATAGTGTTTCCATGTATCATAACCCTTATAATCGTGAACAGCTTTAGAAGAATTCTCTGTGGAAGACAGCTTTGATAGAAAATCGTTTCTGTACTCCCAGTTAATTACTGATTTTTTTTCCACCAATTACAAATTTGAACTCAATCCCACAGATTTATAATTTACAATCAGTAGCCAATGCATACAAATTACTCTTGCTTCTCTTTTAAACATGACTAAAAGTTCAATTTATTAAATGCTAAATCATATGAATTATCCACAGTAAAATGCTGTGTAGTTAAACCTTCTCTGGCTACTGGACATCATAGAATAGTTATTTATTTTATCTAATCAATCCTAAAAGCTACTAAAGGCTTTTCTACACTCAGCATATGTGTTTGCACTCTAACCTACTAGATTAGTATTGCCAATTTAGGCTCTTAATCAATTTAAATATATATATTTAAAAGCACTAGGATAAATAATACAAGTAAAACAAAAATTGTAGATTGAAAGAGGATGATTAACCTTCTAAAAAAAACCCCAGCCAGCAAGGCAGAGAGAAAAAATAATTTAGACTTCCTGTTCTAGTAATTCAGTCACTAACTCATAGTAGACTGAGGTTTCAAAATTTACCTCAGTTACAAGGAAACTGCACTTCTGTGCAATTTATTTCACTCATTTACTCCCTTTTCCACCTGACCCTTCAGCTGTATGAGAGCTCCATGCGGAATTATTTGAAAATAAGTGAATAAGGACAAAGCATCATTTCTAGCAGGTATGCTTACAGAGACAGCGCACACACAGAAGAATGTTCCCCAAGTTCAACAGTGCTAATGACTCTAGAATTAATGTATTTTCCTGAAAGCCTCTTCAGCAGAGGTTATGAAAGCCTCCATCAGCAGATGTTACCAAAAAAAAAAAAAAAAAAAAAGACTAGGCAAAACCGACTTCATAACATCCAGCTCAGGACAACTACATATACAGCATTTTTGGTAGCTTGTGTTTTTGCCAACTAATGCACTATAATATATAATGAACGAAGAAATTTTAAAAACTCTCCATCCAGGTTAATAAAGTGCTTTCAAGCAATTGCAAAGGGAAGAAACATAAGAAAACATATAGAGGAAGTATCTTTACATGTGACTGAAAAAGTACTGCAAGAGATGACAAGAATAAAATTAACTTTAGCTCTGCATATTACAGATTTGCCCTCTTAGCTATCAACAAATAAATGGCTATCCTATCCAAAAGATAAAAAGAAACATCCAGTTAGGTAACTTCAACCTGTGTGACTGAGATTAAAATAGGTACAGCCTACTGATTAAAGGAAAGGTTGTTAGAAACATAAATCCTTGTTTATCTGCAATATTTTTATAATGAAAACCATCCTAAAAATATCTGAGTTACAAATTCAGAGTGGCAATCTTTTCAATAATTGTCTTACTGCAATGCTTTCCTCCCCCTGCCTGGAGAAATGGTGTTCACTTTCTACTTCAGGCTATCACCAGTAGTATCGCAAAAGGTGCTGTTGAGAATCAAATTAAGACTGTTACTAAAAATATTCATATCCAATTGATAACTTGATCAATTTTCCTCATCCTTAAAAAGAAATTTCCCCTACTTAGGTTTCTGTTTTCAATTACACTAGATTGTGATTGCAACAAAAGACATAAAAATTTTTCAGTTTAGTTTCTACTAAGAACAGCTTTAAGGAGAAATTCTTTGACTTGTGAAGAAAAATGGCAAATTGTAAAATATTTCACAGTGGTAAAAGTACTGTGAACACAAGTATCTGTATATTTTAGTAAATATAAAGCAATTGTGAAGCTACTGTTGTGAAAACAATCTTTATGCATGTTAGGTATGTGCCTGATATGTATTTCCAGAACTCTTTTACTCCAAAATATAGGCATGCAATTCTTAACAACCCCCCCTCCCCAAAAAAACCCCAAACCAAACAAAATCCCTCCCAAACAAACAAAACCAAAAACCCCTAACCCCCTCCAAAAACAATCAAACCATAACTGTAACATTGTAATATTTAAAAAATACTCTCAGAAGCATTTTCTAATGATTTTGCTGTATTTTTTTGACTACACCAATATTTACATTGTACAAAGTTTGAAGCTGCGCTGCTCTCTATATTCGGTTATTAGAACATAGAGTATTTAATACTGATGGAATTAATGATAAAATAAACCCCTATGCATTAAGTGAATAGTACTTTTATCCTTACAACCATAACAAAAATAAACCTTCATTTCACTGAAATTCTGTTTTTGACATGAATTAGTCATACAATACTTCTGTTATCATACATTCCTACATTTTCTTCTTAAATATGCCTGAAATAAATGTTTTTTACCTCATCATTAGAAAACAGAGGTTTAATCCTGAGACTGCACTGAATAAAGAAACACATAATGGTCTAGATAGCCTTATATTCACATGCTTAATGTGGTAAGAATTCAGGAAAGTGATTTTGTACATAACTTCCACATACAAACAAATAATCAAGACTATAAAATATTTATTACTGCTAAAAAGAGATATAGAATCTCCAGATAATATTTGTTGTTGCCGTTTCTTTTTTAAATGACTCCTTTAAGGCTTCATGCTATTTGGTTTTTTCCCCCTCTCTTTTATCAGGATTTCACTGCCACAGGAAACCACCAGAAATATAAATTAGTCTGTAAGCAGTCAAAATACTACTTCAGATGTGTTTACTAAATGGTGTTTGTTGTTTCTATTTGATTTCTTAATTTTATTTTTAATAAAAAAATAATAATGGTAATGGGAGCACTAATGGATTCCTTGACCAATCCTTTTACCTAAAATCTCAAAGGCTCTGTGTGGACTCTTATTGAAGTCTACAGGAACACTCTCTTTGACTTTAATAGGGCTGAAGTGCATTATAGCATTCACTAAATATTAGACTCCTTGTCTCACAGGGGGACTTGGTACTCTGAGCAGTGGCCTAAATTTTCCTAGTGCTTTTCTTCATCAGTCTGCTACATTTTGCTCAGCTTCATCTCTATTCACCCAATCTGAGTGTTTGTATTTTGGCCTCCTCCTATCAACAAATCTCCGAAATATTGGAATAAGACTCCTTCAAATTAATGTGGTGAATTTCAGGAGGCAAACAAGCAGAATGCTTGAATTTGAAGCCTCCTCAATAAGCATGGCACAAAACTGACTTCAGCTGGTTCAGTCCCAGTCGGCTAAAAATATCCCCAGTAACTTGACAGATGCCCCTGCAGTTTTATTTCCTTATGCCCATGTTTATTCTCAAGCTACCTGACGCCATGCCAGTGAAAAAATAGAATCTGCAAGGTATAGATATGTCAAATAGAGGAAATTACATCCACAGCAAATCTGTATAGACGAAGCTGAAGTGTTCTACACGTGAAGCAGATAGCATGGAACAGTGGTGAGGGGAGCAGAGCCCTCGCTCACACTAGCAGCACCACCAACAGAAATGTACCTCCAGAAAGTCAAAGCCCAACATGCAAGGGTACCTTGGCCTTAACTCACAGCCAAGTGCAAACCCTACAGGACTGTATTTTCCTTTTGTTCTCTGAGGGATGGAAAATGCAGTTTCATAAACCAAACCGGCAAGACAAGACACCTTAACTGGATAAAGTTAAAAAAAACCAAAATCAAATAAAAAACAAACCAAACTGAACCCCAAACCTTTCTATCACACACTGCCAGGTAACACACCTTTCTTCAGTGAAACAGAACTTCTAGTTCTTGAGCTGTGAAAAACTGGAACCGGAGAAAGAGCACAGCAAAGTCAATCGCAGGTAGAAGAGGTTTTTCTCAGTAATTCACAGTGTACAAGGAACTTGGAGGGAAAGGCAAGTTTAACATCACTTCTGTGTTGTTTCTCTGTTACTCTCTTCTCTGTTATGTACAGGAAGTCAGTACTAAAACTCGTTGCTGATACTTGAAGGTCAGGTTTAGACTAAAATAATCAATTATTTCTTCTATCATTACAATGACTTTTAAATTTGATCTTCTGAAACATTGGTATAAAGTTCTTATCATGGCCCATTGAAACTAGACACAGCTCAGTTACCAACACACAAGTCAAATTCAGAAGTTCAGCATCCCTGATCACAGATCAGAACTACTTCTAATATTCAAATTTCAACATTAAACAGTTCTCTTTAAAACAACTGTCTTCAGTTAAATAACCATTATTAGTGTCAGCCTCACACACAGTCATTTTCTCACTGCCACCATCATATCTTGCTGCCATGGTTTCCACACAGCAATGGTTTAGCTGCTAAATGACAGAACCATAAAGTTTGCAGGTACATGTTGTTCCAAATGCAAAACCCTGAACAAAGCAGTTTGACATGGACACCCTAGAGTCCCCAAGCTTCTGAACCTAACTGAATAGAGATAATTTATAAAAGACTAATTCTATTTGGTTAGAAACTTTGGTGTGAACAGAGAAAGCAGTATTGCTTCCCTACAAAAATTCTGCTTTCAGCAGCCAAAAATACTGTGACTGCTTCCCAAAAGTTCTTACCATTGCCCTGTGCCAGGCCACAGTTATTTATTATTTGTATTAACACAGCATTTAAGAATTGTTGTCATGATCCCAAGGGCAAAGAAGAATTATACAAATACAGAATAAAAGGTCAGTTCTTGTCATGACTGTCCTGAATTGGAGGCATGAGAAGCTTTATCTGAAACATCATTTCCTTTGGATTTATTAGCTCTGATTAAATCTGGCATTTGATATTTATTTACATCACAATTCACACTAAATACTACATAAGCCTAAATATGAAAGTATTCTAGTAAAAAAGGAGCAAGTTATTGATTTTAAAATTCAGAATTCATTACAATAATGAAATATAACATAATAAATAATGACAAAACACATTTCAAGACTATTTTTAGTAATAAAAGCCTTTCCCAAATGCTATACCATCTTGTCTGGCTAAGGAAACTATTCCACCTCTAATCCCTATGAACAACTAAGCCTTGAGGGGTTTACTGGTTACATTTACATTCGTTCCTTTGTTTAAGAGTCACATACCCATCTTCCTCCCAATCTGGCTTATACTACTATTCAATGTAAATGTGTCAAGAAAGGTGTATTTCACTTCCATCCTTTGACTATTTTTTGTGGCTTAAGTAACATTCCAGCTCACTAAAATATTTTCAAGAATGTTACAAGTCACAGAGCACAGGTCTACCACAGATGTATAAATCGTAGCCTGTAGAAAGTTATCACTGCTAATGCATCTTCTCAAATTCACAATATTTAGTTTATCTTCATAGAGACCAGAGACAGCTTATTAATTACAGAGTTCCAAACTTGGCATTTAGAGTGCTCTCACCCTTCCCTCATAGCACTTGTCAGTTTTGGGCTCTTGCCATCACCACTATACTATAGAAAATCAGTAAATCAGAATTCATTATATGATTTAATCAGTTTTCCAAGTGCCTAATTTACCCAAGAAGAATTTCATGGCCTCTAAAATTATTTTCATAATCCTTTTTAGACCATGTTTCCCTTTCCACTTCTTGTGTAATAAAACACAACTGTTTTGAAACAAACTTTGAGATGTAGCTCAGGTACATAAGGTGTTCCCCAATCCTGCCAATGAAATAGAAAACTTCTAATTTTACACATGAAAACTTCAGGAAAACTTATGGGCAGTATATTACATGAGATCAGCTGTGATTATCTATCCTCTCAGTATGGATTACTCAAAAAAATTACTGAGAATACACTTACAATTTCACAAGATACGTGAATATTTCTTTGTTATTTCATAACCTTACTTTTTATATTTTTCTCCATCAGTAAATACATCCCATGATCCCAGTTAATCACATGCAGATTCACTCAGCTGCTATTCGGTGCACTTAATAAATAAACAACGGTTATATTGCATTTGGTGGCTGCCTTTTTTTACTGTTTTCCCTAATACCAGCTATTACCAGCCAGTTCTACATTGATGTGAACCAGTGAGGCACCGGTTCTGCACTTTGATAATTATCCTTTTCCACTTCTCAATTGCTACGCATGTCCTTACTGCTAGAGTTCATGCTGGTGTCAAACTACTGTACATGATACAGCCAAATCAGAAAAACATGGAGATTTCTTGATCATTTGGTCTCAGAGTTGTATTCCAGCATCAGGAGCTAAAGAAATCCATTAAGGTTAGCCTGAAATGTTAAACATACATACATTTTTATATACATATATATAAGGTCTAGGCATATGAGCTTCCATGCATATGGCTGAGTCTTTTTTTCTCCCCATGATTTGAATCTCCTGAGGTTATGGGAACTAACCTGACAGTGTTTCAAAGCAGCTCATGTCAGTCAATCAGTTTATCTCGAGAGACAGCTGTGAAACTTGATTTGGATTCAACAAATATTGTATGCCATGTGGAAAGATGCCTAAAAATCAGCTAGAATAGGCTACTTAATTAAAGCCATATGTTCCCATCAGTTACGCACCGCACACGGAAGCAGCTGGTCACAAGTTATACAACTTACATGCAAAGTGCTAGTAAACCCTTTATGTGGGAAATTAATGTCTAGATGGCATTCTGACAGTGCTGGCTAGGACTCTGATACTTGGATGTACTTCATTCAGGTACAATGTTGTACTGTACTTAGATGCCTGCCAAAATACTATTTAAAATTTGACCCAGTGCAAGAATAAACCAGTAAGTCTTAGAATTTTGGGCTTGGGTTTTTTTGGGGTTTTTGTTTGTTTTTTTAATTGTAATGCAGTATGTAAAACTCACAAATAAATATTAAAATAGCACCAACAGCTAGAATTACCTGCAGTGGTTTAATCAGTAGTTAGACTGATGATCAGAACAACTGGAATTTAAACATGTAATTCTTCAAGGTTTCCATGGAACTGTGCATTTTTATCAGACCTGTGAAATCAGTAAGACCTTGATTATGGCCTCAAAATTTCACAATCAAATACCTATATTGAGAGGAAGAAACACTGACTGAGGACTATGGTAGTGATTTGTGCCTTGGTAGTGACAGCTAATTAGTTGATGCTATAATTCCTATTGGCAGGTACTTGTCAATGGTAATGGTAATGAAAAAAACATATAGTTTTACTTGCAGTGCGGCTCTTTGTAATTCAGTCAGTGTATAAGATGTCTTATGTCACTGCAAATTTAAAAACACAGTTAAAAGAAGTTTGGCCAGGTAAAGGGACAAGCCTCTAGCTCATTAGAAAGTCTGGGTGGAAAAAAAGTTCCCCTGGCTTTTCTAGGAAATATTGACTTCATCTGGCTGGCTTTGTGAGAGCTAAATATAGGTACACCATAGAAAACAGAACTGTGCTAATATGGGGTTTGGGTTTGTTTTCCATTTTAACAAAAATGTACAATCTGGCTCAAAGAAAGTATTGTGAAAAACCCTTAAAAACCAAAGGAAATTCTGTATGATCCTCAAAGGAATGTGCTTGCAAGCAGTAGCTTATAAAGAGTTCAACAGTGCAAATCCACAGGCAGATTTCATTATGAAATTATAAGGTATTTTATTCCTTGAGGCATTAAAATGCCAATTTCCAGAGGGGCTGCAGCCTGACCCATCCTTGAGAGAACAAACTTTGGTTCTCATTTTTATCATGCTTTTGGGCCACTCACTTCAAGAACAGTAATGACTGCACAAAACAGAACATAAGGTTTCAACCAACTGGCTAGAAAAGCAATCTGGAGAGGAACGTATTGACTCTCTTTGATATCTGATGGGGCTTAAGCTGAAGACATTCCAGTCTTTTAGCCTACATATGGCGTAAATAATATTGCATAATGATGCTATTCTTGGCAAGTGTGATAATGATTTTATGAATTTATCTAAGAGAAGATAAACTTTCATTCCTGTTCTACACCAGGAGAAATTAAGGTACAACTTCATCATCAGCTTTTACATGTATGAAGACTGTGCCTTCATAGCCAAATGTCTGTGATATTAAATTTTCAGAATACCAGCAAGGTTAAGATATGTATTGCTTTGAGCACAGCACTGGGAATAAAAGGGCTATTAACCATTAACCCCATTAACCATTTCACTATATATGCACTGACATGAGACATCTTTATATAGTGACTGAATTACAAAGAGCCTCATTGCAAGTAAACTATAGTCTGCTTTTATTTTTTCATTGCAATTACCATGCATTCTGCATCCATTTGAGACACAGGCTGCCAGTTTGACCTTGAAGTCTTGTAGCTGTTAAGTACTTCAACTAACAATACCAATTTTTGCTTTTGCTACTGAGAGCTAAATCAAGAAGGGAAAGATTAGACTCCTAATCCACTTGGTGTTTGTAACTCATTAGCTGTTCAATGGATATGTTTTTATATATCCAAGTTCACAGAAAACACAGATTTTTGTAGTCATTTAGGGGGTGTTTATATTCCACCCACCAGGAGTAAATGTCTATATATTTTTAAGAAGAATATAGGGCCCAGTATGCAATCTTCTAGCTTGACCTGACCAGCAAAGCTATGTAATACATTCTGGGGCCAGAGATTCCTCAGCAGCACTTTCATTACTGTTTGCAGCCTGCATTTGGAACTTTATGCAAATTAATGGCAGGCAGGGGCTTCCAGAAATTCACCTCTTGGGGAATTATTAATTTCCCAGTCTTCTTCCATCACCCAAATACATGAATTTTGTGTTATTTTACATGTTTTACTTACAGAAACCTTATTTTTTTAGTCTAACTTGAAAAAACATCTTTAACTGCAAGGCTTAGTTGTTCTTGGCAGCTGACCATAAATTATCAGAACAAGGCAACCAATAAATATACATGTTAAAACTCAATGACTGTAGCCATCAAAACAGTCGTTGGAATATTTATACTCTGTGAAACAAGGGAATTATAGAAGCTGTCACTCTTTTTGACAGAAAAAAGACACCATACATGCTGTTTAACTTCAAATATAGTTAAAAAGAAATGGTACACAAAATGATACAGATCCACACAGTTTAAGCAATGAGCCAAGGGTGAGGAAGACCTTATTCTATGCTGCTTTTCACATATGTACAAGCTCTTTTTCTGCACCATCTTCAATTATTTTTTTCTGTGAACTACAAAAAAATTCTTCTTGCCATTAACCCCATTTCTAAATTGTCATATGAATCAATTGGGTCTTTTAAATTCAGTACCCTTTAAATAGCTTCAGTAAAGCCTCATATGGCACATATCAACTGCAATCACTTTTTAAGATTTTAAACAGAAGAGGGAGTAAAGGCTGAGGAGACTGACTGAGATGATGTGATGAAGGAAGACATTTAAAGAACAGAATGTTTTTTAAATGAAGTATTTGCATTGACAATACTTTGGGAACATTATGAACCATCCAATGAAGAAATATGTAATATGGTTCAAATCAAGCAGGCCAGCTTGGTAAACATCAAACTGCTATATATTTTCACTTTGCAAGAAATGGGAAATTTGCCCACTACCTTTCCACACATTTTCCTTTACATAAAAAGTTCTTTCTCATGATAACAGGGAGATAAGAAGTCCACAGTATTACAAATCAAATAAAGCTTTCTTAAAATTACTATGGTCATTGAGATGCTATAATCATACTATTATATCTATTTTATACTGTGATACCCTTAAATCTTATTAATATGCTCTTGGCATTACTTTGTTACTCTGCTTTCAAAATACTATGCTTCTTTTCATTTACATATCTACTCTGCAATATGAACTTTCTTTTGCTATACACGAGCAGCACTATAGCATTACATATATTAGAGCAGCAAATGACCATAGACAGGCAGAGGAAGTGAGAAGCCAAGAGGAGCTCCAGAAAGCTGGAATGGGAAGGACTAATTCCAGCAATAGCCTACCTGTATGCTGCTCCTTCCCCTCCTTCTTTCCTTTGGAGTGGGAATTCCTGGTATAATTGAAGTATGTGGGAAAGGTCCCACTGACCAAGGACTCTCTGCACACATAGAGTTTATTATGATTCCTGTCTAAACAGGAAATAACATTGAACACTGCCATTCCTAAATAAACACTATTTCTTCCTGAGCTATAATTTTTATCCTAGAAAGTGTACCTTCTTGAACTAAGAATTCAGGTGTTGAAAGTAAGCAGATTATTATCTCCCTGACTAATTTGCTTTAAGTCTCAGTGGCTCATGTCCAACCTTGATTTGTCTAGTTTCAGCTTATATCTTGAGGTACTTTGCTATCTTAACAGACTGGTGACTACCACACTTTTCTTCCCATTAAGGTGCATTTAGACTGATCAAGTTGTCTCTTCACTGTCTTTTGCAATAAAGCTCCTAAACATTCTGAACTACTCATAGCACACTTTTCTGAACTTCCTTGAATCTTTCAACATCCTTTTTGAAATATGGATGTCACAGCTGGACAAATTTACCAAGACTGCATCAAAAGCATGTTATGTTTAGTCAGTGTTTCCCTCTGAAGAAATTAAAGGACCACATTTGCCCTTCTAGCAAGAACTTACATTTAAGTGCTTACAGAATATGGAAAATTAGTGCTCCTGAATTGCTGCTTTCTGGTATAAAAACTTCTACCTGAAAGTCCTCTGCTTAATTTCTAGCTGACAGGGTTAAAACAGAACCCCCCTAAGATTGGTTAATAAGATTAGCTATTATCACCCAGAAATGAGATGAGAGGAAAGACTGAGGTTGATCCAGACAACATACTTGTTAATTTTTTCCTGAGATTTCTCCAGTATTTGGTATCTGAGAAGTCCTGCTAACCTTTCTGACAGGCTGAAATGTACACTAACCAATGATAAAGAATTTAATCTCCAAGAATATATTCTGTGCCCTAATATTAAGGTAATCTCAGGGTTGTGAAATTAAACAGAATTTGTCTGAAACCATTATTTGTATTTTAAAATTTTGCATTTTGTAGTCTAATAATCTGAAACAATTTTCAGAGGTATTCCAGAATCAGCCTGGACTGGATATTAGAGTGCTGGGTCAAAAAGCAAATGTGTGGGACTCTGGGATCTGGTGAGAAAGAATGTGAAAAGGGATACTAAGGGATTACAGATGTGAAATCTGCTGATTTATCTAAATTAATTTAGACAAAATTGATGCACTCATTTGTGTGGTTGCTTTTAAAGTGGTTAAAGAGTGGTCAAAATTGATTTAGTTTAATTGGGTTAAGCTGAAACTGTTTCAGCCACTTTTAAACTGCTTCAATGTCCACACAAAGCAGTTGAACCTACTTAGCTAAATGGAATTAGAAACTGATTTTGTTAAGCAGGAACAATTGCTATCACACAAAAGTGACAGATAAGTAACAGAGTTAAAAGAGAGTGGTGAAGATGAGGTTGTAATAAATGGGCATTACAGGATAAATGAATGAACCTTAAAGAGAGAAAAGGAGTGAAGGGCTGAATACAAAGAAAGATATGAATAGATATATGGAGAAAGTAGAAAAGAAGGCCAAGCACAGAGTGGTGAAAGAAGAGAGGTTTGACTTTAAACTTCCTAGAAAACAAACAAGAACAGAAATTGTTAAGACAAAAATAAAGATTTTATAAACCATACTTCTAAGAACAACCATCTATGTCTTGGTCTGGCAAAGCTGATATTGATTTTTGCCTGAGTAGAGACTGAGCCTCTAATTTGGCTCTAAGAGTGGAAATTTGTTCATTCTTGCCATGTAGCCTCTCAATGAACTATTGTAAGAAAACATGGTTATTATGATCTTTTGCTAAGATGCCAGGTGGTAGCACTTAAAACCTCTTGCTATGGGAGTAGAAAGGGGATTTATTTTCATTATTCATGAGAGCCATTTTCAAGGGATAACTAGGAACATGAATGTAGTTGCAAATCAAGTGATATCAAGTGTACTTACTTCTGGGGTTACAAAATGAAATGAGGTGAGGGAGTTACTTAAATTTTTGACAATTAGGTATGAAATTCAGGTATAATGTGGCAACAAAAAGTTACAAGAACCCAATTTCATTAGCCCCGTGACTTTCTAATGTTTTGTTTGCATAAACACACATTGTTGCCATACAGGCAAATCTGATACTTAGTATTGTGCACACAAGATTAAGTCCTGCTTTACATTGCAAGCTTCATTTTGATATCTGATCTTCAGATATCAAATTCAGAAATATTGACCAGAATCAATATTTCATAAATCAATTCAGAAATACTGATTCAGAATTCAGAAATATTGATTCTTGTGATTATTTGCTGTTCATGTTATTTTCTGGCATGGACATATTTTTTCCCCTGAAATTCTGGAAAATAAAAGCAAAAAAACCAAAACAAATCAACCAAAAAAACCCTTAAAAAAAATCCAACCAAAAAAAAACCCCACAGACAAACAAATGAACACAAACACTAAGAAAACAAAAATCAATAACCCACAACAACAGCAAAAGAATTTGGCAGTGGTACCATGACATTAGAAATTTTTAAATTTAAATATTAAAATTAGATAGATAAATCTGACTAGACTGAAGTGGTCCAGCGCTTTTCAGAAGTCCTGGAAACAAAAATTTCCTCTTGAGACAATGGTAGCCTCTCTCAATCAAACAGATAAATCTAGACTGTGTAACAATAAGACTGAAAACAGTATTTTAAAATACAACCACAACTCATTTACCATCTGCTCATTTTACCTCCAAAAGCTTTATAACCTAGAAAAATAAAAATCTCAAATAAAATATTCCTTCTTTACTTATCAAGAAATAATTTAAGGAATTTATTTTTCTTCAGATTTTGAAGACATTGCGAGAGTAGAAGGATTATAGAGCTGTACATTATGTAACAAAGTAACAGAAGCTTTAGGTCAAAATTTATAAGGCACTATCAAATATTTGAACTTGGCATTTAAGAAAGAACCTATTAGGCATTATGTCAGTTAAGCTACAAACACCAGAAAAAAAAAAATAAAAGGTGCAATGAGTGAAAAAAGTCTGCTGCTTTAACTGAACATCCCTAAGGAATTTCTGACTTGATCTGGTATGTGCACACAGAACAGGATTTCATGAAGAAGGTTGCTCAGATCCTGGGCTCATGCTCAGGCAGCACAATGTATATCTTTACCCATGTAATGGAAAATCCACAGAACAGATTACTTGCAGATGAACAAAAGTACCAGAATAGCATCACTATTTTATCTGTTCTTAATAGCATAAATTCAGAACATGCAAAGAAAGGTATTTGATGCTCCATGGATGCCATATCCCTGGAAGTGTTCACGGTCACATTAGATGGACCTTGAGCAGCCTGATTTTTATATAGGCTTTTGCCCTCTGAAGCTACAACAAAATGTAAGAGACTGCAATTTTGGCTATTAAAACAAAGCATTTTAACAAAAAAAAAATTGAAAAACAAAGGTTTGAAACTGGAATGTTAAGAATCTGTCTACTTGTCTGCACATTTCTTTGGTAGCTAACATACAGCCTACATAAATGTTACATTTTTCCTTTTTATATGAGAACAGAAATCACCATAAACTCAAACATTAAGGAGATCATATGTTGAGCAATGGAGAAAATTTCAGTCTTTTTCCATGCATTTTCTCTGCGTGATGGATTAAGTTATATTGCAAGATTCAGCTTCAAACATTAACTCACACAATTAGCCAGAAATAATTAGACAGTCAGGTGAGAGAGTATTATTCGTCATTCAGTGAGATTTCTCATCTTATGACCTGTACAGATTTTCATAAGGTGAAGGCCAAAATGGACTACAGCATTTTTATTTGACTAGCATTTATGAATTCATGTATCATTATATAAATATTACCTTTGATTGAGATCTCATTAAAGGTCTCTCTGTCTCATATCAAAATGTCAATAACATTCCTAAGAAGGGAAATGTCATTTAACTAAGGCTGTGCTTATTAATATAATAAGTTCAAAAATGATCATAGAAAATTACTTTTTTTTTATTAGACTCGCATTGGGTTTTTAATTTTTTTTTTCTTTTTTCAGAGTTATTTTGCAAAGAAAGCAGAAACCAGTCAGTATTTGAACTGATGTTTATCTTCCTGCACAGAACCCTCCTGCCACAGTGTTTTCTTTTTGGCTTAACACAGCACTTTTTCTAGACACTGGCATAATCTTCCTTCCTCTCAGTTTCATAACCTACTCAGTGCAGAAGAAAACAAATATGATCACGATAGTATCAAACACTCATTGAAATCAAGAGAGGCAAGTAGAAACCCAGAGTGCAAAGGCATTTTCATTATTATGCAACTTCTGCCCCAACATCAAAGTTTATGACTGAGTATATTCGCTTCCCCAAAGATTATTCAGGGACTACTGTTTCAAAAGTAGATGTTTCCTTTCTTGTAATCCTAGCAGAAGGGAATGTGGTTGGATATTTCAGGTAGGTGATAAAGCAGTTTCACAGTGTTACAGACGATGTTTCAAACAAGGAGACACATCAGTGAACATCTGACTTCAGCCCCTTTGACGTGGAGTTTCCCCAAGAGGAAGAATGGCAAGAGAAATTCTTCTAGTCACCAGCTACGGGATTTTACAAATGCAAGGCAGCAGATTTTTTTCTGCCACTTTCTATGGGAATCAAAATACTGCAGTAATTTAGATATAATTCCGTATGCATCAGAATTGGATTCCCACGCTATGTAATTTATGAGGTTTTTTTTTTTTCCCAATTTGTCCAAGATCGGCAAGGATGGATCCATATAATCTGTGCAGCCTGCTATTCCTAAATCGCATAAAAGTCCAGAAAATGTCAGTTTACATCTGATCCTTCAGACAATACCAGACTTGTGCTATTTATTTCCTCTAGCATTCTGGATTACCTGATCTGTTTGAATGCAAGGATACGTCTAAGGAAGAAGTAACGCAATAACATGCAATACAGACTAATTATTTTTTAAATATGGGATAAACATGGCAAAGATGTTTTAGGGTAACAACTCTAGGCAGCAACTGTAAATGGCTCATACCATGAGCAGCTCTGAAGCGACTGGTGCCAATTCTGATGCTTCTCTTGTATCATAGAATCATCTAAATTGGAAAAGACCTCTAAGACCATGAAGTTCAAACCACTGTCATATGTAGCAACATGGTGCTGCAGATTTCCACGAGGCTTTTCCTTTGTTCTCCTGCTCTGTATGTTATTGGCTGTTTTGAAATATGCACCCTGCCTTATCAGAAGTCTATTGGTGTGTTCCCCTGCCTTTCTTCCCCTCAGACCTTCCAGGATTGGCTCTCCAGGGCCAATCCCTCCCCCCTTCCCTTCCCTTCCCTTATAAACCCATGCCGGCGTGAGCCAGGGTGTCACTGTATCTGGGCTTCCAGTCCCCCCACCTCTTCCCCCTCTTTCCTCTCCCCTTCACCTCCCCAAAGACCCGAATAAACCTCCCTGGGAGACCAGAGACAGTGCCCAGTATGTTCTTTTGTCTCATCCATGTTTCCTGCCGAGTTTCTGTCACCTGATTTCTACGCCACTCCCTGCGTTCCCTGGACTGGCGCCAGCCAGCCCGCTCAGCTCATCCCATGCAGCCGTTAGCTTTTGGGGCGTTGGGGGCTTCGGCTGCTTTTAATGGACACCGCCACAGTCATATTCACTGCTAAATCATATCCCCAGAAGTGTCACAACCATACCATTTTTAACACTTTCAGGCATGATGATTCCACCACTTCCCTGGGCAGCCTGTTCCAATGTCTGACTACACTTCCAGTGATTTTTTCCTAATATCTGATCTAAACCTCCCCTGGTGCAACATGAGTTAAAGTACAACATCATGAGTTACAGAACACAGAGAAAAGTGTGGAAAGCCAGAGCAGAAAAGTAAGAAAAGCATATGTGAAAACCCTAGACAAGTCAGCAGCTGAGGAGTTCTTCCTTCATCGGTGTAGGGACTGCAAGGGCTGCCTGAACAGTCTTTCCATTGCAGCAATACTGCATGGAATGCCAAGGACAGTGCTCCAGGCAGAAACCTCCTTACCAGGATGGTCCCACAGGCTGCCTTGGGAAGGGTGCTTTGTCTACTCTACACAGTTACTGAAAAGTGTTTATGTGGCATGGTGGTGCAGGGGTAGGTGAGTGCACACTGTACTACAGCACACTGTGGTGGCCCTGTGCCTCCAGAGATCTGGATGGCAATCATTGTCTGTGGTGAGACTGCTGAGCAGGATGCACTGGAAAGCATTGACTCCTGTGTGCCACATTCAGCCTTGGTGACATCACCAGTAACATAAAATGACAGCGCAAGAGCAACAATTTTGACCCATTCTTCGTCATTTTAGAAGCTTAAGAAGTCTTGGGATTGTCACAGAAATAAAGAATATGCTATGTTATATCCTCAGAGCTCCAGTTAAAGTGAAGAAACTGTAAAATCACAAATAGTGAATAGAGAGTTCCTTGGCTGTGTCTGTAGAGGCTCTTTAGTACAAATTGTTCCAGTAAGGACATGGAATAACTTATGTTCAGTAATTTGCTTCTAGTTCCACCTGGTTCAGATGGTAACATAAGACTAAGTGTTTCTTGGCTAAATCCACCCACTTTCAGTTTAGTTAAATCATGTTCCTTTTGGGGCTTTGCCATCAAAATGTAGAAAACATGCAGATCTGGAGATATAAAGAATATTTTTGTACCACAGGAATATCAATTAAGCTATCAACTCCTTAGATATGTAAATAATGTTAGATGACAGAGTACTCTAGGTCTCTGAGATTTTTATGTATTCCCCCCCTGGAAAACATAAAACATAAATTCAATAGTGCACATAATTTAAATGTCTGATACACTATTGTTATTTTAACATATTTTGGGACATGAGATCTTCTCATATATATGCAAGTCTCCCCAAACTGTAAACTGCTTTCTAAACAGCATTTGTTGAATATCTTAAAGAAGAATCCCTATCTGGCCTCAAGACTGACTGCAGTTATATACCATACATACGACTGTATGGCGGATGGCAAAGTAACAATTCCCTGTGCCTATTTAACATCCAATTCACACATCAAATTTCTCCTTTAAATCTGTAGAGGTGCCCATCTTAGATTTAAGATTTTTTATGTTTGATTATTTGTTCTCTTTATCGCTCTGTGTCCAGAATGCCTTTCTTACTCTTTTTTGACTTAGCTTTCTACCTAATAGCATCAAGAATGCAACAGTTATGATTACATAAAACACACTAAAATAGCATCATATCCTGTTCATTATGCACCCAAAGGATCAATATCTCAGATGAATTTCCTAGTGCTAACAGCAATTTTGCTTGTAGTCAACAGGTGGACTTGTCTTTTAAACTAAGACAATCAGAATTAGAAGACAAAGGAAAACATTTCCAATAGCTATCATACTCCTATTTCCTAACCAATAAGTAATTTTGAGCAATTAAACAAGAATTTAGTTCTTAAATGTATATAATTAAATATCTATAAATTTAGCTTGATCTAAAATGCCTATAAAATGGATCTTCCTCTTTGTTACCTGTAATAGATTGGGTTTTATACTGTGTTCTCAGATATAACTGCACTTCATGTCCTCAATGGGCACTTGAGTCAGCATGATTATGATTTCTTTCGTCCCTCTCAGCTACACACAGGCAGTCTGAAAAGACTCAGTAGGACTCTGGCAGACCTGTGAAAGTAAAGTTCTCAGACAGGATCTTTAATGGCATGACAAAAAGGTAAATGATGTTGTCAGGGAGAAGTTGGTAAAGCAACTAATTTACATAAACTTGTTTACATATATCAGGATTAACTCTCACATGAAAACAGAATGATTACAATTTAAATTTGAGCTATTTTTCCACATAGTTCTACATGTGTACATAGAGACATATGTCTTGCATCTTAGCCAGGTGAAGGTATCAGTGTACACACAGCCCACCTTATGTTCTGTACAGCTTGCATAGCTCATAAATCTTTTCCAGATTCAACTTACCTCCATTGCTACCCTCACATCTTAAAAATTTCTGCCTTTTTAATTCAAGCAATTTCCTCAGTCCTTCTTCCTACTTTAAGCTCGAAATGAGTCTTATGAAAAACTTTAAAGCTTTTTCACCTTACTCCTGCCTTCAATATAGTCTTGTTGGCTTCTACCCTTCCTTGATACATTCCTGCCATCACTAACAAGCAGAATTATTTAATCTAGGCAAGGACTGAAATTTCAATGTCATTTGAAAATAGTTGCTTCTCAGTGTACAAGAAACACCCCCCACATCATATTTTCCTGACATCCTTGACATTTCTTTTAAGAACAAGTAAGAATAACAGCATTAACAAGATGAACATACATCACAATTATATTATGATAATATGAACAAAATTCTGTAATGAACTCTTAATCATTACTTTGTATATTACAAATTTCATATGGAGAAAATAATAACTTACATATATAATGAATAATATTGTAGTAGGACTAATATAGTTGTAAGTTAATTACACACTGTGTAGCTGATTTAGTTGCATTTAGCTAAGGAGCTGTTCCAAGCTCATTACAGATTAATTATATCTTCAGGCATATATTCTCATTTATAACTGTCACTTGCAACCATAGCTGTTGACGAGGCTACTTTGTAGACCTTCCTTTATGAAAACAAATGTTGCACCGTCCCAAAATAACAAACAAACCCCAGCAAAATCCCTGAACAAAACTCAAAATCTCTACTAGCCAGGGTATGCAATGACAAAACACAGAGGACTAAAAGTTTCTGTACTTCTTCCAAAGAAAAATCTATTGTAGTATCTACTTATATAAGGCTATGTCTCATTGCATTTTGTTTAATACCTAGCTTTCCCCAAATTTTACATAGATGAAATTTAACATCTTCTCAATTCTAGAAATTGTTCTGTTTTACAAATCCCTTATAAATTAAAGAGAAGGATACAGGTAACTGCCAAAGACTCTAATTTTTCTCAAAGTTTTTACTGATTAAAGGAAACAAGTCACTTTCTAGCTTTTGATTCCACAACAGAAGAATAATTTTATGACAGGAATGGGTAATAAGTACTGGCAAGCGCATGAGATACTCATAAATCTAAAGCTAAGGAGCTTTTCTAAGTTCAAGGAATTCAGCCATGTTCTCACCACATCATGAGAAGTTAAATGAGTCTCAAATACCTAAAATGACAGAAGAAAAAAAAAAAAAAAAAAAAGGGAAACTAGAAGGGGAAGATGGTAACTCAAACACACCATACACCTACTTGACTTTTTCAGGTTCATTGCAAAACTGTATGGAAGCAACTAAAATTTTAAGCAAATTTCTTAACCAATCCTACTTCCTGTGATTGTCTTTGAAACAAAGACTGGGGCATGTCAGCCAGATAATCTTTGGATGATAACATATTTAGCACGGCCAGTGTGCTCCTTCCATATTATGGGGACACACAGGCTGAACCAATGACCAGTCCTTTAGGTCACTTTAGGACAAGCATGTTTAGGACAGTTCATAGCAGGGGAACAGACTATATCCAGTTGGAACTAAAACTCCCAAACTGCATGTTTTGCAGACAGAAGGAACTCAGCATCAATTGCTACACTCCTACTGAGAAAAATTACTTGCTACTTTAAATATAGCCCACAGAACTGTATTTTCACTGAACCTGACAAAACCTACAGTGAATTCAGCACAAAGCTAGGTATTCTTACTGCACTGTAAGGGAAATCACACGCACAAATCTTAATAAATTTATTTGATATATGTAAATATTTTCAGAAAGTTCCAGCTCAAACTGGCATAAATTCACACTTTAGCATTAAAATTAAAATAAATAAATGACCAACCAAACAGGAAGAACAATCTAAATTCTTGGAATTTCTTTATACTTGTAAGAAATATAAGAAACCGTTCCTCTGGAAATCATCTTTTTTTGTAGTAGTAAGACTCATTACATAGTAGAGTAAGCTACAAAACTTTCGTTCTTTGCATAAAAGTACTTCCCACACAGTACAGTTCAACTCTCGTGCTAGGGCACCCCAATACACATTATGGATGGTAGAAGGCTATGATGGCAGAGGCATTTAGAAGGTAAACTAAAGCTGCACTGGTAGCAGGAAACTACCTGACAGGAAACACCACCAGCAGTGTTGCAGCATAGATATTCCCAATGCTAAGACTAAGTATATCTAGCGATGGAATTCACATTCTCCATGTCCAGGGAAATACTTCCTCACATTAGTGAGAGGGAACCTTCAAAGAGCCTTCTATCTCTCCTTATTTATGAATTATTCTACAGATCCAGCTTTCTGGGGCTGTCAGTGTATGCTTGTGGCTTTCTGCCACATAAAAAAAAATAACTACCTGCATTAAAAAAAACCTACATCAACATATTTGCCATATATTATATCCAAATTTTTTGCAGAAGAATTTCAACAGAAACAAAGCTGAAAAGAGTAAAGAAGATTCAAACATGCAAGTAGCAAAACCTGTAAGAAAAACTAATTTGTAAAAATTAGCAATGTGAAGAAATTCAACAAGATGAAACATTAAACTCTCAGTGACTCCTCAATATGATAGTATTTCAAATCTGAGATAAAAGTGTTCTGAACACATTCCTTCTGAAAGAGAGCAGAGTTCTCCCCACAGATAGAGCAACCATTTTTATAGATTTGGCTACCTGACTGAGACTGTGACATACCCAATATCAATATGGATCTTTTAATATTACATTTGCATTCACACATGGATGAATTGTTCATTTTCTTAACCTTTTTTGCAGGAAAATAAAGTGATTTGGATTACAAAGCAATAATACTGTTTAGTATGAAGTGCTCTTTCCTTCCTTGGCACAGAAATAATGCAATATATCACAGCATTCTATTAGCACATTCAAAGTGATGATTAGGATTCACAAAATCACTTAGGCATGTGTTTATATTCATATTAGTTCAGCAAACCAATAAACATCGTTTTTAGTTATGTATACCTAAAAATCCCACTTGAATAATTAATTAGCTACACCAAATGCCCAGAATTCAACATATGCATTTGTCCAGTCATACTAGTGAAAATGCAAAAAATGCTTAAAAAATTACCCAAGTATTTAACTGCTTCATTAGATCAGGAAAGTTTAAACACATACTTAAATGTCACATTGAATCAGTGTTAACATGTGCATGCACTTAAATTCTGCATTGAATCAGCAAATGTCCTTCGGATATTTTCCTATGCAGAAAAAAAAAATTCCTTTTTACCACCATTAACAGCAAAATGCTATAAGGCTTTAAAATTTAAAAATATAGGGCCACCATAAAATTAAAATTCATTCACAGTTGTAAATGTTATATACAATAATAAATGCCTTTTTTTTGTAATAATAGATATACTCTAACATAACATAGATAGTAAAATAATATAGAAAATAAAAGATTATGGGATCTCATAGTCAGTTAGAGGAACAACTGTACTTAAGACTCTAGTACTTGAGACTAAAAATTCTGATAGTCAAAGTTTCTGTTGATGGTGATGCAATGTCCTTTCTCAAGATAAACAAAAATATATTTTCTGTGTAAGATTTTTCTTAGGGTTTTTTTTCCAGTTTTGAAAAAAAAAAAAAAAGAAGTTAAAATGGAAGTGGAGGTTGTTGACTTAGAGTATAGTGATGGGGAAGCAGATCCATAGCAAGTTCAAATTTATGATTATGCTAATTAAGAAGTCATATTTTTCCCTACTGGCAGAATAAGAGGCTCTTAGTGACTGGTTAAGGCTGGAGTAATATTAAATCATGGGCACCCAAATATCTATTTGATAGTGCATTTGGATGGTAATATATTAGGTGTCATAAAAGTACACTTGTCTTTCTCGTAGACCTTTACTACTTTATGATAATAATTCTTCAGAGAACATATCCTGATTATAGTGTTACTTATGAGTATTAATGATATTTTCCCTCTATCTGATAACTGCTTATTTTTTTATTAACTCAGCATATAATACTGACTTGTTTCTCAAAGAACTTACAGAACATTTCCAGGCACATTGAGATATCTTTACTGCCTTAACTAAAAACACATGCAAAAAATATTTTTGTTGTAGATCATCCAAGTGAGAATATCACCATATTGCAATGAAATCAATTACCACATGTTGTAAAGACTGAATGAAAGACTGAGGTGTTCTACTTCCTCAAGTTCTGCTTTAGAATTAAAATTCTGTACCTATTGATTTTAGAAAAGAAGTCACTCAGAATAATGTAAGTTTCCGAATTTCCATGTACAAGTTAATCAAATGGACAAAAACAACAGATGGAACAGGAATCTGGACATCCCAGTTCCTTTCCAGGTTACTGTCTTAATTGCTGTCCTAGAGCATTCCACTCCTTTTTTTCCCTCCAATATGTTCTTGTGTATGTGTTTGCATATGTATTCAAAATTTCAGCCGAAGGGAGGCTGGAAGATTCTTATTTAAGTCCTGTATCAGTAAGTAGACTGATAAAATGTTTTCCGTATCTTAGGTACCTTGTGCAAAATAGTCTGAATAAGCTCAGCTGCCCCTTTAAGCTTCCTAAGGAACTTGACTCTGCTGACAATGACTCTTTAGGGTATGGAGATAGAAGAGCACAGATAGCAAAGATCCCAAGTAGCCTTACCCTAAAGCATGCATTCAGGTCATCAGTCCAGACAAGGGAGAAGAAATTCTGGACCTACAAAGAATGTAAGCCTCTTGTTTCCTAAGGGACAGCAGCCCTTTAAGTCCTCCTGGCCAGAAGACTAGACAATTACTTAAGTGTGAACAGAGAGAATATGTATGTTCCTTACATATATAACACCTATATAACTTGGTCAAAAATAAAAGTTAGTTCAAAATTTTAATGGAATCGGGCCCAAGAGGAAGAACATAGAGATGAAAATCAGAGTTACCTAATCAGTCATTCATACAGAACATTTCTAGTTGAACACAATGATATACAATGATTGCTAATATAATCTTTAGAATTGTCTTCTGTAAATGCCAGTAAATACCATGTCAAGTGCTTTATTCTTACACCTGTAACACTGCCCTGACACCAGTGAGAACTGCTTTCATTTTAGAATAGTATTCACTGTTTTAACATAGGGTAGGTTGCATTGTGCCACCCCTTATCTAGCATAATTTGCCTTAAAATCTAGTTCAGTAATATTTCTTTCTATACAAACTTGTGCTAAAAGAAAATGCAGATGTTTCCAAGTTCAGTTTATGATGCTCCAACACTCTAATTACAGAACTGCAAGGGGCTCAGCAGCATATGCTCTGCATTACCCTATGCAGTTACAGAAATTCAAGTGCTAGTTAAACAGCATTGATAATACGTTCTCTCCTATCAACATCAGAAAAATTTATGATTTATTTAAAAAGTTAAAAAAAAAAAAAAGAACGAAAGAAAGAAAACAAAGAAAATGTTTACGGTTAAAGATCTTCAGTACTGATTCATGTTGACCTAATTTTGGCTCCATAAAGTCTAAACTCCAAGCTAATTCAGTGGCAGAACAGTAAATTCAAAATTATGCTTGCTTCTGGAAAACCTACTTTAGGACTCTCATCTTAACATCTATTCATAATTTCTTTCAGCATTATTACCCACAAAATGGAAAACAATAAAAAGAGCTATTAGTAAATAACAAGGAAGTCAGTGGGAAATAGATGAGTTGTTTGGTTTAAAAGTCTTTACCTTTGTTTGAGATAAGCCAGTATCTGAATCCAATTTTTTTTTTTTTAATGTTTTCAAGTAGTTTGCATAATAAATGTAAAAAAATCAGGGTCTAGCAATGTTGGTTCTCAGGTCACTACAACTATGCCTTTGGTTTGGCCTACAGTTTGGTTTTGCTCCAGTCAAGGAGGAGCCTCTGAAAAACTCATCTATTCTTAGGAATAAGGATTATTAATTGTGAGACATTGGGGCGGTAATTTTAGCATTGAACTGAAGAGTTATCACCAATTTTGTGAAAATATTTCTCTGTTCTACAATAGCATTAGATTAGGGAAGTCTTTGGTTTTTGCTTTTTGGGGACTTTTTTACAGGCTTGAGATACAAATATAAAAAATAGCTAGGACAAAATAAACCAGATGTGCAGGAATGTTACAGTATACAGGCTTATCTGAAGCAACCAGCCACATATACGTGTTGAGCCACCATTAAAGGTAAGCAGCTGAGTGCCTGAAGAAAGCAGCAAAAGTGAAACTGTTTGATGCACAGGGAAAAGGTTAACCATGACAAATACTATGTCCAATGAAATACTCTGTCTACACACACACACACACAGAGCCTCTGATTATAACAACAGCAAGTTGGCTAAATGAAGTGACAAGACTGAAATTCGACGGCTGCGCACTGCAAGCCCAAGAACACAGTCTGTGATAACAATACTGACATTACTGACCTCTGCCTTCGATGATGACTGGAATAATATCAACCTAGTGCATGAACGAATGATTATTAAAGATGGTTGCGTAGATTATGGGGAAAATAACTTTGATTTTCTCTAAAATACATCAGTAATTGAACTTGCCACTGTCTGACAGTTGGCCTGATGTTTTCTGTCTCTGTCATCCTTCCTTATTTGTCCTCTCTCACTACCAGTTATGTTTGTCCAGCTCAACAAATCTGTGACTTTCCAAGACAAGCTTTCATTTTCAGATGACCCTGCTATATTCTTTAAGAGGTTTTTTGTTTTGGTTTGGTCTTCCTTGGAGTGGTGGTATTTTTGTTTTTTAAAGCAAGTATGATTTGACTACTTTAATGCACATTTTTCTTGGATATTTAGCTTGTATCAGTGACTCCAGCATTATTAGGAAGCAGATGGAACTTCTCTCCTGGTATCTTGCCATCCTGACAGAATGATGGATGTGAGCACTTGAAAAATCTTAATCCTATTCTACATTGCTCTTAGATGTTTTCTAGCTCTTGCTTTAAAACTGACACACGTCTTGGCATCCACTTTTTTATGGTCCTTCCATGGTTTGTGCTTCCATCAGGTTGAACACTACCCATCCTCTTTCACAGTTTGTTACACATATCAGTTTGTTTCTTACCTTTTTCCCTGTACTTAGCCATAGTACAGTTCTTATGTACATATCAGAGCTTTGAGACTGCCATAGGAAAAAAAAACTGCTTGTTTGGCTTGAACATACTAATAAAACTTTTCACATACATATGCTACTGTCTCTGACATTCCTTTCAACTTAGTGTATCATTTTCCTTCTAAGGGGTAAATAATTGCTTTCTGATTGCTGTCTATGGTAAAACAACTCAATTTGTAGATGAGGAGAGAGCAAGGGATGTCATGCTTGACTTCAGCAAGGTTTTGAACCCTGTCTACCCCAGCATGCTTGTACCTAGGCTGGGATATTATGGTCTTGATTGCTGGAGACAGATTTAAAAAAGAAGACTGACTAGATAAGGTGATTCACAGGTAAGAGGGCAGCTCCAGAGAGGTTTAATAGCAGCCTGCAAGTACCTATGAGGAGGTATCAAGAAGACAAAGCCAGACTCATCACAATCACAGTAGCACATATTTTAGGAGGATGGGAGACATGTAATTTATGTTGAAATTAAAAATTCAGACAGGAGGTAGAAAAAATCACTCTCATCATAGGGATAGTCAGGCACCACAAGAGGTTGCCCAGAGAGGTTGTGCCACCTCCATCCTTGGAGGCTTTTAATATCTAAATGGTTAATGCCCTCAACAATGTGATCTGCTGTCATAGCTGACTCTGTTCAGAACTAATGACTTCCTGCAATCCCTTCCAACCTGAATTATGATCCTAAAGCATCGAGAGCCCCATGTCAAGCCCATCTTTATTCAGTTTTACTTTCCCATCCTTTCTAAATGTACATTTGGATTGTTTGTTATTAAATATTATTTCAGTCACACTGTTACAAAGTTCATACAGCAGGCTTTGGATTAGAGACTGTGCTTATTATTTGGCAAGAATTTATGAGGCAATGTGCAATATGTTGTAGGTCACCACTAGCTTTCACAGTGCCTTGGAGAAACAGTAAAAATTAAAAGAGAGTGTAATTCAATCGAGTGTAAGTTTCTGCTTGTAGGCAGGAAGAATCACCCAGGAAAAACCCAAATTAGATATGAAGTAATGGTACTTCAGAACAGTATTTGAAATTAACAACGAATCACAAGTCAAATATGAATAAAGAAATTCTGCTAATGTTAAGAAGTATAGATAGTACATAGAAAACCACAGAGAAGCACAAACCAGAGATGCAGTCCTGCAGGCATGAAAAGCTGCTTAAACCCCTTTTCTTCCTAACTATTCAAACTGTGAATATCCCTACAAGGCAGAACCAAGCAGATACATGCAGTGCTTTCTTTTTTGTATTTTTATTTTATTATTTAAAACTGCCCTGAAGAAATAAAGAATGTGACTGTTCTTTTAAACAGTTTTGATTATGTGAATACTAATAGAAAAGGTTACTTGAGAGTTCTTATTTAGTGATTAGTTTTTCCTTTATATTTTTATAGGACCTTCAAAATGACAATATAAATTTAGTACTATGGCTGCTCATAAACCATTAAAAACAACACAAATATCTTCTTTATAAATGGGAAGGTAGACGGCCCTGAAAAATAATTCTGGTTTGAATGTGAGGAAGTAAATTTATGCAAATTGCTGTCAGTCATCGATGTATTCATTTCACTAGCAAAACAACATAATAAATGATCTCTAGCCAACAGTTCTTCATTTGAAGGCATGTGATGCAAATATTTATTCAAAACAGAAAAAGAAAATCACTTAAGGATAAGCATAAGTCTTACCACGCCAATAGAAAAGTAGTTATTGATGATGTTGTAAGGCACTGGGTCTCCTTTCTCATCTTTATCATTGGGTATTACTTCGAATTTCCACCTGTCCAGTAAAATCTCTGAGCTATTCTCAATGTCTTTTAAGATCTTCATCAAACTCTCACCTTCGTACCCTAGCAAAACATAAAAACAGTTATTTAATCAAGCACAATAAAATTTCATTACATTTTCTTTCTCAATGGCTGGCTGGACAGGGCTCTGAGCAACCTAATCTATTTGAGGATGCTCCTGCTCATTGCAAGGAGGGTTGGACTAGTTAACTAACCTTTAAAGATCCCTTCCAACCCAAAATGTTCTATGATTGTATGACTGGAAAAATGAAAGCTATGCATATAAGACCTTGAAAGCAGGATTGTGCTTGAAGTATTGACAATTTTCCAGCACTTTTCATTAAAAGAAGTACAAACACAAAGCTAATTAAGCATGTAAATTTAGATTAATTCTACACATTTCAGTGGACATCAGATTTGTGATGAAGAAACTAATTAGATCTTCAAAATTTGCCAATCTCTTGAATTTTCCAAATGATCCAGAAAGCTTGGTTATACTTTGCAAAACTTTCTTGATATGAAATTAACATTAATATTTAAATCCCTTTGACTTCATTTATGGAAAAGAGACATATTGTAGGTTTGCCTGACAAGACACTGAAAGGTTAAAAGCCGTCTACTAATTTTCATGGATTGTTTCAATCTGGTTTAGCATAACAAATCCATAGCCCATAGCTTTATCTGCAAAAGTAACATTTTTTCATATTCCAACAACTTCTTCATGAGCCTCATCCTGCTTTGTAGAGAGAGCTTAATATTACTTGCAAAGAAGCACTATCATGTAATTCACTAAATTGAGTAGAAAACTTGTTTGTGCACTCATGAGTATACACAACATACACGAGTGCATGAAAAAAAACTGTGGGGGTTTACTAAGTGACATTATCAACCCTGAATACTATTCAGAAGACTTTGTAATAGATATCTAAGATATGTGGATTCAGTCCTTCAAAGCACAAAACCCAGGATTTCATATTCAAGCACTATGTACTTCTGTTGCCATCAGCAGCTTTAGCAGGCCAAGCCACTAAAAGCCTCCTTGCTCAAACCCCGTTGTTGATGTGTTTGTTCATGGTTGCCTAGCACACTTTTGCTGGTTACTGCTAACCACCACATGACAGCAGCATGCACAATTCCACTTGTCTCCATCCTTGAGATCACTCACCAGCAATTTAGTTTCTGGAATCCCTGTCTCCTCTCCCATCTATGGAAGTTCCAGAAAATCTGTATTATGGTACTGTTTACCACAAAGACACTGGGCAAAGAATGATGAAACTCAGAATATTTTCATGTTGTCTTTTTCTACTTCAGTCCAAATGGAATCATTTAAGATACAGAACACAAATAAAAGTGAAGGTAGGGACAGGTCCCAACTAATGTAATTAAATGTTCTCTTGGCTGACCCTGCTTAGAACAACAGATTGGATTAGTGACTTCTTATGGTCTCTTTCAGCCTGGTTATTCTATGACTCTATCTACGAACAATTCAGAAAATCCATCAAGGCTGATTTGAATAGTTTTGGCTAGTTTGTTTTCCTTTTTTACCCTAAGACTACAAAAATGTGAAAAATTGAAAGTTGTGACAGAAAAATAAAGGAGGTTCTCAAATGATTTGACAGAACATTATGGTTAACAAAGTGCTACAGCACAAAAACTACTGAGAGTTTGCTAAAGACTATCTGGCAACAAGGCAGACATTTGGAAAGGAAACTGAGGAGACAGAAGAAGTAAGATATCTGAAAAGGCTGAGAAGTTCCAAATAAAACAACCAAGTTCCAAACACAAAACATCTCAAGTGAAACAACCAAGACCTGAAATAGACCTGGCTATGAGCCCATAAATTGAGGTGCTTTCACCACAAATTGAATCTTGTCTAAGATTTTCTTCTTTGTGTCTCCTTCAAGTTATCCTGTAATATAAATTCTGAATGGAAGTAAGTTTTTGGAGGAGCTGAGAGTAAGTCTCCATACGTCCAGGAAAGAATGCAAAGGGTATTTAAGGTTTGATTTTCTATATATTCTTCTTTCAGCATTCTTTGCCTTCTCATTTTCTGATAAATAGTACCACAGCACTTATTGTCTGGAATCCTCTGTAGGAAAACAGAAAGGGAGTGGATCAAAGGAACCAGTCCGAGGCTGAGGCATGTTTTTCATTTAATATTTTTGATGATTAAAAAAGATTAAACCACTCCTAACCCATTATTAGATGTTTTCAGTAACCCTTTCAAAACAGTCCCAATTAAAACCCATTTAAAAGACTTCTCTCTTTACAAGGTATTGATCAAAACAATAACTGCAATACAGATGGCAAAAAGCCAACCAAACCGCTATACACAGTTCTCATTACACCTTGGAATATTTTTGGTGTCAGCAGAAGCTACAAACAAGGTAAGAAACATGATTATCATCTTTAATATCTTACATATCTATACAACATTTACAAACAGATCGTTCCAAAACCAGAAGAGGTGATAATGTTTTTTTACAAAACAAACAGAAAGGCAGATATTGATGCAAAAGGTTTGGGTTTTTTCTTAATTCCACAATATATGGCATTTTCATTTGTGTTTACCTCCTCCCCATCTCAGACACCTTGCTAAATCATTGCCAGTCCCAAGAGGCAGGATAGCAACAGGAGGATGCTTAATCAAGTTGGCTTTCTCTGTGAATAAAGAAAGAAAAAACAAAACTAAGGAACAAAAATTATCTAATTGCATGGTATTATACTATAACTGTGTGAGTTTTGTTTCAGAGAAAGACTTGTTTTGTCTATGAAGTTTTCCTGCCTGCTCAGCAATGAGCATTTCACCAATTCAGTACATTTTGTAGCCCCTTCTCCACTCCATATTCAATCCTTAATCCTAATTTACTAATTTGTTATTATAAGGACTTTGTAAATCATAGATGATAAACATTCCCAAATAAGGGTTCTCAAGAACTTTCCCAGATTGAATGTGGTCTTCCCTCTCTAGTTCTCAGCTCTGCCATCCCCAGCTATGAATGCAGAAGAGTAATAGTCAAGATCATGAATAATGAGGTGAACCTTCTACTTTTTTACCTGTGTTACCAAATTTGTGTTAAACTGTGTATTTACCTGGATTTGTGTCTACACCTGAGCACCATTACCGAGAAGTCCTTGGAACTAACACCAGCGCTTAGATGGGTTTGCCTGTCAGGAACTAAACCTGCTATTCAAAGGGAGAATTGACCTATCTGATCAAGTCTTTAAGTAGCAATTTTGTATTTATTCAGTAGTGTTTTGAAATGAATGAAATTATGGCGTTTTTCAGTCTTTACTGGTATTTTTGTAGCATTTTAAGCCCAAGAATCTCTGTTCAAAATCCAATGAGAAAACCCCTGTCAAGAAATACAGCCTTTCTGAAAGGTGGACTATATGTTTCAAATATATAATTTATTAAATTTCCCGGTTAATGTGAATGAATAGTGTGTCTCATTTAAAAGTTATACTTAATTAATCAAATGGTTATTTTGTTTACAGAATTACACACAATTATCAGCAATAATTACCAGGAGTTTATCTATGCAATAGATGTAGCAGGGACGTGGATATTTATCAATAATATAGAAAGATTTAACATTCATATAACCACTGTAATGGAAATCTGTAAGACAGTGTAATATTAAATTGAATAATTTAAAAAAAGTTTAAGTTTCAAACTGATGAGAATTATTTTTTTCCTTTTGTTTATTTTTTCTTTCCGTTTTTTTTTTTTTTAGTTTCTTAAAAAAAGAAAAGCTCTTTATATATCAGGATATCAGGGAAGACCAAATTAGAAAGTGTCTAGAAACAGGTGTATTGTTAAACTTTAGATGCTAAAATGCTTTTCCTCCCCAAAAGGTAGCATTGAAAAAATATTTTCTGCACCTATGAAAAAAGATGGCTCCTGGATGCCCCAAGAAATTTCTTAGTTCCATGCCACAAAAAAAGCTGCAGAAGATGGTGTGTTACTGAAAGAGAAAGTAAGTGCCTGACATTTTAGACCTTATGAAAAAAGTCTCATGACGACACAATTAGCAGCTGCAAAACTTTGTTTCTTCCAAGTTTAGGCAATGCACTTGATATTTATGTACAATAATTTATGACTCTGAAGGCTATTTGAGAGTTACAATCAGTAACTTGCATCTGCAAACTGACTTTTTTCCAACCAAGATTAGAAATATGCCTTTGTTATCATTCCTTCATGACATCAGTTTTACTTTTCAGTGAACTTTTAAAGGTGTTCTGGTCCCCCACAAAGCACACACTTTTAAACACTGGATAAAATTTCAGTTGAGTTTTTGACCTCTCTTGATTCACTTCCTAATTTCTACTGTCCCACATGCCCACTATTTTTCTCTACAGCCTAATATCAAATAAATGATCATGGAATGTGGAAGATATTGTCCTTAATAATCTTTGAGGAGTTTAAGTCTGTCGTAGCTTGACTTCTGGGCCTTCCTTGTGATTTGTACGGTGGACTTTACAGACAAGTGACTGAAAGAACTCCAAAACTGAATTATCTCTTAACACATTATCTCCATTATGGGATAATAGAGTATAAACAAAAATATGGTAACTAAAAGAAAGCAAGTGAGCTAAATTAAATTGTATTAAAATTATCAAGTTACATTTTATTCAGTTGGGGAATAGACTTCGAACTGAAATTAAGATAGATTAATTCAAATTTCAGGAAATCCAGAAACACTGAATTTGACTAGAGATTTTAAATAACTTTTGCAATTTGAGTACCCTTAAAAATAATCATGTCCCAAACTAACACATTTTAAAAATTTAAATGGACAAGCTGTTGTTTGAAATAGTTCTATCCATGCACTGGTATATAAGGAAGACCATTAAAACGAAAACCATGAGGCAAGCAAAACTGTGGAAAAGCTATAGATTACCTATGCAATCCAAAATCCAGCCTACTGTTCCATCTCCACCGCAAGCTAGTACTCTGAACTCAGCAACATCTCGGAAAAAATTTAGCCTAAAAAGAGTAAATGAAGATACCTAATTATGATCAATATAATTGTGCATTATGTAAACATTTTATGGCTTAAGACATTTCATTTAATAGTAAATAGCAAGAGACCACTTAAAAATCACTTCTGCTTCTGTATTCATTTTTAGACAAGTACAATCCAATATTATTATTAATAGTATAATCTGAAAAATTTCAAACAACATTTATTCAAGGGTTATTATGGCACACTAACACTAGAGAAAGGTTGGACGTGGAAGGTAGTCCAATCTTTGTCTCACTTCAAATCTTGTTTGAAACTATTGTCAGAAAACATTATCTGTTCACCTAGTTGTAAATGGATTCCAGGTAGTATCTCAAGACAGAAAAGTCTAAGTTGTCTAAATGTATTAGCCATAACATTTATTTGTGAAGTTCTTTCAATAAAGCTATATGAAAATTTCATATTTCTGGTAGTTCACTGGTACATATTAAGCTGAACACTGTGTGGTTGGTAAAAACAACTTTGTGCCATGGTTTAATACAAAATGAGAAAGCATCAGATTGAAGGCACATATTCCATCATCCTAAAACCCCTATTTTAAAAGCAAAATATCTTTGGTAATATTTTCCTGGCTATTTCTGCTTCCATATCCGTCAAGTGAGCATGTCCACCTCCTTATCCACTTCATTCTATAACAATCTTGTATAATGCTGAAAAGTGAGGATACATTAAACTATGCTAAGGTGCAATAATTTTAATTTTAAAGCATCATTTCAGGATAGTTTTTGACATATGCTGAGTCCTTACACATAAACTGTGAATAGACAAAAAACTTCCAGTAACTTTGTTGTATTACTATACATGTATGTGTATGCACATTCACATATATTCTATTAATTTGTGTTACACATATCTGAGTGGATATTCTATATTCTAGTGAACAGATCTGATTTTCAGTTTGCAATCTTCTAATAAATGCACAACTTAGACGTTTTGCACAAATTCTTGAATAAAAATAAATACAGACAATAGCTTGCAAGGTTTTAATTCCAACTGTTTCCCATATGAGATTTTAGTGCTGCAGGGAGAATGGAGTTCCTGTCCTTAGAAAGCTTTAAAATTCTTTTGGACCTCTTGATAAAATCAAGAACATATGAAAAAATAAAGAGTGAAAGAGCAAGCATGGGAGAAGGAAATGAAAAACACAATGACCAAAAATATTATGGAATACATAGAAGATGAGAGGACAACTTCTTGTTCTATTAGTTTTTTTACCAGAATTTCAATTTTAGCCAAGTTGTGTAGAATTAAGCCCATCACATGTCCCACTCCCTGTAATTTTCTTTGCTCAGAAGAACTCTGAAGCAATTTCAAGTGCAAATATAATGCCTGAAGGATGCTTACTCGCCCTGTATTAAAGCCTGCCTTGCCCTTCCTTCTTCCATTCCTTTTACATTCTACTTCACACATCTGCAGAAGAAGAGCTGTAGGATCTCCTGTGATCCAAAATGTCATGTCCCAAACCTGACTGGCTACTTGTGGAAACACATCTTCTCCAAAGCACATGGGCTGAAAGATCCTCTGCTGGAAGTCACCTCCTGCTACTGCAAGAGCAGGCACTGAGATGTTTCTGGCCCACAGGGGTCCATTGTCCATCCCATCACAAGGCCTGGCACTGAGACAAATGTCTCCTGCCACCAGGATTCCCACTTCAACCCAAGGTGTTGCGTTTGCAGAAAGTTACCACGTTTAATTCTATTGCTTCCTATACTGAGGGTATCTCAGTTTAATTTAAAGTCAAATTATAGCCCAGAGGTGATGGCAGGGTACTGATTTCTGCAAATATTTAAGCATTCCTACCTCATGTAGCAGATGTGATAAAGAAAGTCTGGAAAAAAAAGAACTGACCAAAACAACACCACAAGTACAGGGTTGATGTTAGCATTAATCCAGACCAGCAGAATACAGACCTAAACCTCTGTCTCTTTTTATAAACAAGCTTCTTCACCACATGGCTATCAAATGTTCTTTTTGTTGTGACTGTATACTTAATCTTCACCAAAAAAGAATAACTTCCAAAAAAGAGGGGGACTGAAAAATCTGGCAAAACCATATTAGCAAAAACATTTTCAATAAGATTCATTTGTATTTCCCTTCAAGCATTTTAAATTCACAGACAGTGAATTTTCTAAGCAAAGTACAGCATTTAATTCCCATAACTTTTTATAAATATAAAAATATAACACACAAAATACATAAAAATAATGTATAATATAAGTTACACGGTATATTTGCATCTATAAATGCAGTGTATATAAATATACTATAGCAGATATAAATATTTATAAAATCAAATTAATTTATAAAATTAAATATAGTTATATAATTATATATGTAAATAAATCTTATTCATTGAATTAGAATGTGCAGCCTGCATTAGGAGTTGAGAAGAGAACACAGTTTTCTGTTTTATAAGGTTTCATTCAGACTCAGTAAGTGTTCCAATTGTAAAGAAAGAATTTGACAGATTTCTTTATAGATCTTTAGGGAGAAATTCAGTATGCTTACCAAGAAAACTGTACTCAATTAGTATTTTAATAGCACCTGTTACTTTTTATCTACCATTTTTGACATAGTATGAAAATAACAATTTTAAAAAAACCTGCTGGAGAAGAATTTAGTAGAAGTGGTTTAAAGCAAAACTGAAAGAAATGGAAGTAATTTTAAAGATTTTGTACAATGTTACCCCAAGTGAAAAGACCAGGCCAGAAAATTTAATCCTGTTTTCTAGAAAAAAAATTCAAAACAGAAAATTATTAACACCTGCCTATTTTCATTTTATTTTGCCAGAAACAAGGATTCAAAGGCAATTTTTGAGTTTCTACTGATAAATCAGTAATTTCCACCTGAAAGGGGGAAACTGTTTCAGATACCTATATTACTCTAATTCAGTTTTTCATAATCACCTAATCAAATCCATAGGCATGCATGGAATCTATTTATAAATGAAATACCAGAACTAGAGGATGTAACTATTTGACTTTGAATCATGCAATTAATTGATTTATGCACAGGTAGCACACACATACAGATTCTTATAGAACAGTTTAAGGAAACACCTGAAGTATTTCTTTAATTTATTTAACTCATTTAATTTACTAGAGTAAAACTGAAGTTTTACTTTACATTCAGAAAACATGAATTGCATATTTTCCATCTAGTTACCTGCACATAACCTTTCCTCTTATAGCCAAAAGCAGTGCACTATGCAGAATTTCAGCTGTTCAGCCACACAAGGTGTCATAACAACAGCAATGCATGAAACCATTCAGCATTCTTCTTCACTAACAGTGGAAGCATAATTTAAGACTGTCTACAGCCCAAGCAAAGAACAATCCACTAGTGGATCTCAGGATAGGTATCAGGTGCCACCACACATGTCACACAGATGTCATAGAAGCAAAATATTGTTAAACAGCTGCTTAAAATGCATCTCTAAACTCAGGACGTAAGTTTCACATGTGAAGACTTGGTGAATTCTAAGTACTACTGATTTGTGGTGTAAAAAAATAATTTTTATCATTAGAGTACAATCAACCTACCATTGCTGGCTTTGGCACTCTTTGGCAAAAAATGCAATTCTTCCAAGAAAATATGCACCAGATTCACTATTTTGTTCAGAAGAAAATAACTACACAGTTATTATCTTCTAAAATTATTCTTGGTGGATATATATTCCCAGAATACTATGGGTATTGCAAATGTCCAACAGGAAAGAAAAGCTCTAGCTGTCAATTCAAATAATTAATGAAAATAGTGTAACTTTCAAAACAGGCCTATTGCTTTATGAAGGTATAAAGGCCCAGGTGCTGCAGATTCCCAACTAAATTACAGTGCAAGTGGTAGGGATTCAGTTTTGCTGTCTTGGGCATCTTTTAAGTGGGCAGAATTTAAGATTTAGAAAGGCCTGTTGAAGCAGACTTGCAGATAGAATTTAAAAAATAGATGCTCTCCAAATTAAATTATTATGGAAGTTACAAAGAAATACAACTTTTGTGGATATAATTTCTATTATAGAGTATAAAAAGAACATAAATTAGACATTTTAAATAATAGAACTTTAGGGAACAGAGGCCTTTTCAGAGGGACAAAGCCTTTGTGAAACGCTGACCTCTCTACAGAGTCCTGCGGCTCTGTGGCTCGACTGCTATTCATTCTGCTATTATTTACCTCTCTGTGAGGTGAACAATAACTGAATTTCAGATTCTTCAAGATCATTAAATCCACAATAACAGTTGTTGTCAGAAGTAGAAGACTCCTATAGAGATATAACAACCAAAGAGGGAAACTCTTTTCACGGCTAAAAACACAGGTGCTAGGCACAAATTACACAATGCATCAGCCCAGCAATTTTCACGTCACTGTGTTAACTGTGGCAGTCTCTAACTGTGGAGTACTTTTATGCCTCTGTTCAGCTGCAGAGCTTACAGGGTTTTTCCAGCTCACTCGTATACCTCTCCTGCCAATTAAAGAATGTCTAAACCATTAATTACTATACCCATATTTCAAGTGCACTGCTGCCCTTTGGCTTAGAGCTTCTTGATTTTCAGGCCTTGCAGCAGATGAGTCTGCACTACTGGAAAGGAATCAGTGCAAGAGTCACTGCCATGAGGTTTACTTGCATCATGTACATATTTTCATACAGACTATGTACATCATGTCTTGATATAAACTGCTCCAAAAGCCCTAGTGTAGACAGGCAAAGAAGCTACAAGAAATGCCTTTGCTGCTGTTCCTGCACTTCTCCATCTACCATCCCACCTATTATAAAAGAAGGTGACACATCTACTTCAGTAATTGCACATTCAGAAAGCAATACTAAAATTCATTGTCAACTTGTTAAAAATATTTTTATGTTGACCTGCTATATGCCAGCATAGTTATAGAAAAAATACACAATAAATGGTACTAGGAAAGGTGGGGCTTTTTGGGGGCGAGTTGAGGGTTGTGTTTTGGTTTGGGGTATTTTTTGTTGTTGTTGTTATTTTGGAGTCCTTTATTCCAACACATTTCTGTGCAAGAACATGGTTATCCCCCTAAAGAGAAAGAACAACAGCCATAGCAATTGAGCTGCTGACCATTAAAAGAACCCCCAAACCAGCAGTTTCACAGTCCCCCTAAGATTTACAATTTTATTAGTCTTCTAGTTCTCTTGTCATCCTCTCTGCTATTTGAAGAGGGGAGTGTTGACAAAAATGAACTGGAAATACCAATTCATGTCAGCCACAGATGTTTGGAACTCAAGTTGGAAAAGTTGTGAATCTTATCTTCTTGTTTGATGACAGCAGCCCAGGAGAAAAACACCATCAGAAATTAAAAACATTAAATTATGGGTTAAAGCAGACAGGTTGGCTCTACCAAAAAAATGCAAATTCTTAGCTAACACTATAAACATTCTCTAGGTTGAGTAAACATGTCTGAAAATAGTATTTGAAAGAAAAAAAAAATCTCAAAATAGGCTCAACTAAAGTGTACTACAATAATCATAAATGTTTTAAAATAAATATACATTATGTTTATTCTTTGCTACTAAATAACTTATGGGGATTAAGAAAACACTTTTGTTTTCTCTGTGCTGTGCAATACCCAAATGTGTTCCATTTTGATCTAAATTTCACATATGACAACATTAACTAAACATAACATTTTGATTGACAATCCATTATAACTGGCATTACAGAGATGGATGAATGAGTGGACAGATGGATGGATGGGCAGGTTGCATTAGGCAATTCAGCCCTCGCAGAAAATGAAACAAGTACTGGTAAATGAAATACCAGAGTTTATTCAACTTCTCACTTAAGGGAAAAATTATATGCAGCCTACAAAGTATTGCCAGGGGCAAAAAGTGATGGCAGGAGATAAACTGGAAATTTAGGATTATTCATTTCTGTGAAATGAATAAAAAATATACCAAAACAAGCAGTGCCTGTTTGAAAATTAATTATAAGTTTCTTCAAAGTGACTCTGAAGTAAAACTACTTAGATTCCTAAAAGAAAGAGAAAATGAAAACATTTTCTAAAAAACACTGTCCTGGTTCAAAAGACTAATGTTTAAATTGCTTCAGCGAAGGGTTTCAGCTTGAACTTAACACTGCCCTCTTGTGCTTCTGCCTTAAAATGCACTTTCCTTCACATCGCAAGATACATGAAAACTGAGTCACTAATGGAAGAAATGCAGCCCCAGATTTTTTTTTTAAGTTCTATAAAATAAGATTACTTTGAACAAAGATATTTCAGTTGTTTTAAAAATCTTCACGTCAGTCTATACCATGGCATTTCAATAATACAGTATGTAAAAGAGTATTGGTTACTAGTTTTATCTCAGTTAATTCTTCTAGTCTACTTACGCTCTGAACCAAGTAGTTAAATTTTCCATATGTGTCATGACTAGCATAAAATCAACAAATATTATTTGATTAATAAAAACAGCACTAGCATTCAGGCACAAGACATTTACAGGCATGAAAGAAATCATGCATGTCATTATCTCCATTTTTTGAGCTGGTTTTGCACCATTCAGCATGTTAACATTAGCCATACTGCAGTGTACAGTATCTTAACTTCTAAAAGGATTGAGCCCAATACACTTTTCATTTTCATCAATGTTACACACATCTCAAGTCTAATACAATAAATAGCTTACAGGGCATAGTTTGAAGAGAGAATAGCTTCCTGTACACTCAGCCTTAAACTCAGAAATACTGGCAGAAAAAGTGAGAGCATACTTTTCAGTAATATAAATGTGAAAACTGAAATATAACTTTGCAAGGCCCAAATCCCGTAAGTTTCCACCTTCATCTTCTTTTCCTCCAACTTCAAAGCAAAAAAAAGCCTAAACAAATAAAAACTGAAAAGGCCAAAGAAAAAGTATTCAAACACCAGTATAAACTTAATGCCAGTGAACATATATCTCCTAATATCCTTCTGCAACTCTTTTCACTGATGCAAAATTTCATGTATCAGTGACATAAGTAAATAGCACCCAGTATATACCTAATAAAACGGAGAGCAGATACTCAGTGCTGCTCTGTCTTATTTTCTCCTACCAAAGCACATGGTACTTAAAAAGGAGACAATATCAGGTGGCAAAGGTTGGTATTTGATACACTGTAATTCTCCTGTCTTCACATGACTGCAAATTAACAAGAAGCACTCCAAGCAAGGACTGTCATGCCAGCTGGTTCAGAGAACACTTCAGTCCACAAAAAAAGTCACTGCCAGCATAATCTAGTCTGGCCAGTCCTTTTCCAAATGCTACATTTTCGAGATTATGTAATCGATGAGGAGTGTGCAGTCACCATATTCTGACATAACATCATAACAATCCATAACTGACACATACAAGGAAATAAATATAAATATAAATATAAATAATATAAATATATACACACAGACCAGGTACACACATTACAAACAGATGTGCACGTGCACATATGTGTTTATGTAAAAAGAATGGATGCCAGGAGAGAAAAGGGATGGAGGCAGGTCAATGTTTGAGGCCACTGATATCTGTAACACAGAAGTAAACCCCAAGAACTTCGGTTGCTGATATGGCAGTTAAAGCTGCAAATAGAATTAAATTTATCCCAGCGTTCTTATAGAATAATGCATGGTTTTCAGTAAATCATATGAGACATAGCTTTATTTGCACATGTAAACAAATAATACCTATACATTTTTCCAGCCATTCAGAGAACTACAGTGTTGATACATTCCAAACATGCTATATGTACTTCAGTCTGTTCATTTGATTATGTAGCATTTTATTAAATGAGTTCCTGGTAATAATATTAACTGTAGACTTACCCTGGCATTGGTCCATTTCCAGAAAGACTATAAACTTGACGAGGATTTAAAAGGTACTGAAATTTCCTGTAAATTCTGAAGAAGTAAAAGAGACAAGGAGAAAATATTTACTAACATGTTTGGAAGTTTTTTAAAACCTTTCAAATGAAAGCATTAAAGAAGTTAGCACATACTATAATTATTTGAACTGCAGGATCTCATTTATACAAAATATCAATTCCTGAACACAGTAATTATAATTCATACATAGAGTGTATTGTGGGGTATAAAGTTGAGACAGAAGTGCTACAAGCTATTTATAATTCAAATGCTGTGTATAGTCAGAAACAAAACAGGATAAAGAGGTATAATGACACAAGAAAAGGTGAGTCAAGAAAGCATTTCATCATATTGATTTGAATTAAAGTAACTCTATGGAGTTTGAAAAGGAGAGATTTCTTCTTGAAATTTATTGCTAACACAGAATTACAAGTATAATTAACTGTAAAAGCTTACTGGCTTTTCCACCCACCAAAAATGTCCCCATGGGCAGAAAAACATTCTGACAGAGCAAACCTATATTCAACTACATTTTCTCAGGATTAAATTTGAATGGGAATAAGATGAAAAAGATTTGAAGCCATTGTTTTACTGAATTACACTTATTTTGAAATTATCTGAACAACAGCAAGCAATTTATTGATACAGCAAGACAAGTATTGCCCTATCCCACAAGGGACCCCATTTGCTGTCCAATCCTCAGCAATTATTTCTTCAAAACTGTAAATTTAGAAATTTGAGTTTATTTGTCCTAAAAGAGTGACAGAGATTTTGTTTCTTCATTACAAATATTAGAAATGTAATTTTCTACATTGACTAGAATGTGGTAGCTGATTCTTCTCTCACCGAGAAAAAAGCAAGCACACAGAAGAGCTGGAGCTCAGAATGAATACACATATACCTGGGATCTATGGCAATAGTTTAAATTCTAAACTCATGTTTCTTGTTTTTAATTTCTTGTTTTTAATTTCAATGTTTCTGTCCTTAAGATAATTAATATTTTAATGTTTTTTTAAGAAAGCATTTATTTTTCACTGACATACTCCTTCCTTTCTTTATAATGGCTTAAATAAAATAAAGCGTAATAAGAGCTGAATTTTAGGTTTAAATGTCCACGTTTTCAAATACAGCACAATAAAACTGTCTAGACACAATCTATGTGCACATTCAGGGATTTTTTTTTCCATCTTTTTTTCTTGATAGCAATGCATAATTTATCAGGGTAGCTGGAAGAGAAGTGTGTAAAAATACTGAATACAAACAAATTCATAATTATCTCTAAAATTGCCGAATTGGAACATTTTCTTAACTTCTCAATTATTTAGAGATATCAGCTTCATACAGCATTTTATTCAAGCACACTCACAAATTCTATTCCTGATTCTACTCCTGACAGAACAGGTCAATATGAGATGACTAATTTCATTTCACAAGTATGCACACATCATTGTCAATGGCTGTGACGATGATTAAATCAGACTTTTGACAATGGATTTACAGCATAATATATATATTCCTGTTTTACAAATGTAAAATGAGAGTTTTCCAGTTAGTATATGTGATTTGCTTCTCAGAGACATGTAGGATTTAATCTGGTCAAAGGTGATGCTATTTGTCTATCTGACCATAAGAAGTTCATGAACAGTATTTTTACAAAGGCCCAAAGGTCTCAGAGTTATTTTCCTGAAGTTTGGTGCTATAAAACACAGTAGCCATTATGTACACTCTGAATGCTGCTGTCAAGGAACAGTGAAATGTCTAAAAGCCTTCTTGATAAAGAGGAGGCTAGGTTTCTCTACTCAGAGCCCAAGTCCAACAGCATTAATGAAGAGACTGCACTGAATCCTACTTGACTCAGTGCATACCATTCCCAGGTACCAGCTGAACACCAGTGCCAGCTAGTCACTCTAGAATGACTCACTGCAAACGACACATCAAACTTTAAGTTATTAAACACCTTTATACATTCTAGACTGTGTAAAGTTCATAAATCGATGGCTCATTCCATTCTGAAGAAAAAAGCTGGAAACTGTCTAGAAATGTTTGCCTTCACACTGAGCTGCACCCAGACCTCACAGGGTGACACGTGGAAACTGAGGAAATGGACAGTAACACAGCCTTCCAGTTTTACATCTGCAGTACCAAAGAGTGACACTGACAGGGCTCTGAATGTCTTGCTTCCCCATGTCAGGAAAGAATTGTATGTGGTTTTCATGGGACTGGAGATTTGTGCTGACAAGGCCATAAGGTGGTGTGGTGAGAAATGCCCCAAAAGACATTTTTGTGATGGAATGCAATTTCATGAACAAAGACAGTTTATGAAACTACCACTTGTCAACAAACAACTGTGCATCTGTAACTCTTTTTGGGGTTACTCTGTGATATGGAAAACTAAAGAGATTCAATTTAAACTACAAATACAGAGAAGTTTCTTCATTGTCATTTTTCCTTTCCCAATAATTCATGTCCATGATCTCATATAAACCTCAAAATATTTTGTCAGCGTAACTGAGGAGGCAGAAAATTAACACAGGAGTGGCCAAAGGAGTTGGCACCATCTTTAAACAGCTCAGCTACTGAAGACAATACTTTTAAGTGTACGTTGGGCTGAGTTAGACTGAGCTGTCTTCTGCAGGAGAGAGAAAATAAATGGACAGAAACTCATTGGCAATTCAAAACTGGCAATAAAGTTTACTACACAGTGGAAATAGCTGGCACGGCAAAGCCTTCTGCCACAACGGGGGGACACATCTTCAGTCATCTGGGGGCTATTCAAGGTGTGGTTAGTATAGGCTTAATTTAACCCTAATGTGAGACAAGGAAAAAGCCAAGGACTCCACCCCAAAATTAAAAAATTCTAGCAATCTTCTCTCCCAGACATCAATATCTGAAAAAGATAATTTGAAACAGCTTTTACCTTTTTCTCTCAATGCTAAATGAAAGCTCAGAAAGCCAGATTAGTCAGAGATGAGGGGAGGGAAGAGCTACTATGAACCAAAGTTATTTGAAAAGAGCAAAGGTTAAAAATATCATCAACCTGTATTGCACAGACACTGAACGTGGAGTCAGCAGGAAACGTCAGTGTACGGAAGCTGATCTCCAGTGCATCCAACAGCACATTTGTCAAGGAAACAATGGTGTAAACTCACCTGCTGGTCAGGCAAATACACTGGAAAACGGGGAAGTGGAAATCAAAGTAATGAGTATGGCAAAACAACAGCATGATTTAGAAGGATTCTTATGTGAGGAAACATTACCCTTAACAACAGCCCTTAGAAGCACTACATGCTCATTTTATATTGGTTCTGTTGAAAGAAACTATTTTGTCAATGGTGTATTAAATATACACATTCCATTCACGGCTTGCTAAAAACTGTTGCCTTAATTAATCAGATAATAAATGCAGACATCCCAAACTGATAGCCCTAAAATGAAATAGATGTCCTACATCTTTTTTTTAAGAAATTAACTGCACTTGTCCATTCCATGCACAATCACTGAAAACATGTTACAGTGTGATACAGCCTGAGGAATTCACTTGCCTGGGTTTGATTAACTTCTATTCAGCCTCATGCTCAGTTAAAATCCATTTCAGGTATGTGAAAGCCTTAAATTCATCAAATTTAATTCTATTTTTCTACTTTCTGCTTAATAAACAGTGACTTACATTTGTGTCCTATTATAAACGTATATATTGTCTATTAAACAAAATTCAAGTCCAAAGAACTGTAAATACACTTGAGTTTCACATGATGGGCAATCATTAACCTCTTAATTGAGAAAAAAATATAATTGGGCTATTGTCATAATTCTTTATTTTGCAATTATATCTGAAAGTCATAGCATTTGTCTTTAAAACAGAAACCTATTCAGAAAGAACATTCTATTTACCACTACACATTCTGAAAAATTGAATTGCTAACACAATGGAAGCTTCAAGATGTATCGATAAGACATGGTTGTAGAGAACATATTTTTGTGTTCTGAATGCACTTTTTCTACATATCCTTGTTTCCCACCATCCCCCGTCCCCGTTTTAACATTCTAAAACTAAAGTACCTAAAAACTTTTTTACCTTTAAGTGATTCTCAGTTCTTTTCTTTTGTATTTGAGAGCTTTGAAAAAAGTTACAAAATACAAAAGGAAATTACAGTGTATTACTGGGGGTATGCATATATTCGACTGGTTTTCAGTTGGATGCGTAAACTCTTTCCAAGAATGAGGGCAATTAAATGGGCTGGGTTACCATATGGCAAGGCATGAAATCTCATATGGGGAACTGTGGGAACACTGGAGTCTTGACAGTCTGCAGTAACCTTTCTGTGTTCAATGAAAGTCAATTAGAAATCTTAATTTCATTCATCATGACCTCTAAATACAGAGAATCCTAAGTAAAGACTGAGGAATAGTTTTTAGTAAAAGGTTTTCTTAATCTGAATGAATTAAGATAATGAAATTTTAATCTCTAAGAATTAGAAGGTTTGGGGTTTGATTTGCTTTCTTGTTTTCCTCTCGCTGCTGTGGGAATCTATCTTACTTCTGTTACAGCATATCCTCTAGTCCCACCCTCTCAGCACCTGACCAGATTAACAAATTACTATAATCAAAAAGCCTGACTTGAATGCCATTTACTTAAGAGTTGGACTCGATGATCCTTGTGAGTCCCTTCCAACTCAGAATAATCGGTGAATCACCATAACTGTGCATTTTGCGAAGTAATTTATGTCTTGAAATGCCCTGTGATTTTACTTTCCACAACATATAACTGCCACAAAATTGGAGGGTAGGGAATATATATTGGAATCGTCTCTTTCTGGTTACTGACTGTTATGCAGACAGATAAAACCCAGGAAAACTAAAAAAAAAGTTCAATGTTATTTCTCCTGAGAATGTTTTCATCACTTAGATAGAATATTCAAACTAATATGCACTCTTAACATCCTTATTTTATATTTTTGCTACTGGCATTCATATGAAACATTAACACCTAAAAAATGGAGGGCAAACCCCTTCTCACTAAATAGCCTATATATGGACTTTTTTTAACCTTTTTGAATCTGGCTTTAGATCTATTGTCTCCTGATGGTGAATGACCTGAGATATGTTTACATGACTGTGCAGCTGACCTTTTGATGTGCTTCTCTTAAAACAGAAATACTGAGTGTGACCTTGACACATTAGTGTGCAATTTAACATTTTGTGTGTGTGTGGTATCAAAGCCAATTTGAGAGGTTCTTAGACTTCACTATACTCAGCTGCTGGTACCTGCCCTCACACTGTACTCTTAATTATGTAATGACACTTGTGGATAATGGGGCTAGTGAATTAAGTGTGTAAAGGGCATTCCTTTATAAAATTCAAATAATTCCTGTGATCTGTTTGGCCTCAGTAACAGTTTCATTGACATAAACTGAGAAGTGTTAGACTATCACATGAAGGGGAATAGGAGCTTGAGACGGGGACCAGATTTTAAACTTGCTTTTACCCTGGAGAATATCTAACATGAAATGACATCCCTAATGCATTAAGACCACTCGGATAGTAACACTTGAGACCAATTATGACCTGGGAACTGAAAGCTGTGAAACAGCATTTCATTAAATTGTTTCTAGACTATAACTAACTATATGAGTGCAGCTCTGTAACCTGCCTCTCACCTACATAATTGCAGCCTGGATCTCTGATCTACTCACCTCATGTCAGCACTATAAAAAAGTCAAGCTGAGTGCTAGTGCAGATTATCTTCCACAAGACCCCTGACTGCGCAGCAGACCAGGGCTCCCTCACACTGCTGCTGCGGCTGAAACGTGAAAACTCAGGATGGCTCACATTGTGTTTCTCCAATTGCAAAGGCATGTGCTTGAAACAGTTCAGAACTAATCTTTTAGATCATTAACTGCCTTTGGCACACCTAGCTGATATCTAGGTGTACCAGTCCAGGGATTACACAGATCTCAAGTGATAAACTGTTCTCTCAGAGGCTTTCAAATACAGTTTTGGTTAAACGCTCCTCAGCTCTAAGAATTACCATAACAACTACTGTGCAGGATTTTGTCCCCTTTGACAGTTTATATTTAGGGGCACAGGAAGATGTGATCTAAGGGAAGAAGTGTGGAGGAGGTACAGAAAGCTGACCCACTTATAGTTAATCTGTTTAGTTCCAAGCTTTAGAATCACACTGGATCCCTTTTTGTGCTTCTGATTACCCATATCACCAGTGCCCACAGGTGTCACCTTCAGCCAGATCCTGGCCAAAAGACAGTAATCTTTTCAAGACTTGAATGAGAAGTTACAGCACTGACAGGGTAAACTAGGCTATAAAATTTTAGGAATTTATGTGGTGATCAAAAATGGCCATATTGTTAGCCTTTGTGATTCTAAAACGTGCTCTGAAAACTCTGTTCAGGGGGTAACAAATTGAACATTCCTGCCTGAGTTTGAAGGACTAAGTAGGAGAAGAATGCTCCTTACCTCTACTTTATCAGGCCTCTGATACATTAACACTTAAACTAAAAAATTCAGACATTATTAATTTAAATCAATGTAATTACTGACATATGTACAATTAAGATGTCTTTAAGTTTGTGTGATTGGACTCTAATACCTTGACTAGACTTTCAGAATGCTTCCTATCTGCAGAAATCAAAATGTTTATTTGAAGGAAATCTTATGAAGAGGCTTGAGAGCCTCTACTACTGAGCTTTTAAAAAGCAAATCACACATTAGAAAATGGAATATTGCTTCTAACTTAAACTACTGGCCTGCCTGTATAATCATTATATGTATTAAAAGAAAACTGTTTGGATTTCAAAGTTTTAATACAAGATAGAGCAACTCATACCTTCATGCAAATCGCACAAACCCATGCACTGAATATAGCTACTTTTTTTATTTGAAACAGAACTATTCTATACAATTAACTCTAGTTTTTAACTGGAGAATTTATAGGTACAGGGATATAGGATGTTCAATTGTGAGGAATAACAATATAAAATTTTGGACTTTTTCCTCATGTATAAACTTTTAAAATTAATTTTTAAACACATCACAGACCAGAATCAAGAAAGAGATAAAAAAAAAAAAAAAATAAAACCCTTACCTTTCTCCTTGTTTCCCACCACTTTTAGGATTCACAAAAACTAAAAGTGGATGAGTGCCTGGAACTGGAGTGATCTAAAAGAAGGGAATAACACAGCCACTCATTAATGCTGTGTGTTGCATTCATTTTTTCCTATAGTAGACAGAAAACAAAAAGCTTAATGCAAACTCTATGTTATGCTATTTAACCCATCTGGAAGCAATACCATCATTTCCAATAATCCTCACTTCATTAATTTGCCAGAAATTGCAAGTGACTTCTCTTTTAATGCTGTCTGTTTTACAGCTGTGTTGCATACATGCATACATAACCTATCTCTCTCTCTCTCTATATATATATGTGTGTGTGTGTATATATATAGGTGTATATATATATATACACACACTCTACTGATGGATATATATATATATCCATCAGTAGAGAAGAAAACTTTAAATGCAAGTAATGCATGACTTATTCTGACAGTAATTTTCTAGGGGAAAAAGAGCTTAAAAGAAACTGTATTTTGGAGTGAGAAATTATACTATTATATACCAGGAAGGTCAACTACAGTTATATGGAATACTGAACTTAACAGTTTTGGTTTTTTAAATTATGGCAATAATTACTGCAATATTTGATATGATATGAAATCAGATAGTTTTTTTAAATGTGGCAACCATAATATTAAGGAGTTGCTTTAAACACCTGGGAAAGCTGAAAAAGGTAGAAGAGAAACTATATAGAAGAGTAAGTCCGAGGAAAAGAATGTTTAGGACAAGGAAGGAAACAATTACTTCTACCATTATTTTTTTAAAATTCTTTTGTGTATGGAAAGTTTTATATGTTCACATTAACATTTTGCTTTACAAACACCTTCATTCTAAGTAATAGTCTTAGTCTGTATTTTCAGATTCTCTGAGGTCTGTGTGTCCATTGCCTTTAGTCCATAGACTGGAACACAAAAAAATTACATCAGATGATCTGTAATACAGGTTTTTAAACCATGCAGCTAGACTATTCATATTTAAAAGTATCACTTTTAGACATATATAAATTCCAGAATGTTGGAAAGCATATCAAGAGCTCAAAGTAAACATCTCCAAAGTCATGCACTAACAACTTAAGTGATTAAGCTTAGATCACCCATGTTTTGAAATGATATATTGAAAGACCTTGCTCTAAATCCTTACTCATAATTCCTAAAAAAACAAAATCTGAAGATTTCATAAAGTTTAATTTAAGGCAGAACCTGAGAAAAATCTGAAATAAGGAGTTTTACAGACATATGCATATAATCCTATAGGCATCTAAAAGCACTTTTCTTTTAGTAGGAAATTTTAAGCACTAGTGTGTCAACTCCATTCATGATTTCACAAAAATTAGAATCAAATCTGTTCCATTGCAGTAAAAAAAAAAAAAAAAAAAAAAAAGGGAGAGAAAACTCCACAAACTCAGTAGTATTAAGCTTAGCATAAAACCAGCTTAGTATCACCTGGCGCAGTGAAGTGCTGTGTGTTGAAACATACATCAAATTGCAGAATACCGTGAAGTTTGTCATATATTTAATTTTTACCTACTGTTTCAATCAATTTTATTTATTTAGCCAATTCCCATGATGTTTGTTCCTGTGAACTAAGTGTAAACCAATGGTGCTCATTGTGACAGAGATGGAATACCTACTGAAATCCCTTAGGACGCAGGTTAATTAATGAGACTCATCCTAAGGTTATACATGATCTATTACTTCCTCTAATTAGAAATAATAATCCTGATCATTATGCTGGTTAGCTAGAAAGAAGCAAGATGAATGTGCTTAACTATGATTAATTGTCTTTAAGTCGTGCAGACCTCCACTGCCACTAAGTTATCAGCTCACTCTGTCTGATGGAAGGAAGGTTTGGTCTGGATATTTTTCTCAACAAAAGCTAAGTGATGGACTTATTTCTATTCCAAATCTTTTATTTCAAGACTCACCAGTATTATTACAAGTAGGAGGTTTTGGATCATCAAAAAAAAAAAAAAATTAAAAAAATCTACTAACTATTCTGTATTCCACTTGGTTCCAAAATAAATTTTAATTAATTTTTTACAGTTCTACCAAATTAGTTTTCCAGATAACATAAGGTATTTTTATATAATAAAATGCAACTAAAGATTTAGACTAAATTAGTGAACATTTTCAAGCCCCAATCTAGCACTATTTAAAGGCAATCTTCATGACGTTATAGGACAAGTGACAAAGTAAAAAGAAAAAAGTGGTGGAGCACTCATATATAGTTTCACCCATCTTGAAAACAGAGGTCTAACAGCATGAAGGTCTTTGATTTGTTACTTTGGAACTTACATCATAAATGCAATTAACACACTGATTAAGTTCCCTGAAAAAAAATCCTTGCTTACTGAAGATCTTGTTAAAATGAGGCAATGCCAGCAGAATTAGAGTATTAGAAACAGAGTAGCATGCCAGATATGGGAGAATTAGAGTAGTATACTTTGATCAGTTACAGAATGTTTTCTCCAGACCATCTCTGGGCAAAATACTAACATTAATTACCGGTTATATTTATGGCATCTTACGTATTTGTGAGAATAGTTGAAAAACTACACAATCTGTGATCTAAAAAAAGCCCTGATATTCTCATTGATCCCATCCTTTCAGTAGGATAGCCCTCAAGGTCCACTCAGACTTCACAACAGTCAGGTTATCATTATTAATGCCAATGACAAATTTATTATTTGATGCTAAGATGGATTTCTGCCACTCAAAAGCAATTTAATCCATCAGTGAAAAACAAAGACCACAGTATAATCAGCAAATTAGGGCCATCACTGCAGAATTATTTCTCATGTTATCACCATGATTGCCAGTACTGTATCATGCATTACATTACAAATGTGTCCTTACAGAACACCAAGCACTTCAAAAACACCTCAAATCTATTCAATAATAACTCCACCATCTTCATCCCCACTCTATTTTTCTCCATCTCTAGCAGTAATAAAGAAAATCAAGGATGAATCCCAGGAATTTGATTCATCTTGCAAAGAGAAGATAAAACACAAGTTTTGGATCACACTTTAAAAATTTACAGGAAATCTTACAACCTGAAAACAGAACATATTATAAATAAGGTTGTGTGTTGAAGAGTGAATGGTGCTAGAAGTTATTTTGAATAGACCAAGCACTACATCCTAGGCATGGTATCATGAGTGGGAAACAGAGACTTGAAAAATACCTGAAAACAAACCATAAGCATAAGCAATCTAATGCTTAGAGTAAACACAAAATTCATAATGATGCATGATGCTGCAACCAAAAGGCGATGCCAAAGATGATCCTCTATCTAGGATACTTTGGCTGACTGAGGTTGCGTGGATACCACCCAAAAGCTAGAAAACAGTGTGTTTCCTTTAGCACAAACTTATTAATCACACTGTGACTGAATAGACAGAACTTGCGCTTTCTTTCAATTAAGAATCTAGTTTTTCTGCTTCATGTTTTGTCACAGATGATCTGAATAGCAATGCAGCCTGAGAAAATTCTAAGTACAGAAAGAGATTCTTAAAAGCAATGGATAACAATTGCTGCAATGTCCAACTATAGCAGCAATGGAGCAGCCATGTGACTGGATAGGTTTTAGGGTTTGTTTTTTGGGTTTTGTCTGGATTCTTTTTTCCCTTCTTTGGGCTGTCATAACCAGAATGTTTGACTAAACTAAAAAGACAAAACAATACCAAAAACCTTCCTATCCTGACACAATAAGATGAAATAATTATGAGTCATAAAGTAATGAAATATGGTAACGAAAACTTTTTACTGAAGCTCAATTGCAACATATCAAATGATAGAGAGAACAGACAACTATGTATATTAAATGATTATCAAATTGTTATCATGATAATATAACTCCTGAGGAAATAAAGCAGCAGCATCCTGCATATGGACATTGATTTCACTCAAAACTACTCATATATCAAGGGAAAGAAGTCAGCAGTTCAGGCAGAAATTCTGGCATGCCTCTAAGTCACTGCGCTTAAATAACATTAGCTCATCACACACATGAGTTTTTCTTTCAAGTAGAAAATCTTCCATTGTTATTATGGATATTGCTAGTAATGAAAACACGTTGCTTCTCTCCACTCTTAATGCTGGTATGGCAAATACCCTACTATGAAATACTTGGACACATAATATCCTTGGAGTTTACTCTATCCATTAACAGGTCCAAATGAGAATAGTGAACAGTTATCAAGACAGACTTAGATTACTAATGTAAATTTACATAACATTGCATGACAGATATCAAAATAAACTAGTTCAGCTTCACCTCACGAGAGAAGTGTTTTAGAGCTAGTCTTCCCTCCCCCTTAATGTCCTAGGAAATCCTAACAATCACATGAGAAGCAGATGTGTACCACAGGATCCCTGAACCAACGGAAGAATTTACCTATTGCATTTTTAAATATGCCAAAGTGAAATATTAGAAGAGTAAATGTGTGTCCTAGGTTGCAATATAGATGTAGTTAAGTATTCTATTACCACCAGCTGTGGGCCGTTAGCTGCTATCACCTGCTAATGACCCACTCCGGATGACAGGCAATGGGCCATCCCTTAGCTGTTACCAGCTGCTAATGACCCACCCCGCATGACAGGCAATGGGCCATCAGGGACCCACCGTGTGACTCATAGACTTATCTCGTCCCATTGTGGGATGCTCTGCCCAGGAGGGAGGAACCAGGTGTTTCCACGTGAATATAACCTAGCCTTAGAACTGCCTGAGCTAGCCCTGTCTACTGGGTTCCCAGAGGACCAGAGCTACCACTGATCTTCAGCTGGAGACTAGACCTTCACAGGATCACCGCTTCAACTGGACTACTTCAGTTAGACTGCTACCACCACCCTAACAGGGTGTTAAGTTGTATCTGACTTTGTCAGTGCTTTTCTTTGTATTATTTCACTTATTTTTAATTTCAGTCTTGACTTGTGATCTCCCACTGGTTTGATTTCAAACCAACACAATGTGTATGCCACTTTAAACATTTCTCACTCTATCATTGTCTTCCTTCCTAAAATCATCTGCTTAATATTAAAATAAAAATAATCACACCTGAAGGCCTTGCCCATCTACGGTGACAGAGTTTGCTCTTTGCATTTTGTTCCGTTCTCCCAGTTTGTTCATTTGCTGAGGGCAACTCTTTTCCTTTTTCACTGTTGCCTGTCTTTCCTTGAAAAGAGAAAAGGAGAAAAGGGAACATTTTAACACATTATATAATGCAACACAACTGTAATGGAGATTGTACCTCTACAAAGTTGTTTCTTGACTAGCGAGTAATGTCAGACTGCTTTAATGAAAATGAGATCTCAGTCAAGTTAATACACAATGTCTGGCCACTTCACATAACATCTATCTATGTGCCTGGACATTCCATAATGACTAGGCAATAGATGGATGAAAAGTGTGCAGTCACAACACAAATTAATGCAATGATGTGAAAAGATAATCTGACATTACCGGGGTGCCATTCTGAAACTTGAAAGCCAATCATACAATATACTTGATTGTTTAATATGCACAACTGATATGAGATCAGTACTTTTTCAAAATTTCATCCTGACTAACAAAGGTTGGATGATTCAGAGTACTTTACCACTTTGGAAAAATATACCTGGTCTAAAAGTACCATAATCAATTGGCTGAATAGCTTTTTATAAAACATGTATTTTGTATCTGAAGGAAAGAAGAATCTACATCAGATTCTAAGCTGTTGTCAAAGTTTGATGCTAATACACAGCACAATGAGATGGTTATTTGAAAAACTCAGAATCCTATCACTGAAATAATATTTTCAACTGTTTTTAGGCCACTTCAGAGAACTATGTATGGACAAAAAGTATTCTCATTCTTTGTATCTCATTCATTCTATTTATAAACTGCACCCAGCATGTCCTTTTAGGTTGTCCAAAAATGCTCCATAAATTAAGACAGCAGATGTTTATCAAAGAGAATCAGTTTCTCCAATCCCAACTGCATCCCAGCCACTTTCCTCACTTCACAAGTGAAAGTAGGCTTTTAACTAGTCAAGGGAATGGGCTGGCACAAAGCTGCTGCACTAGAGAGGAGCATGAAGGACATTGTTGCACCCCCTGCAACTGCATTCAGCAAGAAGTTCATTAAATGTTACCATTTAAGTTCCATACCAGGCCAAACCCATCTCTGTGCTACACCTGATAAAGCCTTAGGGACTGGAGCAGCAATTAATCCATGAAACTCTTTCAGGAGCAGTTTTTACTGGTAAGAGGCACTGACACAGATTCTGTCAGGAAGAGAGCAACTCCCAGCTTAATAGAGTCTCTTCTAACACAGATGTGGACCCTGACTGTTTGGTACCATCTTTAGTTTCTTTAACTGAGACTGACAGAGTCTCAGTCTAGTCTAGATGCTATGAGTGGTCCAGGTCATCCATGGGCTACTTTGGGAAGCCAGGTGCTTGGGGGAACTGTCACAATCTGACCATACTTTGTATAAAAGGACTGACAAACCTATGCCACAGGAAAAAAACAACCAGGGGAGTCTGCACAACTATCTGCATGCAGTGAGATTCCCTAGAGGTTAGTTAATGGAGCTCTTGGATGCTTTGAGTAAGTTGATTGGTGCAAGACAAGGTTCAAGACTCTAGACTGCAACGTCATTGCTTTAAAGAGAAAACATTAGAAGCAATTGGAGCTATTCACCTCAACCTTAATCTCAGAAACAAAAACACTTCATATCACTGCCTAAGAAATCACCAACTCTGCACTTGTTTGTTTGATTATTTTTTCAGAAAGTTGAGCTAGGATGAAGCATCCAAAGAGAATACAATTTTTGAACTAACACAAAACATTTTGCACAATGGTATTGGTTACTGCCAAGTAAGATACTTCAGTATGAAGGAAGCTTCACACTTCACTGCATATTTAAGAAGTTGCTTCAAGGTTTTGAACAATTTTGAGAATAACCACCCTTAAATGTAACCACCTTTTGTAAAAAGGAAGCATACCATTCTAAACAGGATTTTACATTGTGGCCAAATCTGGCTCACGAATACTGCAATATCTTCAAAAATCAAATCAGATGCCAGTAAAGCAGAGAAAAAGCTAGTAAAATTTGTGATTTCTAACCAAAATCACAGTGGAGTGCAAATTTTAAAAGGTCTAGGAAAATCTGAAGCTAAAGGACACATTAATGATAATTCAAAGAAAAAGCTGACAGAGAGTAACAGATTCAGCACATTGAGTTTGTGCATTTAGAGAGGTTAAAAAAAATGTCCAAAAGAGGCCTCCTTATAATGTGTGGCACTAAAAATCTTCCTCCGTATACCATGCTACTATTTAGAGGAAAAGTATTTATACACTGCTGAGACTTCTGTCCAAACCCACAGTTACTAATGACTCAAGTAAAAATGCAGTAACAATTACCTAAAGGAAAGTTTTGGATATTGGGGGGATACAAATAGGAGCATGATACAAACAGTACCAAATACCCTCAGCAGGCCTTAGTCCTATGACTCCTTAAGAGCATTCCTTCTCCAATTTGTATTTTCTGTCCCATAAGCAAAATCATTGCTTGACTCACAAAGACACCACAAGACTTGGTCATTTATCTCACATAACATAAAGGAAAAGGTATATCCACGATCCAGTGTTGTCTAGAGTGTTAATATGATCAAAGATAGACATCTAATCTCATTAACATTGAAACTTGGCTTTCTTCACGGATGATTTTTGATGTAAAAGTAAAGTATTTCATATCACCTATCTTATATGAGTATGATACCACAACACATGTGGCCATGTCTACTAGTAGTGGTCTGTGAAGCATTTCTGAAGAAGTTTACAGGAGATTCTAGATTTCCTGGAATTATATATCCTATAATATTTAGGTATGTGTCACACTAGTGAGGATCTGACTTAGTTTGTATGACATAACGTGATAAATTGTATCACAATTCTAACGAATAAATCTGTTAATGAAACACAAAAAGATTTAGCACTTCATTAAAAAAAAATTTAAAATATTTTTGTAAAGATCCTTTCTTTTATACATGAAATATCAGTTGTGCCTGATCTAGAATATCTTCATTTTGGAAACTACAACATTACTGAGATATCAGAGAGTGTCCAGAAATAAACAACATAATTTTTCAATGAGATAAAAACATAAGGAGATAGGAATGGATAACAGCCTAAAAATTCCAATAATGTTAAGAAAAATTTCACATGCATTTATAAAATGGTTTTATAAAATGCAAAAAATTATCTTTCAAGGTAAGAAATATTTCTGTAACAGTTGTGCTATTTTTTATATGTTGCTAAACAAAGCATAAAAAATGATAAATGTACCTGTGAACCACTTTGTTTAGTGAACATGCATGAGGTTGATAGAGATACTGAATACAGATTTTAGATGCTATTGTACATTTTGATGGCTCAAAGAATTAAGCTTTTTGTTCTTTTGTTATGCGCCAGAGCATAATACCTTCCAAAATAGTACTTACTGCAACAAAAATTTTTTCCACCCATTTTTTGCACTTCCCATGTCTTATTTTCTACTTTGAATTCCCACTTAGAAGTCAATATTCATTATCTGGAGCTCCTAACATTCAGAACTACTCCAGAGAGATCACTGCCAGGTAAGAACTACTCAATTGCATCTATCCCATATTCCAAATAAGAAAATAATTGATAAGACAGGACTTTCCAAATAATAACCCAGAATATCATCTCTAGATTTTTAGTTCAGCCCCAAAATGCACTTCATAGCAGGAAGAATGTACAATATCATGATCTGTCAGTACTCGTGCGCTCATGGATGCCTCCCGCTACGCACCTCAGGGAGCAAACCTCCTAAAGTGGGAAGCGTCTGTTGGAAAAAGAGAATGTTAGGCTGCAACACCAAACAGCTGGGATGGTAAAGGGCATGGACAGAGTGTTCACAAGGAATGTTACCTTGCAGCAGTCGTACTTAACAACAATGTACAGGGTACTTTTTTGCACTTTTGCACAAGTGCATTTTCCTGATGTTTTGGCTGTCATATTATATAATTTATACTCTGGAAAGAATGTGTGGGATCATTTTAACACCTGCTAACAATAGTAGGAAACCTGAAGACTTCATTCTTTTGAATAGCAAAAAGAGATAGTTGATGCCTGGAGAGTTATTTTTATTTTATCTTCCAAGTCTTTGAATCCTCATCCAAATCAAGAAATCTTGTTTAAAAAGCCTTCTTCTACAATTAACAAGCTATATATCATTAATCCTCAAAAACTGCTTACATTATTACATAGGTAGAATCTTTACTTTTACACAAAACACTAGCATTTAGAAATATCATACACTGTCATAGCTGTTAGCACTAAACAGATGAATAGTGACTAAAAGCTTACTAAAGAGCTATCTCTTTACATTTTACCAGCTCACACAGAAACCAAACCTAATGAAGCAAAAATTCCTTTTTCTCAACTTGCCTTTTAATCAATAATTGCAAATATATTTTTCTGGATTATTTCCTACACAAGATTATTTAAATCAGTGTAACTCATAACATGAAACAATTTACTTATACATTATATAGGACTTCAAAGTCATTAGTGAATGCTTAATACATTACACAGTTTTGCCAGGTGACTATTAGAAACTTGAGATTACTTCTGTATGATAATTTCTTATTTTATAATATATATTTTCAGATGAAGCATATACCCTATTTGGGCATGGGGTTGTGTAATGAGAGAACTGTAATTTTATCTTACAATGCATAAACCAAAACAGCTATTTGAAAAAAAATCTTATTCTAGAACTCCAAAACTTGAACGTAAAAGATACTGATCAAAGGAATTTGATCACAGAAGATCAGATGGAATGCATGAAATACCATGTAAAGATATCCTCAAATGTTTGCAAGATGAAGGCTGTGGAAGTTTAACGATGTGACTTAAATGCCAAACTGATGCTTTGGGGGCTTTTTTAAGGAAATTGAAGGAAGGTTGCTCCATGATTCCTTACAGCTATTTTGTTTAATAACATGGGAATCTTTAAGGATATAATAATAACAATAACAATAGATTCTTGTTAATATTACAATAGGTACTCCTAGACTGTAATTTTGTAAACTTTTATGGCGTTCAAGACCCTGCTTAAAAAAAATCCCATTCCATTCAATTTCTGTCCATAATTATACAATAACCAAAGAGAAATAAAGATTCAAAAATCCTGAAAACTAAAAAAACCCACATCACCACTACACAAGAACCATGGGGGCCAATCTATCTATAATATCTATTAGATATCACATCCAAGAAACTGTGATTCAGATGAGCTAAAATATCTTGAAATTTTTTTAATATATTCTGCACATTTCCAGCTCTAACTCTGTGTACATACTAATCAAAAGAGCCAATATTAGAACACCACATCCTGCTGTCTTGAAAGCTCATAGAGCTGTAGCACAATATCCAGCTCTACATCCCTAGACAGAAGCTAAAAGTCATCCAGTGGACAAGATTATCAAACAATTCTCAGAAAATATACTGTCTCAATGAGCTGCACATGCCCATACTACAAGGGAAAAGTTAAAGCTTCTAATTAATTTGAGAGCTATCTTGAGAAAAGCATTTGCAGTGAAGGGAAGAAAAAAAAAAAAAAGAAAAGAAAAAAATCACATTAGGTCAATCAGAAGGAAGCATTTTCTCACTCATAACACTGGTAGCCAAAATAGATGCAACAAGATAAGGCTGCAATGTTATGCCATTTAAGAATAACTTCTAAAACTGCTGACTGTTCCTTCTTCTGAATAAGGAATCATTATGTGATAACTTCATAAATATACTGTGTGCTGCTTTTTTAGTTTGTCTAAAGAAAAAGGTGAAGAATTACACATCAAATCACAATCGCATCTTTCTCGTTTAGCATGTTGGTCTTAGTTCATTCAGTTTTCTGAAGACAACTTGCCTTACATCTTGCACTCATTCAATACATGCATCAGCATGTGGTCCAACACTTTTGACTGGATTTGCAACTCGAAATGAACTTGGGCTATAGCAGCTGATTATATACACTGTCCAAGAAAGACAAAAGTGTTGGAAAAAATTGTGAAAATAAAATCATATTAAACTCTAATGGGAGAGGATGTAAGGAATAAACTTAGAAGCAGACAGTAGTGATGAGCTGTGGGCAGGCAACTGGATATAACTTAAAATGATTGAATGGCTGCCATTTCAGTTTATCAGCATTTTATTATTTTAACATTGAACTGTGTTTGTCGAACAGCTAATTAGTAAGGAAGATACATTTTCCTCCAGGGCAATTATTAATTTCCTTCTGACTTCAAAGAAATGAAAAAGCTCTTAGTGTAGATAAGCACACCATTATATTTCAAGTCTGATTTAGATTCTCAGAGAACTGAAGCTGCAATATGATACACAATTGAAAAGGAAAAAAGTGGTTTGTTTTGTTTTTTAAATCTCTTTCAATTGCCATGTCATTACTTAATATTCAACAACCAGATTTAAATTCAACTCCCCCTCCAAGCATATATATTCAAATAACTTTTTTTTTAATAGCATCTCTGTTCAGAAAGTCAGGATAAGACTAATACTCAACTTCAAAGGAGTGAGTTGCTCATAAAATGCTTACACACTGTACTGACTTTCTGTGCTCCATGTTGAGCTTGGATTCAACTGAGCTAAAACTGATCTCTACTATTATAAAAACAGAAGAATCATTTTAGGATTAATAACTGGAAAGGGGATTAAGAAAGCTCATTCTTCAACCAGGCAAGGCTAATTCCCTTTTTCTCTCTCTACAACTGCGCTTTGCGACATGAATAACGTCTACATACCTCACAGGAAAATAATATTAGTAAAACATATTACCAGACATGGAAAAAATATCTATTGAACTCTACTGAAATTATAACATAGCCAATAGCTATTATATCTAGTCTCTTTAAATACTGACAGTGAAAGAAAATTCTTAAACAGTATTTTCAACTTTTATTCTGTATTACTTTTTGCCAGAATGTCAACACACTTGCTATATTTACACAAAAGTTCAAAGCTATGGATCATAATGTTTATTGATTAGTAGAATAAGGCACATTTCCTATCATAAATATTTGTAATCTGCTGTGTATATTTTTTTACACACTCAAATACAACTAATCATAAACAGAAGATTTTTGAATATTTGTGGTTTTGTACAATAAAATGCCAAATCAAACAGGAATCGGATAGATGTTTCCTCCTGTAAAATTTATAGCAATTTGTATTTTAAAATAATAGGTCAAGTGAATTGAACTTAAAATAGTATTTTATATTAGTGTATATAAACAGATCTACACTATGATGTATAAAAATTCTATGTATTTTATATATACAAATTTATCACTATAGATATATTCCATATTTACATAAATTGAATTTATGCTTAGATTCCTTTGGCCTAAAAAGTTATAACATCTTCACTACAATAAATAGAGATCAAATTCTTTCACAAGAGAGAAGAAACAAAATGCAAATTGTTTCAAACTTTTTATCATGATGACCCATTTTTCCCAGAATGAAAAGCAATAAAGTTGGATATCAAAACACAATCAAATGTACCCAGTTTTAAGGGTTTTTTTATTATTTCTTACCTTAAATATCATACCAGAACCTCCACTTTTGACATAAACTGGTTACTACGGGGACAGAGATAATTGCCATATAATAATGCTCACAATTGTAAGAGGGGTACTTCATGTCTTACAATTTATTCCCTAATTTTATTTTTATTCCACAATTAACAGTTTTAACTATAATTTTTAAAAACAATATTAGAAATTAATTGAACAAAATTCATTGTAAAACTCACATATACAATAGGAGAATCAAAATTATCATGCATTATAAAATAAATATACATTATTATTTATTAAATAGTAAGCTTTCATTTGTTGTTTTGTCACTGCTCAGGGCTGTATCTATTTTGTCGGGAAATTGAAAATCTAATTACTTTTCTACAGACATAAATAAAAATTAGAACAGTCTAAATGTTCATCAATAAATGGGGCAAAGTAAAGGAAGGCATGAAATGAAGGAACCAACATGTATGTTAGCATTTTTCCCTTTCTGCCTTGCAGAGGGACGGTGAGGGAAACTGTCTCATAAGCAGAGACCAATCTTGTTTTCTTCACTACTCACTCATCTCATTCCAATACCCAGTTTTAAACCTGGTTATGATCTAATTCTGTTCTCCTGGTAGGCTAGGATTCAATTGAGTTAAAGATTTTTAAACTCACTGCCAGTCAACCTTATCATGAACTTTCATTATGTGCATGTAATTAATTGGGTCCAATGAACAATATCAGTACTGAGTTATAGACTTTTCCCCCCCACCATATAATTAGAATATAATTACCCACAGGATATCAGAATGATGCAAAACCTTTCCTCTAAATGTGCCCTCATTAGGAAACAAGTCTCAATGTACATTTATTCAATCAGTATGAATTAATTAAAATGTTACTGAAATAAAAGAGAGTAACATTAAAGTGTATCTGACATCTATTAAAAGACTATCACTTGAGATCTGCACACAGTTTATAACAAAACTTATTTAACTTGAACAAAAAACTTCACCATGCAACAAGCCTTATATATGATAAACAGAAAAGCAAAAAGGACTAAAGCTGACAGACTACATTATAGTAAAACATTTAAAATTACTCCAGTGAGATATGAAAAATCTTTATAAGACATTGAATCTAGATAGATGTATGATGTTTTCACAATGCACACAGTATCAAGTATATGAGTTTTCCCATCATTTCTTTTTCAGCTGACGACGTAGCTTATCATATTTCAGAATAACATCTGCCAAGCTCTACTTTGTGCAGTTTTGAAGATGGGAGGACCCTTATTTAACTCAGACCAGCCATCTAACTTTCAGATAATAAGGCATTTTGGTTCTCTCTTCAGCCACTAACAGTCACTCAGCTAAGAGATCATTTTGGTAGCACCAGTACAATAGCTGGTGCTGTGAAACGCAATTTATGAAAATGTCGTTTAACTATGTAGGAATTGTTGAGGCTGGACTTCACAAGAACTGAAGAAATGAGACATGAGAAATGTTGGATGAAAAAGGCAATAATATCAACGTGCCTAATTTAGCGAAAGAGAAAAGATGAGAAGGGATTTAGTCTGTGCTCTTGAAGGAAAACTTAGGAGAAGACATCTTGTTCTGAGATGAACTCAGCAGTTTTCTGGAAGAAATCTGGACTTCCAAAGAAGTCACAGGTGGAAGGGAAGGCAAACAATTTTAGGAGATCAAAGATACACAATTTTTCATCTTGCTATTTTCCCTATATTCTGTGGGAGGAGAAAATACACTCTTCTCTGACACCTCAAACTACTCAAGGATAAGTCTGGAACAGCAAGCATTACGGTTATCTGCTTTTATTTACCTTCCACATATACACAGCATTGCAAGAATATTATTGCTCAGCTGATCACTGAAGCTAAATGGGACCTAGATGAAGGACCCTTCCACAGTCAGATCTGCATGCCTGAACACGTAATTTTTATTAACAGACACACTTCCTATTGCGTGGTTAGACAGTTTTGACAAGGATATATTCACTGGTTTGGCCGTCATTATTGAGAATGCTGGTCTCACATACACTGAAGTATTATGTTTCTCAAAAGGAATCCCCACAACAGGAAATGGGAGACACTAATTAAAAAATTGCTGACACAAATTATATGTACACTATAACCAATCACTTTGAGAAGAAATTACTATTAGCTAGGTCAGTGAGGTACTATTTTTAACATAATTAAACTCAGGATTTTAATGCATTTTTGGAAAAAACTACTAGATGAACAAATATACTACAGAATTATAAAGTCCCCATTAAATCACCTTAAAATATATTTTCCATTCCTAACAATATAAACTGTGCTGAAACGCATGTCTTGCGTTGCATTGTTAGAAACATGATTCCAATACGGGAAACATATTTACTTCTGCTTATGCCTTGAAAATTTGGAGATAAAACAAACCTATTCAAGGGTGATTTGACTCTGGAGTGGTTTTGCTTATCCCCTAAACAACTTAACTAAACTCCAGTTGCGGAATAAAAATCTTAATTCCTCTATTTCTCTTCCTCTCCTGAAATGAAAATGTAGTTATGCCAATATAATTGAAGATAAAATATCATGCTGAGGTTTCATTCCATTTATACCAATGGCAAATGATAAATAACATTATAATGAAAACAACAGCCCAATAAAAGAATCATAATTTCCAGATGCAAATTTTTACAGTATGACCTCAAGTCCTGAAAATTAAATAAGGTAAGAAACAATATAATCATGCAACAAACTTAAAATGATATTTTCTATTATTTATTTTACATTACTTAAAATATAAAATATCTTAATTAAAATAATATAACTATTAATCAGAACTTGTCCAGATAATACCAAAATACCATAGAAACAAACTACAAAGCCACTCTTGTGACTTAAAAAATATTTAAAATATTTCATAAATGTTAAAAGCGGGTTTCCATTGCTTTTACCGTCATTGAGAGCAATGGAATAATCCAAAACTACACAAGCAGAGGTCTAGCAAAATCTAGCATCTGCTCCTTAGATTTATAAACAAACAGCCAAAAGTATTCATTAGAAAACAAGTAATTCACAATAGGCGCGAATATTATTACCAATGATCAGCAATTGGTTCAAGATTAGGATGTATATTTTCTCTTTTTTTTTGCCTCCCCTCAATAAATTACACTTTCTTAAGTTCAAGCATTTCTTACACTTATTATGAAATATATTTAAAGAGGACCACTCATCTGTTCTCTTATGAATATGATGATGCTATGACTTTCATCAGCATAAAATATCCAATTTAATATGTGAATACATAAGTTAATTCTCAAGCTCTTTTTTAATGACAAATTGGTCAGCTCTTTTCTATACAACCTACACATAGCATGCATTTTTATTTTCATTGAATTGAGTTATTGTTTTTGTGGACAGAGAAATTTACTGTCCACGACTGCAGAATAAAATATACCATAATGTTGATGCATAGCTTACTGCAAGACCAGTGTCATCATTCTAGGTAACCTCCGGCTTAGATCAGAGACCTCAGCATTGCAGATATACAATATGCATCCCAAGCAAAAACTGCCCATAAGAATAACTTCATTATTCTGGGAAGTTGGATCTATAAAAGATGTAAAATGTAGAAGTGTTCTGCCTATACAGTTTCTGGTAAGTACAGTCTGAATAAGTGATAAAACCTGAGTCAGCTTCAGTTATAATATGCCCTACAGAAAGTTCATTCTCACTGAGGGAAAATGCAATATGCAGAGGGTAAAACACCCTTATGCCAATAAAGCCATCAGCCAGGATTACACATTGTGTTTAAGGTTCACATAGTCCTGTGAATTTAACAAATAGCAGGCAGTCAGTCCCAACAGTGTTTTAGTACTGATCATGAGAGAGCATTACAACTGAAATTAACATACAGACAACTCACCAATACTACTGGGCAGATTGATGTGGGTGGTAAAATATGGTCCTTCAAAGGTCCACAGTCACATTCAGGTTTCAGATGTGAAGCACACTTGTTATGCAACTACATGAAGACAGAAAATGAGATTCAACTTAGACATTTTACTCTTACAGTGTAAGAAAATGGGCATCTTAAAATGGGGTGAGCCTCATTAACCTAATTGTTACTGAAGTACTGTAAGGAAAACGAAACATACTGCAGTGGAAAGCCCCGTAGGATGGACAAAGCTAACGGATTTATAATGAAGAATTATGGAATAAAGTATTTTCCAGTTTGGAAATTATATGTGCGGATCAGCACACAGAATAAGAGCATTGCATGGCAGTACAGCAACATCAGCATACTGGAACTGGTGACCAAAACTTTCATTTCAGAGGAGACCTCCTTGCACTGAGCCAGGAACTCCTACTACTAGTGAGTAATTAAAGGCAGCTTTTGACACTACTGGCGTAAATCTGCCTCCTTCCTGAAGCTGATAGCCACTACACATTCAAATACAAGAGAACAACATAAGAATATCCTATGTTAAGCATCATTGGGTAAATTTTGATTGTGACTGAATCAGTGTTCAGGCTTCCACCGACTGCTGAGGAACCTGAATTACCGTCCTTTTTCTAATTTAGTCTTAGCATTCATCCAGTTTTCTCAAAAGCAATGACAACAGTTGTACTCTGAAAACACGAAAAGAATATGCCCAGATCTGCTGACTGAAAGAGCATTGGTTTATTTCTGTTTTGTTACAGAGGTTGAATGGACAAATGTCTCTATAACAGGAACATAAAACGGTAACAAGTAATGATAAATGATGAAATATTTTGCATTACCAATTAAGATTTCTTGTTCATAATTCACAATTTAATTCAAATGTCTCGAAATATTCAGCCATGCAAAGGCACAGTTGTGTGCTTGGATCATGCAAAGTATTCGCAAATAATTTGTATCCTTCACTATATCATTAGATATAGTCAGAATCAAATAAACCTAATACTGTGAAATCTTGTGAAAGTTTATTTTTCTGGACTCAATGATTCTAAAGGTCTTTTTATTCTGCATTTTTATCTCTGCATTGATTCAATGAAATGCATTAAGTTGTTCAGATAACACCCCTTTCCCATACAGATGGACATTTTTGAAAAAGCATGTGAATTTACAGTAAAGAAAAATAATCAGGTTAATAATTACCAGGAGCTGTGAGGTAAAAATCTTATTAACAACTGATTTAATTGGTATAACAGGCAGCATACAGCATTAGTTCAACAGGTTCAAAAGCTGTTACAAAACCTGTAGTTCAATGTCTCCATCTGTAAATCACATTTTTTCAATGACTGACTCATTTTCATATGAGTTCATTGACTCATATGAACTCTATTAAAATTACAATAAAATTGTACCAATTGCTGATGTATATAAACTTTACCAGTAATATGGTCTTTATAGAATTATCTGGCACATTTAATTTTGACATGACATTTCTGAATTTTGAACTGAATGCACCTAATATTAGCCTTGTCCATATTCATTTATACTGCAAAGTTACCTTTTTAGCCAGTTTCTTAGCAACAGAAAATAAAAGTCTAACGAGTTTCGATTTACTCAGAGTATTAAAGCCTTATTGTGAGGGTATTTTGGTAGCCCTGTAATCTAAATCATTTGTCATGCTAATTCTCTGCCTCAGTGGTAAGGCTACTTGTACCATAATTAATGCACACCAGGCCATGTTACATCAAATAAAAGTATCTTCACACATTCAGTGGTAATTAGCAGCTTTGCTACTCAGTGGCATGCAAACTTATCTGTGAAAAAATAGCTTAATCTTCTTATTAGTCTCTGCTGATCTCTGACAACAGAATTGGCACATAGCAAATAACAGAAAAGGTAGAAGAAACATAGCCATAATGAAAATAACACTTTGACACAAAGATATAAAATAATATGCATCCTTTCTCAAAAAAACCCATATTTTTGCATGTTTTCAATACATTTCCCCAAAAGTTCCTTACCCTAAACCTACTTCCTGTAGAATATTACCTCCCTCACAAACCTGCAAAGCAGGAAAAAATGTATTTTCTGGACAGAAAATGAGGGGGGGAAAATTTACATGACCATGGTAGAGAACTACAAATTATATAGAAGAGGGATCACGGATTTGGCTGAGAAGTCAGTATAAGAAGCCTCCTTAGTGAAGAATGCCTCTAAATTTTGGGACTTGAGTCAGTTATTTGACATCAGAAGTGACCCTATTAAGTTGTAAGGACAGATATTTAAAACGCATGGAAGAGGCTCAGAATTAGTTCTGTAATAGTGAGCATCCTCCTCGACTACAAGCCGTAAATGTTTGATACAGGGAGCTGAAAAACGTATGAAGGATGTGAGGATAATTAGATAACTTCAGAATACCCATTCAAAAATCATGCATCTGTTAGAACTTTAAAACACTTTTTTTCTGTAATAAAGGAATTACTCTTATCAAATTAAGTTATTGCAACAGAATATATTGAATACAGAGAGTAGCAAGTGAATAGAAGTTTGAAAAATAAGTTGCAATATTAAAAAATACTCGTTTTTCACGTATGTGTCTAATTTACACCTGAAGCTATAAAAAGAATAAAAGTTAATATATTTGTTTGAAAATACAAAATTACTTTGTAAAAAAAGAATTTTTAAATTACTGAAGGAAATAAATTGAAAAATTATAAACCTTAGTGCCAACGTTTTCAGTTTCAGCTGTCAAAAACACAGACCCATTCCTAATTGGAATTTTGACAGCTATTTAGGCATTTAAGTAAGCACACAAGCACCCAAGATATTTTCAAAAGAATTTAGCCTTTTCCTTTAGAGTGATTTCAATTATAAATCATTCCTCAGTACTTCTTCAGTGAATAACAGTTCTTATGAAAATCCTCTGAATCTTGATGTACAACTTCAAGGAGTAAAAGACCTTTATAAATCTGGTCCAGATTCATATGAAATAATGGGAATATAATTTCTACTGAGAAAATACAGAATTTGCAACTTCCTTTGACTTAAAAAGTCCATATATATTACACTATATATATTTCTTGAATTATACACCCATATTACACTGATGAAAACACTTCTATATCTATAACAAAACACCCTTTTTTGTCTTACTAAACACATATAGCCCTTGCCTAAGTTTAATTATCTGCATGCAAAACATTCTGGATTGGGTGTTTTACTCTTTACATAAATTATCCAAATTTTGACAGCAATCTGGACTACATATTTGCTTTCTTCTAAAATATTGTTTTTTAAGTAATCATAACAGCTTATCACTGAAAGTATTCTGGATCTATTTTCTTTGATGATGTTTCATATTTTGTCTTCTTGTTTTAAGAGAGTATGTCATAAAACATCCAAACTTGTATTGAAAACAAACATTCACCAATGCCTCAGTCTCATATTATTATTTAAAGCACTGAACAAACAACTGCTGTTCCGTAACAATAATAATAATGATATCAGCAAAACCAGCAAATACACACGAAGAAGGCTGAATCTCACCCCATTTAGATTTAAATCCTGCCCTGGCTGGAAACAGAAATACTGGCATTGCTCCTTCTAGCATGAAGATCTCACTTATAAGGGCAGTGTTCCCTGAATGTCATTAGTTTCAGTTACTGGTTCCTGCTGAATAAGGAGTGCACAAAAGTTGTATATATTTGACTTGGTGCACAGATTAGTATATTATCAATTTGTCTCTGCTATTATTCCCAGACACTGGGAATCACTTTATCCTACCAGATGTCCTCAATTTCATTTGCCTGTCAGTACATCACCAATTAGACCCAGTGTCACAGTGACCTTAATTTTCCTGGTACTGAAAACTCTTTTGTAATCTTTCTATAGCTTAGATTGGGAATTCTGCTCTTTAGTGTCGTTCATTATTTTCATTTGGATATTGTCATGAAACAAAGTACACCTTTAAGAATATTTGCTTCCCACAGTTAAAAAGTCCTAAGAATATGCTGCATATACCGTTCCTTAAACACACACTAATCATTGCTGATGACTAAATTGAATGAGACATTCCAGATTATGAGGCTACAGTAAGAAATTCAGTAATTTTTATCTCTCGAACCTGCATGGAAGGTTTTACTATAGTATACTCACTGTAATCTGACACCAAACACAGTGAAGTCCAGTCAAGCCTTGGTAACACTTTATGGTTTTGTGACACTTATCACATTTTGTTGGACAGTTTCCTTCTACCCAGAAATGGTGCATTACCTGCAAAAGAAAATGTGGATATACATAGAGTTACTGAATTAACAGGTACATGGCAAAGTTAATGCTACTCCAAACTTACATCAGTATTCTTTTTAGACTTGACGTATGTTTTGATGCAAGATGCAGGAGCTCTTGAGACACAGCGTTCATGGACTGTATACTTGCAAACTGAAAAAAAGACACACGTTATTCCATGTTGAGGCAATGGTGTTTCTGACTACCTTTCTAGGAATCAAATAACACTACCAGCATGTCATCTCTACATAATCAATCCAATCAGTCAATGAAAACTCAAACTTGACTGCTTTTTCAATGGAATACAAAAGGCCAATTAGAACAGGAAATATTATGCAAGTGAGAAATCCAAGAATGCACTATCATTGCATAACAGGAAATGCTTAATTAAATCAGACCTCACTAAATTTTTTCACAATAATTCCCAAATGACACAAATTTTAAAGACAAATTGGTGACTGCCAAATGGTTTGGTGTTGTTTGCTAGTAGGAAGAAACATATATTTTACAAACTGTAGGCATGAGAGCAGCTGGCAAGCACAAAAATAAAAGCCAATGAATTTATGTTGTTCCTCCCATTGTTTTATAAATCTTAAATGGCTGCTTAGTCCATTTCCAAATAGCAATTGTTTTCATGCATTCCACATAATCACCATAACTTTAACCCTTGTTTTACAAAATACTGACTCCTGAGAAGGTTTTTTTTTGCCCCCAAGGCCTCCAGTCTTAGGTAACTACTCTTGCTGACCAGGCTGTGAAGATCACTCTAGCGGCATTTGGAAAACATACAAATGTCAGAGTACAATGCAAAGCTCTCCTGACTTCCATGATACAACTGTGCCAATATAAGGAAATAATGCTACAGCTTATGCCTGCATTCAATAGAGTCAACTATTAAAAACTGAGAATGAATTTCTCCCTGCATGGTATATGTCTCACGCTTTTGACCTCGAGAGCAATTAAGCACAAAGTACTTCTAAACACCTTGCTTGCACCTATTACACAAACCCAGTGGGAGGCGCAGCCATTAATCAGACAAACTGCAGGGAGTAACATTGTTGATTGGACCATGGAGGGATGGTGAGGACCCCTGTGGTTCCCCCCTTCTTTTTTTTTTCCTCCCACACAATCTAAAATGCAAATAATGGAATCTATAGCAATGCTTTGAAATTATACTGGAGAAAAAGCTTAGCTTAATAAGGAAATAGTGAAATAGTTTTGCAAGTAGACTCATGCCTCTTGCTGCATGAAGTAACTGAAAGGAGCATGTGGATGCTCTTCAGACACTCTGAGATCATTGTTCTCACAAAATAAATGCCAAGCGCAATATTAAATACATTCTCAAGAGGTACACTGCAGCAGAAAAAAAATTACAGCTCTTGCAAGGCTGGTCTTCTTGTGACAGTTTACATAACTGGTCTACCCGTTTCTGATAACTACTGAAGACAGTGATCTACATTATTTCCTCAATAGAACTCTCTTTCCTACATGTGAGTCTAATTTTTTCACAATGTAAGTCTGACATAAAAAAAAATAAAGAATGTAAGATTTCAAGACCTAATAGTCAAATGAGCATTTTATATATATATGTATTCCAGTTACTGCCATCAGCATTTATTAATCTGAAGTTATGCAATTTGTATTTTTCTGAATTTTAATAAATTCATCTTTCTCATTTCATACTATGGTGAATGAAATTATATGATGTGCATACAAGGATTTACATCCAAATTATAGTTTAGATAGGTCTGTGGCTCCCAGAGGAGAGAAATGGTCAATTCAAAACCCTCATTCATTCAGACTAATCTCAAGGTACATCAATAGAACTCTACAGGTAGAAAGGTCCTGATCAGCTATGAGGGGCTATCTTTCATACCAAAAACTGTGAAAGTCTGTTACACTAAAAAACTGATTATTTTACCAAAACAGAAGAATGAAAGGTGACTCGGTACCATCAGGAGAAGAATACAGTTGTGTACTAAAGACCTCATTAATCTAATGGAACAGGGCATAACATGAACCAATCACTTGAACCACATACAAGACACACTCAAATCAGAAAAAAAAAGTCTTAAAAAAAAAAGCTATGGATCATTCATTTCTGGAAACTTTCAAATGGAAACAAGGTATCTTTCAGCAAGCCTTGGTTTCTAAAAAGATGTGTTATGAGGTGGTTAAACACAGATTACCAGGAAATACAAAGATACAGCCCATGGAATTGAAGGTTAGTAACTGCATCTTATAGTCTAATGAAGGTCATACTAGATGCAGTACCTTTTCTATGTTCCTCTCCTTAAAATCTATAATCAGTTAATATGTGGGTTGAGATTTATGACTACAAACCAAGTAACTATACAAAACTTTAGAACTGTTACAGAAACTTGATTTCTGGGAAACTGGGATTTTCACCTTCATAATTAACAAAACAACAATTCTGTGCAAAATTTGAATCAACAAACATAGGGCTTAGATTTTTGTTAAGCTGATACCTATTGTACAGTTATTAATAGAAAAAAAGAGGCGTAACAAAAACATAAAGTTAAAACTTAAGTCTGATACTCCCTAATACAAAATAAAAACCCATGGTAGTAAAGAAAAAAGTAGTAAAGAGCAAAGTAGTAAAGAGAAAAGAAAGACAGATTCCAAAGGGAGCTAACAGTAACAACCCTAAAAAAGCAGAAAAGTCCCTCAAACAACACATTTTAAAGCCAAATAGCCTAAAAAATATTTCAAAAAGAACCTTGGGCACTCAAATAGAGAAGTCAAGGGGGAGACACTACTGTGGTGGCAATGGTTTTGTACTGGGAAGGTACTAGTTCTCGTTACGCAGCAAGAACATTTCTAGGAATAGACATGAAAGCAAATGGACACTGAAATGCTTATACTCACAAGAACAGCAGAGACCTTGCTTGCCCACTCCGATCAGCATGTTCAAACAAAGATTACAGTAGGCAGGCTTGTTAAAGTGTTTCAATCTCCATACATGCTGCCCATCATCTTTCACATTCTGCACAGGACATGAGAAAAACAGATTTCACTTAATTAACAATGAAATATGTAAGTGCCAATAAAAATTGGAGATTGACTCAAGAGCATAAAAGACAAGCTGTTACTGCCTTTAATACTCTACACCACATCACAGCATAATAGTTCTAAATACACAGGCAGTGATATAACATAAAAAAACCTTCAGAAGCCCATGGACATCCATGTCTTTCAAAAACAACTTAGAAAAAGCCACCAGGCTGCTGTCACCACTTGCTCACAATGATATCAATGTATCTAGGCTGTTATTACTTTGCTACTAGCATTAAAAATAAGGGTTTTTTCTAGACTAATCCTAAAAATAAAGGTACTGCAGGTCAGAAGATAAAACTCCCCAAACCAAGAAATAGAAAGGGTTTTCTAAAAACACACAGATATTCTTAATGCCTGTCAGAATTAGGTACATATATCAACATATGTGAAACAGGAAAACTAACCACACCACAATTGCTATTCCCAGCTTTAAATGAAGTCAATCTATACTGCCAATAATCTATCAAAACCCACGTATTTAAGGGTGAGATTTACATCTTAGACTTCTTCTCCAAAAATGGAATTCCTAACATTTAGTGTCCAATTTTTCAGTCAGCTGTTGCACCATATTCAAGTTTTTAATGAATAAATTGATCAGCTCACTGGCACTTACAACTTAGGGCCCACTGTAACTTACATGAATCTCTAAAATATTATCAAATCATTTATTTTTATGAAAGTAAGCTTTCTGTTGGATGATTCTCTTTTTCTTTCTTAATGGAATCATTCTGAGACCTCTCCATTATTTGAAGGTTTATAAAATGATATTCACTTGGTACAGATGTTAAATTAATTCTCTAAATTCCTGGCTTTTTGACAATACTGGCCATCAGGCTTTTTCCTGTCTACAATCATCAGAGATTTTGATTAAAAAAAAAAAAAAATGAACCTAATATAGTATCATTAGATTTTTTTAAAAAAACATTCTCTGTTACCAAATACAACATCCAATGGAACACAAGCAGTTAATGCCCATCAGCTGGAAACAGGCTGCTTCCTTGTGTATTGTCGAAACTCTGTAGTCTGCTCGGTCATGTCATTGCCCAAAAAAATTGCCACATAGCTAAAGGAAGTCACACCAATTTCCATTTCTCAGAAACCACATCAACAGCTGGTTCTTATCCAGTTTCCAACTTCTCACATCAAACTACTATTATTTGTCATCATGTATATACAGTAGTCCTGACTAGATTTTCAATAATATGATAGTTTTCACTAAGAAGAATAGTCAATGTAAGTTGGTGAGCATAAATTTTAATAAAAATTTAGTTTTATCCTATATTAGCATATACTGTATGAGCTATGTCCTCAAAAAGCAGTATTGCTCTGTTCTAGGAGTTGGAAATTAATACACATCAAATACGATGAAGATTTCTTCATCCTTTTGGACAACAAGAAAAATCCTGCAGCAAAATCAGCACTCTATCAAATTAAGAATGCTTGGCTGAAAGCTGGGTCTAAACCAGGACATAATTTTGAATATTTCCTACAAGTTACCTAGAAACAAAAAGAACTGAAGTCAGTTAAAATATTTTTTTTTCCTCTAGTGAGATATCAGAGCATAAGTAATAGCTCCCCCAATATTACCAGCAGGAGTTCAAATGCCATCTCTGACAGCTGGGCAATGTCAGGGTCCCCTTTCTGCAGAAAAAGCACAGCAGATGCCTAATGTGGGATTCTCAGGCTGGCAAAGAGTGTGGAAGTTTTCCAATTTCCCCTGAAGAAGCAGAAATAGATTCTGCAGCTGTGAAGCACTAGAAGCCTGTCAAGCTCCTTCATGACTGGCAGCTGAAGAGGATGTATTTCATTAAACAGAGCTCTTTAACTTCTATTTTTCTTCCCATCTTACTACCATATTCCACACATTTTTGAAGTATTGTTAAACTACAAAGTAGTATGTGAATTTCAAGTCTTCTGAAAGTAGGCAATTATTCACTAGACAAAAAAGATCATGTAAATCCTTCTGAGAAAAAACAGCAAACAATGTACACTTTGATTTTAACATCACTCAGGTCATCAACAGATACAGCCATATACCACAAGCACTTAAAATGTGAGCTGACCAGCCTTCCTTACCAAAATACTTGCTGCTTATGAAAATCAACAGAAATTCATACTTATGTATAAACTTGCCCCTCTTCCACATTAATTTTGTGTTACTTATTCTTTTTAATTTTATTTTTAAAGAATGACCATTACATGTGAATATGTGGCTTCTTATTTGAACAGAACATATGGTCTAACTTAGCTGGCATTTTCCTTATCAGAAAAACAAACAAGTCTTGATGTGGGTGTTCTGCCAATTAAAACACTTAGCTGTGTTACAGACTGCAACTGATGCAAATCCATTACATAAACACAATGCACTTTTGGAAAAGAGCAAATTAAATTTTTGCTCTTGTGCACTGCCAAAAATAAGCAATAAAGTGTTGCATATGATTATGCATGCATATAACTTTTTAAAACACTGCCAAGAGGAAAAAAAAAAAAGACATAATTTGAAACAAAACCCCCTCAATGCAAGTCTTTAAGTATGAATAAAATCCACAATTCTAACACATCAGTGCATTTACTGACATTAACTCATTTTGTTTTCATATCCTGAGAAAGAGTTTAAAAACAAATAGACATTAAGATGATCTCAAAACAGGGCAGGTACAGTAAAAATCTCTTCCTCACTTCATTATACACATCACTGAAAATCAAGCCTCCATATGTCATACCCAGACTTTAAAACATAATGACAATAGTAACATTTATTTTGCTAACAATGGCTCTCTTAACTCATAGTCCTGACTCTGCTACCATGGGTTTGATTGCCAAAACTACCTGACCTTAAAGAGGAAGTCAACCATAAAAGAGCCAACCTTAGAATTAGTGGAAAATTTTATACTAGCATAGACTTTAGCTACACATTCCTAACATGGTTTAATATTAACCTACATCAGCTTTTTAGATATTTTTGTATAAAGGTTGACAAAGAGATCTTCGAGATGTTGAAACTTAAAACAGGTAATGAAATCACTGAGAAATTCTGATCCTAGCAAACACCCTCCAACAACAGCTACGGATTGTCTAAAACACCAGAATGCTCAGTTTTTTCAATGAGAAGAGTCAATAACAAGCATCCAAGTGAGAAGGATGCTATGGAGTAGCTGTTATTCTCTCACTGATTTTTTTTGTTTCCATTTAATTTAAAAATATTTCCTTGACTTGTTCAAGACAATTTTATGATTGATTTTTAGGTATTGTTCAGTCAGTGGGAAAGTGAGAAGAGTTTCCATTAAACTATGCAACATCTTCTTTTAAACCAAATACAGTTACATTCTATACTCCTTTGGTTGGCTCTCAGCAAAGAATTCATATCAGGTTTTGTTTTGCTCAATTTGCTGTGGGAAGAGGGGGTTTTAAGTCTCCTCTTGGTCAAGTGGAGAGAGAGTAACCTGACTGAAGAGACACACTATTTGGGAGGGCTCCTCACTCCTAATTTCTCAAATATTTTGTGAGTGTGTGTGTGCTTGACAAAGCAAAACAAAACAAAAAGCTTCCAAAGCCTTCATTCATGCACTCATCCAGAAACAGAAAAGGGAGTGTAAAAGGGAAAATTAAATTGTTGAAAAAAAACTTCATAAATAGCCACAGTATGAAGTTTCCCTGTCCAAAATCGGCAACCATCTGCCACTTGCAGAGACGCCGATTCTGCAGAAACTAAATTGTAAATAATGGTAAATCTGTATAACTGCATGAAACATTTTACACCTTAGACACAGACGAGGTTACTTCCTCCTGACTCTTCTGGGCTTTTTTCAACCTAGAGACAAAAGGGAAAGCGGGGCTGTAGTGAGGAAAGGCTTTTGCGGACATCCCGCACGGATGCGGAGCGGGCAGAGCCCCGGAGCGGCAGCGCGGGCAGAGAGGACGAGCAGCGCTCTGGTGGCACCTCCGGCCACCCAGCCTCGCACGGCGGGGACACCGCGCCCTCTGCGGGACACGCCGTGACACCGGGCCGGCAAAACTGCTCCCCTCATCCCTCACGGGAACCTGCTTCCAGCCGGCAAGGAGCCGGCATAAAGGCGGGGAGATACAGCTCCTAGGAAGCGCTCGGGTTTGCCCTCCATGCATGCGAACAGCATATGGCGCAGCGAAACTTTCGGCCTTTTGGAAAACTCACCCGCCACGCTTCAGAAAGGACTGACAGAAATGTCACTCAGGACAATAAAAAAGGCCTGATTGCCCTTCTCCCTCGCTGAACAAAAGAAATAGAAATCTATGAAAGTGCCCAGGTGTAGAGCAGTCATTTCAAGCTTCGGCCCGAAGGAATTACTGATGGCATAGCAGATACCACTCCAGAGTTGCTAATTTTAGCAAGTCTCGAGTTTGGTTCCATTTTAACATACTCACAGCTCAAAAAGTACTGCAATAATAATGGAATACACAATGTAAGAAGCAGTATTTCTGAAGAAACATTCCTTCCCACATTTAATCAAAAAATCTTAAAATGTTGCTCTTTAAATTATTTCTCTGCAATCGCATAGTATTTGCTACCTCGGGATCCAAAATAAAATTGTAAGAGTATTTCCTTACTATTTAATTGAGGCACAGTCACAATTCAACACTAATATTTGTCCCATCAAAATTTACCCTGATTTTAAGGTGAACTGGGTTGAAAATTACAATTGGTGATTTAAAAGAAAGGCATATTGGCCTAATTTCAAATTATTGATGACTTTATGAGCATTTATTGGTTTTCAACTTCTCTCTCACCTTCAGACAGCTTTTCAGCAACTTTACAGTACCAGGTACAGTGCAACCGTGACATCTAGTGGCCAGTGGAGAGGGAATAAAATACTTCCCTAAAATACAGCATTTCTTTAAACTAGCACTTACGAACTTGCAGTTTGTACTTCCTTTATGTGCAATCACTGACAGAGGTGATAGCAATTATTTGGTCTCACTTTTCCAGTAAAAAACATCTGGCATGAAATTACTTCAAAAGAGAAATCAAGTGCTTCTACCAAATCATGGTGGAATAATATTGTGCAACACATACCAAAGAGCAGAGTACAATGCTTATGACTGACAAAACCAATCATTAAGAGGCCTTTTGTGCACAGACTACGAAGAAAATTTTAAGTGATGCTAGGAGAGACAATGAGGTAACTCTCCACCTTCCCTTACAATGTTTATCTACTTAAATTAATGCAGAAGCAAATAAAAAGGTCAGAAACTTCAAAGGTTTCCACTGTGGAGAAGTAGAATAAATAGCCTAGTAGTCACTTATGTGCAATAGACCACTCCCCTAAAGAATCAGGACTAATGCAGGGATTTCTCTTTCCAGTTTGTGTTTGGGTTCGGGACTATTGCCTCATGATGCAAAAATAAATTTGGAAAGTTGATGAGGACTGTGAAAACTCCACACTGAAGTGTGATGCTCAGCAAAAAACTACCTCATACATTTATTATTAAAAATTACACCATATAAATAAAAATTTCCTCTATAGTTAACATTTTTTCTTTACAAAATTCTCACTTTACATGAGAGAATTTCTTGAAAAAAAGCAATCCATGAAACTGGAACAACTAAACATCAGATTAAGCATTACTTTGTCTTAACAACAAGGGTTTCAGTACATGCCACATAGAACACATTTAGACACAGCTAATTAGAAAAAGGATATCACCCAATTACAAATGGATTATATATGTATTCAATTCCAAGATCTTTTCTTCTAAAACAAGTTACCAAATAGCATGTATATCTATCTCAGAATCCCTGTAGAAAAAGAACTAATTAGGTTCTTAGTTAAATTCCTCATCTCGTACCCAAATTGTTTGTTTAGGACATGAACTGCCTTCAAAAGCACCAAAAAATCAAATACATGGTTTGTATCCTGGAACATTCTCAGAGCTAGAACTCTGTATTTCCCAAGTCTACCTTCACAACAACTCCAAAATCAAATCTTAGGAGGAAACAGAAAATAAAACCCAGCAAGATAAAACAAACTGGATATTAAGGTTGATTTCCTAGGGAAATTAGACTTTTTTATGCCCTTTTTCCTATTACCTTAATGACTCTAAACTGTGCCAGGAACTTTTAAATTAGTATAATAATCTCAAATAAATTTGAAGGACACTAGAAATCTCATGACAGTCTAGGAAAAAGGAGGTGGGGGGGCTGGATGCAGAGAGAGGGAGAGGGGAAAGGGAAATCAGGCAGATTTCCTTGTTACCACTTCAACAGGTGGCCGGCAAATACTTGTAGTAACAGCCTAACACTCCTTCTTTTAGAAGGGGATTAAGATGAGGTCAGAGGGCAAAGGCCACAAACCTGTGAGAGGTTAAGCTATCTCAACACCACCGTTCATAAGCGCTAGCTTATTATTTTATTTTGAAATAATATATCCGCACATCACTTAAATGCTCCTTTTTAAAAAAATTATTCTGACTAAATCATCTAACACAGTATGTAATAAAAACTGATTGAAAGGCTTTAAATGTAATATAGAACTTTTACATGATATCTGACCTTTCTATATAGCTGTAACAGGAAACTAAGGATTATGTACAAACAATGTAACTGAATTCTGAAAGTACTATGACAAATCTGCAGTTGAAATAACTAATCATAGCTTCGCTGATGTTAGCAGATCAAATTAGACCAGCTGAGAACCTTCTATAGTTCTAGAAGGTCTATACAACAGTTAAGTATATTACAGTCAGTGTTAATGGACCCAACCCAAAACAAACATTTCACTGGTATCATAACTTGTTTAAATAAAATATAGTGACAATTCTTGTCACTATCATACTAGACAAGCTCTGAAATTGATCTCTTGGATTTAAAATTTTGTCATTGCTGAATTCAGCACAGAAGCAAAACTTAGAAGAAGGTGACAGAACAGTCTGGTTGTTGGGTTCTTTCTTTGTCGGTTTTGGGTTTTGTTTGGGGTTTTTTGTGGTTTTGCTTTGAGATTTGGAGCTGGGGAAGGGGAGTGGTTTTGTTGTTGTTTTTTTTCCTCGTATTTTCAACACATGAAGATTACTTGGACATGTCTAAACATCATAATCCAGTAGGTTATGCCCCTTATTTTCACATACTGATCAGGTTGAGAAAAATCTTAAGATATCAGCACTTTTTCATTTTATTAGTGAGCCCAAAAGATTCTTATTTTACTTTTCATTACATAACTGAAAGGAGAGAGATAGACACCCAAAAAGCAGAGTCCTGGAAAGCTAGGTTTGCAAAATCTAACAATGGCATGCAAAAAGAAATAACAGCATCCCCCTAATGGGAATGATGCACTGGAAGGAAGAGCTTGTATAATACATTACATGCTGCAAAACCATCAAAATCGTGCTATCAGTTTACACTAAATAACAGACAGGCATTGGAGTTTTAGCTTTATTGATTTCACTTTTCAATGTCCTAAAGTACACTTCTACTTGAACTGTGTACAAACAGAAGTAGTATGTTTTTGCTGGTTTAAGGAAAAATAGAAAAATTTTGCTTTTCTCTACATATTAGGTGAAGGGTTTCTATAATTAAGCCATTTTAAACATGAAAAGAAAAACAGGAGTCCCTTTAAAAGGCTGCATCATATCCTAGTGAATCATTAATAAATTACTAGCAAATCAGCTCATATATAGGTAATTGACTTCATATAAATTATGCTTATTGAGAAAAAAGATATTTTGCATGCTATTGTAATATTTTTTCCACAATTGTGCATTTATGTCTGTTAAATGCATGAAATACTAGGAATACTGTTGATTGGAGAAACACTGACCTACGCTGATAATAGGATGCAGAATTGTTATCACTATTTACATATTTTTAGTGTTTTCAAAGTAAAGCTATGCACAGCAAGATAAATATCTAATATCCAGTAAAAATGCTCAAAAGGATATAAAGTTTGATAACATAGCTTCTTTCTAACAGCTTTTGCTTTAATATGAAAATAAACAGAATGATCTGCATTAATTTATCCCATATTTTAAGGAGTTCAAAATTTAAAAAGAATGAAATGTAGACACTGAAAAATACTCCTGGAACACCTATACTACCAGTCATAAAAGAAAAATCTGTACTGAAAATCACTATCAGTTATCTGCTACACTGCTTACTTCAGAGCACTTGCTGCCCTTTGTTTAGACTTATTTTGTGGAAATAATGGAATTCAGCCTGACAAAGATCTGTTGTTTGACAACAGGGAAGTAATTCAAGATTTTTCTTACTCAGTCTTACATACAGAATTAGGGAATTAGTACTTACAGTGATCCAGACATATTGAAAGTTAACTTCAATTCAGATATTCTACTTGTAATTTAATTAATAAGATTTTGCAAGACTTACAGATATTCTATTCAACAAACTGGTTTATTACATATTTCCCTGCACTAAGTATCAGTCTGAGCATTCTTCGTGCAAATAAGATACCATGGAGCAACTACAGCAGCCTCGATTTAATTAAAGCCGTAGCACTAAATATGGAAAATAAATATTATTTATTATTTTCGATATCTGAAAATCAATTAAGAAAATATGAGATTAAAATGCCTGAAACAAGCTTAGACAGATGTGTTCCAAATTAGCTAAAATACAGGACAGCAGGTGGCACTGACAACATGCCAATCTTAAAGCAGCTGCATTGAACTGGTGCAAAATTGATCATATTACATCTGTATTATCTTTAATGGGAGGTTGTAAATGTAGAGAACATGAGCTCATCTTTCACAATATCCTTTGGTGTAAGTGTTCCCTTTGATATTGCTTCTTACCATACTTTATTAAGGCAGTTACAGAGATGTAAGATCTTCACAGGGATGTATCATGACAGGACAAGAGCCAGCAACAATTGCTGCTGAAGAAATTCCATCTACATATAAGAACAAAAGCTCTTTCCCTTGAGAACAATTACCACAGGGAAAGTTTGCCCACAGAACTGGTAGAATCCACCTCACTGGAATTATTCAGGCTTGGCAGAGGCCTGGATAACTCAATCTGTAACGCTGCCTGTAATTAGGGACTGAAAGAGATGATGCCCAGAAATTCTTTCCAACCTAGATAGTTCCATGACTCAGTACATTTAGGCCAGACAACCCCCCAGTACCATGCTGAGAAGCCTAGATAGACACTGCTCCAAGCCAGCTGTAACACAGACTTGGGCAGTAAAACACCCTTAACAGATAATACTGCAGCTAGGAACAACATCTTGTTAGCAGGGAAAATAATTCAACTTTTTACAGCTTCCAGCTCCAGAGCCAGCCTGTTAGTTGGTGCCTCAAACTTGCCAATACATCGCTGATGTTGAAGACGCACTTTTGTTCTTCGCGTGTCATTCAGCCGCAGTAAGGAGAAGTAAAGCAAAGTCATCCTTTATAAAGGCCACAGAGAAACTAACCTGAAGGCTACAGTCAACATCTAAGCAGAAATGAAACAATATTATTTAATACTTACATTTTCTAAACCAAGAAGGACCAAGAGTGGGATTGTTGTCATTCCTCCTTGGATCCATTCTTCTAGAGAAACAGTGCCATCATGATCATAGTCAATTTCTTCCATCATTTCATGAAGAATCTACAGTTTAATGACAAATCTCATAAGTTCTAATTTATTATTACTATATTCTAATATACCAGCTTGTTAGGATATGTGCAGATCTCCAATTCCCTCACACAACAAAATCAGAAAAATATAGTGGACTGTTCAGAAAATGAAGTGTCATATTTCTATTTACATTTTATTAACACCTAAAAGTCGCAAACCAATTTGTGTCCTTTGTGCACTCACTTTTAAGACATTTTCAGCAACAAACCGGTTTTGTTATAAAAGTTAATTATTACACTTATTGAAGGTTTCATAGATCAGATTTAACCAGCAAAGTACAGTGCCATAGTGGAACACACCTTCACCTTATTTCTACTTTACTATCCTGTAAGAATCACATGTGGATAGGAAATATCACAGAATTATGAAAGCTGTCTCTAGCAACATTAAAAAATTGTGAAAATACTTACTGGACTTAATTCAGTAATATCCCATTCAAGGTATTCTGCAACATGCATCATTTGAGCAATGATATTTTCCAGCTCCTAGAGATGAACGAAAAAGTATGTTATTTAACGTAATGTTATAAAGACAAATTCTACTGCAAGCAACTAATAATTCAACCATATTGCATTCAGTGACACTGTTTCATCAATGTCCCTAATGAAATCTGCTTTACAGTGGAAGCTCAAGTGAATCTGCTCACTTTGCTCAGGATACCAAAAAACATCCTGCATGGACCACAGAGCATTCAGGGAGGTGAGATACAACCCCACAATCAAAGTAATTGAAAGTAGTTATGTATTCTTCCTTCCCAGTTTTCTTTCAAACTCTTATGTTTTCATGATCTGATTTTCACCTTGTGATACAATCATGTAAAGATCTTTAAATTGCATCACCCTAACAAACTATTTTTTTGACAGCAATTGTATAAATCACAACTTCTAATAGAAATAAGGCATAAAGTAGATTCTATAAACTATTATAGATGTATTTTCTTCATGTGTCACCAGTGCTTTTCTACCCTCATATATATACTTTTGCTTTGTAAACATGCTCAAGTACTTACCTAGAACCATTCTGAATTCTCATTTTTATCTAGTTATCTAACTCATATTTGATATTGCCTAAAATTATGGTACCACATTTATTTTACACCGGTATATAATTTAGCTTCCCTATTTCCGTGCAACTTATGGGAATCACCTCCTCTTCCTTACCAGCCCACTCTATGCTGTCCTGCTTTCAGTAGATACAAAAAATGGTAGAAAAAAAACAAAAGAAGAAAATAAGAGAGAACACTGCTAACAAAATACTTGGATTTTTAGCTGTCAGAAAAAAATAGTTACATATTTTAAAATTATTTCCATATCTTTGATTATTCTTCAGACACTTGGTTGGGCTACTCCTCAAAACTTTGCCCTTAATATTGTTCCTCCATTCTTAATAACAACATGGAAGTTATGACATCTCTCCACATAAATCTACTTTGTGCCTCTCACACTTACCCTTTTTAATAACATCTTTACAAATGGTGCTTTCATACACATCTCCCAGCAGCATACTAGAATTATTGGAATTATATTAATGTGTCCCCTACAGTAATATGATTAAAAATCAGAAGAATACAGAACAGGACTCCATGACAGCGATGTCAGCAATTGAAAATTTATACAGCTTTAGAAGCAGCAGCTTATTGGAAAACCCAAGAGTTACTTGTCAAATGGATGAATTTTTATCGACTATATTTTATACTGCCTCTAATAATTCAGGATAAATATAAACTTGATTTGAATTTAAGTAGTTTTGCATAGTTTTGCCATGCTAACATACCCTTAAAAGGCATTAAAACACATAAATAACATTACCGAACTATCCAGGTATCCATTCCCATCAGTATCATACAAGCGAAACATAACTGAAAAGAAAACAAAGAGAGAAGGAAACTCAGCTAGCAAACATAACAAATACATCGCATTTTCATTTAAAAAAAATCTCCAAACCAAGAAACTAAACAACTAAGCCTGAGTTTCAAAGAAAGGACAAGTACTAACATTTTTGTTTAATGATCAGACTAGCTGTAGACCCATCAAACAAACTGTATTACGTGAGAGGTTCACTCAGCTACAGTGCCTCTAACAAGACATGTTAGTCAGACAGTGCAACTGCACCTTTTCCACACCATCACTCTAACACCTAATTTGGTTTGTGAACTTTGGTTGCCTCTAGAGATGATCTGTCTTCCTGGTGAGTACTACCAAAAGGCCTTTCTCTGTGACCTCACCAAACATAGGATAACACACAAGTGGTCACAAACATTCATAAGCCTGCTTAAGTTACTTTCTACTCTCTTGGCTGCTTCTATCATTATTCAGTACTGATACTGCTTTAGAAATTATTTTCTGGCCAACTAAATGAAACAGAGGATTAATATTTTAAATATCTAATCATCTAAATCCAAGAATGAACATTTATCACAAAATGCCAGCACAACTTGTTCCAGGACCGTACTTGCTTCATCAATCTGAAATGTGTTCCCATCCTTTTTGGGAACCACACAGACAGTAAGATATATTTTGACAATATCCAGAAAACATATATGCTTTCAAGATTGTATCATAACTTGATTCCAGCCACAAGAACAGTTAAGTCCACCATTACCAAGTTATTTGAAAGCAGCAAAGCCTGAAGCTTTCATAGGAATACTATCAGAAGATTAAAAAGGAAATCCAGAACCCTATAAATACCTCAACTCTTTGTCCCTACTTTCAGGGACATCAGAGCTCTGAAATCCAAATACCCACCAACCTCTTCAAAAGTGCAAATTTTTTACCCCTACACCTTATTTTCAGGGATGAAGAAGTCAACCCGTGTAGAGGTGGTTCCAGGACACTGTAATGCCTTCATGGACAGCAAAACCCAAGAAATCTGCTTACAAATTGTCTAATCAGATTTCTCTGGAAACATGACATATGACCTATTTAACATGGAGGAATCCCACCACACTGGATCCATAGCAGATGCCATGACTGTCCAATAAATTCCACAAGCAAAGCTTGCAATAGTTTTCAGGAAACAGTATAATGAGAAGTAAGAGCAAATTCTTAGCAATTAGGAAGTAAAGTTCAGACAGAGTTCGATAATTTTTGGATTTACAGCAAAACACATTTAACTGTTATATGGATTGACTTGCTTCATTTATATCTTCCATCTTGGGAATAAGTTGATCATCTAACTGTGTGGAAAAAACGTAAGCACCATACCTCTCTACCACTTCAGCAATTTTTGCCACTACATTGCACTGCTCTTAAGAGCTGTAATACGAGATTGATGATATTTACAGCAGTGCACTGTTTCAGGCCACAAAGGCCCATTCTTCATTACTTACAGGTTAGGAAAGCCTGTAAAAATATCTTTCTTTGCCTAGAGTTACAGAGCAAAAATGTTTCTGTGTAAAACAACAGCTAATGCCAAAAGCAACCAGAGATCAGTACTGTCTCTGCTAGTATGCCTTCTAACAAAGCTTCTCGGAGCTTGACAGCTAATATTATCTGGCAAAGGTACCATAAGGCATTCACAGTTTCCATAGGGATGAATCACTGAATCACTCTGTGATAAAGTTAAAATCATTTGGTTTTCCTTCCTCCTCCTCTGTGATTCTTATACACTGGTTGAAAGAATGTTTTACAGGATGTTTTAGCATCTGTGATCTTTATCCACCCCAGAGGAGAAGTGCTTACAACTTTTTTTTGTTCCTTTAGCATGAATCAGTACTTCTTACCAGTCGTTTAAAACCAGACATTAGAATAATTATAACTGTTTCACCTTTGTAGAAACAAAGTCTTTCCAATTGAATGTATTGGGTAGTGAAAAGGCTTAATCTGTGTTCTGGGCTAGATTCTGAAAACTATGCTACTAGTGTGGCATGCATTCTCTTTTCTGTTCATACCCTGGTAAATATTCATGTTTATGCTGATTTACACACTCTAGGAGAAAAACACCCAAACCAACAACAAAATGATAAACACAACCAAACAGAAGTTCTGATGCAAAATACAGAGCCAAAGTTAATTTTTATATTTCTTTTCCCATCCCCTTAAATGATAACACTGATTGGGCGCTTAATTTCCATTTCCAGATGGCAATATGACTTTAAAAGGTAACTTATATTCTTCCAATGTATCTCTGTGAGCAATGCTTGGGATTTTCTTTATATTCAGGTCATACATAGATTATGAATAATAGATGTGCTGAGCATGTCAAACACGTGAGGTTCACATTATGTAAGACCTCTAAAAATACACTCTCAATAGGTTAGAAAATCTATTTATCTTCTAGAATATTTGTAAATCTATGAAAATCTGTAGATCATATAGATCCAAACACCAAACATTATTTTCTCCTAATGTAGTCTATCCTCCAGCTTATATCAAATTTTAATTGAAAGCACCACTTTCACATTCTGCTTGTCCTGAATTAAGTTTTCAAACACTCAGCTATGATTAATTTTTTCCTTTTTTTGTAATTTAAAAAAAAATTAACAAATCATGATTTGAATTTGGTGTTAATATTAATGTTGGAAACTCCAGAATAAACCACTTTTCTTTTTTCCCTTGATTGGTACAAATTTATAATTTACATTACACCCACAGGACCTACTGCTTTAAGATTCAGATGAAGAGTTAAATGATACCATTTATTTCTAATGAGAATTCAACTGAAATCAAGAGGAAAGTCTGCGTAAAATGGTGCAGTATAAGCTGAAATTTAGACACTAAAAACCAATAATACATGATATATTTCAACTCTGCATGACAAAGAACAAAACAAACCTATAAAATAACCTATTAAAAATGCCCAAAATTATATGTAGTAAATGCAAATGAGCTTGAATACACGAAGAATTTAAGTATGACACGTATATTAGCTCATGCTCTCTTGCTTCTAAATCATATAGGACAGTCTTTTGCCCATGCAGCTCCTAATGCAGGAAGTTCATGGAAAATCCTCATACAATAATTATCATCTGTTCCTCCTTTACATTTTACCAATTCCTGACCCCAGAGGAGGCAACTGATCTGCATTTCATGCCATGGTTTGTGCACTGAGCTCCTCAGAGCTCTGACAAGGCTTGCATAACTTGCTGCCATGTAGCAGTTATTACACTGTAAGTTAAATTCTGTCCCTGGATCTTAGTTTTTCTGTGCTTGAGTTCTGAATGTGCATTCTCACATACATTCTCATACTCTAATCATATGATACCAAAACAGTATTACCAAATCTGGGGGACAGCACCTTAGCTTTTTTGCTGTGATCTTGCAGCACAAAGCTGCCTCTGTAAGCTAACTACAGGTAACAAAACACCAAGATACTTCAGCAACATGTAACCTTGTAGTGAATTTGTTTTTCAGGGAGAATCAGTCTACTGTTTGCATATCCTATCACTTTGAATATTTGCTTTCCATATGACAGCCTGATCCCACAGATCTTTTATAAGCAGACCAGTTATGTGTATTGAAGTACATTTCATCTCAATAACGACTATATGATTTGTCTGTTTATCCATATGAAAAGATGGCTTCTAAAACTCCACAATAAGGAAAGAGGTTTTCTTCTCTTTTTCTCCAATTCATAAATCAAACTCACAGGATTTGGGTTTTTTGGTTTTTTTGGGTTTTTTTAAAGCAGGGAGTGGCGTTGCACTTTAATGACTCAGGCCCTTACTTAAAAAACAAGTAATTTCTAATTTCCTGTGTCAAACACTCCTTACCAACAGTGACGCAGACTTGGATCATTCTTGGCTTTTTGGTACTCAGGAATATTATAGCGCCCACAGCCTATATTAACAACTATTCTTTGTTTGAATTAGGATGTTTAATACAGGTTATTCACCCCATCTATATATCTCTCAGCACACTTTGTTTTTCTCAGACCTGATACTAATCAAGAGGTGACAGTATAGAGATGATTATTGTAACTACAGAATGCACAATCCTTACTCCCTATCTTAGAGAGTGCTAGGTGGAACAAATTTAGTTTAAAATCTCATCATTGGCAAGAATAAAAAAGAATTTCTGCAATCAGGGTCACCATATCTTTATAATCCGTCTGCTCAAAACTGGTTCATGAATTCAGAAACAAAGTATTTGATGACTTATGGAAATAAATATTAAAAATTTAAAAAGAACATACATTCTAGCTTGTCTTCAGGTCTTCCTCTTTCTAGCAGTGACAAATAGCAAACAATATCTTTCAGCTGGATCATGTCTGGTAAATGGGAGTTGGCAGGAGTGGGAGGTCTCGATGTAGAGGTACCCTTGTTGAGTCTCAGACCTGGAAGTAACACATAGCCTTTGTTAGTCTGAATATATGATATAAGCAGAAATCAAAAACATAATTCTTGCGGGCATTCATCTTTGTTTTATGTGAGTCTCAGAATTACTACTTAATTTAAATATAAATTTTAAAACAATTCATGTTCATAGTTTATCCAGCAAAGGTAGAATTAAAATAAACAATCCAAAAAAACCCATCCTATTATGGGAATGGCATAACCTTTTTAAAATTTGTGCTGATCTGATTTCATTTGACTACAAAAGAATTTGGTAAGTATTTTTAGTCTACCATACTAGATATTAAGTATCAAAAACAATACCTGCCCAACTTGGCATACACTTTGTTGTGCTTGTAGAAGCTTCATCTAATTTACAGATTGACAACAACAACACTAACTGAAGATGTTTCAGTGTCAATGAAAACTCTTCTAGATACCCAAGTGTATTGTTAACCCAAAAACACAGCCAGATGTCAGTGCAGCACATATTTAAATTACTGAAGTCTCAGTGACAGACTCCTGAGAAAATAAAGACAGAATTTAAATAATAGTCGTAATAATTGCTTAGACATTGTGGTTTACAGCAGTTCCAGTGTTGTGGCTAGCACAGTTTTTCCCATGAGAGGTTTTCTTGTGTTTTGTAAATAAAGATAAAGTTTGGATGTTTTGGAACAGTGTCCCAGAACTTGGGCAGTGCAGGCCTGGCCAATCAGGCCTGGGGGAAGGCTTCTGACTGACCAATCTGGGTGACTTTTGAGAACTCTATAAATGTGATGAAATCAAAACAATAAAGGTCATTCCTTCTTGCCACTGAGAACTGATGCTTTCATTACTCTGCTAGCTGCTCAACAGCGACACAGTGTAATAAAAATTTCAAAACTGCCAAACTTTTTGTTTCAGAACAACATTAGTATGACCAGTCCTGATGATATTACTAGAATCTGCAAGACCAAAATGGGAAAAAATGGGAAGCACAGCAAACACAGAGAAAGATGCAATAAAACTTTCTTTAGAAGTTTGTTACATTTCTCACTGATTGAGGGATGTCCCTCCCCCCCCTAAATTTAGCTTGAAAAATTTCATTGCAATCTGAAGACATCTTCAAAAGCCTACCTTTTAAAAGGTAGGTCTACATGTTACAAGGTACACATGTTAAAACAATAAAATTAGGTAAAAAAAAGGGCAAATTGGCATGCAAAAAACGTATCTTAGAATCAATTTCATTTTCATGGTTTCAGGCAAATAATTAACACTTGATTAAATATTTAAATGAATAAAAATATTTAATAGTGCAATGTTCTATTTAATGAGCTTGTATGTCAGTTAAGTGTCATTAAAATTAAGACATTATAATATTTTATTCAGTTAAATGCTACCTTTAATCACACAACTTACACAAATAGATCATATTCCAGTCTTGTGTAAATCTTATTCACAGAATAAAAAGGATTATAAAACCTGGAATAAAGCCTCTCAAAAATAAATAGTCCTGAAATCCAAATGAAAAGAAATAAAATTTTTAAGGTATCTTTTAATTTATCATCAGCTCCAAGGTACAGGTTAAATTACTTCTTGATCTGAGGTGGGAAGGGTTGGCTGCAATGTAATGCCTTACAGATGACTTCCAGTCCTGCTGCTTACCTGGCATCTGTTTCCATCTCTCTTCAGACACCTTAACTGAAAATACAATTTATAAACAGACATGAGTGGACCAAAAGAGACTAAGAGAAAAAACAAACACATTCCTGAGAGATTGATGAACCCTGCTACTTTTCTTGTCATTTTCTCTAGCTCTCATTTACCCTTCCATTCTGCAGAAGAATGTGAAATATTTTTGACAAAGTTATTTTCCAGTGCAGTCAGGTTTTTGTCACTATCAGTAACATTTAAAAATTACTAGATACATAAAAACAAGGGTTTCCATAATTTCCATTTGCACATCAAAACGTACCAATGCACAGTTTTTCCCCTTTAGATGTTACAAATTATCAGGATGTAACATTTTGTTTAATTCATGAAATTAAAGTACACTGGAAAATCAGTATATTTTCATGCACAAACAATTCTTGCATGAGGTGAACTAAACTGCCTCTCTGAACATGTTTTGGATATAACAATTTATCACACAGTCCTTCTAGTACCATGCTAAAAACATATGGAAGCTTCCTAAGCTGGTACTACATTACTTCTAAAGTCCTTAGTAACTGAAAAAGATAAAAACTCACTACAAACTGGTAATAGTTAGTGTAGGAGAAAAATATATTAGGAGGCAACATTAGAGTAAGAAACTACAGTTCAAACAACAGCAATAATAACAGCACCATCCTTAATAATATTATAATAATTATCATTACTATAATTTTACTACACATAAGAATAAAACATATCAAAGAGAAATATTGAGAAATTGAAAATAGCTGAATACAGCCTATACAGGGCAGAATTTAGCTCTAAGTCTGCCAATGACCTAAAACCATAGCTATCATTCGTTCCTACATATGAAGTGTCAACACCATAAAAATACAATACCAGAATCATAAAAGACATTATTTTAAAATAACAGTAATCAGAAAACATATGTGAAAACATGGAATAATAAATAAATATGCACCATTAAATGGCAGCTGATATTGGAATTGGGAGGCAAAAGGTGACTACAAATTTTGGTGAGTGGTTCATGTTTATTACTGACGCTACTCATTGATGAAATCATGAAGCAAGTGCCAACAAAAAGTTAAAAGGAATGAAAGTTGAAATGAAATTGCTCTGTTGAGTCTTTATAGGCAACAGAATCTACATTCATAGTAAAAAAAAATGCAATGCTGGAATTTTATTACATCCAATATATACACTGCAACATACAATAAATACATTTCAACATGTTCTTAGGGATTCCACTGCAAAGCATCTTTAAGGGGAAGGGATTAAATTACTGATATAAATGGCTTGCCTAACCCCATCAGACTTGACAATGAAAATTAGCAACAGAAGTTTTTGAATATTCCTCACGACTGATTACACCACTGTATCAAGCCTGGTCTTCTGCACATGGAACTAGTTTAATCAAAAAGAAAAGACCAAGAAGTTAGGAATGTACTATCTAGACAGCAGATATTTTTGGAAGGAGATATGTGCACGGCAATTCTGATTAGAAAGGATAAAAGAACTCAAATCTGAAGAATTCAATTCAAATTTAAAAAAAAATTATATGTATAAAAAATCATACCATTGTTGTGGTGGGTTAGCTTTGCTAGCAGAAAAAAAAAAGATTTTCCAGTTAAATCTAAATAAACTTAATGACCATTTAAATAGAAGATGATAATGTAATATAGTTTCTGCTTGGTTGGTTCATTGGTTGGTGGTTTTTGTCAAGAAATATAAAGCTAAGAAGCAGAAGTAACAAGTGCTGTAAACAAATAAATAAAAATAACTGAAACCCATCCATTTAATATAGTCAAGAATGGTATGCACTAAAATAAAAAAATCAAGTCAGGCTCAAGGATATCTGAAAGGCTATAATTAGTATTATACACTGAGATATCTATTGAAAGCTAGTGCTTGGTATTTGCAGGAAATGATAAAATTTCAGCTAGTAGCATGTGTACCAATTTAGCACCTTTTGGATGAGATGCAATTTGAAGATACCTAATCTTCATATAAAGAATTTAAGCAATTAAGTACCCATCAAACCATTTGGTACATTGTCAAAGCATTTAAGACTATTTCAACAAATTAGTCCAGCTTCTGCTTTTAGGGACTGGATTTTCATAGACTTCCCAAACTGGTGAAGAACTAAACCAGATATTTCAAGCTAGGAAAGTAGCCATAAATTTCTTTAGCAATGTTTTGTAAAATTTTGTAGTTGACTGCTTTTAACACTATTTTGCATGCCATGTCCTCTGTACTCAAAATCACTTTTAGTGATATATTAACACTTACCCAACATTTAACATATCAGTAGCTGCTAAGAATGCAGGATTAATAACAACAGAATGATACTCAGACAACTCAGAGAAACAGCAGGATTAATAACAACAGAATGACACCTAGACAACTAAGAGAAACAGCAATAAATGGCACAGAAATGGTGGAGCACCAGCAGGAGCCTCCTGCACGAAGCTTGGAGGTGTCTAGGTGTTTATATAGGAGAGCTGGCAACAAGATCATGTAACCATAGCAATCTGATTAGCATTAAAATGACAAAGAATGTCCACTTGGTGTCTCAGCTGCATCATTCTTGTGAATTAAAGACATGAAACCATTTCATTTCCATTCCTTTTCACAGTATTTCCTATCATGGTTGAGTTAGTTTCTCTAATTTCACGAATACCAGAACAAAAAACCCTTAACATGTAGTTAAGAATTCTATATAAATATAGGTATTAGAAGAAAACAACAGGGTAAGAGAACCTTTAGTTCTTATATTACTTATTTTATTACTTACCTCCAGAAAGGTGCTGTGGTTTGTTTTTTATTAATGGACTGCAGTGAGAGATTTTATTCCTAAATGATGTAAAAAGATGTTCAATGAAATCATCTGGTAACTCTGCCTCCAGAAAAGTCTTCATGAACAGCTTGAACCCCTCTAAATCAATTGTCTGCAATGAAGGGGAAGAAAAAAAAGAATAAAAATTTTTGAATGCTTTGTGAAAAAATTCATACTAATCCTTCAAATAATACTCCATTAACAAAAACTTTGGACTGTATTTGAATACACTGATTTCTGAAAATATAGACTGGCACATCTATCCTTGAAAGTGATTACTGAATTAAGTATTATTTTAAAAATTCACAGCATTGTTACAATATTTCAGAGCACAGTGTAAAACAACCCAGAGTAAATTCAGAGCACTTATATCACGACCCTGAAATCAAGTTCCATGCTCTCAAGTTTCTTGATTAGCAACCAAAAGCACCTACAGAGCTCCTAGGGATGTACTTAGAATACCTTAGATTTTCCTACAATTAAGCAGACAAAAAGCAGGGGATTTTTGGACTCCTAATTCAGGGATTGAATGCCTCCTGTCTTTTCCTATGCGTCAACATGCTTTGCTGGTATTTGTCAAAGCATAACTCACCACCCTGCCTCAAATAGGTTCTAAGAATCCAACAAGAGTGCTCAGACATGCAGCATTACTTGGAGGGGAAAAACAAAAACTGTTGAGTCAAAACATTTGATATTTTGTTTAATTTGGTTTTGCTTTTGACAGTAAGGTAAGATCTGATTAATAACATTCCAATGATGATTTCTTCTGTTCAAATCCCATTGTCTGTTTTAAGTCATAAAATGAATCGCAGATCATCTCAAATTGGAAGGAATACATAGGGATCATTGAGCTCAACTCCCTGCTCCTCACAGGACTACCTGGAACTAAACCATATGACTAAGAGCATCATCCAGATGCTCCTGGACCCTGACAGACTTGGTGCCATGCCCAAGGCATGCCCTGGGAAGCCTCTTCCACTGACCAACCACCCTCTCAGTGAAGAGCCTTTTCCTGATGTCTGATCTGAACTCCTCCTGATGCAACTTCTTTCCATTTCCTCATGTCCTGTTGCTGGTCAGCAGGGAGATATCAGCACCTCCCCCTTAAGGAGCGCACAGGCTGCACTGGGATCACAGCAAAGCAAAGCATTATGACCCTATTTTATCCTCCTAAAGGAGAATGAAAATCAAGGTATCCTGAAATGTAATGACACAACTACATATTTGTCATTGATGCTACTCATTACATATGTGATTTTAAAACAGCTTATCAATTATTAATTTGAAAAACATAGCGTCACTTTGTTTATAGATCAAACAGAACAGCAACTTGTCATCATTAAATAATTAAGGGATAAAGCCACATTATACCACAGAAATGACTGTGAGAAATTTCGCCATGCTTCAGGAAGACTCCATTTCTCCAAAGATTGTGCAACTCCTTTAGTTCATCACAGTGAAAGGAGGGAAAAGACTACCAAGAATCAGCTTGAACCCATGCCAGAAAAAAGAAAACCAAAACTAAATTTTCAAAACACCCCAGTGAATTTGGAATCTGAGTCACAGTGTAAATAATTTTTCCTATTATTTTAATGTAATTTTAAGACTTAGGAGCAGAGATTTCTCTTCCCCGACTTCTCTTTTACTTTTTTGAGTGTATTTATGAGATACTGAAATTTTATGTCCACATTAAATAAGGTGTTTCCCCTTACAATCAAGATCTAACTATCAAAAGGTAATGTTTGAAATGTGTATCACTATCCTTATGAGGGACAAACAACACAAATTGCAAAATCAGACTGTTCTTGTATAAGTCATTATTATTAGGAATGTAAGATTGGCAAGAGGGTGTCTATGCCATGCTTATAATGCAGAACACCTCATTTGAGAGACAAGTGCAGTGAAACAAATAAAACTCTCACTTCTTGAAGACAAAAATAGCAGAGATGGAAAAACAATTCACACAATGCTCAAGATGGCTGTAAAATGGAAATAATCACCTTGGACATGGACTCACTATCATACAGTTTCAGCCACACTCTCTTATTGTGGCAAATCATAGACTGCTTCATTCATGCTACAAACTTTACAATTTTCCTCTCTAATAAAGCCACTGACATTTAATTCACTGTTTATAAACTATGAATCACAATGGCAACAGGATTTGTATCAGCATCCAAGTAAATCAGTAATTAGTTACACTAATACACACTATATAAATGTATTTTTTATCTGCAAGCATAACAAATACATTAATCTCTAAATCAACTGACTTTAACAATGTGAAATTGCTTTGTTAAATTGTGCATTAATGAAATGTGTCTTAGCTATTTCATTAAATCATATACACAAAAAAACCCCAGCTAAGTGAAAAAGGAAAATAAACCCAAATTATATTCCCATTTAAATTAAGGTTTATGCATGGACTTGTAAAACGTCTTTGCATTACATTAATCTTTTCTTTATTTACCTTGTCTGTGGACTCTAGGTATATATTGCAAAAAATATTCCTTGACTTTAGAGCCACCTTAGATTTTTAACGGCTACCTGAGTGGCATTGGTCCTCCAACCTGCCAGCAGTAACTAAATCCCTAATGCTACTTTTTTTTTTTCACTTATGGGTTCAGAATTACACCAGTGTAGAGAATTGAAAAATAAATTTGAAATTATGTCGTTTCTTCCTGAAGACTCTCCTTCTCAAAGATATTCAAACTTTTCATTATTTTGTAAAGATGGTCAGACTATCATTTAAGCCAGTATCCTCCAACACGTGTTCCAAACTGTTCCAAAGAGAAACCAAAGTAACACATGACTTGGCTGCCATGTCCATTTATTGTATTTGACACCCTGACTGCCCCCAATCACGGTAGCTCAGCAAAGTATAAAAGAAAGCGTGTGGTTGTTCTACAGCCAGATTTTTTCAGCTGAAAGTGCTTTATCCTGTGTTCTAGAATGCTCTGTGAGCTGTATTCCCCCAGGGATGCAGCAACATTCACACAAGCAGAGTTCAGATGCTGCACATCCAAAAGCTTTCAACTTACAATGAAAGTTAGTCGGGAGTTTGCAAATGGCTTGAATACACATCAGAGATGTTTAGAATGGCCAAAAATGCAGATGCAAAACCACATGCTGTAAGCAAAGAATGTGTAAAACCAGTCCTGTCTAAGGGAGCTCTATGTGTAGAGCCAGGTGATTAGGTTCTTGCCTAAAATCCCAAAATCTGTCATTCTGATGTTCCATAGCTGAAAAACATTCTAGAGGACCTAACACAATTGGTGTAGATTACCCTATTAGAACTGAGGTCTCAAATAACACAATCACTTCTGTATATATTTGTTTTTGTAAATATATCTATATACATATATACACAGTAAATAACATAACTAAGCTAGACTACAGCAGATCCAGGAGTAGTTTAGATCATCCACCTAGCTTTCCAATGAAAAAGGGGTGAGCCTTCAAAAACAGGGTCACTTTTCAATTGCTTTCAGTGCCTTCTCTATCGTCTCTCTCTCATTTTAATACACATAACTTATTACATGGCCATAGGAAAAATGGAAAAATTTCTTAAAAGAAATCCTGAGAGAAGCCCTGTAGAAGACGCTGAGAAGTGTTAGAGCATTCTCACCAAGTAGAGGTTTTAGTATTGAGTATGGTTCATTTGGAGCAGAACACTTAAATATGCAAAACATTTCCTCAGCTTAATTTAAAACCACTTTCACAACAGAGAAAATAACACACAATATTACAGTCATCTCTCTATTCTGCAATTATACACTATTTTTCTTTTTCCTCATGGTACTTTAACCTCCTGAAATATAGATATGCTGCAGCAAAGTAACTACCCTTCCTTTAATTACCCCAGCCACTTTTCAAACATAGTACACAATGTTTCGGTAAGCAAAAAGACAAAAAAATGGAAAACAGAGAACAATAATTTTCCACCTTAACATGTATCCCGCTCAATCTTCTTTTCAAATCTCACTGCTGTTGTCAGAATTTCTCAAATGAAAAGTTCAGAGAATTTTGGTATGGTGTGAAAATAATTTATTTATGCTAATGAATTCTCAAAGATTAATTAAACAGTTCAAATCAATAACATCAGAATAATATATAAACCATAATGGTGGATGTGGTTTTCTTAAGCATGCAGGCTAATTGCTTAATTTTCAACAGTTGCTTGCCTTCCAGAAGCTCCAGCTGAATTTAAATGAACCTGAGAAAGAAGGATTTAGCATTTCAGAAGGCATTTTCCATGACGTTTCCCAAGTGAGGGGATGAGAGCGCGAGAGGATGTACCAAACTGACAACAATTAGCCTGGCACATGAATAAATTAATTCCATTTTACAAGAGACTATCAGGGCATAGGGAGATTATGATCACAAGTTTGGAGATTTCAGGAAAATTTTCAACATAGAGATAAATTAGGACAGTTGAATCAGAGAAACATGAAAGAACTTTCAAATAATTCAGCCTAAGTCATCTGAGGGAGTCTAAAAGACAAAAAATATCTGTGCAGTTTTAGCTTTGACTCTAATAAATAGGGTACCAAAATCCTTGCCTGTAGGTCACAGAAAAATAAAGGGTTTTATGCTAATCATATAAAACTGAATTCCTATTTTTATATGTCAAACGGATTCACTATTGGAGCTCCTTATGTTTTACAAAAAGAAATTTTACAAAATAAGACTTCTGTATTACTGGGTAATAAAACTTCATTTGGTAATGAAAAATTTTGATGTAAGTCCAGAGAAGTACACATTCAAAACCACCACTGAGTTTCAGCTAATTTAAACCTTAAAATTAATATAAAATTAATTTTATTATATTTTTTAGAAGTAGTTAGTTCCTACTTATAGATTTTATCAATGTTCCAAATTACCTAAAATTAGGCAGAAAAATTCAAAATTATATACATCCACCTTGGAGAAAAGGAAAAGAGAAGGAACAGAAGACATAAGCAACACTGCATAAATTCAACTTTAAAATTATCTGTAGCAAATAAAATGTGTAAACCATTAAAAAATTTTCATCTTTTCTGAAAGCAAACATGGACCTGGACTCACTATGACTCAATGCATAGGGAAATTTAAAATGTGTATCTTTTCCTACATGATAAATTGTCAGGGGAAATCAACAACATTAATTAACCATTCACAACATTTCAAAATTAGTCCTATCCCTAAACTGTCAACAAGCATTTAATCCGTAAGTATTGGCTTTTTTTCCCCTAAGCTTTCTCCAAACTAATAAAGAAGAAACAGACCACATTTATAATGAGGTCTCAGTCACTGACTGGACACAGGAAAAAAGTGCTCATTATATGTTTTTGCAAGGAAAAAAAATTATCAACAGAAGAAAAAAAAAGTTCTGTGCACAAGTGCAACTCAGACCATCACTTCCTTCTGAAAGCACAGAAAAAGTGACAGATTTTTCCCTCTTGAGGGGAAAAAAATCTCCTGGTAAATACTAGTCACCAGTGGGAGTCACCTTGGTTGATTTCCCATTTGCCTGAGGAAATTCAAACCTGTGTCCCTTTCTCTAGAGCATCCAATATCAGAAAAAAGCTAAAGAGTCACTGAGGAGGAAAAAAAAAATGTTGGCATGTGTGTCTATGCCAACAAAAGTATTAAACATTTATTTGTAAAAATGTGACTGACCAAATTACTGATACACTTCTATGAATGAGGTGATCTGAAGATGGCCTCAAAGAGATGTACCAAAAAAGAGGCCAAAATGTTACAGCTGTTAAGGCAGTAGTTCTGGATAAATGGATAAATTTAGGATGCTTAGGTAAATTTTATAGAAAAAGGTCAGACAAGTCTTTTATTTATTTTCTTTCTCAAATTGCCATGTCAGAGTTGGATGCTATCTTTACTCAGAGTGGAAATAACCCATTCAGGATCTACACCTATGCTGAAGGAACCAGAAAAAAATATATGTATTGTATACAAATAAATGAATATTCATCTACACATACTATCATGTACAGTAGTATTTATAAAATGAAGAAGCAAACAGCAATTATAGATTGCTCAGTGAGGTACCTCAGTGCCTCTGGGACTATAATGTCATCTCACATCCTGAATATATTTTGCAGCTAAATTTTGGGAAGTATGCATTAGTCCAAAAGATCTAACAGTTGTGGGTTTTTTTATGTTAATGACATTTAAAAATTGCATACAAAAAAATTCCACTAGTGCAAAAAATTCACTGTTACTTTTTTATGTCTAAAAACAGAAGCAGTTTTCATTACAGTGAAACAAAGCAGACTAATCTGCCTTATTTCCACATACTACAAGAACATTCCTGTCACGATGTCTGATTAAGCAAATACAGAGAGAATTGCCTAGATCTGTAGTTTCAACTGAATTTTTCTTAGCAAAGAACCCATACCCAACCAATATGTTTTGGTGGACATTTTTCTGACGCTTGTGGCATACTTTACAGGAAGCTACAATTAGGATTTGCTCTGCCAACTCCCATTACTTTGAAGAAAATTCCTTCACTCAAACAGCCCTTTAAGAACCAGGATGAAACAGAAATAATTAGGCCAAGAATTATCCTCATAATTCTATTCTTAGAATAACATAATACAATAAATTTTATCACAGAAGTCTGTTATACCTTACACATTTTGCACAATATGAGAATGTAAAACTAAACCCAACACTAGCTATTTGGATAAAAAGTGGCAGCTGCAAAAGATAATACCATGTAGCATCTCTTTTACTTAAAATAAAAATCTGGAAAGACAGAGAGAGAGATGATGCCCTCTGTGGACAGATTGAGTGTGTGGGGAGGTAACATCTGGGCCAGGCAGAAATTATCAGTCTTTCTTCCAAACTTGTTTACAACCCTGTCTCCATTGTATCTCTGCTATCAAGGAGGCATCACTGGGTAACTGTGTGGAGTGGGGAAGAAGGCTGGAATTGAGCTACAGACCTCAGATTTGGACCCAGAGATTTCAACCATATCTGTAGACAAGTTATTTGGAGCAGCTGCCTGACACTATTAAGGAAAATGGTGATGGAGCAGACAAAAGGAGGTTCTTTTGAGTTATAAAGAATAATCTGCACTCAGCAGAAGAACTGAGATAAGATCTAAAGGTACATCCTCAGAACACTATAGTTCCTTCTTCCCAAGCTGCTAAAAGCTTCTGTCAAACTCCTTAATGGCTCACCAAGCATTCTGAGGTATTTACCTAATTTTTACCTACCTACACATTTAAAAAGCCAATTATGTACAAAATTCTTTAGCCTGGCCTTTTGTTGTCCTTCTACATCTTAGAAAGCCTCTCCTATGAAGGCAGGCTGAGAGAGCTGGAGTTGATCAGGATGGAGAAGAGAAAGCTCTGGAGAGACTTTACAGCACCTTTCAGTCCCTAAAGGGGGCTGACAAGAAAGGTGGTGAAGGACTTTTTACAAGGGCAGGTAGAGACAGGACAAGGTATAATGGCTTTAAGCTGAACAAGGGTAGGTTTAAGATACATATTAGGAAGTTCTTTGTAGTGAGGATGGTGAGGCACTGGAACAGGCTGCCCACAGAAGTTGTAGATGCCCCATCCCTGGCAGTGCTCAAGGGCTCTGAGCAACCTGTTCTAGGGGAAGCTGTCCCTGCCCACAGCAGGGACCTTGGAACTAGATGATCTTCCTACCAAAACAATTACCTGATACTATTTTTCCCTGAATCTGAACACAACTTTATCCTTAATATACCAAATGAAATCATATGACAGAACAGCAAGCACGCATAAAAAGACACATTAGAAAAAATAGCAATCATTAAACTAGGAAAAAAAAGTTACTAAGGCATCTTAGCTTTAAAGAAGTGGAAGTCACAAAGAAATTAAAGACCTGGCAACTGATCAGATAAAACATTTTCAGGGTAAACTACATATTTCAAGAGTTTCTAGGATGACACTGATTGCTTTGACTAAAAAATTCACAACTATTAAGAAATAAAACCATTAAAATTACTTTGGGATTTTTAGAGGCACTAAAAATCTCACTTTATTCACAGTTTACAAAGCAGTCTGGAATTTTATTCTTCCGTTACTGCACAAAATATCACAAACCTGAAAATAAAGCAACCACTCCTTGCCATAGTGCTATCACGACCATATGTGAATTTCTTTGCAATGTATTCAATGTATCTCATAGATATGTGATGCTTTTTACCTAACACCGCTAAAGAATGCATACATCTTACTTCTCTTTCTACCCTACACCAATGCCATAAAGCAAAGCTCTCACTTCTCAAACTTGAGTTTCTTTTGAATCCCAGATAAGCAGAATATGAGGGACTCCAAGGAAAAAGAAATGGGCACCAGTCTCTGTTTAATATGCTTTAAAAAAATCTCCAATTACTATGATAAGAGTTCTGTTTCTTCTCAAGCACTCACTGATAAGCACATTATACTAATTTAGTGCTACTACATAGAGGGTGAGTCTCAGCTTCAGGAAGAACAGGAATTGAAGGACTGTTTTCCGAGTAGCAGTTCTGAGTTTGCTTGGCATAACAGCAGACAATTTCAGGTTTTGTTTGGTTTTGAATCAGACATATCCAGACCAACACTCAGCTAAAACCAGAGGTCTTGCTCAGGTCTCTCTCTCCTGATTATGGCCACAACAGGCTATGGTGCCTTAAAATACCTGATTCTGTCCCAAGCAGCAGAATAGCTTCTAACACCTCAAACAATGGAGAGAAAGAGGCTGAACTCCATCTCCAAACACTGCATGTATTTGACTTCTTCCTTTCTCTTACAGCAGTCGAGCTGTGCCATTTTATAACTCGCTTTTCTGCTTTACTGATAGTAAACACAGATAGGTAAGGTCAAGAAAAATATAAATATTCATATTTTGAAGATTTATACATTTATGTGTGTATTCTGTGCCAACACATGGAACTCTACATGGTATAGACATCACAGTTCAGTGTATCCTGATACTAAAAATGCAGGAAACGTGGTTCCTCAGTGAAAAATAGGATATATATAAGTAAATTTCTGCATCTTTTTTGTATTATAAAGGAAACTACATAGAAGTTTTAACTATGCTGCATAATATTATAACTCCTACCATAGTAAGACATTTGAAGAGAACGAATAATTTATTAAGAAAATGTAAGCTTTTGATTCAAGGTCTATCCTAACAGCTGCAATAGAAGAGGTCAAAGTGTCTCCTGTTTTTTCCTAGCTGATGTAGATGCAATAACCAGTTCTACTGGATGATATGTAAAAAGAAGGGAGAGAAGCTGTATCATTCTACTTTCTTTCTCCTCACAAGACACCAAAAAATTAATACTCTTGATGAAAGAATTGCCATTGTGGACGGAGCAGGGCAGGGAGGGGCAGAATAATAACTCCTTTTATTCCTCCCCACCACACTGGCCACATAAATGGGAACAAGACATGATCTAGTGTTTGAAATTAATCTCCACCCATAAATTCTTTTAAATTTTCACGTTCCCCTTTGGTCTTTTATTCTTTTAGATTCGTATAAAATATTTCAACATAAGCCACTATTTTCAGCACCCTGAAAAACAGAATGTAAGAGAGAAAAGAAAGAGAAATCATTAATTTCAAGAGACTTCCATGACATATGGTTTTCATTTATTAAAAAGAACATTTCACAGATAATGGAAAGAGAATTATGTAGAAATGTAATTTTCAATTAATTACTTTTTAAATTACGTTGTCTGATCTCCAAATGGTACCAAAAATATAATCAGCTTGCATCTACTGACAGTAATTGCTCTGGGTTATTTTTCGGGTTTGGGTAAGTTCCTTTAACTGATTATTTCTTTTTAAACTGTTTATATTGACCCGATATCTGAAAAATGAACTGTTGAATAAGAGTAGGTGTTACAGGGTCTTGATTCACATATAGAGCTATGACAACAAAGGCATACATTAATGCAAGTGCATTAATGACAATTACATGATTAGCTGTAAACACCAATACTAAAGCACCCCAACAGAAGCCAAAGTCTTGAAGTTTCATTAATTATTACAATATTTCAAAGCCTGACTTCTGCCAAAAGATGTGGAAAAAAGTATCACAACTATATATAGAGGATTAATAAACTAAAACTCATGAATTAAATGAGAATGCCTAAGTTCTTGGTTTTTAAAATATATTTCAAATATTCACAGAGCAGAAATTAAAACTAAATTTGGAATTCCTCATAAAGACTGGCTTTGTGCATCATGGTAAAATTTGGTTTAAATTCAAAGTCCCTAGCATTTTCTGATCTAAGCATTCCATTTAATACAGCTTTTACATAATTTTGAAAATTCTGTTAACTAAATAAAACTGTTTCTAAGCTGTATCAACATTTAAATTCTTATCTACTGATATGAATGCTTAAAAATTTTTTTGAAAAGCCCACATGCTCTCACAGACTGCTCCTACCAAATACTCCATATGGAGAAATAATATTTGGATATTACCAACATACAGATGTACGTTATTGCCAAAATTTTCCCTCAGCACTTCAAAGAAGTAAACTCAACAAAAACACCCAAAATGGAAATGGGAAAACTCAATTTTTATGTAATAATTAGATTGTTATGCATAACATTCTCTCATTACTAAAACAAATTGATGCTAATTACCAAAATAAGTCTGGAATGTATTTACCAACTACTGCAGTCTCATCCCAGTACTACACATAGGTAAAAAAACCCAAACCACTTTTTTATCAGCAGGTTTTCACTAGAACATAATTCTATATGTGCATAAGTTTGTATATCCATAAGTACTACGCATGTAAATACTTATATTTAATACATAACTTTTATTAAATATGCTATATTTACTATACAAAGGTGGGAGTTTATTTTAAGAAGAAAGGGTGGTAAAACACACTTTTAGAAGGATCTTGTAGGATATCATCATCCAGAGTTTACTTGAAATTATTACATACCAAACAAAGTGACAAGGAGATAGCTTGCATTCTGTCCCAGAAGAACTGGTCAGGAGAATATGGGGTAGAGGTGGCATGCTTCAGGCAAAAGCCAAATAAAATAGCAAAATGAATGAATCCCTGATAAAAAATCAGTTGTGACAAAAAGTTCTGGTTGAAACAAACGATTTGTCTGCTTGTGAAGATTGTGTAAAAACCTCCTCACAGACAAATATGTCTGAATTGGCATTTTCACAATGTGGTTAAAATTAGGAAAAATAATTTTTCTATGCCTCTTCTGTGGCAGTCATACTCTTATGTATTTTACCTGTAATGACTCTCTCTGTGCATTGCAAACTTTTGTGGAGGTTATTTCAGTTACACTTATTGGAAATACTTGCTACAACACTCTTAGTAAGAAAAGTAATATGTGACAACATCATGTTACCACAGTTATTGTTCATCCCTCCCTCTTTAAAGTTTTGAAGAATACAAATTAATAAGCTTTCAGTTCATGAATGAACTGTTTGCTGAGATTTAACATAATCTGAGCCTTACTAGAAACTTAACTTGGAATTATCACATACACCAATAGAAAAAGGTTTAAAATGTCCCATTCCATTGGTCAGCAAACTAAGTAAATGTACATTTCTTAGTAAAAGTGGAGTTATACTAACTGAACTAAGTCTGAGTTTTCCCTAACCAGTATTTAAAAGTATAGCTTAGAAAGAACTAAAAGGATATGAGGAGTGGCATCCGCTCAATTATATATGCATACATTAATATATTTCAATACCTTTATTGCACAGGAAGACTTCAATTTCCATTTGTTAATTCCTGTCATAAATTACAATTAAAAGTATTTTTGCTACAGTTTGTTTTTCTGTGCAGTTTCATAAACATTATGTAGATGCCACCATGCTGAAGCCATCACGGTAAAAACCAACACAAAACATAATAAAGTGTTCTTCAAAATGAAAACAAACAAATAACCCCCATCATAATTAAACAGTCTGTCTAAAGCTCTTTAAATTGTCTTTTTTTAACATGTGACATGTAACTGAAAGTGGTAATAGGCTCATAAAGCTTGAACATAACATACAGTGCAATACAAAAATGTAAAGGATAAAAAGGATTAAAATGAGTTCTACAGACAGAGAAGTGTATCTAAAGGAAAGGAGGATATCAAAGAGGGAGATTAGCACTAGTAGCACAGCCTGAGAAAAGGAGACAGAGAGAACACTAAAGATCATAAGAAATGTTCAAAATGGAACAGTTTTGCAGCAGAAATTGCCTATCTGAAATATTTTACACCTCTATGCCCTCAACACACTCCACAGAAAGCAGGCTCACAGCCAGACTGCCAACATCTCTGCCTGGCAGGCATCCCGACTCTCTAGGTATCCAGAAAGCTTTCCCTAGAAATTTTGCCCATGGAGCCAGAAAAACACTGAGTACCCAGTGTCTGAAACCTAGAGTTTGCTGCTGGTGATACACACAAGATGCCACATTCTTCTCTTTTGTAACTGGAAAGATACAACTTAAGCTTCTTGCATGTGAGGGACAGGCTTCTCCTACATTATATATGCTATAATTCTTCACATCCTACTAACCTTCTGTAATTTAGTTCCAATTTGGGTTTACTTCATCCCATCATTTGGGCAAAAGTAGAAAGTTGTGGCCTCTGCAGTACCTTTTTTACAGAAAATTAAATCTTCCTATCTGTAGTAGAAATACTTCATTTGATATATTATAATAAAGCAAGGTCTTTGCAGTAATTTAATGTCTTCTGTTACATCAAAGAACATAGCTGAGGGAAAGAACAAAAAATACCTTTCAAACCATATTTCTACGTGCTTGAAATTTTAACTACTTTTCCACTTATGTCAATGGGCCTAAGACACTACCCCTTTTTACAAGTTTCATCTTCTTTTGAACCTGCAATGGCCACAGGAACACTACTACAACATCCCAGCAACATCCTTCTGCTCCTTATGACCGAACAGCAATGATACTTTGCATTCATCTTGTGATCAACTAAGTACACATCAATGCTTCTGACAATGCCAGTCGTACCAGGGTACACTACACTGAACTCTGCATATGTGCATTCATTCCATTTACTACAGTCCATAACATCATCAAGCTTTTCCAGTGTGATACTAATTCCCAAATTTGGTTTAGTTAGTCAATTCTATTAGTATTCATCTACACATCTTACAAAGTAATTAGCTAAATACTGATGAGATTACTCTCAACATTGGTCACAGACACACCACGTTAATGTTGAAACCTTCTCTTTCAGGACCCTCTGCAGTCACTCTGTTAGCTGATAAAAAAAAAGTCGCTCATCTGAAGAAACTCCTTTTGTGAAAGGTGAATTCTGCTCTTACTAACACATCTACAAAAGCTCCACTAGCCTCTGACCCCAGAAAGTGAGGGGTTCCTACAAAACTAATCCTTTCACTCTCTTGACTTTTTCATTGTTCTCATGTTCTGACTGCCTCTTCCCTGAACAGCAGAGCCAAAGCTTTTTAACACCTTTGTGCTACGGATAAAGAGCAACTAGGTCACTTAAAAAACTAGTCCATTTGATTAGTCCTTCTTCCCTAGCTTTATTTTTTTTTGCCCATTTTGGTTTTATATCTGGTTTTAGGCTACTTAAGTTTCTCAGGAGTAGTTTCTTGGGTTGATTATCAGCATTTCAACCATTTCTCTTGCAATTGCTATAAAGTCACAATTGCTTAAAGCACACTATAAGCCTCATTCAAATTATTAAATCTGCAATTTTAAGCCTGCTACATACAAATGGTATTACATGGTTATAGAAATCGGCATTTATTTTTTTTTCTGAGACGTGTTCTTGTCATTTCAGAATAATACAGACCATTACAAGATCTCACAGTAAAGAGAAATTTCTGTGACAAGTATGGAACAAGTCAATTACTTGCTCTAACTTATTTCTCATATTCAACTCAATAATGTTAGTAAAATTATGTACTGTAAATGACAAAAAATGAAATTCACCCAGTTAAAAATTCTGCCAGCAGAAAAGGAGTTCACTCTGCTTTCAGAATTAAATATTCCTCTATTATCTGAAAGAATAGCCACATGCAGTATTTATTAATAAGTACATCTCAATGGAAGCTTATAAAATAAAAGATACTGCACCTATGCAAAAAGAAAGAAAGAAAAAAATCAAATTAACATTACTTACTTGATTAAGTATATCTTGTTTCTGTAACACATGCAAGGAAAGAAAGAACATACATATATTAGTGCAGTGTCATTAAATCCAAGCTCTGTTTTTATAATAGAAATATTTTTAGTGAAAGGTTAGTGATTTAGATGAGCAGGTTTAAGACATTAGATAGAATATCCCATTTTCTTGCATTAGCACATAAGTCAAGAAAATGGCTATAAGTCAGCATTCGAGTCTTGATTAGACAGTGCAAGCAATTTATTTCTAAACATGCAATGACAGATAACCAAGGAAGAAAAATAAATATGTTAGTCTTTCATCCATGTGTACCTTAAAAAAAAGCATAAAAAATTAATTGTTACAAAGAGTCATAAATGAAACAACTTATCAGAACTGAATACTTCTAAACTCCAAGTGGGAAGGTCATGGAGCAGATAATCATCAATGCCATCACATGGTGGGTACAGGAGCACCAGGGCATCAGGCCAGGCCAGCAGGAGTTTCATAAAGGCAGGTCCTGCTTTACTCCTTGGTCCTTGACACCTAAACTCCTTCTACAACAAGGTGACCCACTTAGTAGATGAGGGAAAGGCTGTAGGTATTATCCACCTGGACTTCTGTAGGATTGGTATCATTACGGTTGGAAAAGACCTCTAAGGTCTTTAGACACTGCATTCTCCTGGAAAAGCTCCCTGCTCCTGGCTTGGCCAGGTGCACCCTTAGCTGGGCAATAAACTGGCCAGGTGGCTGGGCCTGGGGGTGCTGGTCTGTAGGGTTATATCCACTTGGTAGGCACTCACAAGCAGTGCTTCCCCAGACTCAGCAAGTCCCGTCCAATATCTTTATCGATGATCTGGACAAAGCTATGAATTGCACCTTAGTCAGCCTGAAGATGATGCCCCGCTGGGCAAGAGCTTTGATTTGCTACTTGAGGGTAGGAAGGCTCTGCAGAGGGATCTAGATAGGCTGGATAAACAGGCTGAGGTCAGTGCTATGAAGTTCAACAAGGCCAAGGGCCAGGTCCTGTGCTTGGGTCACAACAACCCCAGGCAGCTCCACAGGCTGGGGCAGAGTGTCTGGAAAGCTGCCCAGCAGAAAAGGAGATTAGGGTGCTGGTTGACAGCCACTTGAAGATGGGACAGCATGTACCCGGGTGGCCAAGAAAGCCAATGAACTCCTTAGTAAACAAAAAATTAAGGATGCACTTAAAAAGGATGACAACACTAGGACTAGAAGCACACAATGCTGTGTACTTACTGCACATTTAGACACTATCTTTGCTCTATCATCTCCTTTCCTAATTCTTGCCAACCTTTTCAATGCTCCCATCAAAATGAAATGGATTAAATAAATTAATAGAAAGAGATCTCCAGTGATGAAATTAATATTTATCAACCACAGCTTTCCAAGAGGCTGGTCTTAGCTTACCTATGTATCTTACACCATGTATAAAATCCATTCTTAATTACCTCTTTGATATTGACTAAAAGAAGAGCATGAAAGGGCAGATGTTCAGTAGCATTTGTAGAAATTTTGGGTATCTCCCTTACATTGAAAGCAGAAAGTAAAAGCTCTGTAAATAAACTCCCTATAGTAGATAACCTAATAATTAGATACACCATTTCCCCTAATCCCAAAATCCACTCACTCAACACGATATAAAATAATGTAAAAACAACCTGGACTATTTCGGGTAGCAAGTTTGAAAATCAATGGCTTTTCTTTTGCTATTTGCATTCCATTAGATCAATTTGTGATAAAAAACTGCATTGCAGAACCAGTGGAGTGGAATAAGTTCATGAACACTTTCAACATATAAGTAAATACTTAAGTAAATGTATTACTCCACTAAATTGGACAGAGCTCTATGTACAATGTTTATTGGTAAAAAACTGGTGCCATCATTTGGTAGAACAAGACTGAAAAAATTTTTGGCATATATAAGATAATCATCTCAGAAAGAGAGAGGTAAAAAGGAAATATGATGGTATCCTCTACAAAACACAACAACAAAACAGAAGTGATGTCCAGAATATACGGAAATAAATAGCTGCACTAAGATTGATGCCAGCTGGATCAGTTAATTTTTGTCATCTCATTTACAGACAATAATTAATTACTTACACCCAATCCACAGAGTCCTCATCCAAGCACATAAAATCAACTTGCAAATGATTCTGTAAAGAGTTTATCCATACAGCAGCCTGAATGCATGCCAAAAAAATAGACACACCTGTGCAAAGGCAGTTCTCTTGTCAGAACAGAATATTCACTCAGTGGCAGAGGAAATTTCAGCCACTTTGCTGTGAGTTCAGCAGCTTATGGCATGAGCCTTGAGCTAAGAAATCTCACTAGATCCAAAGTAGCTTTGTTGCTACGTTTTCTTAATGCTGCACTCCCTGGAGCCTAAAAGCTAAGAATCAAAGTACAAAAGCTGTCAGGGTTAGCCTAGGTCCAATATTGACCCAGTAGTACTGAATAACGTGACTCCTGCTGAAGACATTGAAGTCATCACAGGGTGTCTGTCTTGAATTCCTTTCTCTCCTACCCTCTTCCTGTCCTGCTCCCTGCCTTGGGTACTCTGCTGCTCTATAATTCTTGGATGTTTCAATACACTGGTAGGATTCTCCAAATGAAGATCTGTGAAATGAAGAAGAGGGAAACACCATGCAAAGTCACAGTCTCGTCTCAAGACCAATTGTGCTTATTAATTCCAGCTTTGCACAGATCTTGCCAATTCACATGGCTTCAGTCAGAGCAGTTTTCCTGGATACTCATCTTGCCATGGCTCAACTTCCACATAGCCCCAAATTTGAAAAATGAGTTTGTTAAAATAGATCAATCACATGACTTTAAGAAATGATGTTTATATACAACTGATAATATGTTACCCATATGGCAACATATTATTTAAATATGCATAAAATGCACAGTTATCTTTTACTTTAGCAGGGTACACTTCACAAAACTGAACATGTATGATGACTGAAAATACGTGAAGAATTAGGAGAAAAACCAGTTATAATAAATTAAGACCATTTTTCAGTTCACATTTTTCCAAGAAAAAAACCAAAAACCCAAAACCAAAAATATGTCTATATTCTAACAAAAAGTAGGTAAGGAAGTCCTACAGCCTAGGTCTCCATATGTTACACTGGGGAATAAAGTAGATGATTACAGCATTCCCATCCATTTATATTCTATGAATGTGTTTAACTAGAATTTTACTGAATTACAATTTTTTTCTTAGAAACTGACTAAAAGGACCAACATTATGCTTTGCCAAGTTCAAAGCATCAAATAATTTTTCAATACTTACTGAGCTATAACTCATTAGTTGACAATCACTTTATTATTGCCAATAAGTTTCCAATAATTTTTGCCTTTTACATCCTAAAATGTAAGACCAAGTAATTTTCATAATGGTTAGCATATTTTTCTATCCTGAATTTTACATAATGGGAGCACAGTCAGAAATATTACTATTAGAAACATTACTGAAACAGGTTTTTATATAGCTACATTCTGAATCACACTATTAGGATGTGCTAAGCGAATGCAAATTTCAATTGAGGATAAGAAAAGAAAACAATCTGGCTTTTTCTATCAGCCAAACCAGAATACTTTGTCTAGTGGTGAATCTGTAGTGACAATGTGCACACACAACGTTTTTTTTCAGCTGAATTCTTTGTTTCATAACATAAGAAAATCCCACTACCAGAAACATCACAAGAGAAACAGAATTTAAAAAGAAATCTTAATGGATTTTACTTTTATAACTTTTTAAATTATGCTTAGCAGTTCCAATCTTTAAAGACTTGAGAAGTCTTATTAATCTTATCATAAGGGTTGTGGAGGTGTTCTGGGTATTTGGTTTTTATTTGAAGGCAGAGGGGAGGCTGTCTGTGCACTGATTTTGGCTGGGATAGAGTTAATTTCCTTCACAGTAGCTTGAATGGAGCTATGTTTTGGATTTGTGCTGAAATGTTGCTAACAGAGCGATGTTTTGGTTATTGCTGAGCAGTGCTCACACAGAGTCAAGGCCTTTTCTCTTGTCACCCCAGCCCACCAGTGAGGCAGCTGAAGGTACACAAGAATTTGGGAGGGGGTACAGCTGGGATAGCTGACCCCAACTAACTAAAGGGATATTCCAGATCATATGGCATCCTGGTTTTTTTGTTTTCCATACACTTTCAAATACCCCAAACACCTGATTTATAAATAATCTATTTCAAATGTTTAGATTGGCTACAGCATTTGCAACCGTCCCCAAAATTTCTCGTTATTAAGAAACAAGAAAAATTACCCCTTCAGGATTATATTTTGCTAACACACCACTGCCATGGAATTCTTCTAAGACATCCTTAATTTTCTTGGTGGAATCTGGATTAAAAAAAATAAAGAGAGAGAAAATGAAAATACAGAACACTGATTTACATAATATGAACTGTAATTAAAGAAACAACAATCAAAACTGCTTTTCACAATGCACATTAGTAATTTTCTGTAACTCTATGAGAGCTGTGGGCACAGGGAAAATGAGAACATACTTTACCCTCTTAAAAAGTACTGTAAAAACAAGAAAATAAACACACAATGCTCAGAAATGAACACTCTCTAATCTGTTCCTTAACTATTAAATAGCATATTTCTGAAGGAGTTTTTTGCAGGACTATTTCAACTCACACTTCGTGCCCTTGAAACCTGAATCAACCACAAAACACAGTCATTTCCACCAGCACTACAAAATCTCCTTTGGCAGAGCTTCCAGTGAGCAGAGGAACTGTCAGAGGAGCTGGACAATTATCAAGATAAATGGGAACCTTGCAGAAAAAAAACTCTTCAGTGATCACGACACAGAAAACAAATGTTGCTTTCAAAACCTCATTTTTTGCGGACCTCTCAGGTATTCTAAAAACTGTCAGCCTCAGTAACTTGTGTTTAACAGAACTGTGCAAATCCCTTCAGCTCAGAATCATGTAGATATAACTTTTCCCATTCATTTTTAACTATTTGCAGAATAACAAAGCAATTGTTTTAATAAGTAGCCATTACATAAAACCCTTGAACTCAGGTGCACTTAGAATTCATCATGCACATACCCGTCTTTTCCACATTAAATACCTCAGCAATACAACAAAAATAACTGTAACTCATTTTTTTTCCATTAAAATGCAGTGGCTGAGTGTACAATGGTCAAATGAGCGTAATGGTCACAACAACACGAAGCAGTAATGAATATCAAAGCAACGAATAAGAGAATAGGTGAACCTTGTATTTGCACTTTTATTTCCACAAAAAAGCCTGGAAGTAAAGTAGAGAAGCAAAGAGTGAAACTAGAATAGGACTATCTAGAGCAATTATTTAGGCACTTAATATCGCAAACATTAGGACTTAATATGGCTTTTATTAATTAAATCAACAAAATATGGTACTGTAATAATTCTCAGACTTTAAAGAAATCCAGCATCTTAACCCTGACTCTAAAAAGTACATTTAGCAAATTATGTGACCTGGAAGGAGGAAATGTAGCAGCCAAGGATTTGAACAATAGTTATATAACTGTTCTGTAACAGTTCGTAGCACCCATAAACAGGATACAACACTAAAATTCAGTTTTACGAGGTGTTGGTGGAATTGTTTCCCTCCCACTCTCATCCACAGCTTACACAGTAATAAGAATGGCTTTTCCCAATGTTTTTCTTTTATCAAATTTTCTTAAATAAAACCACCTGAGACTATGCGTGGCCTCAATAAAATTGTTTATTTTCACTAATGGGATATATTTCAGTGTTACTGTCAACTGTAAGCAGTGGAGTTCAGCAGGTCTAATGGGCAGTCAAAGTAAATATTTACTTGATAAAATAATCTGTAATCTTATTGTTGTGTCATTTGAAATACAACCAAAAATCACAACTTTATGTAAAAAAAGAAAAATAAAAATAAATAAACATGTTAAGCAATCAATTTTATTTTCAGTTGCAACTAGAAGTTGGTGGGTTAGACATTTACTGACCAAGCTCACAAATTGATGACTGACAAAAACTTATTTTTTATTTAATTATCTATTATTTTAATATGTTTTTCAGTGTCCATATACATGGTTGTATATAATAATCATTGCATTTTATGATAATTAAGTCAATAACTACGAAAGCAGCAGAGTGAGATGAGCAGATGTATGACAGAGGTGATTGAAACTTCCTAAAAAAGGATTTTTCTGAACTTTGGAGGAAAGTTTAAACATACATCAAATAGAAAGACAGCAAAGTCTTCTCACACATCTTTTATTATCCAAAGAAAAAAATACATAAGCAAAATAGAAATGGACAGCTTTTTAAATGTTTTAAAACAATGACTTGAGGTTTTCTTTCAGCAATGACCATGCTTTCATTTCATATTTTGTCAGATAGTCTATTAATCTTTAAATCAGTACTATGCCTATGCAACTGTAATTAAAAGCAAAACCTATGTTATGTTACTTACTGAAAAGAAATAAATCCTTGCTTTCAGTTTTTTTCATACTTTGTCAAGTATCAAGAAAGAAACCATGTTCCATTGCAGCAACAATGTAATATTCACCTTTTCCATGCATGATCTTAAAACAGTCACATCCAAAAAGTACAGTTAGTTAACTGTTTGAAAAGACTGTCAAGTAAATAATGTCTGCAGAAGTAAATTCTTCTTTACTTGTCCAGCTAAACTTTTTCAAAAGATTGCCCCATTCAGGTCATGAGCTGTAATTATTTTGAGTGCTACAGCCAAGGCAGAATCATTTTTTACAATCTTTTGATCTCAGTCATTCAATCATTTTTTCAGTTCATGTGACAGCATCTAAGCTAGAAGAGAAATCTTTCAAAATGCTCAAAATGACATATCGATATTTTAAGTAGAATGCCAACACGCAATCTTCTGCCTTCATACTCTGTAACAGTGCTGACAACCCTCAGAAAAAATTAATTCTTCTTCCTCAGCCTCAAGTAGGCAAACTAGTAATGGGAACATGTTCCATCTTTAATAAGTTGACCTAAAGGGATATGAAGACTCAGATAATTTTGCACTCTTATTCAGGAATCACATTACAAAAAACCCCAAAAAACAGAAAACCTTTCTTAGAAAGCACTGTAGAGAAGAAATGCCAATTAAATGTTATCAACTGTACCTAAAAAAAAAAAAAAAGAGTCAGGTACATTTCTTCCATCAAAAATTAAAAAAAAAAAAAAAATCCGGAAAATATATACTGAAGTTACTAGAAATTTTTCCCAAGACTTTTTTTCTAAGCTTTCTAAATAGAGAGTAAAAACAAAGCTATGGATATCTTTGCAGGTTTGTGTGATCCAAATCATCTACATAATCACTGTAAAATGCTGGTGTAAACACAAACCTCAGAACACAACCTGTATTCTCACTGTTTCCTAAAAGCACAGATGTTCAGCATGCCTTAGCATCTTAGCATTTCGGAGCAATTTCAGTAAATTCATAAGTACCACTCATGTTAAAACACAAATATGGTTTTAAACTCTGTTGGATTGCTCTTAGCTGTTTTCAAAATCAAGGATAAATTCCTTCTTTGTCTAAGTCTTTGCATTCCAAGCTCTCCTCAAGAGAGATAGTTTCCAAATATGTGTATATATAGTATATAGCCTGTCATGGCAATGCTGAAATCCCATGTTATCTGCAAAGTTATAGCTGGCATAGTAAAAATTTAATGTAGCCTGAAATATAGTGTTTGTTTCATGAAAAATCTCTCTTTCTTTGTTTTCATAATTTTGTTATTTTTATTACCCACTAGGGCAGTGCTTTGGGTATTCAGTCAAAATACAGAAGACCTTCAATTCTCTCCCCTGCCTGAATTGATTTCAACTCTTACTGTTCAACCCATGTTCTGTTGCAATTTGCATTTAGACAAGAGGGTGGAAGGTGAGAAAGGGAAAATGTGGCCCAGGATTCAGAGTTTGCCTTGGATGAGGTGAGATGTCATTTCCCACCTCAGTGAGTTTGGGGCAGAATAAAAAGGCAAAGCATGGTGTGGAAGACTGCTGACTGAAAAGCTGTTACAAGTACCTGGGAAAAAGGTAGCTGGATTCTACACAGTGCTGCAAAAATTCTATTTTAAATTAAAGCTCCAAAACAATAGAGATATAGATGTGACTTGGGATAATGTTGTATGGTTTTAGAATAAAGGCAAAACATTTAAAATAATGACACTAGAAATACGAAACCTGCATATATAACAGCAAAAGCATCAAAGTGTCTGATTTTCTCCTTAACTATCTTTCAGCCCTGACAAAAACACTTTTTATAACTGAAGACAAATTTACATATGAAGTTCAAAACCATTTGAGGTTTAGCCCACATTAAAAATTATTATTCATTTTTAAAAGTGACTCAACTTCAGACGAAGAAAATTGAGCACTCAGCTGAGACTGGAATTTGGTGTACCATTTCTCCTATAATCAGAAAACACAAAACAGAAGGAAAACCTGCCCAGATTACACACTTTGCCTACGTTTTCCCCCCATCCTCACAGAAAAATCCTTGAAAATAATTTTTTTCTTAAAAAAAAATACATCAGACAACTTATGTAAAACTCACACACTATGTACACAGAAATGTTTTTCAATTTAAAAGGAAGTAACAGTTAGAAAAAAATTATTTTTATGAGTTATAATTCTTAACAGAAACTCATAACAACCTGTATGTTTATTGGGCCATAACTAATCTTAACACCTACAATAAAAAGTAGAGTAATAACCACTTTCTACCTCTATATCCCTTTTGTAAACTTAACACAATATGAAAATCCTCACACACATACAAAATACCAAAGCTTCACAGATATTTTCTATATATCTTATTATGACTTAGAAAAGTAAAGGATTCAAGCATCTATATGTAATTTTCTGTATGCCAACAAAGCCTAGGTCAAACTCAAAAGCTCTGCTTGACAGATAAGCCAAAGGGAACCACTGGGGAAAATCCAGCAATCAGCTGATATTACTATTTTGATACAGGTTCTTATTTTATGGATTTTTGTTTCTTTTGTGGATGCAACAATACAGTGTGTGTATATCTAAATTTACATACATAACTTTTCCTTTTGCATAGCTCATTTAGTTCGGAGAACTGAAAAATGCTTTTACTCGAGCCATAGCTGTGCTTAATCTAAAGCTTTACTGGTCTAGAAATTCCAGTATACTAAAAAGGCAAAGCCTGCAAGCAAACCTGTATGCAGCACCAGAGAGTAAAAACTGCTCACCTTTCAACAAAAAGGTTGTTTCAGTAAAGACATGGCTCATGGAGCATGACTTAGGCAGAGAAGGCAATCACTGCCCAGTTGTCTAAAGAAGACCTCCCCAAAAGTGCTGCTACTAATCGTTTGGGTAACACTCTGTAATCAGAATTGGACTCCATCCTCCAGCAAATTATATTCTCATTGAATTCTATGACAATTGGGAAAAACGTTTCTTAGAAACCCAGTCAAAATTGGATCATGCTGCTTAAATAAATACAGTGGCAAGTGATTTCTGCAACAGGGAATGGAGAAGGTAGAACAAGATGCAGGTAAGAGAAGTAGGAGCAGGAGCTCCTGCTGCAGAGGAAAGCCTCCTCCTAATAACCAAAGCAGGAGCTGCCTCTTCCACCCATCCTCCCTGCTGGGGATCGGCAACACAAGGAGCAAGACATCCATTTTACCCATTGCTATGTACTAAATGATACTTAGACAATGACTTCTTTGTGATAAAAAGCAATATTGACTGCATGTGCCAACACATCTTTAGTCCACATTAATAAAAAATGTTCACCAAATCCCTCTTCCCTCAGCAGATGTTCAAGTGAAAAATATATGGTAAACAACAGGGAGTTAGGGAGGCTTAATTTTAGTCTGCTAGTGGGATGAGCTTTCAAAGGAAGAAATAAGTAAAGGACAAAAACAGACTCCAGGACTTGAGCAGAACTGCAGTTAAGTCCTGTGTGTACTTAAAAACTGTCACAGAAAAATAATGCATCAGGTTTATACATTTTAAAATTACTCCACCTAACTTCATTAGTGTCTTTTGGATTCCTTTGTTTTGCGACATTCTAAAAACTAAGTGTTCAATAGTCTGAAAGCTCCTCAGAGTGCATCTCTGAGAGGAAGACCCAGGGTCTCTGGATGCTGTGATTATTTGGGCTCCATGAGACCAGGACAACTGCCTGAAAGGAGGCTGTAGCCAGGTGAGGGTTGACCTCTTCTCCAGGCAACCAGCGACAGAACAAGGGGAAGCAGCCTCAAATTGTACCAGGGGAGGATGAGGTTTTCCAGAAGGAAAAATTTCTTTACTGAAAGTGTGGTTACAACAGGCTCCTCAGGGAAGTGAAGGAGTGACCATCCCTGGAAGTGTTCAGAAAAGTGACACGGTACCTCATATGTTTTAATGGGCATGGTGGCATTCTATCAAAGATTGGACTTGATGTTCTTGGAGGTCTTTTCCAACCTTATTGATTAGGTGATTCTCTGAATTCTTATATTTGTATACTTTAAACTCATTACCATTTAACCTAAACTTCCAATAAAGGCTTCAAAGTTATTGAGTAGTATATATTGCACGACAAAATTTCAAAGCTACCTCTGGTTCTTCTGCTGTTCCATACAGCACAGACATTTCCTGAAATGAGTTTGTCCTCGAGCACAAAATTTTTTCCCCATTTTGATTAATCATGTTTCTTGTTTCCAAGCAATCAAGTTCCTTTTACCCTTCCTCTTACAAAGTTTTAAATGTTCATACAGTGACAATTCTTGACAGCACAAAACCTGTGTTTTTTGCAATCATTATTCTCTATTATAGTTTCAGATGGGAGCAAAGCTTTAAAAGTCAAATACATACCTAGGCCATAAAATTGAGAGAATTAGCAACACGAGCACACATTAATCTGCATCTTAAACTACAAATGATGAAGGTTCCTGTGCTTGCTGCAACTATGTACCAATATAAACTGGATTGCCCTTTTTCTGTGCTAAATACGATGCCTAAACTTTTGTTCTTAGTGATCTCATGATTGGTGTAGTCATGAAGAGCAGCTAAAAAAGAGATCACTAGAGGCTGTTCTCCGCGTGACTCAGAGAAACAAGCCTTAACAATGCTATCAAAAGCTTTTCAACACTTAGGGGCAACCAAAACTAGCAGAAACTCTATCAAGCACAGTAGTACTGCCATCAGTAATTTGGCATGTCCAAAATTCTCTACTGCCTGACTAAATTTGGATGTGGAGACTTCGTATCATGGAAATATATGACACAGACCCTGCATACATACACACAATGTTGCCAAGCCCTTGCATTTTGGTTTATATATACATACACATAATATGCGCAATTAGGTGAATTCAGATGAGTTCTAAAATCAGCAAGCTATTACCTGCTCTAATCTATCAAATCTTTATAAAAAATTAGCATAAGGTGGCCACATACAACCTGGGGAAGGGAAAAAGAACATGTCTTCTTCATATTCTACACATCTTTGGACAGCATAAGCAGATTTGGCCTCCTGGGGCAAGTATTTCATATTTTTTTAATTGTGCTCCCTTTTTATGTAGTAAGAAATTGCCTGAAGGGTCATGATTCAATGCTCCTGACTAAAAAAAAAAAAAAAAAAAAAAACAGTATTGCTTATATGGAGTTTCTCCAATTTCCATTTCCTTTGTAGAATATTTTAAAGTTTGTGTGTGTTGAAAGTGTTGACACTGCAACAACAGTTCCCATTTATCACCATGTCAGCTGAGACTCTTGCCATATATATTTTGGATACAATCTTTGAATACTTATAGTATTACATGTTTTGAGCCTTTGGAAACATTAATATTACAGAAACTTTAAAGTTAGTCACTGAAAAAGTAGCAGCTTTGCTGTCCATAGGAATGAGCTGCTAGCAGACATCTGCTTACATGTCACAGCCTCCCAACCATTGCTTAATTACAAAGGCATGGTATGATGCAGAGATTGTTTCCACTGTGGTATTTACACATTTAGCTACCTTATAAGGGTACTGAAAAAGTTTACTGCTAAATAGATAAAATTATAAAATAAGAGTCAAAGAAAAAAGGCTACAGACTGATCAGTAAAAAATAAAAAATTCCAGCTCAAGACCTAATTTCTGGGATAAGACTATTCTCTAATTGCTGGGAACTTGAAGTTTAATGAAATAAACAACTGGTAAGAGGCTCCAAGTGTGTCTTAACTGTATGTTAGGAAGTTTTAGAGTTTTTCTATTTTCATTATTTCAGAAAAGCAACTCCATATTTATATTATACTTTCACACATTTAGTAAGTTTAATAAATGCTCATTTATCTCAACATTTGTCATTGCAAATCTATCCTGAGAAGTCTGCTTTATGTTCATTGCTCTGAGAAACAAACATTTCAAGTACCACTTCCATAAATCTTCTACATGTGGACTTCCAAATTTTAAGAAATTCTGTTTCCATCTAAGCCAGCTGTTTTCAAGTTTGTTATAGCTAAATGGCATTTTTACAGCACTGCTATATAAAATATTTTTTTTTCATCATTACTTTGTTTAATTAGTTAACTGCTTTATCTCACTAATTTCTTATGAGCTTTTATGGACAATATGGATCATTACAGGCAATACTTGAGAAACAGAGTAGACAGAAGAGAGGAATCATGCATGAACATCAAGGACAGAAAAGCTCTTAAGAACTACTGGAGATCTGTGTTTACTGATCCTTGCTTGATGCATCTCAAATTCTTTGCCTTTCTCTACAAATACATTAGACCTGAATTTTGTATCTGCCTTAGTTCAAAGAGATTTCGTCTTCTGCCTTTCCAATTTAATATCAAAGCTGGAATGGGGTAATTGTTTGCTCATTCAATGATTGTAAGGAGACGGCAAACAAGAATAAACCTTATAATATAGTACACTGACAGAAGCAGCATTGAACCCTTCTACCAGAACTATGTGTGACTTTATCAAATGATATTTTGTGTCAGAGTATCAGAGACACTCCAAGGAAGACTGCATTTTTATAGAAACTTATTTGGCAAAGTAATAACATTATTCAGATAAATAGCTCCCACAAGCAGGCTTATAGAGATCTCTAATCACCCTAAACAATATCTGCTTGACTATTTAATTTAAGCAGTTTGATACTCTTGGGTTACTTGCCCTCTACAGGCTTAGAAGCCAAAGCCCATTTGCTCTCTTAAGCTTTATTACTTACTCTGTTATCACTTCCTGCAATTCCCTATTCAGCTAATAAAACAAGCAAACAAGAACACATAAATTCTCAGCCATCTCTGTTCATGTATTCAGAAATATCTTTAATCCTAAAATTATCCTATAATCACTTTTCTATGGTTTTAACCCATCAATCTGTTCCTCATTTATATTTTCCCACACTTCCCTCATTTTTCTCTAAGCTTATTCCCCAGGATACATGGTTGCTGTTTTGTGTGCTACCACCAATTACCAGTTTTTGTATGACACATATAGTAATAGAGAGCTTTCTATGTTTTATAACTTTAAAACTAGTCTGTCCAGTTCTACAGCTTATCCCCTGGACTTTGAAAGAATCACATTGTTTGAATTCAGGGAAATACAGAATGGATTGTTTTCAACAAATCTGAGTCATAGGCAGTCTGAAGACAGGGAAAGAGAAAGGAGTGAGAAGTACTACACATCTAGATCAATTTTTGCCTTAAAATAATAATGCTGAACGGTTGCATAAATATCCTAAAGTGAATACCTAGGTAACTTTGCCTTGGCAGGGGGTAGGACTGGATAATCTTTAGAGGTTCCTTCCAACCTTAACTATTCTGGGATTGTATGAATGAGCCAAGACATAATTATGAAGGCATCATGTGAAAAGGACAGAAGCCAAGTGACTCCTACTGAAGTTTAGTCACTGAGTCTACATGATATACATGATGTACAGGATATAAGTGATAACATCATGAAGTAAACCTACCACCCAACAAACCAAAGACCCCATAAAATAAACTGTGAAAAATGCAGCTTGTACTATAAATGCATATAATTTAACAGAAAGGTGGGTAAAACAGAGTTTTACTAAATCTAAATACATACACAGTAAGAGTGCTTCTTGACCACAAGAATGCCAAGAATTATGATAAATAAGATTAAGAACTGGTTAAACGAGAAAAAAATCTTTCAGAGTTAAGTTGCATTAGCTTGGGGTTCATTCCTCATACTTCCAAGACAGTAAGTCATCTTAAATGCATTTCTAGCATTCACAAGGGTATTTCAAAGCTATCAAATAGTGATCTGTGGAATTTATTTGGATATTTAATTAACAGTTTGGAACAGGAAAGCAACCAGTCCTGTGTCAAAAATTTACTTCTGAGGTATCAAAAGTAGCTAAATTAAGCCAGCTCTTTTAAAAAGTTCTGTCAGACATACTCACAATTCGACTGCAACGTGAGCACACCCTGAGCTAGTTTTTCATATGCTTACTTGTATCATCCAACTTAGTCTCTTTCTATAGAAGCCTGTAGCCCTATGAAAGGTCTATTATAAAATTAAATTACACAATGCATATAGCAAGATTTTAAAAAGCATAGATTGTAGCAATTTATTCCATGAAAAGAACCCTTAGAGGCCAACACCCACCACGAACAGTTGCTGTAAGTACCATACTGATCAAATTACTAAAGTTTATGAGGTAATTTTGTCATTTACCTGTCATTGTAGTCAGAACATTTCTTAGCAATTTCTGGCAAGTTTATCACAAATTTCCTCAACAAACTCTGTTTCCAAATCACAAAAGTGCTCCCCATCTTTGGGTAGGTTCTTCCTTAAATCTTTCCTGCCACAAATCCTGACAACAATCAATAACCTTGCAGCAAGCGGCATCTGCCTTGCCAATCCATAATATTATATTTTAGGGGGAAAAATAGAAATGAGATAAACAAATCAATTAACTAAAATATCTTTTCTGTCACCTATGCTTCAAACTACAAAGATATGACCCTAAACTAAACTCAATGTATATTTAAAAGAAAAAGATAAATGTCTGTTTATTTTAAGCTTAATATAAACTTAGCATAAACTCATTCAAATGTTTTATGAATATGTAGCCCTAAAGTAGAGGTATTATAACAACATTAAGTTGTCTCACCTAGTAGCAAAACACCAGTAACATGACACTGGTATTCATCAACTTAATGTTGCCACAGACAAAAGACAACATAACAGTAATGAACTATCAACACTCCCTGGTCCCAGGATTCAGATTTATATCCCTTCCTAATCCATCCAATTCTATCTCAGTATGATCACCCTGGACATGTTTGTTAATTTAATTTTATATTGTTCAGTTAGGAAGATTAACAATGACAGTCTCCAGAGCATGTAAGATACAGATAATTAGAGCAAAAGTAAGCAGAAAAGATATGAGAAGTAAAGAAAGATGAAGAGTTAATCATGAAAAAGGAAAAAAAGAACAAGAGAAAACAAAACAAAAAAAAGGGATAAGAAAAGACAGGAAGAAGCAGATGAAACTTCAAAAAAGCAAGACAAAAGAGAAGAAGAAAGAAAAGTTCCATCTTCTGATCTTCTTCCCTTACTTCACAACTCTCTTCCTTTGCTCCTTCATACCTGTTTTTAAAAGTTGTAACTAATGTATCTTAAAGACAAAAATCTAAAAGTATGATCTCATGATTTTCCAAGTTTCCAGAGACCTTAACTTTCCCATGATTTAAAAGGATGACTTCCACTTCAGAATAAATATATTCCACCTCATGCTCTTTACGTGACAAGAAAAACCCTAAAACGTCACAAGTTAATATTAGAACATTCAGAAATAGGAAATTACAGCCACAAGCAGGCCTTAACTTTTCCAAAACTTTGTATTCATCATTAACTTGCAGCTGAACATTCTGAATGTTCCATATGCCTGATTATTAAAAGTATTTAAATGCAGTAATATGTTAATAAAATAGTTTGTTTTAAGGAAAAGAAAAAGAGGCAAGAGTATGATTGGAAAAAAATTCACCTAAGACCCTAGGGAATAGACTAGCTGTGAGGGAGCTACATTCCAATTCCAACAGAGTTACATTTCAAGTAAATAGAAGAGTAAACCATCTGTGAACTTTTGGACTCACCTGATTGTGGAGATCAGGCTTAATAGCCAGAGCTTGCTTTGGTTCAGGAAAAATGAGAAAAAGGAAAGTTGGTTGATACAGTGAAAGACAGCTGAGAGTGCAAAGAAAACCAAAACTAGACTTCAAAACTTTGTCAAGGAACAGTAAAGGAAACAATTCAGACTTTTCCTTTGCTTTTCAACATGGGCTTTCCCCTTCCTCTTTTATATCCCATTTCAGAATTAGACAAAGCAAAACATTTGAATAACTGTGATGTAAAAATACTGTTCTAGAACATTTTAACCTAAGGAAGCTGTTCTTGGAAAAAAGACATTGGAAGTCCTGGAGCTTGCCAGGTGTACAGCAAGTGCAATTAACAGTAGACAAGATCTTATGGAAAATTTTAAGACATTTCACCTCAAGGAAAGATAAACTCTAATGTCTATATGGAGTATGGCTTTTCTTAAGCAATGGTACCACACTTTATTTGAGTCTATTACATGTTTTAAATACCACTGTATAAAGAAATATAAAACAACCATAAAATCAGAATTTACTGAATGCTATTTAGCAGGTTACAGGCTTCCCTAACAAACACGATTAATAATAACTATAGGATATGTCATTTTTACTTGGTGTGTAGGATGATCCAAGCTGGCCTCTTCCACTCCTTCTGCAGCCCCATATATTCTTCATTCTCTTACAAAGTAAATTTTCTTACAAAGTAATTTTTTAAGCTTGGATGTGGCATGAAATTAGACATGTAAGAAAACTGTCACCACATTTATGCTCAAGTTTCTCAAAGAGAAAAGACTTGGTTTTGTTCTTATGCTTACCAAACAGTGTGTGCCCTCATTGAAATAAAGCTTGTCTCAGATTGTGCACTAAAAAAAAAAAAAAAACTCAGAGAATAAATGAATGACTAACTTTCAATATGTATGAGATCATGGCTTCAAGATAAGTCATAAAATAAAGACCAAGTCTCCTGAAAGTAGTGACGCACAATCCTCTGCACCATTATGAAATATGCCAGACCCTTGTCAGAATATTTCAATCTTAGTGTCACTCACAAATAGCAAAGCAGAGGTTATACTCACAGAAGTCATCTAAAATACTCTATGATTTATCCCCCCTGTCTTTTAACAAATTCTAAATCTGAAAAAACCAACACCCAAGATACAGATCTTAATATAAATAAAATGTCTAGACAGGAGAATAACTTGTTTTAGACAACAGAGACTGTTGAGGCTGCCTTCAGAAATCTGATCACCCAAATCAAAATTCTAAGACAATACAGAAATCTCTGCATATTTATTTTAGTCAAAAATTACATTTGATATAAAGCTGTGTAAACTATTTGCTTTTGACCCACCAAAATGATAATTTTTTAGTAAAAATTTCCTTTGTTGAAAAGAAGAACCAACACCTCAGTAGATAACAGACTCTAACAAATGTGATATTAGTAGTCGTAGAACCCGAGAATGGCCTGTTTTGGAAGGGATCTTTAAGAGCCTCTAGTTGTCTGCCTGCTGTGGGCAAGGGACACTTTTCACTAACCCAGGTTGCTCAGAGCTCCATCCAACCTGGCCTTGAGCACTTTCAGGGATGGGGCATCCACAACTACTCTAGACAAACTGTCCCAGTGCCACAGAAAGGAATTTTATCCTTACTGTGGAAACCATTCCCCCTTGTCCTGTCACTCCACACTCTTGCAAAAAGTCTCTCTGCCTCTTTCATGTAGGCTCCCTTCAGGTACTGGAAGGCTGTGATTAGGTCACCCAAAAACCTTTTCCAGGCTCAGCAAACCCAATACCCTCAGCCTTTCCTCAGAAGAGAGGTGCTCCATCCCTCTAACCAACTTGGTGGGCAACCTTTGGACTCTTTCCAGCAGGTCCATGTCCCTCCTGTGCAGGATGCAACACTCCAGGTGGGGTCCCATGACAACAAAGCAGAGGAGCAGAATCCCCCTCCTCAACCTGCTGGCCACAATTTTGATGCAGCCTAGGACATATTCTTCAACAATGAGATTTCACTTTACTTTATTTTTTTTCCCAAAATAAAATATTGAAATATTCAATTCTGTAAGCATCCAAATGTTTCAAAAGGAACACCGCAGTGTTTTGTTTAAAAAAAAAAAAAATGTGTTGTTCTGTGTGCCTACAAATGACACTATTATGTAAAGAGACTCTGATTAGCTTGAATCAGGCACTGGAGGAATTCTAGAGCTCCTGAAATAAGCTGAAAATAGACTCCAGCTGTGCTGCTGCACCACTTTACTGCTCATTTCTAGCTTAGGAATCTTTACACTACACTGCAAAGCAAAGCACAAAGCACATTGCTTCTCTGGGAAATTCCCAAACATAACAGGCTTTTCCTCCTGTCAGAAGGTCCAAGTCAATGTCCACAACACAGGTAGACAGACACACACAGCCTCTTTCAGTTCTGCACAGGTTCTGAGTTCCACCCATGAGCATTCATTCCCTTGCCAAATAGCATGACAAGGATGGCCTTAAGCAGAAGCTGAGAGCTGCTTGTGTGGCACTGGACCTGGCACTGCCTCAAGAGGATGAGGAAGGACATGAATCTCATGAGGGAAGGGGTGGGAATGGAAACACCCATTCAAAAAGGGTAAGGGCCCAGCTGCTCACTGCTGCTGAGTGGGTGAGTAAGGGGGAAGACACCAGGGCTACCAGGGCTTCCCAAAAGCTCAGCAAAGCAGCATGACTGTCTGTGCTGGACTCACGCTGCACACAGAAAATACACCATGCTCCTGCTATCAGAATTCAAGTCACTCCTTGGAAACTTCACTAAGACAACGATGTGCATCATATGGAGTTAATTGTAGCCATACAAAAGCTGGAAAATCAGAATGAAGGCTTCTCATTCAGCCTACTGTGTGTCCTGTGAAGGCATTGAGCAGTTTACAAAAATCATAAGCTGACTTTTGTCCAATTTTAAAGAGAACAGCTACAACTCAAGTTGTTTAAATGCCTGCATGCAATTCAGTAGATAAAATGAATACAGAAAAAAACCCATTATTGGTATTTAATTTTTACATCCCAACCTTTCTGAAAAATGCAATAGAATTCCTCTATTGGAAGAGTACTGTATACTTCTTTATTCTCACCTTACTTTCTTCCTGGTTCTGTAGCTTCTCTTTTTATCTCAACCCTCATATAAACCCTTGATCATTTCATGCATACTACTTTGCTTGCCATTAAGGTTTCTTTCCTCTTGATTTTATCTGATTTTATCCAAAATTTCTCTGATGCTAATTGCCACATTTTTCACCAGTGCCTCCTAACTACTTATCCTTTATTTCTGATCACTATATACTTGCAATCAAAATAATGTGTAATATTTAATATTTAATCAAAATAACTTTAAAAAAATGCCTTATCTGCCTCCTTGTTCACTCTTTCCACGTTTATCTTATCTTACCTTATCTCCATAATTTTTAAGGCAAAGATTTAATGCCATTGTAAAAATCTATTAAGTTCTAACTACGGTTAAAAATACAAAAAACCTGATAAAATGAAAAGGCCTTTTCATAAGAAATGCTGATCATTAATTAATTTCATAGAAAAGAGTGATGCACAATCTGTACAAAAGAATATTGTTGAAACAAAATGTAATTTTTGTGGTCAGGAAAATTTAAATTTGGTTTTCTCAGTTTTTTTCAAAACTCAAAAAGAAGGCTCCTAAAAATTGCTTAGAAGTTTTAAGATGCCATTTAAATTTCCAGGCCTTCTAGGGGAAACATAGCAGAACATTCTACATTCCTCTAAAATGACTATTATAATTATTAGTTCAACAGAATTAATGCAAAAAATTTCAAAATGCAACCGGATAACAACCAAAAAAGCAGTTTGAAAAATCTCAGATCTGATAGCAAGCTCCAAAGTTATTTACTCATGGCTGTTTGGCAAGGGCTGGCCAAATTCTGGCAATTTTACAAAGCTCATCACTCACTGGAGTTGTGTAGCATGAGCTACTAGACTTTTATCTATGACTAAATATGTAAAGTAAGGGAGAAAACAAAACACAACTCTAGAATATGTATGCAAAGAAAATTTTTTTACTGAATTACAAACAAGATTAAACTGAAAGTCTATCAATAAAAGTGGGAATCTCTCCTGGTAAAGTCTTGTTTCGTGAAAGATTAGGACAATACTGATATTCTGTGCAACTATTAACGCTAAAAACTGAACCAAAAAATAAAACAAAACAACTCATAGTGGAAATAATAAAAATCTGCTATGTTAAAGGACTTTATTCTCCTTTTGTGAAAGGGATGAAACTGTTTCTTCCATCTGTTTCATTTTTCCACAATAATTATTGGTTTATAATGACTAAACAGGTGGGAGAAATAGGAAACAGTTTCATCCCTTTCACAAAAGGAGAAAGAAAATAAGGTATAATCCACATCATAAAACAGAATAGTGCATTGAGAGAGTGCTTGTGAAAAAGACCAAACATTTAAACATAGTCATTTAGTAAAAGGATGCAGGAATAAAATCCCCAGAGATGCTTCACAACCTTTAAAACAAAGCAGATGATCAATTATTTTAAACTAAACCTATTTGACAACTGTGGTATATGGGGTTTTTTTCTAATTATTATTATTTATTTTTGAAAGATAGTGGTATGAGGTCTGTAAGAAGCTTGGTCTAAAAACACTAGAATGCTATTAGAGGCAAGTATGTAGTTTTGTATTAGTGGTCTGAATAAGAAAACTTACAAAAATTCATCGGCCTCTATATGTAGGACTAATCACAATTAAAAACCTCAACAGTCTGCCTCAATCACCACCTCTGAGCACTACACATACTCCTCTTTGGTACTATATGTGGGGCAGAGCAGCAAGAGAACACAAATTTGCTATCACTGCAGCATGAAGAGCAAACCCATATGAAAAGAGCCTGGGTGTCATAACTCCTGGGGGGCGGAAACAGGACATAACAAATTCTTTCTGCATGAGACAGAACAACTTTCTGTACATAGTGATGGGCATTCCTATGCAAGAAAATGATGTAATTTCTTACCTTAAAAAACAACCTCCAGGATAAAACATCAACGCGCTTTTTTAACGCAACAAAAATGCAGTGACATGATATATTCCTTTTTCACTAATCCAAGTTATTTAGAGCAGTTTACACATTTTTATTCACTAGATACAAAACACTTCATGAGGTCTGACTCTTGTTTCAAGCCAAAATTTCTGTAGTGCAGGGACCATATTTATTGCTAGTTTCCACTAAAATAGCGAAATGGAGATGGGATTATAACCCGTTCTCCATAACTATACAAGACTTTGTATTGCTTTTTATGTCCAGATAGACTTCGAATAAAGATTGACATATTTGAGCCTGGAACCCTTACAAAAGTTTTGAGATGCATGCCTCTCAGGGACAGGACTCTAAGCTGTACAGATGACTGGATTTGTTTTGGGTATTTTTCCTTTGTTTTATTTGGGGGTTGAAAGGGTGTTGCTAGCCAAAGATGCTACACAGGCTGTGTGGATAGATTACAAAGTATGGATTAAAAAAAAAAAAAAAAAAAAAAAGAGGATAACCAATAAAATAAAATCAAGTTCTTCTGAAGTGTGTTACTGGTAGAAAAACCCTGAGATTCAATATAAACTTAGGTTGTTTTTAAAATATGAGACTGGATAACTTTTAGCTCCAACATCTACACAAAGTGCAAAGCATTTATCTTTAGAAGAATAGGGTCTGTCTTGAAGAGTTTGTAGTTTGAAGAGCAGTTTAGTAGTCCTCTTACACAGTCAGTCATTACATCTCTAGATTGCTATTAGAAGAAATAGCTACTCTGGCACTTGCTTCTTGAAACCTAATCCAGAAAAACTTCAGTGCATGCTGTGATTTAAGCACATACACTGGGAAATACTTCAGAATGTACTTTTGTACCACTTGGGACAACTTAATTGACATTCTTTCTGTGAATCCCTTAAACTCCCAGAACTCAAAGTACAGATCATTTAAATTTAAATCATAATGTCACAGATGTTTAACAGTGTGGTCTTCTTTAAAGCTATCATGTTAGACCATAGATAAAACAGCGAGCCTGGACTTGACATGCAATGTGACAATGTTCACTGTGTCTGAAATACAATATAAAAATATGGTTCTGTACTTAAGGGAATATGAAATGGGTCATAACTCCTCTAAGTATTAGATAGTTCCCAATTAACTAACTTCTTAGTACTAAAACAAATCTGAATTAATAACCATTGCTGATTTATTCTAGAATAAGAGCACCTCCAAAGGGACTGTAAGTGGCTTTTTTCAAATTCCAGTTTGAGTACTTGTTTGCATTCACCCTCACCCAAAATCAGCTGAAGAAGTAGTCAAGCTTTCAAATCAAAAATAATAATGCTTATGTACATCTCCACGTATTTTAATAATAAAGAATTTGTATTCAAACACTTCTAGAGGGCTCTCTACAGAAGACAAAATAGTTAACATAAAGTTATATTTTTTTACATATTTTTACAAGATAAACTTTGGCTAGCCACCAAGGTTCAATATGAATTCTTTTCCTTCTGCTGCAGGTCATTTCTTCTCTCAATTTCACAATTATGTTTTTTCATTATTATTATTATTGTTATTGTTCATAACCAATCACCAAATGTCAAATCAAAATTTCCAAACATTCAGTTTTTGGTACTGAGTTCTATTTTGGCTCCTATCTGCTGTTCTGTTTCTCTAACAGCCAACTTTGATTTTATCCTAATAACCAATTTCTAACATCTGTTCTTCTCTGTTTTCTTACATCACTCATGGCATTACCTATGGGTTGTGAAAAATAGCACAAATACATGAATTTTGGTCTATGAAAAGTTGGTAGACTCCAAATTTATTTGTAGCCATTTGTTTTGCTTTGTTTTCCCATGTCTTCTTTTTTATTTTTTTTTAATATTTTTTTCCTTTCAGAACTTTTATATTTTTGTCCCAGGAACTCTTGCCACTCACTCATTTTCCTCACATCTCTTAAATGTGCTTCCACCATCTCTAGTATAATTTCAGTAATTTCTCAAACTCTTATGGCATACCCAGTACTGATGTGCCACTGTTCAATAAAGAATACAGACATAAACTTAGTATACAGACCATCTTCCCATCCTCCTCTCATAAACATCTATAAAATTTTCACTGTTTCCTTCCATTCACTTCAACTGCTACTATATATAGGTTCTTAAACAACATACAGTCTGCACTTATTTTCAAAGCAGTTATAAGGATTGCCAAAGTATCAGGTAAGGATACTTGAGTCTGTCCCATCTCTGTAGTGAATTTAAAACATAAAGAAAATTCTAACAGTAGAAATACCACTCTAAAAAAAAACAAGCAACCGAGAAAAAAAAAACAAACAAACAAAAAAACCAAACAAACCAGTAACAATAAACAAAACCAGAACTGACAACAAAGAAACAGTTAACAAAGCATTTTAAAGCTGTTCAGTATGCCTTCGTGAATGAAAACATCTATTACTCGGCCACTTAATTCTAGGAAATACATTCTTCAAAACAAACTCTTTATCACTATCATTACTGCTACAATTAATTTGAGTGCCTCAATAAGAGAATCACAGAATTGTTAGGGTTGGAAGGGATCTCTGTAAACCATCTAGTCCAACCCCTGTTCCAAGGCAGGGTCACCGGCAACAATAAAAATTATTTGTAACTTTTTACATTTAAAATAAAATCAAGAATTTCTATTTTCAGAATCCATATAAAAATATTATATTGGAATTTAATCACCAATTCTTTTCTCCATATTCTGTACTGGCTTTAATAAAATTATGACCCACAAAAATCTGGACAGTTGTAAAGACAAATTTAGCAATCTGTAATGTCCTCAAAAAGCCATTCAATTTTGCAATGCAGCCAACAAAACTATGCAGTGACACTGCATAGCATCCACTAAAAATCTTCCAGAGCCACACAAAAAGAAATGTTATTTTTAGTGCCTAAGAACACAACGAAAACATATGTAATTATGAGCACATTTTAGATTTTTTCTTCTTTTAACTGGCAGAAAACAACAGAGAGCAATGCAATCCAGGGCCCCTCACCCCAACTAATGGCAGATGGAGGGAAGCTGTCTGACACTGTCAGACAGGCCTAAGTCCACTCTTTTTCAGACATCTCTAATTCTGGATTTGAGCCATCAAGACCAGCCTATTTTCTCTTCTCAAGAGGAACAAGGAAGGCAGCTTTTGCTCTCCTTTCTTCAGAAACCCAGGAGAGGCGGAACAGCATAAGCGGTAAAGCTAATAGCAAAGTATATTTTTTCAGTGGATAAGTTAGACAAACAGCTTTCCCCTTCTCTCTTCAAGCATGTGAAGCTGTGTTGGGCTGTAGAGAACTACCATGGGCTACTGGTTTACTGAGTGTGAATCCAGTAAAGGCAAAGCACGAGCATCCTTTCTCTCAGAGCTGTTTTTTCTCAATTTGTCTGATGAGTCATGAATTGTCACCATTTGAATTACACTTTCTAGCTCTTCTATAGAAACACAGGCACTAAAAATACATGCTTTTAATAAGAGCTGAGATTCTGCTACAGTCACATGGCTCTCCAATTAGCCCATTCTCCCTTCATTTTATTTCTGAAAGGGTTGGTGAACTGTAATTCTCTGTTTGTGACATCAGGCTCATTTCCACAGCAACCAATTGAATTATCCTCCAAATCTTTATAACAAGAATAAGCAAGAGGAACAGATGAACTTAAGAAACAAAAGCTTCTTACTGTTTACATGCAAATGTCCATAGAAACAACCAAACAATATGGGAAAATAAATATGGAAGATACATAGAAACACAGGAAATAAAACAAAGGCATAATCAACGTTTACATATTTTACAGTGTATGAATACTCATTCAGTAATTTGACGCCCATATGTCAGACACAATATATGTTCAACACCAGTAACAGCTGATGCTGCAACACCAAGTGTTAATGACTGGCACCGTGTATCTATGAAGCTTCAATTCTAGAAAGAAATCATTATTTTTGACCAAAGAAACACAGAGCAAGGTGAGATGACACCATTTGCCTTTCAGAATTCAAAGACCAGCCACTAGCTACCACACATCATGAGCCCCTCAGCCACAGAAACCTGGGAGCACCTCTTACAAGAAAAGACTGAGGGAGCTGATCCTGTTCAGCCTCATTCACCCATTCTGAGATTCTGTGCACAAGTGCTTCTATTTTGGACTTCGTAAGAACTCTTTACATTTGCTTCTTGCAAAGATATCCTTGAAAATGGAAATGCAAAGTCATTAACTTTTACCCTAAAGACTTTCTCATAATTCTCACATTTGTCATATTACAACTATTTTATTTAAAACCATTATTTTCATGTCTAAGAGTTAACACAAGCCCTGACACTACTGGCAGTGCTAGAGCTCTGACTAACTCAATCTTCCCCATGTACTGAAACAGCCACTATGCCCTCAGCAGAAACACTGGAAACCTAGTAGCATAATCTAGAAAATAATATGATTATCCTGAAAATAAGGGCCTGACATTGTCCAGTCTCAGCACACCAAATTCAAAATCTGTTTTAAACTACTGTGTTTCATTGCTCCGCAAGACTGAGCAAGCCTTACAGTCTTCTCCAGGTGTTGCAATTGCTGTCTCTTCACCACTCTCCCAGATGAAGTCAATGTGCAAGAAGGTTGCAGGCAAATCATCATCTTGAAGTGAGACCACCAAATGCTTTTGATGAGACAGTAGCCTATTCATCACACAGAAAGCATTACCAGTGCCTCTCTATGCTCAAATGATGGCTTTGTAACAATAACAGCCTTTTCTAACAGCATTTTCTCTCTGAATTCTGGGATCAGTGCTATCGAACAGGCTGAATCAAGTTTTTTTCCTTCTCCAATTCCTTTAACATTTCTTCCTTATGAGACCTAAATAGGTACAAAACTTTGACACTTCCACTAGCTTTCTAAAAATGGAAAAATAAAATCTGTTAGCACTAGCAAAACTGAGACCATTTGATTCATAATACTTTCATTACCTCTAAATGTAACTTACAATTTTTGGGGCCATCATGATTTTAACGCTACCAATTATTTTACCAATTATTTTAACCCTACAATTATTCAGGAATTAGCAGCAGTTCTTCAGGAAGGAAACTGGTGCTAAAAACAGCTGGTGCTTCATTGAACTGATCCAACTCTGGACCAATCTGTCAACATCTTCAAAAATTTTGAATTAGAGGTTTACTCTAACAGCCTACTGCCTTCTCTGCTTTTACTAAATTGACTAAGTCTCTTCATGTTATGATAAACAATCTGTTGTTAGCAGTCTCCAGTCAACAGTACACAGTGGCAATATAATTTTGCATTTTGCTGACTATAATTCCTTTATATCAGAACTCTTGAGCAAATCAGATATTTTGAGAGCTTCTTCTGTTCTGCATAGGAAGAGGGTCTTTTCCAGCTTTTACAATTCTACAATTTGGAAGTATTTATAAACAGGAGATTTATCCCAATTTTGCCAGCTGATAGAAACAATTATAAATTCACTATTTTCTGCTCTTAAAATATGTCTCCCTGCTGCTGACATATAAAGTTTCTTGCAGTTAGAAGACAGGAGAGGATCCCTGTAATTAGCTAAGACATGAACATAATACTATAAAAAGATACTCCAAAAGTCACTCAGTGTGACTACTTTGTGCCATTACTATGTACACTTCAGATGAAGTTCTACGAAAGTCACTATTTCCTAAAAGAATGCTTCAAAATAGAACATATAGCAGCCTGAGAGGGACAAAAATGTACTTAAGTGCATTTGTCATAAAATAAAGAAACTCCTGAATAATTTCACAGTCCCTTTAGCCAAAGCAAAGAGTTCAGAACTCTTCTACATCGTTACTTTCCCTAAACAGTTTATACCTTAAACAAGCTGCAGGCCATTCTAAACTATGGGCATGGAAGCAAGAAAGTTCTGCATACACATGAGTATCCCACCTGACAGACTTAAAAAGGTTCTTCCTTACTCACAACTGTGGACAGAGTCAGTATGATGGTGTTTACCCTTGACAGGCTAACTGGAGAATTGACCAGCTTCTGTTAGGTTAAAAACACAACTGCTAGTCACTGGTAGGCATTTATCGTGGCAGAAACACTAAACATTTTACCTCGTTAGAAAGGCAATCTCAAAGATCCACATCATACTGTATTACTGCATGTTCATCAGCCTTTTTTCCTTCAGAAACTCAATTCATTCCTATTTTACATTCCCTTTAAGACCTAACACAGAAACCTTCATTAGCAAAAGGAAAGGAGTCCACTAATACTTCTGCAGTTAATATAGGTGCCCTGCTCTCCATCTCCCAAAACAACTTTATCTATGGTATGATCTTCAGAGGTCAAGTCTCAACTATAACTGGTTAAATGAAAAATAAATTCACAACTTCATGTCTTTTCTATTCCGGATTTCAGTCTAAGACAAGTCAAAGTTGGATCTAATATCCTCATTAGTGAAGACTGTGACGTAACAGCCCTCCTTTGCACAGAGTTCAGGGTTTTTTAACATTAAATCTCACTAGAGCCTAAATAAATGATATGTAACATTCCTCTCCCATTTTCTCTAAATTGGTGAAACACAGGAATGTGCACAAAGGATTTAAACTCACAGATCTGAAGAAAAAATTACAGTGTTATATCAATACACATAGTTCATAGTTGACCTCTCAGGAGAGCTAAAGCAAGTACTCCACCAAACCACTTTCTCTTACTTAGATTTTTATTTCCCAATCACAGATTTAGGATAAGGATTCAGACTGTACAAAGTATCAACTGATCCCTTTTTCTGGGCACTCTATCCCCAACAGGCCTTGCATGCAAAGACTGCATGGGATGTTTCACAGGCAGCGCTGGTAGACTCCAACTTTCAGCCATTCTAACAGGTTCTGTCAAAACTTTTTTGAGAACCTAGTTGCCTCCATCTTTACTAACAGCAGCAGAAACACCATAATCCTCCAGTCCAATACTTGGGGTAAAGCTATTTTCAGTAATCACCGGTGATATTCTCTCTCCACTTTCCACACAGTCAAAAATAGCTGGTTTTGTCAAATTGTATTTGATGAGGTTCATTCCCTTATTAGAATGAGCACAATTCCATGTGGCACTAAAAGCCTGGGACTCTCTGAGAGTTTGTGTAATGGCCCAAAGCTGCTGGGGACCAGCTGCGATATATATGAAGTTCCCTCCAGATTATCATTTATACCCATTATAAAAGATAAAATTTCCCTCTGTGACAACCACAGAGCCAAATCCACTCAAGAGCCAAAACTTTTGCTGACCTTCCCGTTTTTCTTCAGTGATCTTTTTCACAAATTCTTCCTTCCTGTTCCCCTATAAAATTGTTTCACTGTCTAGCTCTTGCAGTAGCTATTGATGCTACATCAAAAGATGCTGCAGCTGCTGATGCTGTTTCTGTTCTCACAGTCATTTCAGTGGTACTCCAGCATCTATTTCTATCTTCAGGCTGTGACAGTCAGCCCAAGTTTTCCTCCACCAGCCTGGGAAAAAATCAGTGCCAAAAGTTTTGCAAAAAGTTTTTTTCAGGCTTTTTCCTCAGGGCACGTTTTGTTGACAAACTCAAAAGGACAACACAAAGCCAAGCTATTTCCCCAGAGTGCACATGCTGCCAGAGCTCAGAGGTCTTTTTCTCCGCCTACTGAGGGAAGAACTTCCTTTTTTTTTTCTTTTTTTTTCGTTTTTAATGCTTAGCTGACTCATGAAATAGTCATGCTTTAACTGTTTCAAATCCCTTCAGTATTTCCCTACTTGCTTTTGGAGCAGGATTCTCTAAGCCTCTTTTAACATATAATTCAGACTAAAACAGCCATAAAACTTCTTTTAATAAAAAGGAGATACAAAATTCATTTAATAAAAAGGATTTAAGAAAACTCCTGTCTAAACTAATCTAATTTACCATACAGATAATAATCACAATGAAGCTATTTATATAATTTCTCTCTAATGCCCTTACAATTCAGGCTCCTGTTAGGAGTAGTACAAAATGACACATATCACTGAATTATAGAATCATTTAGGTTAAAAAAGACTTCCAAGATCATCAAGTCCTACCTTTAGCCGATCACCACCTTGTTTAATCAGACCACGACACTAAGTGCCACATCCTTGAACACTTCTAGGTATGGTGATTCCACTGCTTCCCTGGGCAGTCTGTTCCAATGTTTAACAATCCTTTCCATGAGGATAATCTGATGTCCAGCCTGAACCTCCCTCGGTGCAGCTTAAGACTGTCCTTTTGTCCTGCTGCTGGCTGCCTGGGAGAAACAGCCAATCCCCACCTTACTCCCACCTCCTCTCAGGCATTTGTAGAGGATAAATTCGCACCTGAGCCTCCTTTCCTCCAGGCTAAACAGCCCCAGCTCCCTCAGCTGCTCCTCATACAACTTACAAATATCTATGTGGTACCATATAGTTTAGAAGAAACTGTTTCTGCCTCAAATGTCCTGGATGTACCTTACCCTATTCAATGAAACTTTTATGCAGAAAAATCCCTACATGTTTTCACCTTTCTTTCCCACAGTCAGCATTGACCACAAAATCTAAAGGAGAAAAAAAATTCTTTTCCTCTCTCAAGTGCATTTATTTCCCTAGTATCTTCAGGATTTGGTACGGGCTACATTATTGTTGTCGTCATTATTATCACTATTATTTAATAACCACACCAGTTATCCCAGGTTTCTTTTTCTTTTCACATATTCTTCTAAGGCAATTTAAAATCAGGCAAAGATCTAATGCAAAATATTTTCTACTGTCTGTCTTCAGAACAAGAGGAGAGAGGAGATTTTTAATTTAACTGGGAAGAAGGACACAGAGGAACTGTCTTTGGAAATAATTATTCTTCCAAAACCACACATATGCATATTAGCTGCAAAGTGCCAAGTATTTGGACTCTAGAAATATTTTTTTTGCAAGTAATATTTAAACAATTCCAAAAAATTCATTGAAGCCCCACATCATTTAATACGGCAGGCAGACAAAGAAGAGTACTAAGTTGAAAGCACAACATTTTCTTGATTTGAGCTCAAAAATAATTCAGTAAAATGAAATTGCACATATTCCTCGGATTAATTTACAAGAAGATATTCACTTGCTATGAAGTTCTGAGTGTTGCTTAGAGGGAAATATTTTGTGATTAGGAACAAGTGGTGGAGAACTCACTCTCCTTTGCTGTTCAGTTACATTTATAGAAATTGGAAAAAGTTACTATATATTCAAGAAATAAATTTTATATGCAAGGTTTGGGTTCACCGAACAGTAAAGCTGGATAAAGCACTGAATCCTACTATAAATATGTGAAGAGGAAAACAGGCAAACAAGATGTGGTAGGAACTTCTCAAAGTGATTACAAGGACAGCACCTGCACACAGAGCTAGGAGCACACCTTATTTAACAGTACTTGCCAGAGAAGGCAGGCTATCATCAAGCCTTATGAAGAAGATTAATTAAAAGAACTACACTGAACTACAGCAAAGTGTCTTTCAGTCAGAAAGTGAAAAGGACATGTCCTTCTCAGAGCACTAGAATCAACATAAATAGTTTAAAAGGCTTTATACAGGGAAAGATCCGCACATCTACTTTGACGACTGGAAGGGGAATTTATGCTGAATTTAGACCTCTAAGTGCAAGACAGTTGGATCTATAATTTTCATACTTATACGAGTTATATATGCACCTATTACTCAACTCTGGATATCCTTATTTTCTGTGCAGTCTGTATCTCAATACAGTTTGAGATTTTCTTTGCATGACTGAAGTCAACTGTTGGCAAGAGATGCAGCTCATCTAGGTGCCGCCTGAGTTCTATTTCAGTGTGAAGGTAAAAAGAGGCACTTAATTTGTCTCTTAGAACCAATGTGCACCCATTCCGCTGTTCTTCTCAGAAACTGTAACACTTGCAATGTGACTGATTTCAGCAAAGTCTGGCAGCAAGTTTTCTTCATAGAAGGGCTAGTGGTGATATAGACTTGATTTCCAAATAGGGAAAAGATCCAGGATATGGCTTCAAACTGAGCTTCAACATCAAAAGACCCAAACACAAATCCCTCACTCCTGCAATGTGTGCCATGTCTGCTATGCAGCAGAATAGTTTGGGCTACCAACCCCTTCCTGTACTGGATGCAAACTAAGGCTTTCAGGTTTGCAAGCTGCTATGTGCTTGTGCCCAGAGCAGAGCCTGTCACATAAGTAAAACATTATCTCACTCTGTAGGCAGCTTAGGCTGAGGAGATTCAGCTTGAGGAGGAAACTGTTTGAGGAGGTTTTTTTCTGATCACAAAGTCAATATGGAAAACACCAGCAAATGCATTTCAAAGAGAATACTTTCTGCATTAGTAGACACATGAAACACCTAAAATGGATGAGCAAACTTTCTTTACCAAATTTACCTTGGTGCCAAAGCAGAAATTGAAATCCACCCTGTACTTAAGAATTTCCCACTGGTTACATCACAAGGCAACTCAGCACAACCCCTCTTCCCATTCAGATGCGAAAGGTATCTGTTTTTTGTCAATGAAAAAGTGTAGCCCACGGGAAAGGTTCACACTGGAGAAGTCTGTGGAGGGCTGTCTCCCATGGAATGTGCCCCACCCCAGAAAATGGGAAGAGAATGAAGAGTGACAGAATGGTTTGGTGAGCAACTAGCATCCTGCCAAAATCAACCCACCACAGTTCTATAAAAGTAATTTTGATTTCCAGTGATCTCATTACGTAGAAGTGACTATCAGCCACTAAGAGTATGATCCAAGGCACTGATATCCAAGGTAGACAGGTTTTGGTAAACTATACTCTTTGTTCTAGTAATCTAGTACTACAGCTTGATGCACACTAAAACAGGATTTAAAAATACTGTATTTTTTAAATTCAAGAAAGTCAAAAATTACATAGTTAAAATAATGTTCCAATTTACATAAGATGAAATAAAGCCTCTACACCAAATTTGAAGGCAAAGCAAATGACAAGCCCACATATCAGCCGGTGAATGGAAAACAAATAACCTCTCTAAGAATTCCCTGGTGTATTCCAAAGTCCTGCAGTGAAACCCACTCCCCAGCACAAGGAACAGCTGGATGCTCATCACCACCACTTGCTGGCAGACAGCTGTCACAAACTTCCCCACAGTGTCACCTTCTGACACTCAGATCAGCCTTCCATCCTGCAGGAGAACCACTTGTACTTCAAATTCTATGTTGGGGAAAAATGAGCAATGCTTTTTTTTTTTTTTTTTTTCCGAGGACTTTTGCTGTTTAGGGGCTTTTTAAAATTATTTTTATTGTTTTTAAGTAAATCAAAGTCTGCCAAGTCAACAAATGAAATTTGGTGTCTATCAGTTCATTATCTTGCCAAGTTCAACAAAGACAATGAAATAGCAAAGCAATTATATATTCAAACTTCACAAATTTTCATGTAATTTAATTATTTAGTAATGAGTAAAGATATCCAACCTTTTGTATCTCAACATGTTACATAAAAAATGCATCAAATTCAAAAAATGAGTTCCAGGTGTTTTTTGTAAATTACATTTTAAAGTCTTAAATCACACACTTAAAGATATTGTTAATCCATCATTTAGCTAAATTAAATTGGACAGCCCAGAAATTGAAATTGAGGTCCATTCCTGGGGTTTAGTCCCTTGTCATTATACATGAAAATTTATATACTAGTAACAGGTTTTTTTCCAATTGCCTAAGAAATTTAACTATTTACACAAAATTTGTCACAATTCAAATTTTTAAGAAAATAACATGCTTTCATTACAGAGGAGCAGAGGAAGCTTGAAAGACAACATATCTTTCTTTTACATACACACACAAACCTCAACGCAAATGTATTCAAGCAATTTATTTCCCTGACACCAATAGTTCTACTAAAACAATAGCTCTGAACTATTGTGTGTGCAAGAAGTGCTGGAGGAGCAAAGGGAAGCCAAATGTAAAGAAATACCTTAAATGGCCTTTTATCTCCCAAACAGAAGGTAAGTGGTTCAGCAAATGTTGCACTGAGGCTTAAATAATGATGCATGGGAAAAAAAAACCACATAGCTTTCTATTTTCTATTAGAAATCTTCAAATTCTGGTATTTTAAAAAGCCAGAACAACAACCCAAAAAAAAAAAAAAAAATTGAAAATATTTTCCCAGGAAGCGGTAAATATTTTCAGAAGTGATTTTTTTAAACTGCTCTATTATGTTTACTGTTTATTTGGTGATGTAATTTAAAACAAACAAGATTGCTAATAAAAAAAAGTGCAATACAAAGTTTTCTTTGTAATGGTCTCTGAAAGCAATGGATGGATCATCAATATAAAATCTGGATGTGTTCTTTTTAAGCTCCGTGTGATTGCACTTTGTTCCCTTTATTTAATGTTTCTATTTACCTCATGCAAAAAAAAAGAACTACTAAAAGCCACAGATATTTTTATTTCTCATACTTGTACCATATTTTTATAGTCTGCTCTTAAATTGAGACTCCTAGCTGATTAAATATTGGACAATACAATGTTTTATATTTCACTATGAAAGGAGAAAATATAGCTCTTTGCTCAGTAACATCACTAGGGATGTAAAGCAGTATATGAAGCAAATTTCCTTCACCTCTATAGCTTAACCTTTCAGATGAGAAGGTGACATGGGGAGAAAACACCTTAAGTAATAGAATACTTTAAACTGTACAGCAAGTGCTGCAGAAAACTGTAAGACTCTGATATACTTGTTCCAGAAAGCACAATTTAAATAATTCTACCTGACTTTTTTGTTCAATTACATAGCATTATATAGATTATAATTCATGGCTTAACTTGATAATAAAATATTAAGAATCTAAATCACAGTCCAGTGGGATGTACTATTCAATAATAATTACATTATTCATTCTAATAATCATTTGATGATTGTTCTGTTACGTGACTACACCAAAACACAATTAAGTACATACTTAAGTGATGTCATAGGCACAAAAAAATGCAATCACCAGTCTGCCTTTTACTTTATAACCAAAAGTGTCCTTCAGTAATAAATCAATAACATTCATAAATCATAAGAGTTTTTCTCCATTTTTAAAAAACAAAATTTAGATTACTTATCCTAGAGAAGAACTTCCTAAATGTTATTGAACCTTTTAAGTTCAGTTCTTGTGAGACTTCAAGAACTGTCTCCAAAATCTGTGTTTCACGTTCAGTAGCTGCTCTCTAAGCACATAAACCTGAGCCACCTAAGTGTCTCAAGCAACTGAAAGGAATTTTCCCTGAGCAATAACTAAAGAACTGGATCTTCAGCTTAGAGATATTTTTGTTTCTTGGCCTTTCACAGGATGGCTCCTCCTTCACATTGCTTAAAATACTAGAAACATCTTCTTATTGGACACCTAGATGTGTTTCTTCTGGAATCTCCATGCCTCCTCCATAAAAAGAAGGCTTGCCTCAGTCAACTACAAGCCCCACTCTAGTGGCCTACAAATTGTTATGGCAAGTTGAGGCAAATTAAGATAAATGAGGGCAAACCCTTAAAAATATGTTGTCCAAATACTCAGTCACCTAACCAACCCATAGTCAGTCAACGTGGTATCATACTGGAAACAAACCGTTCAGAAAAAGTGTTACAGACTCCAACTGGTTTTGTTCTTTCCCTCCAAAGAACATATATTTTGAATTAAAAAAATAAACATAAACCAAAATTTAACCTCTTACTTGACAATGAATAGTATCAGTAGTTTTATACTCTACAACAATTTTATATTCTCCATTCAAAATACTCTTAATTTTTACTTAGCCATAAAATTAAGTATTTTAAAAATTACTTACATTCTGCATATTTCTGAAGCTGAGAGAACTCTCCAGGGCTGAGGTTAACCCACTTCTCCTGGCTCGTCATACCGGCAGTAAGGGTCCTCCTTATATATCAGAACAATATTCCTTTTGACCCAGATGTTATAAACTCCATAAAGATTTTTAACTTCAGTTCACAGTGTTTGGAGAGTGCTGAGATGGCATCAGTCTATGTGGATGAAGTTTTTGATGCTTTGAACTGCTCCAAATTGTGTTGGTTCAATGGCGAGTTACAGCACTGTTAAAAGATTAAATTTAAAAAGAATAAATACCAAATATACCAGAATAAAATAACAAATATTAAATACCAGAAGAAATACCAGTTTTCCTATGGGAGTACTTGTAACCGATAAATATTTTCTCATATACAGTTTTGCTCAAAATCTTTCCATACAGTATTTGTCCATAAATAGTTTCTTATGTATTTCCATTTTTTTTAATTTTAGTTCCAAATGCTTACGTGCAGCATTCATCAAAAATTATCAGCTGTTCATGATGAAATGCATCTGGAAACACTGTATGGAGATGTTCCTGATTTAGCAACAACCACTGAAATAGTAGATACTATCTCATCAGTAAACTTAGTTCCTTATGATTTTAAAACTGGATTGCTGTAACAGGGTGTGTACCCAATTATGTTGTTGTACAGTACTGTGTGGCCTTGTCAGAAATGCTCTGAAGCTTCTATATCTCCATGCCAAAAATGAAATGGATTCTGCAGTTTGCTGAGAAGTTCACATAAGAGCTATACAACAATATTAATTATTCTAACCAAATAGCAGGAGTTTGATTTCTAGAACATCACAACACTGCTGGTCACTGGTGAAAATCAAATATAACTGTTGGTACCATCACAAATCAGGTCAGGAAAAGATTAAACTCTGTGTGCCTTCTCATCCCAATTTTATGCAGTTTCTACCCCTGTAGGACAGACCCTCTGAAAGCAATGCATTATCAACACTACTGGAACAACAGGTAGGCTACTTTTCATCTAATTTTAGCCATCTGAGAAGCAGGTACCTCATCTGAAATTGCCATCTCTGGCACTCCCTTTAATCATCACAAAGAGACAGGTGGCCCAGGCAGCAATTAATCCTTCCAGTTTCAACATAATTTTAAAATGTGATGAATTGCCTCCTGTGGTATTTATCTTTCATTGATTACAGAGGTTGCCTAGAAGACCAGTTTAGACTAGAAAGCTAATTTTAGACTGTAAGTGGAATCTCTTCATATCCCTAGTGATATAGCATTTATAAGGGTCAAATTACAAAAAGAGCAAACAAAAAATTCAGACCAGAAAGACTAACACAGTAATGGAATGAGTGCTAAGGAGGAAGATGTTGGTAGCTAAGAAGGAACAGAAAATGGAGTAAGATGTCCTGAGGGGAGAGAATGGAAAAAAAAATTGCTAGTAACAGAAGCATATTTAAAAACCCCACATTAACCCAATCAGATAATACCTTTTTTTTTTTTTTTCTGTTTTTTCTTTCTTCCTGTCTTACATATATGAGTATCATTACTGGACAATGAAATTCATGCAGGAGCATGCTTTAGTCCCTGAGCATACTTTTTTTATTGCTCTCAGACCCTTCCTGGTGAATTACTTGAATCCATGGACTACACTATGAGCAAGTAAGGTTATCTAAATACAATAACAGCTATCTTGCCTTTTAAAAATGTGTACAAAAGAGAGTCTTCATCTCCTCAAGTGAGAAAAAAACAATTGGTTCAAAGATCCAGAAACACTGATTGAATATATAATTGTATAATATAATTGAAAAAAAACCAAAAACTTACAGGACATGGAGATTGGATAATATTGGGCAAGTACAAGGCGCATCAGCCCTCAAACCTCAGTGAATCAACATCAGTGCCTGAAAAAGGTCAGCAACTATAAAAGCTAAAAGTGCTCTTCAGTAAGAAATGTTACCATTCTGTCTTGCGAACTTCAATCCTTTTATTCCTGACAAGAGAAAGTAACTACGATCAACAAGGCTATTTTAATCAAATTGAAGATGTTTGATTTCTGGCAGCTGATTAGGTGGTATTGCAGACAGTTATATCTTCAAGTAGGTATACATTTCTTATAATCTTGGCAACTGATTCGATTTTACTGATTTTTTTATCATATATGCATAACAGATTTAAATAACCAAAATTTTCTACCAATTTCATCCAGTTTTACTATTTGCATCCTTAACTACATTAGCTTCACTACCTACAAAAGCTAACATTGCTGAATACTATACAGTTAAAGATTATCTTGGTTACTTAATATGAATATTTGTGATAAGCAGCTTACCCTTAGAATTACTACAGCTAGCAAGGTAATGACTGCTGTGCATTCTAACCTGATCAATCTATTCATATGCAACACCTTTAGCTGACCACTGTCCATAAAGTTTGTTGCATACACAGCACCATCAGCAGGGAAAACAGATCTAAATGAACAACTCTGATATCCTTTCCCATTCACCAGACATCCAGGCTCTACAGCCTAGAATCAGTGTTGCAACAAAATTGTATGTCCTGAATGAGGTGACAGCAATGGAAAATTTATTATGGGCATGGCATCTCACAGGAAAGGATGTTGTTTGTGTGTGAGACAGCAGGTATCATTGCATATACAACAGAATTTCGGGTTACATTTTTTATTTTGGAAAATTTTCCAAATGCAAGTTCTGTCCTTTGACAGGGAAGCCTGTGGGGGACATAGTGAATCTAATGTGCCAAATGTAATCTGGGAACAGGAAAGGGGAGGCAGGCAGTCCTCTGAGAGGGGCTAGCTGGTCTTTGGAGTGCAGCCAGGTCCTGACCCCTACTCAGTGTATGTGATGCAGAAATACAGAGACATAATGGGGAAGATGTCACCAAATGGAATCTCATCGGTACTTCATTTTTTTTCTGTTTCCTGTTAGGTTCTGCTGCAGCAGAGTCCTAAATGAGGAAAGATCCCTGCATCACTTAGTTTTTCACAGGTAAACCTTTTACAGTGACATTTTCCCATTTTATGTAGATACTACCATGGTTATAAGAAAGCAAGCGCAGTATACAGATGCTGAGGACAAAAGCCATCAATGCATATTTGTGTTACATGATGTGCACCATTTGTTAAGGTATACACTGGAAGATCACCTATATACTATGCAAATATCCTAATTTCTGTAGAAGAAAGTATTAGGTAATTTATAATATCTTTTTCAGAAATGTTTAATGTAAAGGAACTTCTTTACCCTTTATTTTAGTGCTCTTTAAGTACTCCAGGAAGGCCATGCAATCAGAAACCTAGATATAAGTATATGAAGAGGAAAGTAGTAACAACGATAATACTATCACATAGGAAAAAAGAATCTTGAACTGCATTAATCAAATGTTTTTGCTGGTAGGCAAAATAAAGATCAGCAGCTTTAAACAGATCAAACACCGTGATTTGACCTTTTCGTGCAGAGTTAAATCACTTTGAAGAATCCAATACAGCATACAGTTAAAATACATACAATGTCAGCTAGGGAACTTTCCAGCAATCCTCTAAGAGTTTGACCTATTCTGGGCAACTCAAATCTGTGCATACATTTTGTTAATATACACTTAGGCAAGATTCACAGCCCTCTCAACCAGACACGAAGCAGGCCTTACAAATAAGAGAAACTAGAAGCACTACATTAATAAACCATTCATTTAATCACAAAAATAATTAGGAAAAAAAACCTTTCTCCTCCTCTGACTATAGCCACTGACTATGACAAGTCTTAGAATTCCACTCTCCTTTTTATAACATGTTTTTCTTACTGGATTTGAGAGGTTATTAAGTATTCTGTCAGGATTCCTACCAGGCCACATACCCAAACTAGGAAGCAAAGCTTTGTTAAAAACTATACAAATCAAATTACTTAGCATTCAGCCGACATTGCTAACAAACTTAGATTTCCAGGAATTCCCCACGCCTCTGAAATCCTCAGCTGCTCTACAGAAGCTAGGCTGAGAGAAGAGAAAGGAATATATGGTGGAGAAAAAAAAATAAATAGAGAGGCAAATTCTCTCTATGCCAACCTCATGACTCAATCTCATTCCACCCCCTGCAAGGACAGAGGAGTTTTCATAGAGTATTAGACGTAAAAAATAAATTACATCAGTCCTACAAAACTGACCAACAACACCAACTTCAGCTTTGAGCTTCGACCCATGAAGACACATCCAGTTTCTCAATCCACCCAACAAAAGCCCCTGAAGGACAGGGGAGCCTCTTTTGAGGTCCAACCTCATTGCTGTGTCTGAAAGCATGACACATCTTAATGCATGCCTTAAGGGACTTATTTCTGTTTACCATAACAGGAAAACCTAGAACAGCCTAGAAACTGGCTTTTGGACTTGCTCAGCCATCCTTCGCTTTCTACCAGCCCTTCCAAAATGTACATCTCACATACAATTTCTTTAATTGACTCCATAAAGGGGGCACAGGGTAGAGCTATTGCAAGTTTCCTTCCATGGAAACTACCGTTTTCCACAACAAGACTGATTAATGATTTTTGCCTGAACAATAAGAATAAATAACACAGAATATTTTATACCTTAATTGCTATGGAGGCTGCAGCAATTATGCCTTTCAAGATTTTTTCTGTACAGAATGTACTTGATATTTCATTCAGCAGGGTCCTATACTTTCACCACGGTTAGCTAGATCCTGTGATTTTGAGTGTGGGTGACATAATGGATTTTCCAAAGGATAATTTTTATATTTCAGATAACACATGGTTACATATGTGCCTGAAACTTTTCTCTGTTCTGCAAAAAAAAAAAAACAAACCAAAAAACATGTGAACAATCATTCATTTTTTGCCTGGAAATGCAGGCATTATGTACAGATATACAAGACCTGTAGGTGTTCTTGTAATTGATTTCACACTTAGTAGAAAACAATGTCTCTAATGTCAGAAATACTCCAAATCTGTATAGTTGAAAGTTTAGTATAAAGAGTTTGATGGGTAAGAAATACAATAAAAATATCTGCTAATCACCATTCTGGTTTCTTTACTTTCAAATGCAGAAGTAGTGTAATTACTCATAATTGCTGCTGGATTAATGGCATGAATGAAAAAAAATGAAGCCACATAACAAAACACAACAGCTTTTTCCGACATAAATTGCATATTTTACATAACAACATCCCTTGTTTTGCACTGTATTTAGTATAAAGTCCTCTTAGTACTACACTTTTTTTTCAATTTAGTAAAGGATGTTTACTGATGTAAATTAACACAATTCTGAAATATAAACTATAAGCATTGATACACTGTGACATTGACAGTTTCCTTATCAAGCTGAAAATCTCTCCCTTTAAAGAAGCGACCAGCACAACTTAAAAGCACACTTGTTTTACTGACTACTTTATTCCCAGGTGTACTGGTCTGGTACATGTAAAAACATTCACTTAAATTTTAATACAAAGATATGGACTGTATTCCTCAGAGAAGCAATTATTCAAATTCACTTTCTTGAATTATTTATATGGAATATATCAGTAAACACTAGGGAGACATGCAACACACACCCTATTGTGGCAGGCTAGGCAGAATACTTGAATCTTTGTGAAAACATTTCACCATTACTACAGTTTGTGACAGTGAAAAATATTAGCAACAAAAACTGAGCACTGATAAAAACTGACCAGAATGCAAGAGAGAAACATCACTGAGTACAGTTAGGATTGATTTAAGAGCAGTTTAATAATTGAAGCACAGATTGTAAGAATAATAATGTTAATAAAAAGGGAGATAGCAAAAAGAGAGAATATTCTCTTGGGAATAAAACTCAAGAGAAACAGATGATGCACAATACAATTGCTCACCTGAGAAGCAATCAGCCTCTCCTGAGCAGTGATCAGCCAATTCCTCACAGTTTATACCCTGAGCATGACATTCCATGGTATGGAACATCCCTTTGGCCAGCTGCCCTGGCTGTGCTCCCTCCCTGCTTCTTGTGCAGCTCCTCACTGGCAGAGCATGGGAAACTGAAAAGTCCTTGACTTAGGGTAAGCACTACCTAGCAACAGCTAAACACTGTGTTATCAGTGTAATTCTCATAGTAAATCCAAAACACAGCTCTGTACCAGCTACTAAGTTTAAAACTAACCCTATCCTAGCCAAAACCAGGACACCCTACATGTACATTAACTTCATCTTAGAAATCCTTTAAAAGCAACTTCTGATTGACCTTCAATTTTATAACTCCTAGGCTTGCTATTTCCAGGTTGCTACAATAATTACCTACTAAGTCAGAAGAACTATATTCAAATTTCTCAGTGTTTTCCTCACTAAAAGAAATATTGAAATTAATGAAAGCTGAGGAGAATCTGGGACAAGGAAATAACATAATATGTTTTTGCTGATTCAAAGTATGCATGTACATATTTTCATCAACAGTATATATATATATATATATATATATGTAAATCAAAAGTATACATATTTTTTCCTTCCTTTAAATAATACAACTGAGCAAACTAAAAAATCCCAAAAAACACTACTGAAATTTGATTTATCCTTATGAGAGTAGTAGTACATAATTCACAAATCTCCTCCAAGTGAGAGTCATGGAACTGTTCCCACTGTTAAAAATTTCTCAGTAATAATTTTAGGAAAACAGATTTAAAAAGTGAAAATTTGACAAGAAAAGGTGAGGAGTTACTCACCCTTCTTACTATTTTATATCAATGACTAAACAAGCTTGTCCATAGAGCCACTAAAATTTGAAACCCTTTTTTTTTAATGACTAAATGATCACATTGAATAGTATTTTGATTGTATAACAGACTAATTATAAACATATTGAAACTAGGAGGGGTAAAAAGAAAGAGAGAAAAAAAAACTTGACCCCAACAAAAAGTAGAAAATAAACTGTTCAGATAAAAAGATTTCTAGACAGCTGGTAATATTCTGAAATTGGTGAATTAAAAAAAAATATTATTTGAATATTAAAAGCATTAAAAGAAGGCTGAACTACTAAAGCTTATGACTGATATTCTTTAATAAATAGAGAAAAGCAATTTGGGACAGAAAGCATCGGATTTTATAGGTATATCTATGTAATCTAGAGTAAGTTCTCTGTAACACAGCACATTAGGCTGTCCACTAGATAAATCACTCTGATGAGAGGATTAATCAACCTCTCAAACAATTCTTTCCGTATCACCCACTAGTATTTCTATATAACCACTGAAACTCCTCCAAAATCTTGAGCATCATGGAATAAAGATCCTGAGGATAACCTCTGCCTTCCAAAGTATGCATTTGCCATCTTCCCTAGGAAAGCCAGCTCCAGAAGTGAATCCCTTGATATTGGCTCTGCAAAGACCTCTCCACAACTTGCACCACATGTATTTGAGCCCATATCAACAGAGGTTAAGCCCTTTGACTATTATCTGCCACATGTTCTTCCTTTCTTTCATTTCCCTCTCATGGGGAAACCTCTAAATTCTGCCTAACAATTAACTTTTGTTGGCAGTAAGCTACAGGGATTTTTTTTGTTTAATTGTTGTATTTAATTAATCTCTCCATATTTAGGTGCTCTAGGGGTGATTACATTACAGGAAAGCAAAGCTGAAAAGTGTAATTTACAACTGGGGAAGAACTGTGATGATCCTTAATTTCCTGGGGCAGAAATTCCTACTTCATGCTTGGAAATAAGCCTTTGAAGAGATGTTCTTTAGTCTTGTGACAAAAATGTTCCACAGCGCTCGAGGAAAAGATTTGGTAACTGCTGTCCTCATTCAAAAGCTTTTATGCACTTTTAAAATTAACTGGGAACACTGGAGTTCCTTATAAATAACTTGTGAAAATATGAACCTGATTTGATCAGTAAGAAATCTGTACAGAGAACAAAGATCAGGTTAGCAGGCAGGTTAAAGGATTTCACAGGAGAAGTTCATGCTAGATTGTTTTCCATCAGGTGGAATTTTTTTTTCCCCTTAGGGAGAGAACTGTAGAGAGAAGTTGATTAAATTATTGCAGTCCTGGGATATGAATAGCTAACACTATGTCACTGTCCACTGGGATAGTGTGGAGCCTTCTAGACAGCTACAAATGGTTTTGTATTTCTTCATTGGCTTTTCCATACAAGAGTTCAGTGATAGTGAGATACCAAATGAATTATCAAAGCTAGGTGGTCCCTTGCCTACAGGAACACATATCTGCACTCAAAGTAAACTATATGGTGGCAGTGGCATTTCAAAGTGCAATTCTCTATTCACCCAGACAATTCCTGACCTGTTCACATTCAGGTCCAAGAAAACAAAAACTGCTAGGTTTGTGAAGACTCAGTGAGCTTTGCCATTTGTCTCTTCCTAGAATTTGCTCTGATGGAATGTCCACACTGGCACCAAAGATGTGGATGTACAAGCAGAGTACGAGTGAGGAAGTTTCACTGAAGCAGAGCCAGAAGGGAAGATCCAAGCTGCCTCAACACCACAAGCATCAGAGCAGGCTCTGCACCTCTGTCTGACCTCCTGTTCACATGTCCAAGGGATGCTGAAGTCCAGGCTCTCACAGGTCCATAGCTGTCAATACCAGAAACCATTACGTAAAGGTGGTTTCACACCCTTCTACAGCATAAACCCACCTTGAGTCTCTTATCTCTCTTTATATCCTTAACAATTTTCCTACAGTTCATATACCGCCACTGAGTAAACTGAGACTGAGAACTGGCATTTGCAGAACTACACTCAAGATCTGGTCAGGGATGGAAGTGCATTTTCTGACTGAGGGTCCTTCATTTGTTTGTCTGTCTGTCCATCCCACCCAGACAGACTTACAAACTTAAGGACTTTAAGACATTGCTCCATCTTTCAGATGGGAAAACCCTACATTCTCATAGTTAACTGTACTGAATTTTTTTTCAGAGGAGTATGAGAAGACAACAGTGAAATATATGTCCTCCACATACTGACTTCAGTACATTACTCACTTCAGAATGCTTTGTAGCTAAGAAGTGCCAATATTCTCATGGAATTTTTAACATCTAAAAATGGGTATTTAATTGCACTTTTAATTCACAGAGGTACATAATTACATTTTTATGTAACCTAATTTTGCGTTATTTTTCCATGGTGTTCAGTTTTCAATATAAAAGTTTACTTTTGTTAATTTGAGTTTCCCAGTGTTTTACCCACCTTAAAGGGAAGAAGGAAAAAAAGTTGATCCTGTCTCCTCTTTCCCTTGGGAATCCTTTATCTGAGCTAGCTTATATTATGCTTGCATTTTAAATGTATTTTTTCCCTTGAGAGATGCTCTGCATTTCTGTTATCTTTTTCTAGTATGTTTTTCTTTGGAAATCTACCTAATTATTTTCCCTCTTTATATGCTGCAATTAATTCTCCTCTGATTAATCTTATGTTTTTACACAGTAGTCCTTGACACAGAAATTATTGCTACTCTATGTACGATTCTCTATGGATAGGAGAAGAGTGGGACAGAAAGAAGAAGGGTATATCCTAATACATGAAGCTCTCAGGAACAAGCTTTTGCTCAAGTCTGAGAACAGATGCAGGAAACTACAAGCTAACTGAAGGTTAATTTTGAGTTTAACTTATGCTACATTATTATACAGTTTGAGAGAAAAGCGTAGCCTGTATCCTATTGCAGGTCTGGAATGCACACATATCCCTTCAGGATCTGGTTTTGGTTTTGTTTGCTTTGTCTATAGACTGCTAGATATGTGCTGGGGGGATGCTGGCAGGACTTTGCCCCTCCTGACATCTTGAGGGCAACAGCACAGCCTGTCTTCACCAGCCTGTGAAGACAAATGTCCAACTTTGCCACGTTCCAGTTCCTTTTGCCTATACTGCTGATAAACTTGGGAACAACCTGCTTAGATACAGTAATAAACCATGCCCAAAATGACCTGAAAAGAGACACAGGATAAACACATGGGAAATATTATACAACTCCAGTGAGCATCTTGCCTTAAAAGTGCAACTGTTGGATAAAAAAAACTTGAACCTGCTTAGTAAGACTTTAGCTTGAAATTTGAAACAATTTCCCCTGACTTTGCTGAATGTTGACGCTTGTGTTTCCTCATCCTCTGCAATTTCCCTGGAGACCTACAGGATTTTGCCCAAGGGAATTTTAATCCTATCCATAAATTGTACTCAAGAGACAAGCAATTATTAAATAATATTCATATTGGAACACTTTCACAGTGTAGGTCACCCTTTTGTTGCTATTACTATATTTGTCATAAACTAAAAATCATCTATATGTTTACTTCTGAATCATAAACATCATCACTTAAACCATTACTCATTTTTTGTGCAATTTATTTTTACCATAAAATGCTTTAAAAAGCAAAATATAAACAACATTTTATACATTTCCTTCCATTTTCTTTCAAAATAAATAAACAAATACATCTAGTGAGGAATGAAAATATTCAATCTATTTTGAATATATTTTTAGGCCTTACATCACAAAGGTTAAATATTAGAATATGACAACTAATAAAAAGCCAGAAATCAAAGAGGGTGATAAAGTGAGGAAAGTAGAATAAATACACAAACACAAAAAGAATCTCAATTATTCATTGCTGTTTCTTAAATTGTTGAAGAATTCCACTTCAATGACAAAAAAACCAAGTATAATAAAATGGATGGCAAGTGGGTAACACTACATTTGTACTTCTCTAAGAGGAATAATTACATGATTCAATTTTCTGGACTCCACTCCCACATAGAATAGAGGTACCAGGTAAGAGCACTACCACTCCTGGTGATACTAATTTGAGATGTACTGCCTAATTTGAGATGGATTTATCACTTGAATAGCAGCAGCACTAATTGTCAACAATTGCAAACCTGTATCTATTACACTGTTTTGCATCTGCAGAAGCCTTTCTGATTTCAGCCTGCAGTCCCTTCTGTTGGTTTTGTTGGTTTCTCAGCCGAAGCACTGGGATGAACACACTGCACCTGAAGCATTGCAAGTCAGATATTTCAAGTCCTTCTTAGTTGTCTCCTTTGCTTCAAACTTTATGATCCTAAAACTTTACATTTAAAATATATCTATATAACTACCTTAAGCCAGCTGAATGTCTACTCACTGAAACAAAGGTGTCTCAAACAGAAATGTTCAAAATTTGCTTTAGTCTGATAACTAAAAGTTAAAAAATCCTGTAAAACTTCCACGTGATCCTGAAAATGGGGAAACTACCTACAATGTTTATGTCCAACTATCTGCTACTAAGGAGAAACTACAAAAAAAACCCTTGTAAGTTATGAATAGGCACAAGTTTGTTAAGTTACATTTCATCTTCCATTGATTTTCAACCTTTCTACCCCATATTTGCTTTATATAGCTCAATTTGTGCTTAGCAATAATAGTTCTTCCATCTATTTGTACAAAATTATCACTAAAGGTCTAGATGCTTTATGTGAAGGCTGCATATGGAATATTCATACTACAGAGCTTGAATTCCATTGAAATCTTGCAAGACAGAATATAGAAACAATTTTTTTAAAAAACATATTCTTCAGGGGTTAAGAATTATTATCTTTTCTACCCTTCTGTATTGATCCATGAAACTTTTCAAATGAAGAGATTTTCTAATGTCCCTTGTGTGGTCTACTATTACGAACAGGCAGAGGATGTATTTATATAATACTCTCTTCCCAGGAGCCACCCATGTAAAACTCACTTTCATCATCTGGAGAATGTGTGAATTTTAAAAACAGTTATGTTAACAGAAATCATGGAATCACAGAACGGTTTGGGTTGGAAGGTGCCTTAAAGATCATCTACCCCCAAGCCTCCTGCCAAGGGCAGGGACACCTTTCGCTAGACCAGGTTGCTCAGAGCCACATCCAGCCTGGCCTTGAAGACTTCCAGGGATGGGGCATCTACAACTTTTCTGGGCAACCTTCAGAGCCTCACTGGTTCCAGTGCCTCACCAGCCTCAAAGTAAACAGTAACTGTTTAACTTTACTAAGTGATTTGTTATTTATAAGTCATTCCTTTCACATGCCCTGTCTTAAAACATGAACAATTGAATTCTTCTCCATATGAAATAAGGCAAAAAGAGTTTGCTCTACTTGTATCCTCTTTATATCACAAGAATTTCACAGCTATGCAATCTGTAAGTCACTCAGTTTACTAATGCCATGTTGGTATAGCTCATGTCATTAAAAAAAGAGACAAAACTATTCTATTTGAATTTGTTACTTAAAATCATTCCATAAGAAGTTCTTTATCCAAAGGCTGTATTTTAAATTATAAAGTTATACTCCCTCACAAAACAGAAGTTTTACTTTCTGAGAACCTTCACCAATGATTAGCTAAAGCTTCATAAACCCTCCATCCTCAAAAATATAAAATTACCTTAAAATTAACTTGTTTATATGTTCCAATGGATATTCACAGAAATATTCTTCTGTACCTCAGTAACTTCAATAACTAGATTAGGTTAGATTAGATATTAGGGAAAAATCCCTTGCAATGTGGGTGGTGAAGCACTGAACAGCAGAAAGGTGATGGATGCTGCATCCCCAGAAACATTCAAAGTCAGGCTGGATGGGCCTTCGAGCAACTTGGTCTAGTGGAAGATATCCCTGCCCATGGTGTGGGGGTTGGGGGTTTGAAACTACATGGCCTGTAAGGTCCTTTGCAACCCAAATCATTGTATGATTCTGTGACTGAATCACAGACAGGACAATGGTACAGGTTACTTTTCTTTTAAGTACAAGGACTAGAAAACAAGAAAAAGAAAAATATCCCCATTCACAGAAAGGAAGAACTGAAATTCCTAAAAATTTATATAGACCTAGTAGTGAATTTTAAAAACTTGCTAGATCTCAGCTGGCATTAATTACTGCATTTCAAAGTCACAAGACACACTGAAACATTTGTTTTTAAATAATTTTTTTGTTATCACACAGGAAGCATGTGTGGAAAAGTCAGGAACCAAACTGAGATTTGTAATTGAATATATTTAAACACATAAACAGTGCTAATTTATGCAAGTCAATAAAACAGTTGTACTTCTTAACAGCTTTATTTTAGTCTATCATATCAAGCTGGAATTGGCAAATTTAACTCTAAGTGCCAAAAAAATTTATTTAGTAACCTAAAATAAAGCTGTAGGTTATAAAAACTATCATTGATCTCTAATTAACCAAGCGACAGAATTTTAATTAAAATTCCCTGTCTCTCATGTACAGCTAGCTTTAGTTAATACACCATTAATTAAAATGGGAAGTAGTTCAAAGGAAGTAGATACTGCTGATGAAACCTTGTCACTTACAGATTTAACTACATATACACAATAATAACACCATGCCAGAAATCTGAGAATCCTTTAGATTACTCGGGGTCTATACTGTGTTTGCTGCAGAGTCCTGGTTTTCAGTCACCCATGCTGGGGACCTGGTTAGAAAACGTCACAGCTCCCATCCAGTTCCAGCAGCTCCATCCCTTTTCCACAGCTGGGCCAGCACAAGCCAAGCTCTATCCAAAATGTTGCTGGGAGGAGGTGCCCAGGGCCTAAGCCTACACCCCAAGCACTAGAAACACTCCTAATGCATCCACTTGTTTGCCCCAGTAAAAGCACCCTAAACAAAGGAAGATGGAGATTCTGAACAATGTGCCAAAACCAAATACAGATCACCTTGTCTTGAATCTCAACTGCTGTGTTGTCTTTCCCCATAAGGGAAAACACGGTGTGTATCTGAAGAAATTATAAAAAATCTGCTGCTAACTGGAATACAAAACTGCAAAATGCCAAATCCTATGCTTTCAGAAGCAAAGGAGAACTCAGTGCATTTAGCCTTTTTCAGATTCGGGCCTTCTCAGATAAACAAAACAAAAAATCATTCAAGAGATTATTATACATGTCTAATGTTTGCTAGCAGTTTCCAGTCCTCAAGGTTCCCAGGCACAAACTGCATCACTAGATTTAGCTTACATTTCTTAAATTGGCACAACTAAAATAAGCAAGTTATTTCTTTTGGCATCTTAGAAGAATTAAAAACATAGATTTAGTATACTTAAAAAATTCACTGTAAAATATACTGTTATAAATATATGTAGACCATATGTTTATGTTTCCTATTTTCATTTTTATTCAAGATAAGTTCACTGAACATAACTGTTATTCTTTGTTAGCATTTTATAAACCTACCTATGATACAGGTGAAATAATGAACATACATATTTCTATATAGATACATCAGAATATTCTGATTAAAATGAGCAATATTTCATGGTTTTTTGCATATTTCATCTTTATTTTAATTATTTTAAAAATTTATATAGCCCTTTTAATAACAAGTATCACAAATAAGTGAAGCAGATGTCCTACAATAGTGTTGCTTAAGTAATTACTAAGTCCACGTTAGCACAGATAATAGACAAGATAAATACTTCCACTATTTATTTGTGAACCAGAAAGATTACTCTGTAGTATTTCTATTTTCTTAGCTATGCAGTATTCCTTTGCTTTAAAGCCTTAAAATCTACACATATGAAATAATACTGTTTCCTGGAACTTTTTAACAAAAAATATATATTCTTTTTCTGCCAAAAATTCAAGGGGAGAAAGATCCAACATGTCTTCTTGGTAATCATAATTTCAGATAATACTGTATTTATGGATGTTTAAAATTTTGGTTGTACTAAGTTTTTCTGAGTAGTCATAGCAGTCACCATACTAGCATTTTCAAAATACTCCAAAAGCCCCAAAATACTTTACTGAAAATAGCAGACTTGCTTACTTGGCAGAGTTGGCAGAGTTATGCATACTTTTCAGATCTATCAAATTTTGCAAAAACACATGTCTTCTCTTTTATGGGACATCACGATTGCACCATTTGTGGTAAATTTGCCCTGAGACACAGCATTTTGCAAAGAAAATTGCATTACAATGGCCCACATCATGCCATCTGTTTTAAGAACTCTCCAGTGATTTCTATGGAGAATAGTCTTAAAAAATAAATGGAACAAGATGTCCCAAAGTCCTTTTTTTTACCTAGCTTAAATACTTCTCATGAAAAAATATTCTGAAAAATTTAGAAAGCTCTAGCATTACCACTAAGTTATGCCCTTAATATTCGTCTATTCCCAAAGGGGTGAGAAAGGTTCATGGACTGATGGTAACACACGGGAAACAGCTCCATGGCTGCAGAGCAGGTAATGATCCCCACGACACAGGGGCTGCACGGGGAGTCCCAGCTTTGCCAGGAGATGAATCCTGCTGACTCCTTTCCAGTCCACTCACACCCTCATCAGTAACACCCAGTGCTGCTGTGGCAGCAGCAGATCAGCCAACAGCATCACCCGTAGCAGCAAAGTAAGCAGCCATGGAGCCAAAGTCCTAGAGAGGCCAGAAGACCATAAGCAAAAAGCTTGGGATCTGACAGTCTAACACTACCCTGACATTTGACCAGTGCCATCCTCGTCCTTACAGAAGATACACTGCAAACAGTGCAGATGACACAGCCACACAAAGGTCCATGGGCTGGGGGACAGAGTGGGACTTTCCTTTTAGTCTGTGTCAACACTGTGAAGAAATTTCTTTACGCCAAATACCTTAGATGCACTTCACCTGCTCTACAGAACATCAAGAAAGGAAAAAATATTGTCATGTCTTGTTATTGTCTACTCTCTTTTAAGACTATTTCTCTGACACAAAGTGCAACTATAAATTTTAATGCTGCAAAAAAACCATGACCTTCCTTCTTTAGTTACTTTTGAAAGTGAGATCTCTTTAAAACACCAATGTATAAAGTTCAGATTTCTGATTATATAAACAAATACTTTATACAAAGAAGTGTACTATCCTTACTTACGCCGCACCAAAGCTGTTACTTTATAACAGACACACAGAGGAAGATGCCCAGAAATTCCCTGGTGAAGTCATCTGAAAACCCTTTCAAAAGAACAATAACCTTCTGCATCAGTACAGCTTCCTATTATCTCATATCAGACTTACAAATAGAACAAAAGTTTCTACTAACTTCATTAAATGGCTGTTATCTAATAATTTCAATCTTTTCATAGCACAACTAATGCTCTTAGATTATTAGTATTTGTTAGTCAAATTTTATAGATATAAATAGTAATTCTAAAATACCCAAGATGCATATTGAATCTAACTCCCACCCTCTGCATAGCACACATAGGATGTCACTGGTTTTGCAATACCACTTCACATGCGTGATCTGGGTTTGGGATTGGTCTGGTTTGAGTTTGTTTGAATATGAATGATGTAAGGCAGCATTTCTTTTTCATTTTTAGAATGGCTTTAGTCATGCAGATGATGTGCCTGTCAAAATAGGTCCAAACTGGAATACTAGCAATAAAAAAAATGACATGCAAAACGTCAAAAAAATTTTAATGACTTGATATGAAGTCACAGTAACTGCAACATCAGCACGAAGACACATCTTTCTTCCCTTTGCCAAAGAACCTCTTATGCCCTTGACACCTTTCAGACACCAGAGCCTCCAATTTATCCTTGATCCCAGTGTGTATCTTTCTTCTGAGCACCACTTCATATCCCTCTAACTGGATGTTGCTCACTCACCACAACAGCTTGTTTGTTCCTCTTGGGCTCTGGAATTCACTAAGGGCTTAGGTTATCCCCTCAAGCAAAAGATTCCTTGCTCTACCCATTCCAAAGCCATAGCCCACTGCCTTGTGCACATACTGTGAGCTGTCCTGGCTCCTTTCACCCTTGGGGAGGAATGTGACCTTCTTGAATCTTCCATCTTCCATTCTCACTTTCTTGTGATTCAAGAGGACCCATCGAGCACAAGAGGATCCATCAGCAGATACAGTTTTCCTTACCTGCCTGAGCAAGATGCAATCACTAGGTTTCCACTCAGGTCACCAGGTTTCCTAAAAAAACCCAATGGCATTTCCAGAGTCTTTCTCAAAAACGGAACCATTTACCACTGTGTTTAACCTATCAAGACAAATGTCCTAAACATTTCTCTCACACATACACACACAAAAGGTGGGGGGGGAGCAGAAAAGCAGAAAATTACATTGTATTAGATTGTGTCTGGTTGTTTATACAAACTTTTCGTTCTGCTTTGCTCTGGCAGTCAATCGGTTATCTTCTGTCACAAACCATCCTCAGCAGTAGCACTTAGGGTGTCTAAAGAAGCAATTCTCGAAGTGTGATTTTATACAAATAATAGGCCATTCCTTCCTTTGAAAAGCAAAGACTCATTCAACTCTAAGCATCTTTGCCTAGGAGCTGCTCCCTTGTCCACACTGCTAAATTTTAGCCACAGCACTCAGTAAATAGGAAAGCAGAATGACTCTGCACATATCACTAACTGCTGTAATCATCCCAAGTAGAAAAGTAAATATTTTGATAAGGAAATACAGCCAATCCACACTGAAAGAAAATGCAAATCAAGTGTGACTTGCATAAGACAATCTGGGCAGTGACTGCCCACTGGTAAAAGGATACCAGCAAACTCCCTATCCCCTGTATCAGGTCTGCACTAACCAAACCAGATGTCTGGAGGAATTGAAAGGAAAAAAGACACAATTAAGTCAAAAACATGAAACCATCCTCAAGTTTTACTGGAATTCCATTTCAGAAGACTGGGGAAGAGGGGAAAAAAGCTCTCACCAACTCTGCAAGGCAATAATTATTTAGGAAATAAATATTGTAATGTTTTCTCTTTCTCCCCTTCATTTCCTAGACACGCCAGTTTCTCCCAGTCTTGGGACACACACACTCACACCCCAAAAGACAAACAAACCAACCCCATCAAAACGAAACAACAACAGAAACAAAATAATCAAACAAAAAAACCCACACCAAACAGAAAACCCCACAAAATAGCTGACTTGTGGAGTAGGAATTAAGTTCTCTCTGCTGTAGCTACCACCAGTCACCACCAGCAGTCACCACTGTGGCTAGCACAGGTCTTTCCCATGAGAAATCTTTTTGTGTTTTATAAATAAAGATAAGGTTTGGATGTTATTAAAAACAGTGTCCCAAGACTTGGACGGTGCAGACCTGGCCAATCAGGCCTAGGGGGAGGTTTTTGACTGACCAATCTGGGTGACTTTTGAAAACTCTATATATATGATGAAATCAAAACAATAAAGACCTTTTCCTTCTTGCCACTGAAAACTGACTTCCTTACTCTGCTAGCTGCTCAACAGCGACACACCACCAGCAGTCACCACCAGCAGTGCCTTATCACCATTTGAGGCAAGCCCAAGCAGGTCCCACCTTCACAGTTCCCAATCCCTGGAGTGCATTGTCAACACCCAGGGGAAAAGAAAAGCAGGAACGGCTCAAGGACATGGAAATGGCGGAGGCAGCAGCAGAGATGTAAAAATCAAGGCTGCAGGGGCAGTCGGAGGATATGAGATGGAGTATAAGACATAGTTACAACTTTCTTCAGCTGCTCTTTTGGTGGTTTGGTTGAGGAAATGTAACAGGTATTTCTCACAAAGTATTTAAAAAAGAGTGGAGAATAAGGGAAATAACTTTGAGCTGAGCTCACCTGATGCACATTTCACTGACTCTATGATTCTACGATGTAGGAGAAAGGCTTATACGTCAAGATTAACATTTTTATTTTACAAAACTAATTCTATGTATGAATATGTATTTTCAGGTAGCGCAAGAAATACATAATTGTTACTAAAGAATTCCCTAGATTATATTTACATGTTTCCATATTTCTATGAGTCTTACCACCACAGCATCTATAAAGCAGAAAAAAACCTTTCATATAATGCAAAGCTAATTAGCAATGTAGAGCAGTGTACAGATACAACAGTGATCTAGAACAGAGGGCTGTATCTGGAGACTGATGACTGAAATTTTAATTCTCTAAGAATTAATGTATATATTTTACATATTTCTGGAAAACAGAATTGTAAACAGTTTTAACTTAGCAAGGTCAAGACAAATAGAAAAATAATAAAAAAGTACAAGCTCCAGAGGCAGGAATTCATCGTGGTCTAATGTAACTACATCAAAGTATGAGCAGGTTAAAAGCTACCTGCATGTGCTTTCCATGCATCTGATATGAGTGCCATGACACAAATACAGCTTGGAGAAAATACACAGAAAATAAACTCAAAACAAGAGAGGTCACACCTCAGTATTAAGAATTATGATGCCTTGATTTTACACTATGCATTACTTTTTCATCAAGACTTCAAAGTTTAAAAAACATTGCTCATATCTCAATATATTTAGAATAAGTAAACTTTAAAAGGAGTAGTGTCAGGAGTCTGACAGCATCAGCCTTCCTCATTTACCATTGCCTTGCTTTATCATATTCACCTTCTTAAATTCAGATCCACGGTCTAATACAGTCATTAGATAGCATTCAGTATTCATTAGTTTTACTAGCCCAGAACATTTCAACAGTTTTTACTAAAGACATATCTCCCTGAGCTAAAATTGCTTGGATTTCTTTGTAATGTAAATTCTTCTACTGTACACCTAACAGGGGGCACTAGTCTATCTCATTAGTTCAGACTATGAAATACCAAACAATATTTCTCTTAGACTCATATAACACGTCTCAGAACTGTAACTTCTACTAAAAGGATTAAAAAATATGATGTAATTCCAAGCTATATACTTTATTATTTATAAGCATTATTATTTACAAGCATTATAAATAATAATAAGTAGTTCATACATAATAATTTTTGGGAAATATATTGTTCTCAGTTAAGTGTGATCACAAATTCACAGAAGTACAATCCTTGGAAACAGACTCCCAGTGTGAACAGTCACACAAATTAAGATGCAATGTTGTTTACACCTTCTTCAATATTTAAATTTAAATATGAGACCTTAAATAGTTATAACAGTAACTGCTTTGCTTCAGTATCTTCACAGACGAGCATAGAAAACAGACAGACATAGTGTTAGATTTTCTAAACTAAAATTATCTGAGTATTTAGTCCTCTTCTTGCAACATTATTGTCTTAATGACTTAGTCTCATATTATGAATCTTAAGTTGCGTTTTAGACTGCATGGAGACTTCTGGGAAGGGTTTGCAAAATTAATGCTCATTGAACCCCAAATCTGCATGACACCTCTAATGACTGTAAATGACTAGGCACAATGGTCCATGTGATCAACTCCAGCCCCACGTTCCCATTGTTATACGAAAAGAGGATGACCATGGTGATGCTGATTTTTTAAAAAATAATAATAAAACTATTGCAATATAAAGCAAATTATTTAGAACTGATGCATTCACACATAGCACCAGTTACAGAGTTCACTTCAGTTGAAGTGAACTATGGTCTAGATAAAAATATTTATCATGTGTTGGACTTCATTCAGATCTAATGTGATCCCAGCTAGGGTTAATCACTTGGTTAGGAACTGTTCCTCTAACTACCACTTCAAAAGTGCAATTCCTGTAAGTAACTAAACTGATAGATGGATTCTGGCAGCTACAAATTTAATCATGTTCACAACTGCAATGAATATTTGCTGGCATATTCAGCATGCAAACAAAAGAAATTTATATAGAAGGTATGCATAATTAAATATACACACCCATGTTCTACATTAACAATGTCCAAGTATTTATGAACTATGCAGCAGAATATTTTCTATTAGGTTAAGATTAGAATATTGGCAAACACAGATAAGCAAAAAAATGTAAACATTTAAAAATATCTCTAGAATCATTTTTTTAAATAATTCTTTAAATGAGTAAATTTATGCAAGAGGTGTGACACATTAGATTGTTGCATATTATTTATCTTTTAAATAATTTTAAGTTCACTATGTATTATTCACAAAGAAAAACAACCCTCTTCCAATGGATTAACAAGTCATTATTCAAGTTGTTATTATTCATTGGTATTATCCATACCAACGAAATACGTACGAGAGACACCATAATGTGTTTAAGGATTGATACAGGAAAAGATTTAGAGAGTTGAAACAGAATTTAGGCATGATAGAGGCACTAAATCCCCCAACAGCCCAACTGTCCTTTCTCTGGGTTGCTAATGCTATCCTCCACTTCCCACTGGAATAGGTACATGTACCTCAGCATTGATCAATCTAAAGTAATGCACATAAAATGACATCCTAGCAATACACTTAAAGTGATGACCAGTGAGCTCATCACTGATGAGTTATGACTCAGGAATAAAATAAAAATTTGGAATTATAATCAGAAAACATCAGATCAGTGCTCGACAGCATTCAAAAATAGAAGCATTCAGAAAAAGAAAATCAGAATAAAACAATTTATTTCATTGTAGAGATCCCTGGTATAGTTGCATTGTGAATAACATGCAAAGCTTTTTGGATATTCAAATTGATTGCAGCAGAACTGGAAAAAGAGGACAAAAAAGATAGAACATAAATAATAAGAGTACACTAGAATTCTTCCACCTTCAAAATGAAACAGGCCTATCTCAGATATCTGTAAAAAAATAAATGTGTACAGAGTGTTGGAGCCTGGAGGAACACTCTGGAAATGCTCAGCGCATTCTTATATTCTTTCCTTGACAATCACTGTTAGGAGACATCATACTAGCCCAGACAGACTTTTATCCAGTAAAGCTATCCTTATGCTTTCAAGACGGATGAAGAATGATCCCATTCCCCTGCCCCACTAATAGAGCCTTGATAAGGATATAAATAAGCCACAATGAACTTTCAGGACAATGTAGAGAATATGACTCCCCCAGAAAAAACAAAAATGAAACGAAACAAAACAGAAAAATCCAGACAAAACTGGTTAATAGTAATTATTTATCTCCAGAGGAAAAAAGAAAAAGAAGAAAAAAAAAAAAAAAAAAGAAGTAAATGCTACAATGTTTACCACACTTTGTATGTGGGTATTCATTTGCCACATATACAACACATACTTCCTACAAACACAGGGGCATACAAACAAAATGTTTTACAGGAAATATATAGTTTTCAAAAATATCTAGATAATGACCAATGGAAATATCCCTTTTTAGTCGTAACTGTGCTTGCTGTCATTTACAGAATCCAACTGCAACTATATTGAGGAATACAATCTGCATTATCAACTCTTCAAAAGAATGCACCTACAGTACACAAGATTCTTCTCCATTATAAACTTAATCACGATATGTAAGGTCTCCATCATGCTATTTACAACCATTTTAAGGTATTCAATAGTATTATGATGCTTTTAAAGTATTAAGACAGAAAGGTTATGCTGGCATGAACTGCCTTTCCGTCCCTCCCCTTCTTCAATTCTATTAGGCTAGCTTAAAAAAGAAATATTAAGTGGAGTTTGTTTTAAATCTGAAGAATCAATGACAACATTGTTGAAGAAAAGGTAAGACTAAGTATTATCTTCTCTTCTTCAACACCCACAGGTTGAAAATCATTACCACTGCTGTTCTGCCTTCAGGTGCTTGATTTTTTAACAGTTTAAATTCTCTCCAAACTTCGTGATTTGCACAAGAAACTTTCCTTTAAACAGCCACACCATTTCCTACATATATGTAAAACATTTAAAGGACTGTACAAGACACTGGTTTAAAGTGTTTGAGACATTTAGGTTATATGAAGAAAGCAGACATACAGGTTTAATGCACCTCTGTAATTGTCACCGTGTCCCTCAAACACAGAATTGGATGAAAATCAATTTTGATATTAACATGTGATAATGATCTACACATGTGATTCATACTCATTTGTTATTATGAAGCAGTTATCAACATACATGTTGATATGAAAACACAAGACTGTTGGAGGTTGGGCTCAGCAACAAAATCTTATATTGGGATATATGCGTCAAGTTCCCTGGCGAGGAACGGCATTTAATTTCTTCATGGGTTAATAATTTGCTCTCAGCTTAAAAGAGATGGCACCTGCTCTGCCAAATACATATTTGCATTTCCAAAGAATGAGAGCAGTAAACAAGACAAGGGGAGGAGTAATGAAACTTTTCCTGAATAAATTAAAGAACTCTACACAGGGAAGGGTTGAAGCATTTGAATCTGAATGAAAACTGCAGAACATGACAAGAAATATGTACAAGAATTGGAAAACCTTTCCTGCTTGTGATGTTCTCCAGTGAAAACTGGCCAAGAATGTAAATATTGCAAGACAGAGCAGAGCCTGACCAAAATGCAAAACCAAGGAGTTGTAGCTTGTCAGGATACATAGATTTTGATCTGATTTTAGTACAAATAAACAAAGCAAGAATGTCTCAGTTCTACAATTGCTGTCATTAAAAGTTGATGTTCCATTGTAGTTTATTTTTGATTTTGAAAATAATGCTTTTCATTAATTTTCTTTTAAGATGGTAGATGAATTATGGATGAATTACAGAAGCTTTCAAGGTTTCTAGATGCTGAAAGCACTATTCCACCCCCATAGGAGTTGTTATCCTTTTACTTAGGGTCCTGGACTAATCATGCAGAACTCACTGACTCAATACATCATCGTATTAGGATACTGAAAGGGTCATCTCTTCTTTTAGCTGGACAGCATTTTGAGAGTTGCTAATGTAAGATCCACAATGAAAAAAGCTTCATGGAATGACCAGAGTTATCAGGCATGTGCCCTGAACTGAGGTAAGTAAGGTCAGAGGGAATATGGCCTTAACACTGTGGGAGTGCTCTTAAAATATGGCAAATACATTATTATTAGTTTCCTCTACAGCCACCTCCTTGTTAAACTACTGATATATGATAGAGTATGTTCCTGTTAGCTGGAAGAGTGTATTTGTAAGAATCTACAAATTCTTCTGTCAATGACAGACGACCTACCCTGACCTCCTCAGCTCATCAGATCTGAAAAGGAACACATAAAAATTCTTAATAGAGACTTGAACTTGTTCTTGTTCACTGGCTAGGCAACTAGATATAAGTACTGGATCATTCATCACCACCCTGTGTACTGTGCAATACAGGATAGAAAAATATACTGAACATTCATATAAACTGGTTTTGTAGTTTCTGGGTGCATATTTGTAGGAAATAGTCTGTGACAGAATATAAAGCTTTTCTACAAGGAACTATTTTGGATTTACAAAAGCCAATCATCTTGTAACTGAACACAATATTTTACAATGTGAGGAACACAAAATAACCACTCGGCATTTTAAATTTAAAGAGGAAGTAAAGGAATATTCTTATCAGAGTACTACACTGCTTTGAACAAACATCTAACGTTCAAAGCTGGGAAATTCCCCAGGATTCCTCCAGCCAATCTACTTGAATGAAGTAAGTTGTGTCAACAGCACTAAGCCTAACAATGGGCAGGGCAAAGTTTTATATCTCTGTTATATAAGACATCATATTGTTTAGAAAGTTGGAGTTCTTTGACATAGAAGTTGTCAGGCTGTTTAAACACAAACAGCTTCATTGGTGCCTTTAAAGTAAAAACAGGCAAAATGACCATCTGTATTTCCTGAGCAGAAGTAACTGCAGTACTACACAATTTTAAATTTACAACATCATATGAAGATGAACCTTATCATAGATACAGTAGTTTCTCAGTATGCATGACATGTAGAACAAAGTAAACCTAAATGCCTAAGTAAGGCTTCATAGTTTCAAAGTAAATCCAGAATTTTTAGAAAAGTCTGTAATTTTATTTTCCATTAAAAGCATTACTGGAATATTTTATAACAACAATGAATTAATACACAGACTTTTTGATAGAAACACAGTATAGTCATGTTTTTGGGACATGAAGAAAAATAGAAGTGCTCCAGACTACTTGTTTATTTAGATACATTTAAAAATAGGTCCCTTTGATATTTAACTTCTGGTACATGGCCCATTCTAAAGAGCTACTGTTTTAAGGCTATTTTACTTTGTGTTTATATTCAGTAATGCGTGGAGAAGATTTGATACGTTCTTAGGAGTTCAATTTTTCCTTACATTCCTAGTTGAGAAAATACCTAAGGGTATAATTTATCTCACACAAAGACGGATGTCTTAAAATTAGATTTTAAGCTGTGAAAGAGTCACACCAGCCAGGCACCCTTTATAATGAATTGAGAGACCTGGATACATCCAGAATGTGCTTCAACTGACCTATAAAGGATGTTCAACTTAAAATTAAAATTTCCCCCAGCAGGTGCTTTTGACTTTCCATTAGTAATAATAGGAGAGACAGAAGGTAACCAGATGGTATTTAGATATTGAATAGAAGACAGAACTATTAATGTGCATTTTTAACATCTTTAAAAAACTTTTTTTCTAAATGATGACCAAATTATCAAAATCTAAAGAAACAGACAAAGTAAAGATATTGAGTAAAATATTCTAGGGGTGTGTGGAAGTAGCATTCTGGTTACATAAAGGAGATTAATTCAAGTTTTACATTTCTAAACCTAAAACCTTTTCACAGAATTCATTACCTTAGGTTCTTTTAAACTTTAGAAAAAGGTTTTCATTAAAGATTAATCTTGAAGAAAAAAAAAGTGAGCATTATGTTTCCTTTTGCTAGATTAATTAATTCCTGCCTGTAATCACATATTTGTTCAGTCTTCATCTACTTCAGTATCAATTATTTTGCTATAAATGTTCTCTCTTTTTTTTTCTTTATTCTCTTTTTTCCTTCTTCTCTTCTTAAAACCTATTTAGGGCATAATATTGCCTCCCATTCACTTGATTAATTCTTAAATTCATGCAAAAAAACCATGAGAAAATCCACAGTTAAAGAGGCAAAACCAGAAGCAGACCCTTGAGTCTTGGGATGCAGTGGTTCATATTCTTATGTCTAGGCCATAACCTCATAGTCTAGATTTAAAAGAAAATACTACTTTTTCTTTCAGAAGACAAGACAGGAAAACTTGCTGATTTCACACCACCTGAGATTCTTTCCTAGGCTGATACAGCTGCCTTACTATGTGCCTTTCCTCTATTTCACTTAAATTTAGCTTACCAGTCCCCTAAGACCACAAACATACAAATATATGACTGCATGGAAAAGCCACACATACTTCAAGAGTGTTTGGGATTGATTTCAGATCACTTCCAACCTTGAACCAGCGTATAAATCAGAAGTGTCCACCTGGGGACAAATTTAGACCAAAGAGAATTAATTTGACCAGTTGCTTTTACTTTACACAGTATGCTTTAAAAGACAAAGGAGAAAATAATGACATTTCTATTAACTATGTGAGTTCTCCCCATTCCCTGACTAAACCATCAATACATTGGAATGCTTCATGAATATCCACAAGGCAACCCAAAAGGGAAGCAAAGTACCATGTCACAGCAGAAGGCTCACAGATTTAGATGCACCAACATAAGCTTTTGTGAAAATTTTCATCCCATCTCTGTTGAGATTGTTACTACTGCAAGGACTAGAGAGGGAGCTTGTTACTACAACTGCTGAGCAGTAGACAGCTCATTGAACCTCAAATGAAAAAAAAACCCATAACAATTTCAAATCAAGTAATGGAAATGTGGCTGAAAATCAAACTAAAGATAATTAAATGATTCATGGCACTTCTATTAACTAGATATTTCTGCCAGCATACAAAAGTCATTCCTAAAATTCTTAACAGAGAAGAAAGATGTATCTAGGGGTCACTGTAGTCATGGTTTACTGTGGTAAACAACAAACACCTAAAAATAAAAAGCTAATCCATCCCCAAAATTGGAAGTATCATTATAACACTGAACTAGCAAACATGTCTACAACTTTGCTTGTCTGTGTTTTACTTACTTTTAAAAAAATCATTTAGGGCAAAACAATAGTGTCAGAGTTGTACACTTACATTCCAAACTTGTATTAAGGCATAGGACAAGAAATAATTAAAGAGCCTCCAAATACTTACATTTGTTAAGCTTTTAAATTTGTGGCAAACTAACTATATTCCTTCAGGGCTAAACTGCTACAAACATTATTCAAAGAAGTCTTTTATTTTCTTCAGAAACAATTAAAAAATCAAATGTCTTGTACATTGCAAAAAGCTGTTTTACAGGGTGTTTGGGGAGAGTTACTCATCTCAATTCCAACTACCAAAATAAATATTTACTTCTCAACTTCCTAAATTAGCCTAAATACTTTACCTGCATCAGATCATTTCTATCCATAGTAAGAGCATTATTAGTGTACTGAGAACTAGGTCAGGTTGACAAAATCAAGATATCCGTTTCAAAGCTCAAATTTTTAACTTTTTTTCACTCTTTTAGGCAAGGTACTAAAAATAGCTACAAACATCAAACTCTTCTCAGTGAGACCCAGCATGTCACCTCTGCAGCTTTTCAATACTGTGAATTTGCTGGTTTAGCTATAAAAGTAGTCCCCAAAGAGAAACTTATTAATAAAGTACGGTTATGAAAAACTGAAATTATGGACAAGTAATTGCCTTAAGTCTACTATTACTGTTACTAATTATTTCGTGAGTGCCATGGGAAACAATAAACTGACTGAAGAAACTCACAACTGAAGGTCAAGAGATCCTTTACGTGGAATTCTTGTCACAAAAATATTGTTTTTAACCTTTAATACCAGCTTCTATTTATTGAACTGGCTGTGAAATGTTATAATTCCTTGAGAGAAAGACTTAGAACCTGTTCTACACAAGTGTGAAAAAAAAAAAAAAGGGAATTACATCCAGAGCAAGGTGTAGTCCATATTCCTGATTTCTTTTTCACTTGAGGCAACAATGCAAAGCTCAGTTGGGAATTCCTGAGGCAGACTGCAAACTTTGCTTGATAGCAACAAGCTGCAGGGAGCTTTCAGGAGGCCAGCATCCTGTTCTTCCACAGTACTGCACTCTATTGATGTCGTCCAGATTTGACTGGGAAAACTTTATCATAACTTTAAAATAAACATAAATGTCTTTCACAAGTACTTTCTCCTTTGCACAAGTAAAAGTCTGGCTGAAATTCTTTTGATTCAGCACACCAAACTGCAAAACAAGACCAACTGTTTCTGTAACCCACTCCCATCTAATTGTCACTACTCTTCCACAATTCCAGATCACATGGAAACCTTTCATCATCCACTTTTCATAAGGATCCACAACTGTCACCAGGACACAGAATGAGAAGATACACGGTGAATAGCGATACGATGTAAAGTGCTCTTTACAACAAAGTTAACTTTGACAAAGGAAACATCAGAAATAATCAAGGCCTTCAAAAGACTCATTACAATTGTATGCAGAAGGCTTATCAGTATCTAATAAAGGTCATAACAGTTCAAAGAGAATGAAATATCATATATTACCTACACTCAAGGAGCATCTGGACGATGCTCTTAGTCACATAATTTAGTTTTAGGTAGTCCTGTGAGAAGCAGGGAACTGGACTCAATGATCTTTAAGGGTCACTTACAACTTGAGATATTCCATGATTCTATGCTATATGCTATTAGTTTTTATTGCATTAAACATAAAGCATGATTTCAAGGTATTTTCTTTCATTCTATATGTGCCATTCACAAGAACTCAGTGCTGCTGACATACACACACAAAGCAAAAGAAGCCCAGTCCAGCCACCCAGCCTGCTGACTGAAGTTTTCCAGTATTAACCTTTACTCCCAAATGAGCTATTTACACTCTGCTTTACCAAAACGCTGCTCTAACAGGTTTCCTACAACTCTCTTATCATTCTCTTTATTTCTGTTCCAGTGATCTCATTCCATAGGCAAGAGGTACCTAGACCCATCCTATAGTGACACCTCAATGACACTTATTTCCAGAGCAGAAACAGTGCAGAACCTCCTTATAAGTAAAAAAATGGTATCTAGTGCTCTTCAAAACAATTCACTTTATTACTTCCATACTGCATGAACTGTTAAAAACTCTGTTCATGCATTGCTAGTGAACACTGTTCAAGACACCTATAGGTGCTTAGAAAATATTATTTCAGCTGGTACGTTACAATTCATATATATTTCTTCTTCCTGAAAAAAATAAGAAAATGTCTTTTTCATAAACCTGGTGAAGAACATCAACTTCTGATGTCCGCAGGTCCTTAAATTAGATTAACACAATTGGACCCAAATATTTCAAATCCACAGTGTAAAACATATCCCTCTACAAACATTTCAGACTGTTGAATAACTGTTCCAGGTCTTCCCGGCCATGATAAACAACAAAGTCCTTCTACCTTGACAAATGAAGAAGAGATAAGAGAAGCCCCTGGAGGAAAGTGTTACTTTGTGATTGATGCCCCATGTTTGTTGATGCTTGTTCTCCTTCTGTACCAGACACACATTTCAGGCTCTGAGCAATAGTGGATTACCACTTTGGGGAGAAACAAGGGACTTACTTCCTGTCATTTTATCCATAAAGCATAGCACAAGTCCAGTTATTTGGGAATGGATATTAAGTTCTTGGAATGGATTTTTTTTTCCAGATGCATAATAACTTTCTAAATATGCACATCATACCATTCAAGTGCAAACAAAAACTATTACCTTGCTACTTTAGGTCATTTAACCTAAATGGGAGTAGGAAATGTCAAGCAGCTTTTATAAAAACTTGAAAGATTATTTCTTATCCTACAATTACTGGTTTTCCCTATCCTTTTGCATTGCTTTTTTTATTTCATTATAGGATTTTATAAGTTTTCCTTTTTTTTTCCTAAACTTAAATCAACCAGATAAAACTGCTTTTTAAAATTAATTAAGTTCTCCCTAAATTTGTAGAAAAACAGTCAAACAATGAAGAACTGAAGACCCTACAATCTGCTTGTTTAGCTATAGAAAAATAATGCTTCCGATATAGTAATCTGATGGGAAAACCCTTAATCCATCTACAAAACAGGACACTCACAATGAAAAATGCATTTACATTCACTTCCGACAAATAAAACTGTTCTTAAAAAGGAATCAGAACAACACTGGGCTATAAAAAGAACCAAACAAAAACAAACAAAAAACCCAAAACACAATAATGAGCTCGTAACATCAACACAAAGTTTAAGAAGACCAGCCTTTAAAGCCTAAGTTGGCAGCTGCATCTTTTGTTTCCTGCCCACGCTGTGTTCGCATCTACCCTGGATGCCTCAGCACTTCACCGCTCTGAACCCGGCTAGCAGGGGCAGCATCAGGACACGGACTGGGGCTCAGCAAAGTGATAAAGGTCGACGAGGCAAACTGGTAGCAACTAGAAACCAAATGACGCGTCCTGACAAATTCAACACAGCACGGTTAGCTACAACTTTCAGCTTAGCCCCTCCGCTACGCCCAAACACACAGCCGAGCATCACGGCCCCCCCAGTTCCGCGCCTCCGACCACTTCGGCCGCCCAGCGACTCGCGAACTTACTGCAGTGCGATGCGGGCGGAGGGAACGCTCGGCCCTGGGATGAGAGAGAGCCCGGAGCGCTGGGCAGCCGCGGGACCGGCCATCCAGCCGGGCCACCGCCAGCGACGGCGGCGACACCGCCGCCAGCCCCCCCGCCCCGCCCCGCCGCCGGCTGCCGCAGCCCAGCGCGCCCGGCCCGGCCCCGCGGGGTCACCGCCGCCCTCCGCCCCGCTCCTCGCCGCCCTCCGCGGCACAGCGCGGAGCCGGCAGTCGCCCTCCTCTCGGGAACGGGCAGGCGCCTCCGGGCGGCGCGGTTTTAAGCGGCGGTGCGCCAGCACATCTCCCACCCCCTTCCCGGCCGGGCGGCAGGGGGGAGGGGAGAAGCGACACACACAGACACACTCTCACACGCACAGACACACTCTCTCTCACACACACAGAGACGCCCCTGCGCAGCCCCTCCCGCCCCCGCGCAGCTGCGGTACCTGTTGTCCAGCGCCCGCATGCCCCGGGCGCCGCCCGCCGACTCCGCGCCCGCTCCGCGCTGGGGCGACGGTGCGGCAAGACCCGCGCACCGCTCCGCAAAGCTCCGCTTCCCCTTCTCCAGCCGCTCCCCGGCGCCGAGAGGCGCTGAGCCCGCGCAACACTTACCCAAAGTTTACAGGGTCTCCCCGCCGGCGGCGACCGCCCGGGGCTGCCGGTAGCCCTCCTTCCCGCCCGCTGCGAGGCGCGGGGCTGTGGCAGCGGGGCTGTGGCAGCGGCCGCACCCGCGCAGCCGCGGGGGCACGGAGGAGCGGAGCGCCGCCCGCTCCGCGCACCTGCACGGCGGCTCCGCGCTACCTGCCCGGCCGGGCGCTGCCGCCGGGCGAATGCGGCGGCCCGGAGCGGCTCTCCCACGCAGGTGCGCGGGCACTGCGCCGCCGGAGTCCGCGGCTCAAGGCGCTGGGAGAGGCTGCACCCTCCCTGCCACGACACTGTCCGGTTCTCGGCAGCTGCTGTCCCCCGGCAAGGCCGGCGCAGTGCCCGGCTCGGCGCCCAGGAACCGCTTCAGCAGCTGTCCGCCGTGCCCGGCTCGCCAGCCTCCATCCGGCCGAGGGACCTTGACGAAGCTCGCTCCGCCGAATGCTGCCCTGGACACCCGCTTGCCTCCGCACCTGTTTCGGAACCTCTCTGAGGATAGCAACACCCCGGCTAGGGCCTGTAGCAATCTGCAGATTTACTAGGAAAAGAAAAAATGTGGGGCCAGAGTAGCAGTGGCATGGAAATGAATGCCTTTGTGCCAGTGCCTGCCATTTAGCAGGACACAGCAGTAGGGTGCTGATCAAACTTTCACTGACACGTTCCCGGTGTGTTTAATGAGAGATTTCTAAGCACTACCACCGTTGTCAAACTTCCATCTTCACCAAGTCTTGAGTGGTCAGATAAGCCTCAGAACTTCAGCTGGGAACCTGATTTTTTGTTTAATTATAATGACATTAATTTCTTTTTATATTCACTTTGTTGATATATGGCACTAAAAGACTTTGGCTTTGAAGGGTGTTTTAGTCAATGTAGATGAGATTTAGCATACTGCTAATAATTTTATATAATAAATCCATAGAAGTCTGAAAATACAAAAGATATACCAGCCTTTTTTTTCTTTGGTACTTGTATCTATTTTTCCTTTCTAAAATGTGCATTTAAAGGGTTCAATTTTCATAAGACACAAGTGCTAGAAATTCTTGGAATCCTCTTTATTTTAGGAACCATGCAAAACCTTGCCAGCCTGATTTTGTTTATAGAGATTTTTGGTTTCTTAAAGGAGAATTCCTTAATTCACCTACTGCACTGAACGTGTTTTCCTCACCATAAATGGTACCTGCTCTCTATAAATTAGCTTCTCCACAATGCCGTAAAAGACATTTAAGCGTTTTGAATTAGGACATTTTCAAAACTCATTGACACTCCAACTTTTTGTTTAACAAAAGAATTTGAATATTTAGATGAGCTCCCAGTGTAAAAGTAAAATACAATTTTATGTTATATAATGTAATAAGTACATATTTACACCACATACTCAGTGATACAAAGGCATTCATAAGTAAAATTTCAGTTTTATATAGTTTTGAATGTCTTTAATAAACTCAATAATCTATTGAAAAAATCCATTCAATTCTCTTCCTTTTCACACAAAACCAAAAGAAACAACTACTTTTTTGTAACTTTGGAAAAATATCTTATCAGAGGTTTAGCATCATACACGTTAGCCTTTAAATTCACATCCAGTAGTCAACCTTATAAATATCTTTCCAAACACCAGCTTCAGTATCACATGCTGAGTACTTGCCTTTAGTTCCCCACGTCTAATGTATTGCTTTCCCTTTAAAACACTGATTTCAAGAGGTTCTTTCTTTTCCCAGGGAAGGAATTCAGTCCCTGTGTATTTGAGCCTCAAGTTACTAAATATGGATCAAAACATTGAAATACAGTGAGCAGTTACTTAAGTGTGATAAATCAGTACAACACCAAATTTTATAGGCCTCGCAATAAAATGTTTGATCTCATGGTATGGAGGAGAGAGGGCTGGTTTTGAATCATCATATTGCCTTAAAAATTGCTTTCAAGCACTATCAGTTACACAAGGTTATATAAAAAAATGAAAATTGCTACCAAAACAAATATGTTCACAACTACAAATACATTTTTTTAATGTTATGCATAACTTCCATATATTCACTTAACTTGGGCCTTTACTCTTCTCTTCTGCTGAGTATTAGAACAGGGGCCAACTTCTGTTCCTGTTGAAATGGAAAAGGTCCCACAAGTTCATTTACAGTTTGGAATGACAAGTCCATTGACATTTGTAGCTTTAAAAGTCCAGAGACAAATTTAGAGGTCTTGTGACACAGGAAGAAAAATTAACCCCTTCATTAGACATTCCATTTGCCTTAGGAAAGGAGCAACCCTCACACAGGCAAAAGCCAACTCACTACAGCTGAGCTGTGAAAGATGAATGTAAAAGATGTCAAACTGAAGGACGCTCACATTAAGATTTATTTTTCCACTGGAAAATACTTAGAAGATTGCTATCCACATGCCTAGTTTTAGAAACATTGCTGTATTATGTGCCATTTTGAGAATAGGTAGAGGATGGGGATAGATGGATTATAGATTATGGCTAAGAGCTTCCTCAGCACAGAGCTCAATGGCAGCATTTGTGCCTAGCACATTCACGTAAGCACCTTTGTTCTGGTTTCAATGCAAAGCTCCCTCATCCTGTTCCAGAAGCAGGATGGTGCCCAAACTGAATATGATCCTGTCCTCTTCTCCTTTAATCAAGCTCCTACCAGCTTAAAATATGCACGAAGTTTGTCTCTGAACAGCTCACTCCCTCATAGCAAAGAAAATAACAGATGTCTAGAAGCCACAGCCAGAATTTTAAATATTAAATTTATTATACTATATACTTAGATCTGTGTTTGGATATTTAAATGAATTTTGTTGCTAAGCATGACTTTAGGTTGCTCATTTAATAAAACTATGATAAACTCGGGGCCCTCCATTTTTATATGATTCAGAAAAGAATAAAGCACCAAACTCAAGAATCCTTACAGCGAAAATATTTCTCAGTTTCCAATATGTTTTATTTTCTTTTAATATATTGCAACAATATCAGTCATCTGCAGTTACAGTATATTATTAGTTTTGAAAGAAACAGGGTTCAGCCTTACAAATCCAACTTCAGTGGTGGCATGACTGTACATCACAGGTACAAACTACTGAAAAGCAGTTTGACTCCATGTGAAATCAGCTAAGGTAACAACAAGCTCTATATAAAGAAAACCTTTTCCAGAATATATGGTAACAAGAAACAAATATAGTTAACCAAATTTGTTAAAGAAAAAAATTAGGCTTCTCAAAACTTGATTCATCTAACTTAGAACATTTTTACTGTACATGAAGAGTTTTGGGGAGAAAATGAAATTAAGTGGAAACCCCCTCATCTTTCTTCACAATAATTCTATACTTTGTGTGTTTTCATCAGAAAATGTCTATATACAGTAAGCCTACACTGCTTTCTCCCAGAAACAGCAAATTCACAAGCAATCAGTTATAGGGATCCAAAGAAATCAAACCATTTTGTCAGAAACAAGATCTTCAAGAGATTATGGTGATATAACCATATATGAATTATTGTAGTGATAAGGATATAGCACAGAATAGTATGTATAGTCCACTTGACCCATACAATCATATATTTATTTACACAGTTCAGGATGGGAAGTGAAATACTCAGAGGCATTTCTGGGTCTACTACCACTCACATTACTGGTATTATACATATATATTTATATATATGTGTGTGTGTGTGCGCACACACATATAAAATCTAGGGTAGCTTAAACAAAATAGGTCACAGAGCATACATTTGTACTTGAGAAAATCAAGGACCACCGACAAACTAGAGGAATTCACATTAATCTGCTGAACTATTATTTGTGGGCTTGTTTTCCAGTATACCAAATATTCTAACCAAATATTTAGCTATTCTTTCATTAATGCAATTAAGATTTAAGACTGCATGAGACTAAATTCACACCTGTTGAATTAACACTGGCATACAAGACTATTTGCTTGATTATCCAAGTGCTACAGATCAGTCAGTCTTGCTTCTGCCCTTGGGAGAATCTTAGGCTGACTCCACTTGGAATACATTTTGAGTCATATGAGGGACAGCAGGATGTGTGGGAACAATCTACATGAATTTACTAAGGGTAAATCTAGCCTGATCAATCTGACTGTTCTCTGTGATGTACTGACTGAATATATGGATGAGAGAAGAAAAGTGGATGGTACTTATCTTGGCTTTTGCAAGGCTTTCTATACTTCCACATCCTCCTGTCCAAGCTGGGACATAACAGACTGGATTGGGGGAAACTAGATACGTGTGCAACTGGTTGGATGGCTGGGCTCAGAGGGTAGTGGCTGATGTGCTGTACTCTATCTGAATGCCAACAGCAAGTGTCATTACCCAGGAATATATCTTTACATCCTTAAGGATAAAGGATCTCTCCTTACCTCTTTCTCAGTGACCTGAAGGACACACAGGAGTACTTGTGCTTGATCTGTGCAGGTGAGAGGACTAATTAGCCCCTGCCGAGGGTGACTGCCATCCAGAGGAACCTAGACATGCTGGGGGAAAGGTCTGGCAGGAACCTTAGGAAATTTGATAAGAATAAATGCAAATCCCTGCACGAGGGAAGAAAAAACCTCTGTGATGGAGCCTGGTTGGGGACCAACTCTGTTGAAAAAGGAGTTCAGACAGCAAGCTGAGCATGAGCCTTGAGTTCTGGCAGAAATGAAAGCCAGTGCCATCCTGGGCAATAAAAAGGGGTGTTATTTGCCCTCTCTGATTTCATAGATCACACCTTGAATACTGGATCATAGGATAATTCTGGCTAAAAAGACTCAGAACATCCCTAGTTAGGCTCAAATCTGAGATCAGGCTGAGGGGCTTTATTCAATAGACAGAGACATTATAACTTCTGTGGGCAACCTGATTACTATGGAGCATCCTTATGGCGAAGTTGTTTCTCCATATATCGATTCTGAACCTCTCATTTCCACTTATGCCCATAACCCTATGTCTTCCCACCATGCATAACTATGAAGAGCATATCTCTGCTTTCATTAGACTCCTCATGCATTTAACTCCATGGACTACTGTTAGGTGAACCCAAAGCCTTCGTTTTGCCAGGCTGGACTCTCCTAGATGAGCCAGTGGTTATACAGATTTACATATGGGTGTAACAATACTCATATTACTAAAGACAAAGGCAGAATAGTAGAATACTTTTCAGTGAATTTAAAGCTATTTTTTTTCCTTACAACTTATTGTCATCTTTACCTTCCATGTACATATGCGGTTATTTTTCCCCTCTGTTGTTCCTACTTCAAAGAGGGACCTTGGACAAACCTTCTTATGGCAGTGGGAGGATTTTCAGAGATATGACGGGGCAATAGGTTGGCCAGCTCCTAAAATCTACATGAAAGGTACTATTTGTTTCAACTAGATGCAGGAATGAGCCCTTAGTCACACCAAATGAGAAACATTTGTTCAGTCTGAAAAGATATAATTTAGTTAAAGATTACTTAAGAAGTAGATGTCTAACAGCTCACTCATTCTGCAACTCTAAAATATAAAGACTACTAAGCTCTATACAGATACTATAGTACCTAACTAGGGCAGGAGGTAAGGGGCAAAATGTGCTTACTGTCTATTTCTGGCTGTATTGTTCTAAGAGTAATAGGCATTCTTTTTGCTACATTTCATGAGATATATGTAAATTCAGGATACAAAAAAGAAACATATGGCTAGCAGACATTAAAAAAAAGATATATTTATGTACATATCTCAGATATGCATTTATATTTTGACTTATGATTTTAATACATTAATTACCATATGTATGTTTACTGAATTGTCTCAACACTGTGAAAAAATAGGATATGTCCTTAAACATTTGTTGAATTTTGACAGCTATGGCAGAATCACTATTTAACATTCAATGACCAATGTAATTGTTACAGGAAGGCTTTTTGTTGTAAACTTAGTTCAAGAGCAATTCAAGTGTAATATATTCTCTGGTCGATTTTAGTTATTAAAAGAACTGATAAACAAATTTTTTAAACTTAGATGGTTTTAGTTCATTCACCATAATCGTCTAGTGCAGAGATCATTTATGTCACTAAAATACAAAATGAAAGACGTTGAGGGATTCCTGAGTGTAATGTCTTTCTTCCTCTGTTTTCTAAATTTCTTCTAAATTTTGCTTTGCATGTGTTGGTTATGTTAAACATCATGTGTGCACATGTGCTTCCTGCAGGTAGATCAATGAAAGGGCAACAGTGGGATGTGATGTCTTAAAAAATAAATATGCAGAAGAAATTTCTAAGAATCATCTCCCCGCATTATTTTGGATGAGAAAATCAGAACTGAATTTAGAATAGCTACTTTTCCCTAGATTCATGAATTGACAGAGGTAACATTGAACAGAATGTGTATCTGCCACAGAGGCAGTATAGCAAATTTGCCAATTACAATTTAAAAAGTATTAATACAGACACAGCTGACTAAAGAAATAATGAAGATAAAAACAGGTTTCATTTAATTTAGGAATTTCCATGAAAATGGAAACCATTCACTGTAAACCATAAAAGAAAAAGGCAGCATTTTCCTGGCTGGTGCAGCATAAGGAAAGAGCAGAAAAGAAAAGAAATACGTAGCAAACTAATGGTATTGCCAATTTCCTTACCTTGAAAAAGCACCCTACAAAAAGTCAGTGGCAGAAAAAAAACCAAGGATTATAAGAAATTATTTTAAAGTAGGGTTGAAATAAAAAATTACACATATGCCTGTCATTCACCATATTTGAGTATAACTTGTCATAAAACCATCAAGTCAACTAAAAGAATTCAAAACTTGCATTTCTAACTAGTTAGACCTAACTAACGAATTTGCCCTCTTTTTTTTTCATTAAATGTGTTCAGGAGACAAAATTTTTTGAAAAACAACAGATGGAAAGGGGTATACTAGGTTAGTAAGCTAGATATATATATATAAAACTATATTAGCTTATCTGTAAAAGGAAATTGAAAGAAAATAGTAGGAAGAGAAGAGAGAACTAATTGCATTTAATTATGTTAAAAGAAAGGCTTCCCAGAGGGTTGATGGAATGAATTTGGAAGAATTTCTCCAAAAATGGTTTGTATCAGTGAAATTCAAGTCAGAAAAGTAGAAAAGGTGGGCTGAACAATGAAAAAAAATTAAGAGTACTTTTTCCTCAAGTTAGTAACAATGAAGCCACCAGCACTCTTCAAAAAGAAACTATTAGTAGATTCAAGGCAATTGGAGAAAGAGGAGAAATCAATAGTGGTAAGTACTGACTAGTTAGCACCTACTCTATTTATAGCTCTTAGATCTCAGATTCTTATATAGTTTTTGGTGGAATTTTTGATTTTCCCTTTTCTTCATCTAAGTTTTGTTTTCCTGAAAGATCAGGGATCTATTTAAATCAGTTGAACAACATATTTCATAACAATGTAATAAAGCATATTTTGTTACATCTAAAATAAAGTAGATCTCTAAAGAAGCATACATTTTACTTTTATGTACCTGATGCTGCTGTCTTTGCTTACTGACATATTTTAAAGTATTAATATGTAATATACAAATTGGTGTTGCTCTGCAGATACTTCAAGTAACTCTGTTTTATATACGTTTTGTTAAAATTATTAAATTTTCTATTCTTAATACTTTCTACTATCATTAAAATACTCATGTTTTTTAGTGTTTTGAACATGTATGTAACAGAAACACATTCCACTCACTTCTCTGGGAACAGATTCACATATTCACATTCACAGATCCCAGAGAAGATTTTAAAAATGTATCAATATATTTTTGCCCTTGTATTAATAGTTAAAGCTAAGTTCTCTTCTAGTTGTACTATCACAGATATCAACATAGTTTATTCTAGATATATACCATATAAATAGGAGGAAAATAATGGAAGAGGTTTTTGAGAGCAGCAGGATCCTGTGGGTAAAACACTCAGTGGCAAGCTTAGATAATTTTTCTGTATCCTCTGGTTCGGCTATTGGTCCATTACTTGACTTTGACATCCAGGATCTATGCATGTAAAATCAGCACTATGATTTAAGACTGCAGTTTTTAACATCTTCCCTTAACCCAACAAACCTCAAGTATTCAGTCAGAAAGAAAAAAAAATCCCTGTGTAACTAAAGCTCTACTTTCAAAGATGTCCACAAATTCCTTTTTTTTTTTGGTTGGTATTTAATAGATCAATGCTTAGGCCGCCAGTGGACCATTTTCTTTCATATCCCCTTCAGGGGACTAAATATAATACACATTTCAATCATTCCCACTGTAAATACTCAAGCAAGGTCTGTAGAAACCACAGCAAAATCGATTTTTCACTCAGAAATAATGCCAGAAGGCAAAGAGATTATGTTCCAAAAACTTAGCAGAATCTCAGAATGGTTGAGGTTGGAAGGGAGTTCTGGAGGTCATCTGGCCCAACCTTCCTGGCTCAATCAGCATCACCAAGAGCAGATTGCCCAGGGTTGCCCAGCAGTTAAGTACGTGATCTCAAGTGCTTTGTTCAGATTTTTCTTCCTGAAGGGTCACAAATTTGCAAATCTTCCTTCACAGGAAGATAATTCATCATCTTTCACACCTGTGAATGCCAACCAACACGGAAAAGATGAATTGGACCAAAACGCAGGAAGGGTACTGTACTGATACTCCTACAGAGGGCTAAGAACTTCATTCTACCTTCTGTTTCTTCTGGGTTCCAGGATGCTTTTCCACCTAGGGGGTCTATAAGGCTATGTTTTGAACTGAATTCAATATACAATAAAATTTCTTTAAATCAAAAGAAGTGACAAAAACAGATTCCATCAAGACCAGATTGAATGTTAAATTCTGGCATAGTGGAGGTGACGGCTTTGAACCCCTTCAGAAAATGTTTGGAACAAGTTCTTCTAATTTTGATGTTGTCACTTTCTCATTCTCCTGACATGTTTTAAAAAAGAAATGGTGATGAATTCAAGATTATGTGAATACCTGTTGGAGATGCCCTGAAATATCTCTTCGATAAAGCTGGTTAAAAGACTATGCTATGAATTTGCTTTTGACTCTAGTTCAACTTTTCCATAAGTTACCATGATCTCTCAACTATGAAGACTAGAGCCAATTTTGGTATGTGAATATGTGCAATACTAGGTTTCTAAGTTTTAAAGAACAAGAAACATATTGAATTTAGCATTAAACAGCAAGATGCAAGAACCACATACTTGGAACTTGATCTTAAGTGTTTGCCTAGATAATCTAATCAATCATTTATACTATTTTTACAACAGGATTTTTAACTACTTATATATGTACTATAAGTATATATATATGTATATATGTATATATATATATATGTACTATAAGTATATATACTTATATACTACTTATAGATTGTAATTATCTGGAGCAATGAGTTTCTCTGATATGAATACTTACACAGTGCCAGCTCAATGGAGTAGCAAGTTTGGTTTCATCTCTAGTATAAAGTGAGTCCATGGGACTGTGTATATTCATCTGGCTTACATAAATTCCAACCTTTTGCTGTATGGCAAAGGAAATGTTTGCTTCTTAAAGCTAAATGAAACCAAAATCAGGTAACCAAACAATAAATACAATGCATGCATTTGCTACTGCCTTAATTTCACTTTCTGGGCTAATTTTTTTGCACTCAGATTTTGAGTATACCAACTAATTTAATGCTTCTTCTGTTTTCTGTAATTACTTTAACAGTTTTTATCATATTTTAGTTTTAATAGCTTTGCAATGCTGAGTGTGTTTCAATGTATAACAAACACTCTGATTAGCCCTTCTTTTCAAGACTGTCTTGAATGGAATTACTTCTGTCTGTCTGCTAATATGAATAAACATGCACAGCCTCTCTCAGAACAAAAACCAATCCTGATGCTGAAAATTTTGCTAATTTCTGTCACTTATATATTCAGGCTTATTATCTGGAAACTATCTCCTTGATATTGTACATTTGCATATGCATGAATAGTCATCCACCTGCATACAGCTATTCTTGGTGCAGTGTTTTAGCACTTGTGAGTTGGAATTTCAGACATTATGCACCACTTCTGCTCTTTATTGATTGATCCCTGATTCTTCTCTGGGAGGCTTCACCTGACATAGATACTGAGGAAAGTAGGAGTGGTGGAGAGAAAACGGAGATATCAGCCTGCTCAACAATTCCAAATAGTGCTGCAGCCATCAGAACTGCTATGATATATGGCGTAAGATATATGGAATAAGATATACACAGGGCCTTCTCCAGCTCCTCACCTAAACCACCTTCAGAAAATGGGAACACAGCTTGCCGTTGTCGAAGTTCAACAATCTCCTGTTTTGTTTTATTTGGTTGGTTGGGTTAGGTTTGGTTGTTAATTCTGTGATGGTTATCATAAAGCTACAACTCTTTTTTTTTAGCAATGAGTGTAAATTCAGGCGTTATCCGAATGGTACTCTGCTTTTAGAAACAACTTTCAGCTTTTTAGAAGGGTGACAGAGTATTTAATGAAAAATTTGTTATTTGCAAAGCTCACTTAGTGCTAGAAAATTAAGACTTATTTCAGGGTGAGCAAGTTGGGACTGTTCAGCCTGGAGAAGAGAAGGTTGTGTGGAGACCTCATAGCAACCTTCTAGAATGAATCCAGAATCCAGAATGGGCCTACAGGGAAGAGAGAGAGTGACCCCTAGTCAGAAACTGCAGTGATGGGACAGGGATTAATGGGTGAGATTTGAAAGAGGGGAAATTTAGGTTAGATATTAGGAAGAAATTCATTAATGTGAGGGTGATGAGGCACTGGAACAGGTTGCCCAGAGAGGCTGTGGACACCCCAACCCTGGCAGTGTTCAAGGATAGGCTGGATGGTGCTTTGAGCAACCTGGTCTAGTGAGAGGTATCCCTGCTTAGAGCAGAGTGGCTTGGAACTAGAAGCTTTTTAAGGTCACTTCTAACCCCTTACCTTTCTATGATTCTATGATATAACAGCATTTTAACTAATCCCCATTTGATTTAGAAGAAAAGCTTAAAATACCTCGTGCTGTTACATATTCATCCCTACTTCTTTGTACTATGTTCCTAGGGTGGGCAGAAATCTCAGGGATGATAAATTCTTGTAATCTTTATGAAAGCCAATGGCTAAACAGGTGAGAGACACTCAGTTTAGCAACTTGGCTGGGAAAAATATTTCAGCATAAGAGAAGCAGTTACCTTTCCTGTTCAGTCTGTCAGTTGACTCACATGCACACAGTGGGAAGCAGGGACAATTTGGGTCACTTCCACAAAAGAATTATTCCAATTTACAGGGTCCAGTGCATTCCAAAGCAAGATCTGTTTGAGACTGAAAGTACTAAGAGAGGTAATACTTGGCATGAAGCATTTGAAAACAGACAGGATAGAAGAATTTGTGAGACTTATGCTGTAAAAGCCCTCTGTCCCTGTAAGGACTCAGGATGGTATTGTACAGTTACAGTACAGCCCTTCCAGAGACTTAGATCTTTGCAGGTTTTTGAAGATACCACTAAGGACTTGTGGCAAAGTTGGCCATGCAATGACACATTTCCATTTTAAATAGAAATGTTGCAGCAAAACAATTTTAGTATGCAGATACAGCCATTAATTGCTCAAAGCAACTTCTTAAATAACCGAGCTACTTCCTCAGCCTGGGGGATCAATCTATTTCCAAAATGGCCAAATTTGCAAATTTTATCAGAAGCAAAAGTACGCAAAAGCTGATTCCCTCCTTTCTAAGGAAAAAGTGCCCTTCATTTAGGACAAAATGATGAGCTTTGACTAGACTAAAAACAACAGCAAATGAAAATACCTCAATTATAGCTTTAAAATCCTTCACTTCAAATTATTTTAAATTTTTAACTAGATGTCACAACTGTAGTCAATTATAAGTTATTAAATTACACCATTCGGGAGGCATTAATCCGTATTAGTGAATATTCATGAAGAATGTTGGCGGGCTTTTCTTTTTCCAACATTAGAGGCTACAGATGGGATCCTAGATATATGAAAACTGAGAGATGTTTGTTAGTTACTATTATATAAATGTTCTTTATTCTTACTTTTAGGGAAAAAATTGAAACCAGTTAACTATATGCAAAGAGAAGAAAGACAACCTTAAATAAAGAGGTCAGAGGAAAAACTGATGGATGCAAACAGATAAAATAATAGATCATATTATGATTCGGGTTGGAAGGCTCGGGTTAGAAGGGACCTTAAAGATCAAATGTTTCCGACCTCCTTCCATGGGCAGGGACATCTTCCACCAGACCAGATTGCTCAAAGCCCTACCCAGTCTTACTTGGACTCTTCCAAATATTAACGCCTATTAATTTTCCATATTTTTAAGAAACTAAATCATGTCAAAGAGAAAATAGAAAATGTTCTAAAAACACAAGAGAAATAGAAAGTTTGTTTAATGAGCTATGAATTAAGGAGAATATAGTCAAATTACTATATGCTATATATATACACATATATGGAAGATAAGAAAAAAGAAATTCCCCAAATTGTGATGCTCTCAGTCTGTAATCCTTTTTCCTAATAATCACATCTTTGCTGGAAAAAAAAATATAACAATAGGTTAGATATTTGCTTTAATTATCTCTAAGGCCCAAAAAGAAGTTACGCTACTTTTGTAGTATTTGGCATTAAATGCAGTAAAACAACTAAAAAAATGATGATACACAGTTTTCAGAAAGCAGACAACAATATTTTAGTGATCCTGAGATAAACAGTGCTGAAAAGTAAACTCTAGTAACTTGTCAAAATCAGAGATACTACATCTGCATAAAAATTATGCACCTGAATAAGAAGTGTTTAATATTAATTACTAAGAGAAAAATGTATTTGAAAAACACCTTCTTTCTAAAAGACATTCAGCATAATTGTCAAGCCTAGGAAACAGAAAGTTATGTTACAGTTAGAAACCTTCCAATTTTCCCAGCTGAACTGGTTGAATAGATCAAAAATTCAAGAAAGTTGCATAATTCACCAAAAAAAAAAAAAAAAAAAAAAATCATTAGCACTCACTCTAAAATCCCTTGCAAAGAAGCAACACTTTGGTTTGCTGATGCCCCAGTACTGTATTGCTTTTTAAGGGCACAATGAGCTGTCAATTGAGATTAAGTTCCTTGGAAAGGTCTTTTCATTGAATTAAGCTTCTTAATAAAAGTAATTGTTTTTCTAATTCCCCACTGGGCTGCTGGAGCATAATCCAGGACCAACTATATAAAAAATAGTCTCAATCACTTCAACTGATATTTGGACTGGAACAATAGCATCAAAACCAAAGCTATGGCCTTGGAAAAATAATATATAAGCAAGAATGGGACTGAATATGTTGCAGAAAAGAAGTAGATATTCTCAATACTTTTAATGCGTAAAAAAAAATCATTGTTTACTTATATTTAGGCTTTCTTACATTGATGTATTTTCAAAAGCAAAGAAAACAGGAATAGAAAGAACAGCAGACCTGTTGTAATAGATAGATAGAATAGCTAAGGGAAATTGTATTCTATCAACCCAGCTAAGAGAAAAGCATATGAAAGCAAGCTTAATGAATTTCCTACTGAAATGTTGAGATTTTTTTTCATGTGATAGGCAGCTCTTCCTGAAATTTACGCTTTGTGAAAGGGATTATGTCTGGGCAAAGACTTCCCTGAATTTATAGCAGATTTTATAGTTCTATCTCCACTTGCAAATTTGTTCCTGTGTAATGAAAGAGATTTTGTTTTTTAAATTTCATATTTCCTTTTTACCTTATGGAACTAGCATAGTTGGTCTGCACAGGAGATAACCAATTGATTTCTGTTGAGAAAATGTATGCTGGGAAAAGCACAAGGAACCTGATTCATGTTGCACAGCCATGCAATATTTGCTTCTTTTCACAGATACTCCAAGCTGATCAAAAGAATGTAGAAACTCAGATCCTGTGGAACATCAGCTACTGCATTAAAAATGAAAAATAGATGTGTTGCAAAACAAATGGAACCTTTCAGGGTGCTTCTTTAACTAAATTAGTTATTAGCTTTTATTAAGAATCACAAAGATTTTGTTATCCAAAACCCATGATATTACAGTGAGAATCATATGATCCTTTCTCTTTCTGATTCTGATGCTGACTTGCAGAATAACTCTGAGATTCCTCTTTCTGTTAACTTGAGTTTTGTTTTTCCACTCATTTGTCCTGTCTAAATGTGGATTAGGTGGAACTGCTTCTTTTTGTGTAGCTCCTGGTATAGATGCTGTACAATTCCCTACAGGCTTATGACATTTAGTGAGACAATTAAGAGATATTTTGGAAATAGTAGTTAAAAAAACTAAAAATGAGTCTTTTGGATGTGTATACCTCCACAAAAGCCAGAGAGGCTGGTCTCTAAGTTCTTTCTGGCTTTCTCATTACAAATGCAGGAACACTGAAAATGGTGAGTATGAAATTAAATACCTAATTAGCTTTCCTTTTATGCCCATTAACTAAATCTCCATTAGATTATAGTGAAATTTCCTTCCACAGAATAATTACAAAGAGTTAATTGAACAAAATAGTAAAAAACACTAAGGTTTTTCTCTATTTACAGTTTGTTTGGTTTCTTTTTTTTTTAATTTTGTCTTGTAGCAGGCTGCCTTCAATATTTATATTTTGCCCTAATTTCTATAATTAGAAATCATATGTGTTTCAGTATAGCTGAATGTAATTGTAATGAGTAGATTTTCTGCATTAAACCAGTCGTCCCTCAGAACCAAGGACAGAGAAAAAATGAAGCATACTTAAACAAGTAAGAGACCCCTTCTTCCTTGGATCATATAAAGAATGATCTCTTTAGTTGTCATAGCTGTTATTAAGTTTTAGTTGTAAGCAACACAGAAGAATATTAAGCACACTGCAGAGTTTTAACTTCAGAGACTTCTAATGCAAGATTTGCAATGGAATGACTGTAAGGCTGCTCAGAAGTAAAGCAATAAAATTGCTTTGGGGAAGCAAAAATAAAGTTACATGTATTGTATATTGGATGATTACATCACAGGATGTTCTATAACCAGCTTCACTGCTGCCTTGCTATCCCTTGATAGCTTTGCCAAAATAATTTTTATCTTGCAAAATCAATCCTCAGCCTTGAAAAGACAAACTAAAATCCTGCTTTATTTGTCATGAATCAAAATAACAATTGTATGTTGCTATGGGAAAAAATGCTCACCTTAATTAAAAAGTAATTTCAGACATTGATTTTAATTTTTCTTGTCTATATATAAATTGCTGTTATGCCAACTGATTCATGCATCAGAATGGTACACATGGTATTAACAGAAAGAGGAAAGTGCCTGTGAGGTACAAATTCTCCTAATTTACTATATGTACAGACTGATCTTAAAGAAACCCTTCCTGCACTGCCAGCAGTTAACATTCTTCTGCATATCAGTCAGTATACCTCAGTATTAGTTTTAATTTGTTTCTAAACAGGGAGATACTTATTGAAGGATTCTTTTAATATCTTTTATGGATTTCATTCCCTTTCTGCATATTTTCACTGGAGCTTGACTGACAATAAATATTTTGTATATTATACAAAAGTATCCAATTAAACTGCTATAGTCCGTGAAGTTATACTACTTAGAGGCATTAAGATAAGTGCATACTGTTCAAGAACTATCCTCAGTTCAAAACACACCCATTTAGCCCTAAAAGTCTGAGCAGACATTCTTTTTTCTAAAGTGTACTGTTCATCCCAAAAAAAATTAAGTAAAATACAGAACATCACCGTTGCACATCAAATTAAGGGAAAGCTCATAAACACACAAAACTATTAAAGTTATTCTGTCAAAATAATTCATTGGTGTATAGAATTAAGGCAAAAAGACTCATAAAAGAACCCAAAAAACCAGTAACAAAAGCAGAAATAATTTCATTAATTTGATAAGAAATGTTTTCCCAGATAGATATCTTTTAAAGAGATCATTTAGAAAGTGAAAAGGCATCAGCAGCCCACTGGACCAGAATTTGGTGAAAAAAAAGTAAATCTCATTCTTTCTAATATTAATTTATCTCAAATTCTTGGATATTTATAGTAAATTCTGGATCTGGCACTGAAGTTGGAAAAGAGTTTTGTTCACACCCAACAATATCATAGAAAGTGGGTTTAGAAACTCACAACAAGCCTATAACAGAAACCCTAGGCGTTCTTTAAGTAAGAATTAGCTCACAGTTTAAGATGACTGGTTGTCCATTACTGGCAGTGAAAATACAATCAATTCAGAGATGCTCAGAAGCCCGTGTGTGTCCACTTGGAACTGAGTTGTCTAGGCAGTATCTGTCCAGGCTGTATCAAACAGATCCTTTTCAGCTACAAAGGGTGTGTATTTTTTTCCACTTAGACACCCATATATGGGCATTTAAATTCCAGTGTCACAATCTGCTAGCTGAATTTTGCTGCTGTCACCGAGCACTTCCTTAAAATTGTGTTTAAGATAGAGGAAAGTAAGATTTCTTATTTTTTTCTTATTTTAAAAGACTATTTGACTTGTGTTTTTTAAATAATATTGAAAGTTTGCTTAATTAAAATGGAATATGCAGCCTTGACCTCCCTGTAATTAACTCTTCTTTTTTGCAAATCACTGGCAGTTCCTTTTAAATCAATGGGGTTGTTCTGTCTCCGTGGAAACAGTGCTAAACTTCCAGCTTAAAAACCTGTACCAGGACAATGGTGCTTTTGCCAGACCAGCTTTGACAAACAACGTGTGTTTTTTAGATGGCATGGCTACACAGTTCTCTGCAATTCTCTGACCTGAGAGATCTCATCTGGGTCCTGACACTTTGGTGTCTCATGGAGTTGGTATTTCATATTCACATTTTTCTTACAGCCAAGCAGTTCAGTCTGACTCCAGAGCACCTATTGAGGCAAATACCTTTGGGACAGGCAACAGAGCCCTTGTAGGATAATTTCTCATCTCCTCAACAACAGCAGGCATGATGTATCACAGTCCAAAGGGACAAATTTGAAGTGCCTATGGCATGGGCTGAACCATGAGACTCTCATAAGGCCATGAGAAATACTCACTGCAGTGTTTCACAGATGCTACAAAGAATTTTCCAGAAGATAAATATTTTGAGTTGGCAGAAAATGTACTCTTTATAGCCTCGTCAGGAGCTTGCTCCTACACAGCAGTGTAGAGACAACAGCTTGCCTCCTCCTGGAGCTGCATCAGTTAGGGAATGAGTTGGTATAAATTTATTATATTAAAAAAAGAAAATAAATAGAAAGTATATTCCCATAAAATGTAAAACAGGTGGCTAAAAATAAACATCATTATGCAGAGAGTTATCAATTTTGTTGTTTTATGAAGTACTTGATATACCATGTGTTCTGATTTAACATGGCTGTTTGAACAACAGGGCTGAGCAGCAAGAATACTACCAGGGGCTACTGTTTATTCCAAACATGCTTACCACCTGTGGATCTGCATATCCTCTGTTCATTTACAAATGTGGAACATCAGGAGAAGAACAGAACAATTTGATTACCTGTCAGATTTGAGCTGAGCAGTGAAATGTTTCAAAACCTGTCCTTGTTTTTGGGTTCAGTTTGCATTAATCAGAAAGTTAAAAGATTTTAAATGCATTTAGACATGAAGTATAATACCGAATAACAGCAAAGCAACTGCAACCTTAAAAAAAAACAACCCACTTTCACTAAAATTGTGGTTCCATTGAAATCAAGGCATCTGCATCACTGAATGGCTGTGTTTTTATCAACCAAGTAATTTTGCTTTTCAGGTATTTTTGGGGGCAGTCATAAGAAAGAAAATAAATCAGCCTTGCTTTGTTATAACCAAGACTGATAGAGTTAATACTCTAGGCTGGTTATAAAATGGATAGAAGTGTGTAAATTACAGGAAGCTAAACTACTGTGAAGTTACAGTAAACTAAACCAGTTGGCATACCATGGAAGAGTGTAGAAGTGAAAACATGCTGAAGAAAAGTCAGAGATTACAGTTTCTCTAATGCTATCCCACATATTGCTTGATATTCCTGCTAAACTCAGTCTGCAAATAAGGTGTACTTGCAAATAAATTTGGTAAGGACATTTTTCCTATATGCATCATGTCTGAACACTTATTTTACCCCCAAGGAATAGCACACAATTTATGTTATTCTACCAGTAACACTTTTGCAGTTTACACAGCTGAAAATGGCTTTGCCTGCATCTTCGATAACGTGTGCTACCTCAGATCAGCAGTTTTCCATTCAAGCTTTAATCAAAACAATACACTGAGCATTCACATGGGGCATGAGATAAGCCTTTTGCTAGAAGCTGGCTCAGAAGCTCCCCATTCATTCAAATGTTTCTGGAAAGTTCATTTTAGCTAAATGTACACATTTTTGCTGCCCAATGAGAAAGCTTTTTCTCTGAAGGTGAACTTGCTGTAAGAGTGCAAAGCTTTGTTGAAATAGCTAACTGAAGCAGAAAAAAGTATGACAATATCAGAAAGAAGTTATATTTCTGTCATGATAAGTATATTTTACTGATGTTATTAAAACATATTTCCTAATGATTCACATACAATTTATTCCTTTCCACTTTATACTTCTTTGGTCAAGAGGTTTTTGAAATGCACCCAGCTGAACTAAAGACCAGGTTTTGTTAACATAGAAACTAATAAATGTTACTCCTATAAGAACAATATTAATTCTTCATTGTTTCATGATATTAATAAGCATTTAACAGATTTGTTTTACAAAATGTTTCAGGATGTGAGTGGAATGGAAAATTAGTGGACTTCTATGCACATGAATAACATTGACACAAAAAATACATACTCTTTGTAATACATATGCTTGGTATCAACATTGCCATTCTAAAACTACAATCTAGAGCAGTTTTAGGATTATATTATTGATCTGTATGTAAGAACTATAGCTTGACAATAAAAAAAAAAGGGCAAGAGCAAAAAACCTTACATTTTGACTAAAAATAGTCATATACTTTGCAATTGAGAGAATTCAGGCTTATGCATGGAAAACGCTCTTATTAGCAAACTCTTATGATTTTCATAGCCAAGAAAAAAAGAAAATTATACCCTGTATGCCAGGCTAAAACTGTGGCTTTGCAGCTACATTTTTGACAATGGCTATTGAAATGGTAAACAATAAATACTATTTTCTGCAGGGAAAAGATCTACCCATTTTAAATAAAAAGAGTGCAAACTGATATTTTATGTGGTATAGAATAAGATCTTTTTCTTTGTCTTGTTCTCCTAGTAGTTTGAATAAAGAGGAATATTTGCTTACAGAGCAGAAGAGAATGTTGTCAACCTTTGAGATTTCAGACATGAGTTACAACTATTGTTGTTCTTTGTTGTTTACAAGTTGGGGTTTCTTTAATTAGTTAAAGAAAAGAAAAACAGGTATTATCTTAAAGTAGTGAAATAGTATCCCTTTCTACCATTACTGTGTTTATCCCCAGCTGTAAATTTGCAAGATCAATCAGATGAAAGATAACACCATCTCAAAAAAAGGCATGAAATATTTTCTTCCACGGTACTTAAGATAAAAATGTTAATATATTTTGCAACAACAAAGAAAATCAAACCTTGGGTTGCAGAAAGGTCAGTCTGAATTTCAGAAAATAATTATATTAGGATACAGTGCTGGAGAGGATATAGAGTCTAAAGTCCTACTTCAGCAATAGATTCCAAAAAAAGGTAGTGGTCAAATTATCTGTGCTAGGAGTGTACAGGTTCTGCATCTTCACTGATTTAGGCATGTGTTCAGCACTATCACAAATGCTTACAGACTCATCTACTCTGACTTAGCACTCTTAAAGCTCCATATGGTGAAGTAGGTGGCAGGATAAATTTCGCGAGCAAAAGTCTGTGTGATGAGAAATTTATTCTTAAGTGAAGCTTTGCATAATGGAGTAAAACACTTTCTGCTATGTTGTTATTTAAGAAGATCTTTTGTTCTATTTACACACAGGTACACAGGAGCTGTTTCTTAATTTAGTCTTAAAATTAACTAATATGCTTAATAAATTGGTGACATATTAGAAATGAAAATGGCAAAAATGTTGAAAATTTGGGCAAGGGGATGTGGACACACACCAAAAAAAGTTAGAATTTTACTTTTGTTCCTTAAAACGAGCTCCTACAGAAATTCAGTTTCAACAAGATTTGTAGGATCTGATCTTTAGAGAATAAATAAACCTCAGGGTAATGAAAGTAGTGTCAGTTCAAGATTTACTTTCCACCCACTCGTTATCTTCTTTCCACATTCCCTCTCAACTTTGCCTCAACTCCCCAACATTTCAACTGGAAGAACAGTTCTGGCAAAGTTGAGCTGAGGCTGCACAGAATCTGTTTGAATGTCTGTACACACATAATGCAATAAACCCACAACTGAAAAAACCTGCACATGCATAACTGCCAACCATCTAATTTCTGGATGAAGTGCAAATAATGTATTAGAAATCCAATTACTAATATTTCACATGCAAAAAGATGCTGCTCTATGTTTAGCTCCTCAGTCTTTTAAATTTTGATTCATAGTTGCTGTAGAAATCTCTCCTTAGAGTAACCCACTTAAGCTCAGCATAACCCATTTAAGGACAGACCTTCTAGATGCTAGAAGCCTTCTGAGACTGTAGTTTACAGCTTAAAAAGGAATACAAAATTGGCAGTATAAAATAAGAAAAGAACACTTAGAATATATATTTGTCTGTAAATAGATTTTTTGATGGTGCTATTTGATTTCTATTTGGAGGACAAACACCACAATGCTGGCTACAATACCAGTTCTCCATACATAAATATTGGCTTCAGAAGCTAGGTTTCATTTTTTTATTGCCCAGAACTAAATACGACAGCTGCTATTTAGCAAACATAAAATCATCACATCAGATAAAAATAACATACTTATTAATGTTGTATTGCAATAGATTTGATCTTGTTTATTTCAAATGACTATGCAGTGCTGCAAAACTGAAAAATGATGAAAGGCTGAAAAAACCAGTTTTCCCCAAAAGGAAAACCCAGGGGGTTTTAGTTTCCAGCTGTAGACAGGCAAAGCCACATTCTCCAAGGCTGCACACAGAAAGCTTATAAAACCAGAGCTCTTGGGGATCAGAGCAAGCAGTTCCAAAGGTATTGTATGGTCTCTGTATGGCTCCCTTTTGGGGTGCAAACAGCAACATCAAGGGCTGTGGAAGAGATTGGGTGCTTTCCCAAGTGAAGAGATAGAAGCATTTTTTGCACTAGTCAAGTCCATCTTCACTTGTGAATAGCTGGGATGTACAAATTACCATAAATAAATTCAGAGATGTGCTGAGAATCGTAATTTGAATTTTATACAAGCATGGAGTCTGTGTACTTGCAAATTTTGCATGAATATAATAATCAAATACTAGCCTGGAAACAACCTCTACAAATAAGAATTGGAAACAAGTTTGCAGAGACTTGTTAAGCTAGGTTGTACTGATAGAGCCTTAACTGTAATATAATTTTAGATGAGGGTTTTGCCACTAAAGACTTGCTTTACCTTGCTTTTCCAGCTGATGCTACCATACCCCAAAAAGCTTTTAAGTTGTAAACATGAAATATATAGCCAAATAAGTGTACAAGCAATCCCTTAAGATCAATCTTTGACCCTAGAGAAAGACAGATAAAGAAAAGTAATGTAAAACAAATCCCTGTAGGTTTCTGAAAAATTTTGCTACAACAGAATAAAGGCGAGACTGGCATATCTGCATTTCCCTAACGGTAGCCTACATGAAATTGTTCTGCAAAGCACTTTTTCAGACATATTTTGTGACTTAAAGTTATTTTTAAAACTTGAATATGTGGAAATTAATAATAAAATACTAGCTTTAGTGAAGGCAGGTTCAGCAATAGAACTACAATTTTTTGTAACTTTAATTATTGAAGAACAATTAGATTGCATGCATTACTACTCAGAATGCATGTACTGCTTAAAAGAATTTTGATGGATATCATTTCACATCATCTCCATAGCTAAAGTTGAACTTGAGAGCAGTAGAACAGATTTTGGCATTACTATAAGGCATTTGTAAATGAGGAATCTGCCAAAGTAATTGGAGTTTTATTTTCATGGGTGACTCATTACTTAGCTGAAAACAGCTTGGATAGCAAACATGTTTTCCAAAATTTCAACTGAGAATATCAGAGATGATTTTCTCATGTGTCTTTGAAATTTTTTGTTCTGACAACTACTTTTGTGATTGATTTTAACTAGTTAAATCAGATGTTAAAAGTCTACTCATTTTAACAATTCCTGAGCTACTTCAGACTTCCTAAAAGGCTTAGGATGACACCTTTTGTATGATGCCAAACATCATAAAAACTATATGTGTCAGAGCTAAAAAATTTGAGAGACGTATAATCTTTTTTTTATAACTGTTTTAGATGCATTTCTGAATACTTTTATAATTCAAAAAGCTGAGATGAAAGCAGAAGATTTTATCTACAATAATTTATTTTATAGTTATCTTGAGGCTTCTAGATGGTTGTGGCTAGATTTCTTTGAGCCAAAGAAAAATAAAGGACAAGAAAGTAGCAGCTGACCATCTGTGAAGAAACCATTGCCTCCAGCAACACCCAAGTATAATAGTTTACTCCTCCTGAGGCAAAAGCTAAGATAAAACAGCTTCTAACTAAAAAGCAATTTAATGCTTCTAATCATGTAAGTTCAAAACCTGCCCTTTTATTTAACCAAAAGTCTTGTTTAATAGATTTTGCCTAAAAAAATTCAGGTGCCATTCATTCCAACTTTCAGATGGAAAATATGCCTTTGGATAGCTAAGATATCATATACAACTTCCTGTCCTTCCCTCTTCCAATTAAACTTGATTTGGTAAACTACTGTAAAATTGAAATATTTCTTAGCCTTCCAATAATTAATTACCTCATATACACACTACAATGATAATTTCAACATGAATTTTTGTTCAATCAGAAATTGCTGTATCATATGCCAATGAAATAAAAGTTTTTTAACAATGCTGATCAAGAAAATCTCTCTTGAGATTTTCTTGGACTGTTTTGGTCTTAAGCCTGAAAAACATTGTCTAATCTTTAAGAAAATGCCATTCCAGTGTATTTTCACCTGGGATTTCAAGGAAATGTTTTTGTTGTTTTTTTCCCACTCCTTGCTATATTTTCTAGAGAAGAAAAGTTTTCTAATTTATTGCAAGTTGTTTTAATCAAGATCTGTCATTTAGTGGCTGAAGATAAGAGCTCTTAAATTAAATTGTATTTCCTGTTCTCTGAATGATGAAAACAAAACATAATTTGCAAATGCATTTATTAATACATACTTTGGCACTCAAAATTATTTAATTTTGTTCCCACTAAACTTCATGCAGGTTTTGCCATTTCCGAGAACATGAACAGATTTCGGTAAATTCTTCCTGCATATTCTTCCCTGTGTTTTGCAGGGTACAATGGAGCCATGCTCCATGGACCTACTGAGGCTGTGCCAGGAATGCCTCAAATACTTCACAGTCAAATAGTACCAAACCTGGAGCCTTTTATCTGTGACATAACCACTGGTCTACTCAGTACTTGTAAGTGCATAACTAGAATAGAATACTAACTTTTATTCTAATAAAAGAGGACAGAAATCTTAGAAGCGTCTTTAAAATGTCATAGGATCATGGAGTCATAGAATGGCTTCAGTTGGAAGGGACCTTAAAGATCATTAAGTTCCAACCTCCCTGCCGTGGGCAGAGACAACCTTACACTAGACCAGGCTGCTCAAAGCCCCATCCAACCTGGCCTTGAACACGGCCGGGTTGGAGCGTCTGGGCAAATCTCCTCCTGCTCCAGTGCCTCACCACCCTCACAGTGAAGAATTTATTCCTAATAGCTAATCTAAACCTGCTTTGCTTCATCCTAAGGCCATTTCCCCTTGTTCTGTTGCTGCATGCCCTTTTGAAATCCTTCTCCATCAGAAGAGTACTCCTTCAGGTATTGTGAGGCCGTTCTAAGGTCTTTCTGGAACTTTCTCTTCTCCAGACTGAAAAACCTAAACTCTTTCAGGCTGCCATCATAAGAGAGGTGCTCCAGCGCTCTGGTCATAAAAGATCATCACATGAAAGAACAACATGAAAAACATGAAAAAGTAAAAAAAAGAACCCTAAAGTTAGGAAGTGTGGTGGGATTGGGTAAATAAAATATGGTCAAAAATTCAAGGAGTTTTACAAAGAGCAGAAACTAATTCATACAAGTAAAAGCAAGAACTGAGGAATATCCCAAATGCATGGAGACACTATTTGAGACAAAAATTCATGGAGAGGTTGCCAGCAGAATTTTACAGAGATACTGCTGAGCAATTTCATAAAAGGCTCAGCAGTAAGATGCTTATGTTGTTGGTGACAATAAATTAGTCATGACTGTAAAGTCAAAAACTATTAAAAGGAGTTGCAAAAGTACCTGAAAAAATGAATGAATTAGCAAAACAAACAAACAAAAGTAGTATGCATTACTTTATGATAAATTATCACTTTATGTAAAATTTTTATGATTTTACACAGTTAAACATAAAGATGCATCGTAAGAACTTCTTTGTTGAAAGTATACAGTAATAATAATAATAATTTGTCAAAACCTGTTTAGGAAAAAAGGAAAGCTACCCCATTATTACTGGAGATTTTTGTTTCAGTTTTCAGTCAAAAAGGATGGCTCAACTGAGTAATTAGCAAGCTACAGGCTACTGGAACAAATACAGGAATGAACTGAAATAAGGTTAGCATTTATCTTCCCTCTGAGAATACAGAGGACAGGAGGATCAAAAGATGTATACAGCTGTGCCTAAACTTGAAAAAATAGAATAGGAGGATCCAGAGAATAACAAATTAATCAGTCTAAGTTCAATTCTCACAGAAATGATAGAATAGTTGTCTTTGGGTAACGAGTGCGGACAATCTAGAGCAGATATCCACTTGGCAAGAGAACACATCAATCCCATCTACTTCCTCCCTGTGACTAAGCCTTACTGATAGGTGGAAGGAGCAGATACAAAATATTTCAATTGCTTCAAAGCATTTGCCACTCTTATGTACTATATTCATAAATAAACTACGAATTAAATAATCTGGATTACACTATTATAACTGCAGTGCACCATAAATGTGAAGCTATATTTAGAGCAGTTACCAGCCATAAAGCTGGAAGGAAATACTGAGTGGGATTTCACAGGGCCTGTCCTGGATCCAGTATTATTCAATATTTTCATTAAGGACCTGGATGATGGAATAGAGAATACATTTATTAAATTTGCAGACAATACTAAGCTGAAAGCATCTGCAAGCACTTTAGTGAATAGGATTTGAATTGAAAGTAACCTTGACAAATTGAAAAAGTAATCCAAAAGAAAAAAAAAAAAAAAGAAAAAAAGAGAAAAATATTCAATTCAATAAAGTACAAAGTATCACACATAGGAATAATCTCCAGCTGGAAAAAATACAAGAGGAGGAACAACTGACTATGCATCCGATTTAAAGAGGGTAATGTACCACGGAGACACTAAGAGTCAAAAATAATATGCAGAGCCATTTCATGTAGGAAATGTGGACTGATCTTATCTGACACAAGTGCAGCTCAGTCTCAACAATTGCCATGGTCAAAGCAGCCTGTTTAGATAAAGTGTTGCATGAATTTTAGCTACATCAGAAATGTTTAATGGGGAAAAATAAAGGACATCACCTTGCCTTTTGGACTGCTTGAAAAGTCAGAACTACTATTTGCCTCACAGTGTGTAGAAATTGAAAGCACAGCACTCTTTGCTGTGACAATGTTCTTTCCCAATTGATTTAAAAGTTACAGCACTGCTCTATCTTCAGGTAGGAGAAGTACACAAATTAATTGAAGGTGTTGAACAATACCTACAAAACAGTTGACCATAAAGATTACAGTTTTTGATCAAGTATGAAGCACCATGGGAAATTCTGTACCAAGTAAAGCTATAAACAAAAGACATATTTGAATTATGGAAGTTACCTTCCAATTTTGTCAGGAAGGTGGGTGTTTTTTGTATTTTCCCAATTAAGCATCCGCATCCATAATATACATTTTAAATGCTATGGTAGTATATTGCTAATCCACACAAACCTAATATAAAGTTTGTGCCAATCCACACAGACATCACATTTATGGATTCATAGACACAATAGTTTTCCTTTTCTATTATCCTTTGCATAATATAGTTCCAGCAGATCTACTTCATCAATAGAATGGAGAATAAATAGCTATGCTGGAGATTCAGAGAGGGTAATGAATTTTGAAGAGGAATCAATGAAAAATGGCATATTATTGAAACATATGTAAGCAGAATTTATGTAAACATGTGTAGTAATTATTCTATGCACTGTTCACCAATATTTTACAGTTATCATTGTGCCTAGTTTCACTAGTCCATGAAATAGGTTCATGAAATATAGGACAGTCATGTTTCCAGTTTTTGGCATCTGACTGATCAGAAATTCACTGGCAAAAAGAAATACATACTTACAACAAAATTAATAAATTTTCAGAAAATTTATAAATAACTTGTTATTTATATGGAACATCTAAAGAGCTGTTGAAATAACAAGAACAAATAAAAACTCCTTGCATCCATATAACTATTATTATTAAAATATCCTTTACCCCTCACCATCTAAGCTATTTATTTATTGCCACTTCATCCTGCTTGGGCAATGAAATTGGAAAAAAAAAAAAAAAACCACTTAATTTTTGATGTACAGCCTCTGCTGTGGAATGTGAGGAAGCAGAGAGTTTATTCCATGAGTTATGTGTACCATCCTGTGTACTGAGTCATGGAAGACATGTTCCAGTAAGTAGTTATAAGCACTGACGCTGCATGAAGCTGCTCCTTTAATCCGGTTCATTTGGGAGCCATTATAGTCACCATTCAAAATTAATTACACCATCCACGTTTGTATGAGTATGAACTCTTTTTCTTACTTCTTGCTCCCTATGGAGTTATGGATTTCAGTCAGAGAGCCATGAAAAAGTGTGGAGCAAACACTCTGTTCTTAAAACCAGGAAACAGCAAAGCATGCACAGTACTAGGTAAATAATGCCTTTAGGCAAATGTAGTGCTTTTAGTGGAATGAATCTCGCAGTAAAGCCCAACACAGTATGGAAATAGCTGAATTTAATTTTAATGATAATCATATTAGTTGGAAAGGAAGTCAAGGAAGTGACTTAAATTCTAAAGAGCTCCTGTTGATTTTAATGGCAATAGTAAATCCAAAATTTTGTGACTTTCTGATGCTACAAAAAAAAAAGGAACAGAAAATAATTCAGAAACAAGAGCTTTTTGTCTAGTAG